>NC_139458.1:426391944-427040000 GCF_057233095.1 Heloderma suspectum
ACCCTCTGATGTTTTTATATTGTGGTCTTGCCATATATTGACTTTACATCCTATTTTTTTGTTGGGGAAGGGCAGTGGCTCAGTGACAGAGCCAACACTTTGCAAAAGGTCACTCCTAGCTTCGATCCCCAGCATCTCCAGGTAGAACTAGAATAGACTCCTGCCTGAAGCCCTGGAAAGCTGCCACATCAGTGTAGATGAGACTGAGCTAGGGATGTACGAAAGTCACTTACCTTTTCCCGGAATCTTTCGTGGTGGAGTGGGAGGTGCTCCGTCCCTCTCCCCAGAATCCTCAACGGGGGGGAAGTGATCTGGTCCTCCCCCCTGGAATCCCCGATGGCTGGCTCCGCTCCGTGGCCAGGCCGCGGAGCAGCCAGCCAGGGCCATCGGCAGCCAAATTTCCGGCCGCAGATGCAAATGGCAGCCGTCGTAGCGGCCGCCATTTGTGTCCAGCCAGGCAGCCGTGATAGGCTACGTAAGAATTTACGTAGCCTATCATGGCTAACCCCCCCAAAAAACACCATCGTATGCAAATGGCAGCAGCTACAGTGGCCACCATTTGCGTTCTCTATTTTTCGCTGTTCTAGCCTACGTAAATATTTACGTAGGCAATTACGGCAGAAAAAAAAGGGAATCGCAAATAGCGCCCACTACGCTATTTGCGGTTCCCTTTTTTTCCCGCTGTAATTGCCTATGTAAATATTTACGTAGGCTAGAACAGTGAAAAATAGTGAACGCAAATGGCGGCCGCTGTAGCTGCCGCCATTTGCGTACGCTGTGCCTGGCCACGGCCGGCCAGGAGACCAGCTGCTGCCGCCGCATGTGCCACTGCTGCCGCCGCACCCTCCGCCACCACACCCGCTGCTGCCGCACCCGCCACTGCCACACCTGCCGCTGCCGAATCCGCCGCCGTCACATCTGCCGCCACCAAATCTGCCGCATCCGCCCCAGGTAAGTGCCGTCCTGGGGGATTCTGCGGGGGGGCGGGCGGGGGGCAGGAGGCCGTTCCGCCATGGATTCTGGGGGGGCGGATTCTACAGAATCCGGCCTCACTGGAATCCATGGCGGAATTCTCCGCCATCCCTAGACTGAGCTAGATGAAGAGCCGCTGGCTAGGCCGATCTGCAACCAGGCTGCTGCAGACAGCAGCATCCGTAGGGGATGCCATTTGCGTTGCTGCTGTAGCCGTGATAGGCTACGTAAATATTTACGTAGCCTATCATGGCTAAAGCAGTGAGGCAAATGGCATCCCCTATGCAGGATGCCAATTGCAGCTGCACACCGGAGCAGCGGCCAGCAGCGGCCGGATCTGGACCACCGGAGGCAGGTAGGATCCAGTCCACGGGGACTTTGCAGGGTGGCGAGGGGGGGATTCCTCCATTTCACCACAGACTCTGGGGGGCCAGATTCTAAAGAATCCGGCCTCACTGGTGTCCGTGGTGGAATTCTCCGCCATCCCTAGTCATGTGTACCAATAGTTATGATAATGGTATAACTGCTATGTGTAGATTGAGCCCCTGAGTTTCAAGGCCTTCTAACACATTTTGTTTTGGTCTTGGCCGCAATTTGCACAAATAGAGAGCTGCATAGATAGAGATCTGCACAAATTATGGCCACAAATATGCTTAATTCATGCAAATTTCAGCTATGGATTGCATACATTTGCATGATATACAGCCCCAATTTCTGCAAATGTTTTTTCTGCAAAAAAAGAGAGGAAGTTCTGCCAGCTGGCCTGACTCATGCACAGTGAGTCGGGCCAGCTGGCGGAATATGGAACAGAGTCCGGGGGGCTGAGCCAAGCAAAGATCATTGAGTGCCACCCCCCAGCTGGATTCCTCTGACACTCCTGGAAGTGAAGCAAGGAGGTTACTGAGCAGGCAGATTGGTATGCGGGTCAGCATGAGTGGGCAGTATAAGAGTAGCGTGGATGTGTGTTTTTTCTCTTTGAGGTAGCTCAGTGGTTGTGCACATGTTTTTCATCCGGAAGGCCCCAGGTTCAACCTCTGGCATCTTTATTTAAAAGGATGATGTGAAAGACCTTTGCCTGAGATAACAATTGTCAGACAGAGTAGACTGGCCTTCCTCAACCTTTTCTGTAGTTCTTGCCAAATTGTTGGCTTATTCTTTTCAATTTCTCTCACCTGCCCTCACTCTGAATTGCCCTGTGCAACCTCAGACAAATATTGAAAGACGTGATTTTACTTACTGGCTGCAGCAGGGTGGTGGTGACAGCTGGTAATGTCATTGCCATTCGGTTTGCTACGAGATCCCAGGCTAAGCAAGATTACAACTGTCACTAATTCAGGAAGGAAGAAGAAGACAGGGGGAACAATGGCAGTATTTGAAAAGGTGAATATTCATACAATCTATTTGTTAGGGGGGACTTCTACCCCCCCCCCCCAAAGTTAAAAAGAGAAACTGGTGAATATTTGGTGCTGCACTATTGCAAGGATGCAGAACTTCAGGCCTGTGGGTCAAATCCAGCCCACCTGTGGTCTCAGTCCAGCACTCTGGGGTTCCCCAAATGGCCATACCCCTGTTCCCTGGTTACCCCCCCCCCCACACACACACTGATTATTTGGTAATGTCCAGGCATTTATGCAGTTTTTCCCCATTCTAAAAAAGACTGAAATGCCTTTCCTAAGGCTTAGTAACTGACCATATGAGCTTTAACCTAAAACATGACAACATTGCAGCCCTTGAGAGTTTCTGAGAAATGGAATTTGGCCCATGGGCTGAAAGGGCCCCTTTCACCCCTGCCCTGCATGGATTAGGGGGCTAGTTTTTGGTCCATGTTTTTATGTGGCCTGACCTAATTCACACTTCCAGACTAATAGGCAGTTCAGAAGATGGTTATCCTTCGGAGTGTGCATTTCTCAGAATTTTGCAATATGGATCTCAGCTCAATTGCATTCAACAATGATCATATTAGGGGATGTTGTGTGCGAAAATGAATATATCAGGGAAGGCTGTATAAAAATGCACATAGTAGGGGAAATTGCATACCCAATGGATATATTATGGAAAATGTTGTGCATCCTTTAAAAATAAATGCAGACTAATGTGGATACTGGAAGGAATACACTGTGTATATCAGATAAGCACACAACTAAAATGGACAGGGAATAGACTGGCTTGTCCATTCCTTCAGTTACCTAGCTGGAACGCTCCAATAACAGTTTTTTTCTTCAGCACTTCCTTCCACTTTTGGATTTTTTAAAGTCTCATTTTTTTCCCATCCCATTTATGAAGAAATGTTGTGGTTTGGGGTAAGTTCTTATCAAACCCCCCCAACCAAATGAAATGCTCACCCATCTGCACCAGAGGAATGTATTGTATCTATTGATGTCAGAGGAATCAAGTTGAGGGGTGGGGCTTGATGAGGTTTCATCAGCTCAGCCCCCCAGACTCCATTCCGTCTTCTGCCAGCTGGCCCAACTCAGTGCTCAATGAGTCAATCCAACAGGCAGAATTTCTGTAATTTTTTTTGCATTAAAAAATCTGTGCAAATTTCATCTGTGAATTGCATAAATGTGCATAACTTGAACAAATTACAACCATTATTTGCACAAATTATGCAATTTGCACAATTTTCAGCCATAATTTGTGCAAATCTCTATTTGCACAAAGTACAGATGAGACAAAACAAAATGCGTTAAAAAGTCCCCAGAACTTGGGGAAACCACATTGCCTGGCTTACAAAAACAAGCCAAGTCAAGTGCACCACAGAAGTGCGGTGAGCCCCAAAAGGGATGAATATCCCAGTGACAGACATCCCTAGTTGATCTGCTTGCCATGTAACTGCGAAGGATGAGGAGGTGGCCACCCTGATTCAGCACCACACACATGAAGGGATCCAAACCTAAACCCTTTAGAGTTAAGCACTCAAAGCCCCCTGCCTGGATGGATGAATCTCTGTTCCATTTCTTCCCACATTTGAATTTTTTTAAATCTCAAGTTCTTTCCATCCCATTTATGAGGAAATGTGTTCTAATTTTAAAAGTGAACTGCATAAAAATCTCACCTTCAGCAGCTGCTAAACCAAGGAGAGGAACTCACAGAAGATCGGAGTAGCTTTGCTTCCCTACAAGAATCCTGTGAAACAATAACTAGATCTTCCTGTGGCCTTGAGAAATGTTCCATCATTCCCACCACCTGCTCTATCAACCCATTTAGGCTACATTCACAAACAGTACTGAGCTTACTGAATTTCATCATTCTCCCACCCAAATACCCTGCCACGTGTAGCCTGCAAAATAACAGGAATCCATGTCAAGCTGACCTGGGCTCCTCCCTGCCCATACCACATAATAATGAAGATACCTGAATACTATTTCTCCCAGGCCTGTTGGGCCTGCTCATCCTCATAATGGTGGGTGTTCTGCATTGCTCACCTCCTGGGTTGTTTCCTGGCTCAGCTGCAGCAGGAGTGATTAACAGACTGACATGCTGGTAGAGCAGCGAGGGACAGATTTTGTTGAAGAGCCATCCTATTTGTTGCATGATTCAGAAGTGAGAGACATACCAAACAGTGTCTGTTTGTCATAAATTGATCTCCCCCAGTAATTTAATGAGGCTGTTTTCGTCAACATATTTAGTGTATTTACCCAACTAAAACTAGTTAAAATTCCATTCCAAAGACTTTGCTAATGCTGGCACTGGTGAATATATAGCAATTACCTAAATCGCTCTATATTTAGTTAATTGGCCATTTGGGCTATGTACACTCTCATGGTTTTCTTCTTATCTTTTATAAAGGGGGGAAAAGAGCTCATTTAGTGAGAAAGTGATTTTCTTATCAGTGACAATGTTTTTGTTGCACGTTTGCATCATGCAGCTCCTAGTTAAGGCTGGAAAGCCACTTACTTACTTACTTACTTATTTTATTTACTTATTTATTTAAATTTCTTAATCACCCATCTGGCCGGTCACCCAGCCACTTTGGGCAATGTACAACAATACAATTCAAAACAGTAAAATTACACATTAAAACATTGTATTTCTAAAAATACCCTAACCCACCCCAAATGCCTGCCTGAACAATCAAGTTATCAATGTGTGGCAGAAGCTCATTAAAGAGGGGGCATGGTGGAGTTCCCTAGGGAGGGAGTTCCACAGAATGGGGGCCACCACAGAGAAGGCCCTCTCCCTTGTCCTCACCAGCTTAGCTGTCCTGCCTGATAGGACAGAGAGAAGGCCATCCGAGGATGATATTTATTTATTTAATTGCATTTCTATACCACCCCATAGCCAAAGCTCTCTGGGTGATTTACAAAAGTTAAAACATTAGATACAAATATAAAAAGTTTAAAAGGCATTTACAAAAAAGCACATAGAAGCACACAGACAGCAGTGGTTTCAGTGCACTTTAGGTTGGCCTTGGTACTAGAGTGCACCCTGTACCTTGAGCAGGAGGGAAGGATGAAAGAAACTGGAAGTGTGTGTGTATGTGTGTGTGTGTGTGTGTGTAGGGGTGAGGTGTCAGGCTGGAAACTGAGCCCGTAGAGCCCCAGAGCAGTTCTGATTCTGAGGAACAGCAACAACCCCTGGGAGAGGAGCTCACATCTCTCACAGGCACAGAGGCAGGGAGAGATTCCTCCTGCCTGCATCCCTGAGAGAGAGAGTGACCCTGGCAGCGAGAGAGTGGGGGAGGGGGCCTTGCTGGATGCTCGGTGCAGACGCAGGGAGCAGCGCCAGAAGGAGGGCGCCGAGAGGAGGCGCTCTGCTTGCTTGGTGCTAAAACAACGGTCACATCCCGAGGACCCAAGGGTAAGAGGGAGGACCTCTCCATAGCCCATAAGTCCAGAGTCTTCCCACCCTCCTCCTTCAAATGGGGACCAACTGCCTTACCTGGAGCTTAGGCTACTCTGCTAAATACCCCAGTGCAGTTCCTTGCTTAGTCGCTGGTGATTAGCATCTGAAAGAGTCATTAACTTGTAAAAGGAATAAAGCCTTGGAAAGAATCCTCTTTGTCTGTGATTTGAGTTGGCTATTGGAGGGGACTGTAAGAGGCAGCTAGGGCACTCCTGACAAGAGGTTACAAATTAAGTGTGAGGGGCAAAAGGGACAAGACATCATGACAGGAGATGAAAAAGAATACTTAAAGGCATGGGGTGGGGGGAATAAAACAATGAAAATAAACGTGTCCTACAGAGCCTCTGGATCAGCAAATTCTGCCTGAAATTCTGCCAGCTTTGTGCTGATAATGTGCTGATAGTTCTTATGAGATATTTGTTTATTTATTTATTTGTTTGATTTATGCCTTTGTACCAAAAAAAATGCACTCAAGGTGGCTTACAAAAACAATTTAAAATAATAAGAAACATTGAAATACAATAAAAACATAACAATTGTAAACACATTATATTAACAATAGCCACAAACAGATGCTCTTAAAAAGCTCTGCTTTAGGGAGCAGGGCTGTTTAATCTGTCCCGCAGACAATGCGGCAGAATTTCACTTCCCTCTGCAGCCGTACCTGGAACTGCGCCCCTTGGTTGCTCTCCCCTTGAGCATCACCTCGCTTGCTTTGGGGAAATATGTGTTCTATGTGACTAAATCTGATTTGGGGAAACACAGTTCCAGCTGACTATGTCTGATTTAGGAGGCTTTGCTCTGCCCCCATTCAATTATTTTGCTCATCCAGATCACATACCCTGCATTGCTTGAGGCTCTGGTTTTCTCTTGTGAATCCACAATAGATTCCCATTAGCAATATTTGCAGCATGCTGATACCCTTCCACACATTTACGAATATGGGTTTGTTCTTGCCTGGCTGACTGAACCCTTTTGAATTGAACTTTGCCAATTTGGGCAGAGGAGAAAAAGGAAGAAAAATGGTGGAGGGAATGAAAAACTCCACTATACTCAGTCAAAAGGCAATTAACATTATTAATCAGGTAGCATTTTTTTTAGGACCCCCACCCCCACCAGACATAAGTTTTGCAGGGCCTTTAAAATCTTCCACAATCCAATATTTCAAGCTGACAGTGTCTGCCTCACAATAGGAAACTCTTGCATGCTTGATTAATGCTCTGATAAATGATTTGAAGTGACTGTCCTCCCACCTTGCATGCCGTATTGCTCTTCTGTGAGGCCATTTTATGAAAGCCTCCCATAGCAGTTTCCACAGGCTATGGGACTCAAGGGATGCCTTCCCCTCCTTGTGCTAGGCTGAACATGAAAGTAATAAATCAAGGTCAAAGAGAGAAGTTAATGTTTTTGAGGGATGAGTAAGGAACTGCAGGTGCTCCAGGAACACTGTCCAATTTAAAACAATAATGCTGCATGCTTGGAGTTGGTTTAGTGGGGTGACAGGTTTTGTTTGTTTTTGAATGGATTTATGATAGGTTTATAAATAGGGATGCAGCAAAAAGCTGTAATTTTCATTTATGGGAATGAAAATAGCATATTCACAGCTGTGAGTAGCTGCCACAACGGCCTTTGAGCAGCAACTGTAAATCTGCAAAAAATAAAGAAAAAGAAAGAAAGAAAGAAAGAAAGAAAGAAAGAAAGAAAAGGGATGATGTGCTACATAATTAAGACATTTCATTAAACAAACCACTTGGAGAAGGGTGTACAAAAGGGATGATGTGCTACATAATTAAGACATTTCATTAAACAAACTACTTGGAGAAGGGTGTACCTTGGGGGTTGGACTCGAAGGTCTTGTAGGCCCCTTCCAACCCTACTATTCTATGATTGAACCTGCTTAGCAAATGAGTGTGGTGCAAGGAAGAACACGTTTTAGACCATATAAAATCTTGCCAGTCAGTGGTAGTGAATAGCGACTTTCTTGTGACCCAGTCTGGAATGGACCTGGCTCAAGCAAACTAATTTGGGCACAATTTGAATTAAACCCTTCTTCTCTTTAGCCTTGGTTCCTATCCAAACGGGGCCCTTTCAACTCTCCAGTGCCAACCCATGCCACCAATCTTCCCTCTGGCCAGCTCCCATTTCCCAAATGTGCCCCAGGGAGAAAAGAAGCAGCGGTAAAATTGGGATGGATGAACAAACAATGTTCGGAATATCCAAACATCATCTTGCCACTCGTCTTATGCCTGATTCTTGCTTTGCATGAACAGGGGATTTGCAAAAATCGAGCAGCAATTGAACGGGAGATTTGCTCACATCTTTTGAAATTTGTGCAAATTTCCTCCACAGCTGATTCAGTCTACTGAAGGCATTTTAGCAAATTAGGAACTTTGCACAAATTGAACCGGGAACTGGGAATGAGATGAGCATGAGCATGTGTCTGACAATTTGTGAACATTTTCAGTGGGCATGTGCTTGTGCTTGGGGCTTAGAATGGGTCACACTCGCATGTTTCATGAGCAAAAGTGAAATTCTCATACATCTCTAAGGTAGGAAGGGCAGGTGGAGCTGAAGGACAGTTGCTCCCTTAACCATGCACAGGAGCATCCAATGACATCAAGAAGCATGGCATATGCAGTCCTGACTGCTTCCCTTTTCCAATGGAGACCTTCTAATGGACACAAGCACGCCCCTTCAAAATTAGGTCCAGATTTTGGATGGGACTGGGGCTAATTCAGTAGGGGCTTAGAGGGCATGAATAATGAAATTTGTTTTTAAGAGAACCATTATTAGTCTGTGGTTTAAATGGAGAACTATGATGAGCACCTGTTAGATCAGTTGCATACAGAACAGCTAGCTACACCTTTGGGCCTTTCCACTGAGAACTATGCATGATTGATTAAGCTGGACATCTGTGCCTTTCAATGGGAAACAGTGCCAGGATCCAAAGTCATGTGTATGGGAAAGAGCAGGCCAAGCAAATCAAGGGTGTTTCACATGGAGCCATGATAAGATCAAACCCAAAGTCTCAAACCATCATGTATATGTCTCACTGTCTCACTAAATCATATCTAATCATATTTATCTTTACCCATAAAGCAGCAGGGTTCAGTGGACAGAGACAAATTGTTCAGGGTCAAACTAAGTGTGAACAAGCCCTTAGATCAAAATACTGTTTGATTTATTGATTATATTTATATCCCACCTTTCTTCCATTGTGGAACTCAAGGTGGCTACATGCTGTTCCCAGGTGGTCTCCCCTCCAAGCACTGACCAGATCCAGACCTGCTTAGCTTCAGGAATGTGGCTGCCTCACATGCCTTCTGATCAGGGATGGGTGAGTGAACGATGTTCAAGATTGCTAGGATTCTCTGAACCTCATCTTGCCAGTCATTCTTTCCCAAATCCTGTTTCCGTTTCCAATCATTATTCACTCCGTGCAAACAGGAAAATTGTGCAAATCCAGCAGTGATCAAATGTGAAATTCACACAAATTTCCTAATTTGTGTATCTTTCCTCCATAGCCAAAGTGGGGCTTGCAGTCTGCAGGGGAAATTTGCACAAATTAGGAAATTTCTGCCAAATCAAACTGGGGAAAGTTGTGCAAATTGAATGTGAGCATGTGTCCAGCAATTTGTGAACATTTTCGGTGGACATGTGCTTGTGCTCATGATTGCAAGCAAAAAATGAAATTCTCATACATTCCTACTTCAGACCATGCCCTAGGATTTGATAGCCATGATACCCTGACAATCTTGGAATCTTCTTTTTTAATCATTTTAAGTGCACATCAAAAGAAACATAGGAAATTGCCTAATACAATATCAGGCAATTTATTCATCTAGCCCAGAACAGCCTACTCTGACTGGCAGCAGGTCTCCAAGGTTATTCCCATCACTTGCTACCACTTCCTTTTAAGTGGAGATGCTGAGGACTGAACCTAGGACCTTCTACATTGGGATGGACTAATCTGTCACTTTTGGTTTCTCTCACTTTCTCATTTTTCCAATCCTAATTTCAGTTCATCCTGAATTTTGAGCATTAAAAGAACACACCATTTGCATGCAAAAAAGCCACCTTGAGCACTATTTTTCTTGGTAGAAAGGTGGGGGTACAAATCAGATAAATAATACAATAAAAATGTATATACATGTTTATGTTTTTTCTCCTGATGCATGGATTTCATGTTCAATTTTGCTGGTTATGCAAATTTCTTGGCATTTTTTTTTCTTAATATGCATTTTGAATGTTATTTGCACTCATAATCATATACTAGTATATATTTCCCTAATGTACATGTTTTGTACACTTTTTTTCCCCTATGGAGAACTCCTTTGAAAAATTTGGAAAAGTGCAAATTTTGAAGAATAACTTTTCCAGTTTTATTATTCGTTTAAAAGTAAAACAAATGGTGAGTTGGCATTAAATTGTGAACCAAATGGCTTTCTCCCCCATATCTCCTCCTGCATGCAGAGTCTGTACTCTACCACTAAGATAGCAAGTTAGAAAAACAAATGAATAGGTGTGTGTGTGTGTGTGTAAATTAGCTGGGGATCATTGTATGACAAGGTATCAGTGCTCTGACCAATGCCTCAGAGAGCTCAAGGTCTTCCTGTGACCCCCCTATGACAAGAGACTGCAGCATCCTCTCACTGACATAGTGTGAGATGATATGGATGCTTGGGGCTACCTAAGATGTACTGGACCTGCAAGGCCGTTGCATTGCTTTGAAGAGCAGCACCTGTTCCCAGGAGCTACCTGGTGCTTCCAAAGGTATCCTATTCCCTTACTACCCATAGATGCCTTCCCCCCACCCTCAGTCTCATTGTCAGTCTGGGAATGGATTTCTACGCCAACAGTGAAAATGAATGTGTTCCCTTTGAACAGTTGAACAATTCCAAGGCCCACTGGGATAGTGCTGCTAGACTGAACAATTATGAGAGTACTGGCATTTCATAGCAACATTTCTTTTTGAAATCATAAGACCCCAAACAGGGGATGTGGATGGCAAGAAGTCACTCTCCAAAATGATGTTAAGAGAAGCAGGATTCAGGGAACAGAGAAGAGGAGGAAGGTTGCTCGGAGTGCCATTTTCCCCTGCATGGTTTTGACAATTATGCAGCTGGAGGATATTGTTTAGATGTCCCTTTGTCTGTCACTATACCTCTAGGAGATGAAAAGCTATGCTTGGTGAATGCTTGGTGAAGCCACCAGCCTCCACTGCCCAGATGGACAAACCTCCTTCCCCTGGCCCCTCCCACTTCCCCACCATTTGTGCTGTTTTCCCCCCATTCTAAAAGGGAATAAAATAGCAGCCCCATCAAAATTGCAGCGCCATAGAAATCAGAGCCACCTGCCTCCATTGCTCCAAGTCCTATGTTGAAGCTCAGTCTGCCTCATTCCTAGATGCAAGCTTGTGTGTGTGTGTGTGTGTGTGTGTTGTTTGAATGGGGAAAGTGTGCATTTTGGTGCATGTGTTCTTAAAGCACGCATCTAAATGCATATTTCCCATTGACTAAAGCATGAAAATGCTCTCCCCTCCATGCACGTTTTTAAAGTTCACATGTTTCCAAACAAACACATGTTTTCTAACATGGCCATAAACCCAGGAATATGTGAGCTTTGTGTGAAAAATGTGCTTGCGTTTGGGGGTGCAAACAGGGCAAGTTGCGATGCGTAATGAAATGATATTAAATTCTTGTATTGTGAATCACAGCCTGCTTTCTCTGGATAACTGTCCATGCAATGGATTTGGCTGCAACAGTGCAGGGTACATGTTGCATGGATAGATCCTCCACATGCACAGCTTATGGCCAACATGTGGGAGGTCCAGTGTGTGTGATCCTGATCCTTCCTCCATACCTTGGTTACAACCAAGTCAAGACTATCTGGGCAGGGCTTTTGTGATTACTGATTAGTGGCTTCTGGTGAGGGAGGCCAACAAAATCCCCAGTGTAAAGATGTTGGGACAGGGTGCAAAGTTGTACCAAGCAGAAGGGGAAACATGCCATAGGGCTACTGATTTGACAGCAGCCCCATGGTTCTTTTAATGTGTCGTTCCAGCCTAAGAAAAGCATGTAGTATTTATCAGAGCAAAGTCAATCTTGTGACAAGTCTGGCCTGATGTTTGCCACAGTGAGAGGTGTCTGACTGTCTGGAAACTCATAGGCAGGATAGAATCATAGAATCGTAGAGCTGAAAGGGGCCATTCAGGCTATTGAGTCCAACCCCAGCTCAGTGCAGGAATCCAGTTTGTGAGTGTGTTCTAGTTCACTTACAGGTTTGGCAGGTCCAAATGGTTTATGTTTGTACACAAATTTGGACCTGACAAATTTCTCCTACATCTCTTGGGTTGCCTTAGTTCCTTTTGGTGGCTTTAATACTGGAAATTCAACAGCAAGAGCTTTCCTGCTCATTGTTGTTGTTGTTCAGTCGTTCAGTCGTGTCCGACTCTTCGTGACCCCATGGACCATAGCACGCCAGGCCTTCCTGTCCTGTGCTCTCTCCCGGAGTGTGCTCAAGTTCATATTCATTGCATCCGTGATGCTATCTAGCCATCTCATCCTCTGCCGTCCCCTTCTCCTTTTGCCTTCAGTCTTTCCCAGCATCAGGGTCTTTTCCAGGGAGTTTTCTCTTCGCATTAGGTGGCCAAAATATTGGAGCTTCAGCTTCATTATCTGTCCTTCCAATGAGCAGTCAGGGTTGATTTCCTTAAGGATGGACTGATTTGACCTCCTTGCAGTCCAGGGGACTCGTAAGAGTCTTCTCCAGCACCACAGTTCGAAAGCATCAATTCTTCGGCGCTCAGCCTTCCTTATAGTCCAGCTCTCACAGCCATACATTACTACTGGGAAAACCATAGCTTTGATTAGACGGACCTTTGTCGGCAAGGTGATGTCTCTACTTCTTACTATGCTGTCTAGGTTTGCCATAGCTTTCCTCCCAAGGAGCAAGTGTCTTTTAATTTCATGGCTACAGTCACCGTCTGCGGTGATCTTGGAGCCCAAGAAAGTAAAATCTGTCACTGCTTCCATTTCTTCCCCTTCTATATGCCAGGAAGTGATAGGGCCAGATGACATGATCTTAGTTTTTTTAATGTTGAGTTTCAAACCAGCTTTTGCACTCTCCTCTTTCACCCTCAACAAGAGGCTCTTTAGATCCTCTTCTCTTTCTGCCATTAGGGTGGTATCGTCTGCATATCGGAGGTTGTTGATAATTCTCCCGGCAATCTTAATTCCGACCTCTGATTCATCCAATCCGGCATTTCTCATGATGTACTCTGCACATAAGTTAAATAAGCAGGGTGACAATATTCCTGCTCATTACATGAATGAAAATCTGGTACCTGTTGAATTTCTGCCTTATGGAGACAAACACATAAGACCTACCATGGGAAGGGGGCAGGGAGAGATGGCAACCTTATCTAGAAGAAGTGAAACTCCATCGTTCTGAATTCTGACAAACCAACTGGTCACAAATAGTCAAGTGTAATATAACCCAGGAGATTTATAAGCATTTTTACATGATAAGAGAAAATCTTTTACTAAGCTCTTTAAGGTATAGTTGAATTGAGTGTGATGTTTTTTACAATCCCCCAGTATGCATAAAGCAAGGAGGGGAAAGGAAAGATTACTGAACAATCTCTTGCTTTGTGATAATGATATGCAATGGTGTGATGAATGACAACAAATGGAAAATTATGACCTGCAGCCATTTCCAGCTGAGAGAAAGCATGTGAGATGTCGTGAGACTTAATAGTGCAATACCTATGTACACCAGTCTCCATTCTGTCTTTATTAATGATCTGTCATATAAGGAGCTGCTTCCTTCCCTGTGTTATACTCAGTTACTACAATCAGTCAGGTGGCCTTTTATGAAGAAGGTAAAGACCCTGGCTCCCATGGTTTAGAATACTGCAGCTCTGCTCTGATTAGCTGGCTTACATGCCCAAACTATGTCATGGGATCAATTCATGGGGGGAAGTTAATGGAGGGAGATAACTGGCCCATAGGGAAGCCCACAAGCAGGACATGAGAGCAATGGCTAGGGATGGATGGATCTGCCAGTGCCACTTCCTCCTGCATTCAAATATATTAAATTAAATCTCAAGTTCTTTCCATTCAGGATATAGAGAATTTTGTGCACTTTGGTAAATTGTTATAAAAAATGAATTGCAACAAAATTCACGCACATCTACTCCAGCCAAATTCAGTGTGTACAGTTATTCCCAGTACCGAGAGGACCAAGTTGTACCTAATGGTCATGCAGCTGTTAAGAATGAAGAACTTGTCAGAAAAAAAGAGGTGGCAACCCTAATTCAGCACCACAAACGTGGTCAAAAACATGGGGATTCAAACCCAGACTTTTAAAGAGGCAAAGCATTCAAAGCCCTGGGCCTTGATTGACAAATCTGTCCATTTCTCCCACATTTGCATTCCTCCTCCTCCTCTCAAGTTCTTTCCATTCTGAATATGATGAAATACGCAATTTTTTGGTAAATTCCTATGAAAAATGAACTGAAATAAAATTCTAACCCATTCCAGCAATTGCCCTCTAACGTTGTTTTCCCAGCAATTGATATTCTAGAGGCATACTGCATCTGATTCTGGAGGCAGCATATAACCATCATGACCAGTAGCCATTGATTTTAACCTGCCTATAAAGGCATCTCAGTTGTGGCCATCACTTACTTCTTGTGGCAGTGAATTAGATGCTGGAACTGCAACATTCTCCCATGGGATTACAGCATTCTCTCCTCCAAAGGAACTAAACCTTGTACCACTGACTGCCCCTTTGACTTTTTGCTGTTAGGAAAGTGGGGAGTACAGAACAATACCAACAGTGGGGCATGTGTCTACCCTAACTAACATTATTTTAAAAGACATCTAAATGCCCACAAGAGAGAAAACTGGAACAGCAGTTCACCACGGAGAGGCACTGGGGAATCGGGACTGCCTTTGATATGAGGCCTATCAAGATATCTCACAATGGGAGACTTTGTGGGTTTGTGCAGCTGCCCCATATGGTGAGCCACTGAACTGCATGTTCTAGTCTCTGCATAGGCAGTCTAGTAACTTCAGGCCCAGGACTGCCCGAGCTGGCTATTGGATCCTCCTGAACAGGAAGGAGTATAAGAGGGCTTCCTCTTCCAGTTCAATCTTGCTTGAGCAATTAGTTCTGGTGTGTATAGGAAACACACCAGAACTAATTGCTCAAGCAAGATTGAACTGGAAGAGGAAGCCCTCTTATGTCCTTAGAACCCCATGGGCCTTGAATCAGGGATGGACAAATCTGTGAATTTTGGTTTCTCTCATTCTCTCATTTTTCCACTCTTAAATACAGTTCATCTCAACCTTTGAGAATTTGTCCAGTCTTAAGTTCGGTTCATCCTGAACTCTGAGATTTTTTAGAAATTATTATTATAAGTGCACATGAATAAGTACTTATTATAAGTACATGTGCTGAAGGAGTTGCACTGGTTACCAGTTGTTTTCTGGGCCAAATTCAAGGTGTTGGTTCTGACCTTTAAAACTCTATATGGTTCCGGCCCAGCCTATCTCAAGGAGCTCCTCCAGCAACACCAGACAGGCCGCTCAATAAGATCAGCCTCAGATGGCCTTCTCTCTGTCCCATCAACCAGGACAGCTAGGCTGGTGAGGATGAGGGAGAGGACCTTTTCTGTGGAGGCCCCAACTCTGTGGAACTCCCTCGCTAGGGAACTCTGCCATGCCCCCTCTTTAATGAGCTCTGCCGCGCATTAAGAACGTGGTTGTTCAGGCAAGCATTTGGGGTGGGTTAGGGTATTTTTAGAAAAATTGTGTTTTTACTGTAGAATTTTATTGTTTTAAACTGTTTTATTATATACACTGTACATCGCCCAGAGTGGCTGGGTGACCAGCTAGATGGGCGATTAATAAATTTAATAAATAAATAAATGAAAATGCATACACATTTTTCTGCACATTTCTCCTAATATGTGCATATTTATTTACTGTATTTATATCTCACCTTTTTTCCTCCTGCAAGGAACCTATGGAGGCTTACATTATCCTCCTCCTCTCAATTTTATCCTCACAACAACAACCCCGTGAGGTAGGTTGGGCTGAGAGTCTGTGAAGGGCCCAAAGTCACCAAGTGAGCTTCCATGGCTGAGTGGGGACTAGAACTTGGATCTCCCAGCTCTCAGTCCAACACTCTCACCACTATACCACATTTTTGCCTAATATACCCATTTTTGCAAGCAATTTTCCTAATACAATGCATTTTTGAATAGTATTTTCTCTTAACATAGACATTTTTTATTGGAGAGTTCAGTTGCAAAATCTGGAGAAGGGCTCACTTCTAGGCATAACTGAATTTTGGTTTGCATAGTGGTTTAAAAGTCTGAAATAAGGTAAGTTAATGCGAATGAATGAATTCCTCCCCATTCCTACCTTGATGCTGCTGCCACAAATTCCTGGTTCCTGGTGTGGTCCTGATTTCTGGCTAACTCCTCAATCCTACCTCCCACTTGCTTTTTGGTCCTACCAGTAGCCTTTCTATGGCTCTTCGTACCCAGTTCCTGGCTCACCTCAGACTGCTAACGCAATCCACACCTGACATGGACTTCTTTTTAGGGATGTATGAAACACTTACCTGGTTTCGTCCAAGGACATCCTCAGTGGGAGGGTAGGTGCTCCGTCCCTCCCGCTGAAATCCTCCCCAGCTGGCTCCGCTCAGCAGCGACTCCGCAGAGCCGCTGGCCAGGGCTGCCCGCAGCCGGCCATCCGGCCGCTGCTGGGCTGCGCAGGAACGCAAATGGCGGCTGCCGTAGCTGCCGCCATTTGTGTCCCTGTCTTTTGCCATGATAGGCTATGTATATATTTATGTAGCCTACCATGGCAATAGGCAGGAACGCAAATGGCGGTCGCTACGCCATTTGCGCCCCTGTATGTTGCTGTGATAGGCTATGTAAATATATACGTAGCCTATCACGGCAAAAGACAGGGACGCAAATGGCTTAGCGGCTGCCATTTGTGTTCTTGCCTATTGCCGTGATAGGCTACGCATATATTTACATAGCCTATCACAGCAACAGACAGGGGCGCAAATGGCGTCCCTGCATTAGCTGTGATAGGCTACGTAAATACTTATGTAGCCTATCACGGCCATTCGTGGGAAGGCGAATGGTGGCCGCAGAGGCGGCAGCCATTCACAGAGCACCAGACGGCCACAAACAGGTAGGTTCCATTCCAGGCCCATTTTGGGGGGTGCCAGGGGGGTTGCTTCATTCTGCCATGGATTCTGGGGGCCAAATGCACTGGAATTTGCCCTCCCTGGAATCCGTGACAGAATTCTCCAACATCCCTACTTCTTTTGCATCCATTTTTGTAGCTTGTTTCTAGATGATGATTTCTTGTTGATCTCTTCTGGGGCATTGTCAGTAACAAAGACGGCAGCCACCTGGTTCTGCTAAGAGGAAGTATCTCGTTGACTGTGTGTAGGAGCCTTGGCAGCAGCTTCAGTGGGCAGTACGGTGGTGTCAGGCCTGCCTGCACCATTCTGACTCGCTCTTCACTGCAGTCCATCAGTTGTGTGTGTATCATTGTCTTCTTGGTCTTTGATCCATCCCACTCCATTTTTGTAGCCTCAGGCAGGCAGCATGAACAGGTGGCCTATCAGATTGCAGATGGGCCATCACGTATGGCTAATGAGTTTGTGTTGGGCTTGTGGGGCACACACTGGGTAGGCCTATGTAAGATTTCTTATAAGTGTTGCAGTGGAAAGCGTTTTTCTTGTATAACTACCAGACTCCTATGACAATAAATTAACCTAAATTTTATTTTCTACGTTGCAGTCTTTTTTTCTTTTTCTTTTTTAACTGAAATTAGGCATTGACAGGGCATTAATAATCATTAAGCCCTGCTGTACACTTTGAAGTCAGTCACCCATTCTAAGGAGTAAAAATGACCCCACTCCTTTTTATATTAATTTTACATTGAATAACTTTTTGTAGATAATTATATTTATTGGACAACTGGGCCAAGCACCAATGCCCTGATATGTATATATGATCCCAATATCCCCCACAGTTCTACTTGTGCAATAAGTAAGATGCAGTGTTTGGGTTAAGCATTAATCAGTCTGCATTAGGTTGGATCTGCACGGCCAGCATAGTGAGGTGAAAATGAGATGGTGGGATCCTGAGGCACCAGAATGGATGGTGTGACTATTGACAGTAGGTGAGGGATCTCATTTTTCAATGCTCTTCTAAGTGAAAAAACAACATACACCTCCAAACAGACAGAAAATTAGCAGAGCAGATAAAGGACTGACTAGAATGTTTCTTCCAGCTATATTCAGGACCAGTCATAGAATCATAGGATCATAGAACAGGAGGGTTGGAAGGGGCGTACAAGACCATTGAGTCCAACCCCCTGCCCGCAGGCAGCTTTCCTTCTACAGCAGGAAAATGGCTGGCACGGCTCTTCAGGGAGCCCAATAATACCATAACACACAATCCCACCGGCTACAATAATAGCAGTCATTGTTTTATAATGGGCACACAGTACATATATCACTCAAGAAAAATAATCACAACTGTTCCATCAGCTGCAATGAATGAAATAGTTGTTTTATCACAAATGCACTATATTTATTAGGGATGTACAAAAGTCACTTACCTTTTCGACGGGGTGATTTGTGGTGGGGGGGAGGTGCAGAGCACCTCCCCCCAAATCCTAATCTGGCCAGGTCCGCTCCACAGAGATTCCAGGGAGCTGCCGGCCGGGGCCGCCTGCAGCCGGACATCCGGCCACTGGGCAGCCTGCAAGGAAAAAAACAACAACAACTGTGTACGCAAATGGCGGCGGCTACGGCGGCCACCATTTGCATTCCCCTTTTTTTGCCGTTTTAGCCTACATAAATATTTACATAAGCTATTATGGTGAAAAAAAGGGGAACACAAATAGCAAAGTGTGCACCATTTGCGTTCCTTTCCCCCCCACCGTTTTAGTCTACGTAAAAATTTAATATAAAACTATGATGAAGAAGTGAATGGCGGCCGCAGGGCGGGCGCCATTCACAAGTCAGCGCGGATGGCAGCAGGTAAGTGCTCCGTTTCGCGTGCCTTTCATGGGTTGGGAGGGGCAGGAGCTTTGTTCCGCCATGGATTTCGGGGGGCTGAATGCACTGGCATTCGGCCTCACCGAGATCCATGGCGGAATTCTCTGACATCCCTAAATATTGCTCAGTTACATTCAATGTAATTCTCTGACATCCCTAAATATTGCTCAATTACATTCATCGTTGTTGTTGCTGTTCAGTCATTCAGTCATGTCCGACTCTTCGTGACCTCATGGACCATAGCACGCCAGGCCTTCCTGTCCTGCGCTCTCTCCTGGAGTGTGCTCAAGTTCATATTCATTGCATCAGTGATGCTATCTAGCCATCTCATCCTCTGCCTTCTCCTTTTGCCTTCAGTCTTTCCCAGCATCAGGGTCTTTTCCAGGGAGTTTTCTCTTCACATTAGGTGGCCAAAATATTTGAGCTTCAGCTTCAGTATATCTGTCCTTCCAATGAGCAGTCAGGGTTGATTTCCTTTAGGATTGACTGATTTGACCTCCTTGCAGTCCAGGGGACTCGTAAGAGTCTTCTCCAGCACCACAGTTCGAAAGTATCCATTCTTCGGCGCTCAGCCTTCCTTATAGTCCAACTCTCACGGCCATACATTACTACTGGGAAAACGATAGCTCTGATGATATGAACCTTTGTCGGCAAGGTGATGTCTCTGCTTCTTCCTATGCTGTCTAGGTTTGCCATAGCTTTCCTCCCAAGGAGCAAGTGTCTTTTAATTTCATGGCTACAGTCACCATCTGTGGTGAGATTGGAGCCCAAGAAAGTAAAATCTGTCACTGCTTCCACTTCTTCCCCTTCTATATGCTAGGTAATGATGGCGCCAGATGCCATGATCTTAGTTTTTGTAATGCTGAGTTTCAAACCAGCTTTTGCACTTTTCACTTTCACCCTCAACAAGAGGCTCTTTAGATCTTCTTCGCTTTCTGCCATTAGGGTGGTATTGTCTGCGTATCGGAGGTTGTTGATAATTCTCCCGGCAATCTTAATTCCGACCTGTGATTCATCCAACCCAGTGTTTCTCATGATGTACTCTGCATATAAATTAAATAAGCAGGGTGACAATATGAAGCCTTGTCGTACTCCTTTCCCAATTTTGAACCAATAGGTTGTTCCATGTCCGGTTCTTACTGTTGCTTCTTGTCCCTCGTAAAGGTTTCTCAGGAGACAGGTAGGGATGTCAGAGAATTTCTCCATGAATCTCGGGGAGGCCAAATGCCAGCGCATTCGGCCCCCCAAAATTGGTGGAGAAACAGTCTGCCCCCCGCCCCCCCCGGGATGGGACTTACCTTGTTCGAATGTCCCTGGAGGCGGCAGCTCCGGCGGCGGTGCGGCAGCAGTGCGGTGGCGGTGCGGCGGTGGCGGCTGCGGCGGCCAATCTTCCGATCGGCTGCCACCGCCGCCATTTCCAAGTAAAACAAACAAACAAACAAACAAACGTGATAGGCTACGTAAAGATTTACGTAGCCTATCATGGCGAGATTTTAAAAAAACACCGTGATAGGCTAGGTAAATCTTTACATAGCCTATCACGGCCGACTTTGGGGGTGGGGAAGCGCGTACGCAAATGGCGGCGCCCATGGGCGCCGCCATTTGCGTTCCTTATTTTGGCATGTGTAGTCTACGTAAACATTTACACAGACTACGGCAAAAATAAGGGGAACACTATTTGGGTTCCCCTTATTTTTGCCGTAGTCTACGTAAATGTTTACGTAGACAACACGTGCCAAAATAAGGAACACAAATGGTGGCGCCCATGGGCGCCGCCATTTGTGTACGCGCTTTTTTTTTTAAAGTCAGCTGTGATAGGCTATGTAAACATTTATGTAGCCTATCACGGCTGACTGCAGGGACGCAAACGGCGGCGGCTACAGCCACCGTCATTTGCATCCTGGCAGGAGAGGAGGTTTCACGGCCGGAGGGACGGGGCGCCTCCCCTCTGGCCAGAATTTTGGGGGGGAGGGAAGGGGCGCCTCCCTCCAGGCCAGAATTTCGGGGAGGAGGGATGGGGCGCCTCCCCCCCACCGCAAAGCAAGCTTCGGGATCAGGTAAGGGACTTTCGTCCATCCCTAGAGACAGGTAAGGTGGTCTGGTACTCCCATCTCTTTAAGAATTTGCCACAGTTTGTTGTGATCCACACAATCAAAAGCTTTAGCATAGTCAATAAAGCAGAAAGAGACATTTTTCTGGAATTCTCTTGCTTTCTCCATGATCCAGTGAATGTTGGTGATTTGATCTCTAGTTCCTCTGCCTCGTCGAAACCCAGCTTGTACTTCCGGTAGTTCTTGGTTCATATACTGCTGAAGCCTAGCTTGTAGGATTTTGAGCATCACCTTGCTGCCATGTGAAATGGGCGCAATTGTACGGTAGTTTGAACACTCTTTGGCACTGCTCTTCTTTCAAACTGGAATGTAAACTGACCGTTTCCAGTCTTGTGGCCACTGTTGAGTGTTCCAAATGTGTTGGCATATTGAATGCAGCATTTTAACAGCATCATCTTTTAGGATCTTAAATAGCTCAGCTGGAATACTGTCATCTCCACTAGCTTTGCTGTTAGTAATGTTTCCTAAGGTCCACTTGACTTCACTCTCGAGGATGTCTGGCTCAAGTTCAGTGACAGCCCTATCATGGCTATCAGGGACATTCAGATCTGACCTTTATAGTTCTTCTGTGTATTCCTTCCACCTCTTCTTAATCTCATCTGCTTCTGTTAGGTTCTGCCTTCTTTGTCCTGTATCATGCCTGTCTTTGCACAAAATGTTCCCTTGAGATCCCTGTTTTTCCTGAAAAAGATCTCTAGTCTTTCCCATTCTGTTGTTTTCCTTGATTCCTTTGCATTGTTCATTTAAGAAGGCCTTCTTGTCTCTCCTTGCTATTCTATGGAACTCTGCATTCAATTGGATATATCTTCCCCTTTCTCCCTTGCTTTTCACTTCCATTCTTTCCTCAGCTACTTGTAAATCCTCCTCAGACAGGCACTTTGCTTTCTTGCATTTCTTTTTCTTTGGGATGGATTGAGTTGCTGCCTCCTGAACAATGTTACGGACCTCTGTCCATAGTTCCTCAGGCACTCTGCCTATCAGGTCTAATGCCTTAAATCTATTCCTCACCTCCACTGTATATTCATAAGGGATATGATTTAGGTCATACCTGAATGGTTTAGTGGTTTTCCCTACATTCTTCAATTTAAGCCAAAATTTTGCAATAAGAAGCTCATGATCTGAGCCACAGTCAGCTCCAGGTCTTGTTTTTACTGACTGTATCGAGCTTCTCCATCTTTGGCTGCAAAGGACATAATCAATCTGATTTCGATATTGACCATCTGGTGATGTCCATGTGTAGAGTCGCCTCTTGTGCTGTTGGAAAAGAGTGTTTGCTATGATCAGCGTGTTCTCTTGGCAAAACTCTATTAGCCTTTGTCCTGCTTCATGTTGTACACCAAGGCCTGCTATTCCGGTGATTTCTTGACTTCCTACTTTAGCATTCCAATCCCCTATGATGAAGAGGACATCTCTTTTTGGTGTTAGTTCTAGAAGGTGTTGTAGGTCTTCATAGAACCAATCAACCTCAGCTTCTTCGGCCTCAGTGGTTGAGGCATAGACTTGAATTACTGTGATGTTGAATGGTTTGCCTTGGATTTGTACTGAGATCATTCTGTCATTTTTGAGATTGTACCCCAGTACTGCTTTTCCCACCCTTTTGTTGACTATGAGTGCTACTCCATTTCTTCTCAGGGATTCTTGCCCACAGTAGTAGATATGATGGTCACTTGAATTAAATTCGCCCATGCCTGTCCATTTTAGTTCGCTGATTCCCAAGATGTCGATGTTCAGTCTTGCCATCTCATGTTTGACCACCTCCAGCTTACCTTGATTCATTGACCTTACATTCCAGGTTCCTAAACAAGATTGTTCTTTACAGCATCAGACTTTCTTTTCACCACCAGACACATCCACAGCAGAGTGTCCTTTCGGCTTTGGTCCAGCCGCTTCACTTTTTCTGGCGCTACATGGAAATTCCCTCTGCTCTTCCCCAGTAGTATATTGGACACCTTCCGACCTGAGGGACTCATCTTCCAGCGTCATATCTTTTAGCCTTGTGATACGTTCCATGGGGTTTTCTTGGCAGGAATACTGGAGTGGGTTGCCACTTGCCATTTCCTTCTCCAGTGGACCACATTTTGTCAGAACTCTCCGCCATGACCTGTCTGTCTTAGGTGGTCCTGCATGGCATAGCTTATGGCTTCACTGAGTTACGCAAGCCCCTTTGCCACAACAAGGCAGTGATCACATTCGTACCCACTTCCTAATTATATGGCACCTTTCTTTATCTTTCTTTAACAAAGAGCCCACCAGGCCCATGTGCCTTGCTATGAGGGATCCTTCTTCAGAGAAAGGCATTGTGAGTGAGGTGTCCCTGGAGACTGTACTGTGTCACTGCAGTACAGGTAGTCTTTAGGGTTGCCACAGTTAGGGATGTACGGACTGTGTAAAATCTGCTCTGTCTGTGTTTCGCTGATTGTCAGGTGCCTTTTGTTCCATTGTCTGCCCACAGACAGATGCAAATGTTTTTTTTAAAAAAATTTCGTCATGTGGAAAAATGTGCAAATAATTATGTAAATATTTACATAAGTATTTACATAATTTTCCTCAGAATGTAACATTTAGTGTATTGTCCCCCATTCCATTCAATGTTTCCTGGCAGGAAACTTACATATTTTTCTACAGATTTATATGCGTAAATTTCAGGGACGTAAAATAATCATCAGAAAGTCCACAGACTCCGCGTGGCCTTAGGGGTACTCCGTAGCAGATTCTGCAGGTCGGATTCTTAGAAATCTGAGCTCACATTAGCCTAGGGATGTCAGAGAATTCTGCCACAGATCTCGGCCGCCGCCGCTGCCATTTCCAGTCTTGTAAAAAAAACAAAAACAAAACCCCGATGTGATAGGCTACGTAAAGGTTTACATAGCCTATCATGGCTGGGTTTAAAAAAAAAACAAAAAAGTGTATGCAAACGGTGGCGGCTACGGCCGCCACCATTTGTGTTCCTTATTTTTGGCCATCTTAGTCTACGTAAATATTTACATAGACTATGACAGCAAAAATAAAGGGGAACGCAAATAGCGTAGCGGGTGCTATTTGCGTCCCTTTTTGATTCACCGTTTCAGCCTACGTAAATATTTACGTAGCCGTCTTAATCTACGTATTTTGGCCGTCTTAATCTACGTAAATATTTACGTAGGCTAAAACGGCAAATCAAAAAGGGATGCAAATAGCGCCCGCTACGCTATTTGCATTCCCCTTTATTTTCGCCGTCATAGTCTACGTAAATATTTACGTAGACTAAGATGGCCAAAAATAAGGAATGCAAATGGCAGCAGCCGCAGCCACCGCCATTTGCATACACGGTTGTTTTTTTCCCAGAGCCCTCTGCAGCCGGAAATCCAGCTGCGGATGGCTCTGGCCTGGCTGGGCCTGGCCGGCTGCTCCGCGGAGCTGCTGCGGAGCACAGCCAGCTGTCGAGGATTCCAGGGGGAAGGAACAGATCACCTCCCCCCCACCGAGGATTCCGGGGGGAGGGATGGAATGCCTCCCCCCCCACCATCAACATAATCTGCGGAAAGGTAAGTGACTTTTGTACATCCCTACATTAGCCTGTCTCAAATTTCTCCAGCATCTCCAGCATTGTGAGGAAGGACGCTGAGGGTAAGGCATTAAGGAGGACGGGTGGTGGCATGTAGGGAAAGAAGAGAGAGGGCAGTAGGACATCCTTCTGATTCTAGGGATGTCAGAGAATTCCGCCACGAATCTCAGGGAGGTTGAACGCCCCCCGAAATTGGTGGCAGAATGGTCTGCCTCCCCGCCCCCACCCGGGATGGGACTTACCTTGGGCGGATCTTCCTGGTGGCAGCAGCTCCAGTGGCAGATTGGTGGTGGTTTGGCGGTGGCGGCTTCCGACCGGCTGCTGCCACCGCCATTTCCAGTTAAAAAATAAAACAAAACGTGATAGGCTACGTAAAGATTTACATAGCCTATCACGGCTGATTTAAAAGAAAAAAAAGACGCGCGTACGCAAATAGCAGTGCCCATGGGCTCCGCCATTTGCGTTCCTTATTTTGGCACGTCTTAGTCTACGTAAACATTTACGTAGACTAAGATGGTGAAAATAAGGGGAACGCAAATAGCGTAGCGTCTACGCTATTTGCGTTCCCCTTATTTTCGCCATTTTAGTCTACGTAAATGTTTACGTAGACTAAGACGTGCCAAAATAAGGAATGCAAATGGCGGCGCCCATGGGCGCCGCCAATTGCGTATGCGTGTGTGTGTTTTTTTTAAATCAGCCGTGATAGGCTATGTAAACATTTACGTAGCCTATCACGGCTGACTGCAGGGACGCAAACGGCGGCAGCTACGGCTGCCACCATTTGCGTCCCTGCTAGCCAGCGGCCGGATGTCCGGCTGCTGGTGGAGCCGGCCGGTGGCTCCGCAGAATCCCTGTGGAGCAGAGCCAGCCGGCCAGAATTTCGGGGGGGAGGGACGGAGCGCCTCCCCCCCCAGCCGTAATTTCGGGGGGAGGGACGGAGCGCCCCCCCCACAAATCACCCTGTCGAAAAGGTAAGTGACTTTCGTACATCCCTACCTGATTCCGATGGCAGGATGTCTCATGCCGGCCCTGCTTACACTTGCTTTCTCCTAGAAAGAAACTTTTTACTTGGGGCAGTATTTAAAAATTGATCCCCACATAAACAAATCCTTCAACCTTGTCTGTTAATTTCTTCGTTAATTAAACTTAAATGTAATTTGACTTGGTAGGAAAGGATAATGATTTTAGTAGAAAATATTTCACTGAAGGAAGCAATTGGGAACATATCAGACTAAATTGCCAATGAAATAGTTGATTTCTACCCAAGAAGCTAAAGCAGATGGTCTTTATTTCAGTCCAAAGATTAGTAGGAGACTAAAAAAAAAAATCCTTCTCATTGTGCAGTGGCACTAATGATATCTCTAATGAATAACTCCAGCAATCTCAAAACCTGATTTCTGTTTCCTGGTTAAGAATCGATATTTAAGTCTCTTCAATCCAGGTGCTGACAGTGGAACTGCAGAAGTGACTTAAGGCTTCATATTCAAATTGAGGGTGGAAAGAAATTTAAAATATTCAAATTTCTGACTTCAGCATTTTAAACAGTATTCAAAACTGAATGACATTTGATTATATTACCTTACCTTGGTTATCCATGCACTTGTCATATCCTTGTTAGACTATTGTGCTCTAGTGAGGCTGGTCCAGAAGCTTTAGCTGGTGCAGAACATGGCCACCCAGATGTTGGTGGGGACTGGGCAACTGGAACATGTGGATCCAATTTGGCACTCATGTCCCATGTGCTGGTGGTTTGCCATGTCCAACTCAAAAGTGCTGCTTTTGGCTTCTAAAACCCTAACATTTAGGGCCCAAATGGTTTGAGACCAGGTCACCTAAAGGACTGCCTACACCCATATGAACCTGCCTCATAGGCCCGCCTATAAGATCAGTTCAGCTGGTGGGCATGAGAGCCTTTTTAGTCATGGCCCCCCAGTGTTATGGAACTCCCTCCCCACTCCGGTGCATATGTCTTTAACTTTGCAAACATTTAAATGGGTTTTGAAAACCCATTTATTTCAGGCCACCTTTTCTTGAATTAGTTCCTTTAATCTCTGCAGCTTTATAACCGATTACAACAATTTGTCATTCCCAAACCCATCAAGAGATTTCCAAGCCTGTTAGTAATGCAAACAGTACAATGCAAACAATTCCTGCTGTATATCCCAACAATACAAATAGCATTAGAACCAAGTCCACTAAATAGCATTAGGACCAAGTCCACAAAAGGACCAAGTCCACCCAAAAACATTAGCATTAGCTTTTGTGCATCTCCAGCATGAGTCTAACCCATGATTACATATTTCATTAAGCCAGATTATTGTCTTTTACAAATGACAGTTGATTTCATAATGACCATCACACTAATGCAACACAAACCAGAAAGCATCATATTGAAATAGATACAATTAAAAAGCCTCTGAGAGAAGGCCTTTTGCTGGTTATCTTAATATATGGAAGAAAATGGTCCTGAACACGATGTAGCAGAGAAAGTGAGATAACAGGATGCCATCTTATCTGGGCTCTTGGTTGGGAGCCATCATTGCTAGAATCAGGAACTGATGGCTCTTTGTGTAGCTATCCTGCATGTTGAGCTACCAGAACTGCAGCTCAAAGCATCTCCCTGGGATGAAGTATTCTCATGCTATTGACTGGCTGTCCCTGCCTCAGCTGGCCATTGGACAGTTTTAGACAGAAGAGCCTGAAAATGGTCTTCCTGGCTCACATCAGACAGTTGCTTACCTACAGCTTAGCAAGGGGTGTGCGTGTAATGTATGACCTGTCTCTTTAAAAGGAGGAAAACAGCAGCTCCCCTTCCTCCTTAGTGGGGTGGGGGACATAGTCTTCTACGTAATCCAGCTAGACCTGGTTTGTGGTCTCTTAGTCTGTCTGTATAGCAAGCCCACACTGCTAAGTTAATGAGTTCTTCTTCCCGAACAGACAGTGGTTCAAGCAACTCGAACTCCTGCTGCTTCTTAGCCTTAGGGCAGGCAAGCTGGAAGGTCATCTATACAGTGAGTGTTCTCCTCCATATGAGGTACACTGGAGAATTCTTGTTAAGCCTGCATTTTAAAACAAATCACCCTAATTCATATTTCCTAGACTAAAACATGGATTCTTGAGACGTCACAGTGCCCTGAATTTTGTGATACGGTTCTTCACTTAAAATGGGCATGCAAAATTGTGCATTTTAGAGGGAATTGCACAGAAAACTGCATAAGAACATAAGACGAGCCATGCTGGATCAGACCAAAAGTCAATCTAGCCCAGCATTCTGTTCACACAGTGGACAACCAGCTGCTCACAGGAAACCCAAAAGCAAGACATGAATGCAGCAACACCCTCCCACTCATGTTCCCAGCAACCGGTGTACACAGAAATAGGGGGAAATGTGCAAAATGTAAATATGAACCGTGCATGCGTGTGTGTGTGTGTGTGTGTGTGCGTGCATGTGTGTTTTAAATAAATGTAGGAAATGGGACAGAACAGACATATTATTGAACACATGCCAGACTGACACAGACCAGAAACAGATTAATCCGTCCCAACTCCATACCCCAGAGAGATAAAGAAGGAAATACCACAATATCTTTTTGATTGTGGTGAGTGAAGTGTGTTTTAATCAATGCAAAAGCTACATCACCCTTGCAATGAATATGAACTTGAGCACACTCCGGGAGAGAGCGCAGGACAGGAAGGCCTAGAGTGCTATAATCCATGGGGTCACGAAGAGTCGGACACGACTGAACGACTGAACAACAATCAATCAGCAGTAAAAGAGCCAAGTGACAGGATATTGTATCCTTCTCTGTGATGGAAAGTTACTGTTTTTGTTGTTTTTTAAGATGTAGGAATGAGCAAGTATTAGGTGAGCCATTTTTGCAATATTTCGGTTCTGGAAAACCCAGGAGGCACTTCATGAATAAGGCATTAATACCTTGTCCCTTGCCAGCAGCTGTCATTTGGGTGATTTAAGAACAATCAATGGACTGAAGCTGTACTTAAAAGTTGCTGCATTTCAAATAATGCAGTCTTAAATAACCAGGAAAATTTAAACTGGGACAGATTGGGTAACAGACATACATAATTAGATGATCAACAATCTGCCTGCTTAATCAGGAATGAATAAATCTGGTTTGATGAGGAAGGGGAAATTACCAAAAGAAGCAAAAAGGAAGTTTTGTCTTGCTCTCTTGCCTTTCCTGGAGCAGTGGGAAATTCAACTGATGATATGTGGAATCTCCTTGAGAAATGGGGTTGATGCTCATTCAAGAGTAGGCAGTTTGGACTGTGACAAGATCTGTGGAAAGCCCCCCAAAACAATGAACAATGAAAATATAAATAATGTTTATAATTCCTGTTCCAATGGCAATGTTTACTGACCATGGAATTTGGGAAACCTCTTTCCCTTTCTTTATATCTCTAGAATAGCACCAGATGTTTGAAATAATGGGTGCTGACTCAGGCCATGTAAAGACTGTTGTTGCTGTTGTTCAGTCGTTGTGTCTGACTCTTCGTGACCCCATGGACCATAGCACTCCAGGCCTTCCTGTCCTCCGCTCTCTCCTGGAGTGTGCTCAAATTCATATTCATTGCATTGGTGATGCTATCTAGCCATCTCATCGTCTGCTGTCCCTTTCTCCTTTTGCCTTCAATCTTTCCCAGCATCAGGGTCTTTTCTGGGGAGTTTTCGCATTAGGCGGCCAAAATATTTGAGCTTCAGCTTCAGTATCTGTCCTTCCAATGAGCAGTCAGGGTTGATTTCCTTTAGGATTGACTGATTTGACCTCCTTGCAGTCCAGAGGACTCGTAAAGGACTTCTCCAGCACCACAGTTTGAAAGCATCAATTCTTCAGCGCTCAGCCTTCCTTATAGTCCAGCTCTCACTAGGGATGTCAGAGAATTCCACGACGGATCTCGGTGAGGCTGAATGCTAGTGCATTCGGCCCCCTGAAATCCATCACGGAACAAAGCCCCCACCCCCCCAACACACAAAAGGCATGCGGGACCAAGTCCCCGCTGCCCCCAACCCAGAAAAGGCGTGCGAAATGGAGCACTTACCTGCTCCTGTCCATGCTGCTTTGCGAATGGCGGCTGTCCTGTGGCCACCATTCGCTTTGTCTTCATAGCCGTGATAGGCTAGGTAAATACGTACGTAGCCTATCACGGCTAATGCAGGGATGCCATTTGCATCCCTGTGGAGGCCGTAATAGGCTACGTAAGTATTTACATAGCCTATCATGGCAGGGGGAAAAAAAACCCAGCTTAGGCAAATGGTGGCGGCTACCACCATTTGCATATGCTGGGTTTTTTTCCTCCTGCCATGATAGGCTACATAAGTATTTACGTAGCCTATCACAGCTCAATACAGGGACGCAAATGGCGGCAGCCACGACAGCCGCCATTTGCGTCGCTGCAGGGCTGCCCAGCGGCTGGATGTCCGGCTGCGGGCAGCCGGGCAGGATTCCGGGAGGGAGGACCGCATCACCTCCCCCCCGTCGAAGATTCCGAGGGGAGGGACGGAGCACCTCCACCCCACCGCGGATTGCCTGGCACAGAGCCAGGTAGGTGTTTCGTACATCCCTAGCTCTCACAACCATACCTTTGATTATACGGACCTTTGTCAGCAACGTGATGTCTCTGCTTCTTCCTATGCTGTCTAGGTTTGCCATAGCTTTCCTCCCAAGGAGCAAGCGTCTTTTAATTTCATGGCTACAGTCACCGTCTGCGGTGATCTTGGAGCCCAAGAAAATAAAATCTGTCACTGCTTCCATTTCTTCCCCTTCTATATGCCAGGAAGTGATGGGGCCAGATGCCATGATCTTCATTTTTGTAATGCTGAGTTTCAAACCAGCTTTTGCACTTTTCACTTTCACCCTCAACAAGAGGCTCTTTAGATCTTCTTCGCTTTCTGCCATTAGGGTGGTATTGTCTGCATATCTGAGGTTGTTGATAATTCTCCCGGCAATCTTAATTTCGACCTGTGATTCATCCAACCCAGTGTTTCTCATGATGTACTCTGCATATAAGTTAAATAAGCAGGGTGACAATACGCAGCCTTGTTGTACTCCTTTCCCAGTTTTGAACCAATCGGTTGTTCCATGTCTGGTTCTTACTGTTGCTTCTTGGCCCTCGTACTAGGGATGGCGGAGAATTCCGCCATGGATTTCAGTGAGGCCGAATGCACCGGCATTCGGCGCCCCTTAACCCGTGGCAGAATGGCCTGCCACCCCCCCGCACCCCCGCAGATCCCCCCCGGGACGAGACTTACCTGGGGTGGATGTTCCGGATGGTGGCGGCTTCGGCGACAGCAGCGGCGGCTGGTCTTCCGACTGGCTGCCACCACTGCCATTTGCAGTCTGGTCTCTTTTTTTACATTGATGTAATAGGCTATGTAAAGACTTACGTAGCCTATCACGTCTGGGTAGGTAAAAAAAAAAAAGCATATGCAAATGGTGGCGGCTACAGCCGCCGCCATTTGCGTTCCTTATTTTTCGCTGTCTTAGTCTACATAAATATTTATGTAGAGTATTATGGCGAAAACAAAGGGGAACGCAAATAGTGCCCACTACGCTATTTGCGTTCCCCTTTCTTTTTGCTGTAATAGTCTACGTAAATATTTATGTAGACTGACAGCGAAAAATAAGGAACGCAAATGGCAGTGGCCATAGCCGCCGCCATTTGCATACACTTTTTTTTTTTCAACCTACCCAGACGTGATAGGCTATGTAAATACTTACGTAGCCTATCACGGCTAAATACAGGGACACAAATGGCGGCGGCTACAGCCGCCGCCATTTGCATCCCTGCAGGCTGCCCAGCGGCCGGATGTCCACTTGGCTGCGGAGCGGAGCCGGCCAGGCAGGATTCTGGGAGGGAGGGACGGAGCGCCTCCCCCCCTGTCGAGTATTCCAGGGGGAGGGACGGAGCGCCTCCCCCCCAGTGGAAACAGAACGGAGAGGAAGGTAAGTGTTCCATCCATCCTTACCTCGTACACGGCCCAACCATCACTCTCTAAAAAAAGATCTCACAGGTAAAGCTAAAGCAATCATAATCATAATGTTTAAATAATATACAAATACTCCATAACCAAATATAAAACTACTCATAATGGCCAACCAACTTATTACATTTGCAATATATACATATGACAAATTATACAGCTTCACTATAATAAGTTGGTTATATTATTTTTCCTGCTGAAAATTCATGTAAGTATTATTATTTTATGTTTTCCTTAAAACTAATTCAGAGATCTTTAGGGAGCTTAGATTTTGCTGATTCACGCATCCCTACTGATGTGAGATGGTGCAACAATAATAATTAAACCCAGAGTGATAAGGGGTGAGACTCACAATCTTTGGGAACTATGATATATTCTCTGGAAAGAGGGCTGCATTACTGCTTAAGGCAAATCCCGCCCCCGCCGCCACTGCCATTTCAGTCAAGGCGCATAGTACCCAAGGATGACCATGATATTTTGCCATCTGATGCAGAAAATCCCCCAAGCATCTCTCTCTGACAGCTAAAGTACAGCAGGACTATGAAACTATCAAATGTGTTGCCATTTTATGACACACCAAATCGTTGGTTGCCTGAGGTGGGCAACTCACTCTACCAAATGGCTCCGACTGATGATGCCAGGAGAAAGTGAATTGTCCTCTGCCATTAGGCCTTTGGTCTATCACCTCCAAGCATGCTGCAGGGCCCGACATTAGCACTTGAAGTTTCCACTGACATGTGAGATGAATGGCTGCTGCTTTGTAGAGCTTTGCAGGGATCCCCTGATCTGACTGAAGCCACGGCCCCCAACCTTTCTTGGCCCCAAACCCGAAGTGGGATTCGGATGTCGAACCCTGCTTCAGGTCCCCCCCATGCCCCTGCATAACCCCCTTACATCGCCGCTGCCACCATCCTCGCCACCACTGTCCTGGCCGCTGTCTTCCCTGCCTCTGCCGCCATCGCCGCCATCCTCCCCACTGCCAACTATTGAGGCCTGGACGCATGCAGTGACTCTTACTTCAGGGAGTCGCCATTTTTAAAATGGCAACCTCCAGGAAGTTCCAGGAGGTTGCCATTTTAAAAATGGCGACTCCCTGCAATAAGCATCAATGTGCGCATCCAGGCCTCAGCAGCTGGTGGCGGTGAGGACAGCGGCGGTGATGGCAGGGGCAGTGAGACTGGCGATGGTGAGGATGGCGGAGGCTCAGGTAAGGACCTGGAGGTGCTGAGGGAGCTGGGCCAGGGAGGCTGAAGCTCCAAAGTGCACCAAGAGCTTCGGAGAGCCCCCGACCCGCTCTGGGTCACTTTGTGCCCCCTCCGCTTCACCTCGGAAGGGGCACAAAGTGACCAGAAGCAGCTTGCTTCAACTCAGGGTTTGGGCCTCAGGCCGGAGCAGTGCACAGCCCTACTGCTTAGGTACAATGTGTGCAGGCAGGTCAAGGGAGTCAAAAGGATTTTAATAAGGTTAGAGTAATTTCCTAGAGGAGTCTCATGCAGGATCCCTAGGTGGCAATTCTTGGGACAAATTCCTGCTTGGGCAAAGCAGCTGTAGAGCTTGTGAGGGTAATCAAAAGAGAGTTGCTAATGAAGCTGCCTTATGTGAAGCCAGACCACCATCAGCCTACCAACCTGAGCTCTGTCTGCTGTGGGTAGTGGTAACTCTGCAGGATCTCAGGCAGGGGCCTTCCATGGTACAGCTACTAGGGAAGTGCAAATCAGAAAAACTCAAATTCGCTGACATTCTCTGAATTCTTTTTCAAGAGGTCATTCTGACTCGACTCTGTATTGGATTGTGAGGGGGGGGGGTCACATGAAAATCTGTGCATATTTTTGTGCGTATTTTTTCCAAAAGTATGTATCAGTTGTGCACATCTTTGAAATGTATGCATTCTTCTCCCCGTAGGGATAGTACAGGGGCCTGACTCAGTCCAAGAGTCCAATGGACTCCCTACCACTCATGCCTCTGGGTTGTGCCCACTGAGCTGCTGCCCCACTCCCACCCCCATTTACGCCTGTAATATTGCATAGATGGGGCCTATACAGCAGCTATGCATGCAATATTAGGTTGACTGAAGTTCCCAACGTGCCATTTTTTCCCTACAAATTGGCCATCGTGTGGGAATGATGGGGTCTTGAAGATGGCACAGGGTAAGTGAGGGTCGGTCAGTGAGCATGGGGGAGGGGCTTGAGTGGGTCTGGGGTATGCGACCAGGGGCACTGGCTTGGTGGGTGCCCAGAGGACCCAGGTGTGTGTGGGGGGATCCGTCCATCCCTATCTTCCACTGATTGAAGCATATTTGTGCACATTTTTTTCAAATATTCACATTTTTTCATTTTTCAAATGTACACATCCTGTTGCATGGAAATGTTTTGGTCCACGAATCACATTGTCAGCTCAGAAATGGACAGACTTTGACCACACTTGGCATCTGAGTCTGTTTTCAGTCCAGAGGGTGTGAAATGGGTAAAATCCTGATCAAAATCGAACTGAAACAAGTTTCTCATACATCCCTGGCTGCTACTAGGGCTGGAGAATCAGCAAAAATCGAGCTTGTCGAGGTTCTCTGAATTCCACCATGAAGGAGGGATGTTGGAGGAATCCATCCAGAGGGTGGAGCTCAATGAGCTTTGATCAGCTCGGCGCCCCAGACTTTGGCTCATTTCCATGTGATCTGGCCTGACTTGATCTGCACCAAGTCAGGCCAGTGTACGGATTTTTGTTTTTTGTTTTTTAAAAATTGCATAAATAGACATTTGTGTAAATTGCAGCAACAGTTTGTGCAAATTGTGCAAATTTCAGCCACAATTTCTACAAATTACAGAAATCATGGCCACAATTTGAGCAGATTACAGCTGCAATTTGTACAAAAGTCTATTCACACAAATGAAAAAGCCCTGAAAAAGTTCCCAGATTTCTGGGAAAACCCATGGCTTGGCTCACAAATGCCAGCTGAGTTGGGGGCACCACAGAAATCTGGGAAACCCCCGAAGGGCCAGATTTTTCAGCAATGGACATCCCTACCTTAAAGCTCTTTCCAACTCAAGTCTGTCTCAGATTGTGAGCTTTGTTTTTTGGGTGTGGGTGTGTGCACACACAAATCTGTATGTATTTCCATGTGCAGTTTACAAAATTGTGTGCATATTTTTTCTCCCATTGATTAAAGCATGTTTGCATGCTTTAATGTACAGATTTTTCTGTACATTATCAAATACATGTACAAATACATGTATCAAATGTACAGATTTTTCATTCACATTTTTCAAATGTATGCCTTTTAGGACACATTTCCACAAACCATATTACAACCTCAGAAATGTACCGACTTTGATCACAGATTACATCTGGATCCATGTATAGTTCCAGGACGTGTCAACTGGGGAAATTCTGGTCAAAAACAAATGGAAATGATTTTTTCATGCATTCTTAGCTGCTACCTATGATTCTTTTAGTAGGAGTTCCTACAGATTAAACCTGGTGTGAGCTCTCCTAGCTGAGCTTCCAGCTGTCCTAATAATTCTCAACCCACTAAGAAAAAAACTGCTGCAGGTTGAAAAAAAGCTTGCGCAGTGCTTGAATCAACCAACTTTGAGGAGGGTCACAGCAGCGCAATTCTAGCCCTATGCAATGTGGCTTCTTCACCTGTATATGAACACATCAATATGTAAGGCTCTCTTCAGAGGTCCCAGTGAACATGGAGTTCCAATGTGGTGTAGTGGTGAGATTGTTGGACTGGGAGCTGGGAGATTCGGGTTCTAGTCCCCACTCAGCCACGGAAGCTCACTGGGTGACTTTGGGCCAGTCACAGACTCTCAGCCCAGCCTACCTCACAGGGTTGTTGTTGTGAGGATAAAATGGAGAGGAGGAGGATAATGTAAGCTGCCTTGGGTTCTTTGCAAGAGGAAAAAAGGCAGGATATAAATGCAATAAATAAATAAATGAATGAATAAATAAGACCCAGTGTGTGCAATTCTACCTACCCCTGCCCCCTCCGGTCAGTGCATTCATTCGTTGCCATGTGAAAAAAGCTAGATTCTGTTCTTCATCTTGCTGGCTTTTGTTTCCTTCTGAGAAACTCCAGCATATTGAACAGGAAGAGTCAAGGATAAGGACACCCAGACCTATCTATAGCTGAGATGTCTTGACTGTGCGCCAAAGCATGATGTGCTGATTACAGAGGCTTTGAAGGCAAATGCCCAGGGAAGAGGTTGTTGATCAGAGTGTAATTGGGAGATGTGAACTGGGAGGAATCAATGAGCAAGGACACTAACTTATCGAGTTCTTGCTTGGATACACAGATTACCCTTGTGAGACACTTTATGGCATAGCTGTAGCAGAATAAAATGCAGCATGAATCCTCCCTCCGAGTAGTAGAAGTGCTCGAGCCAGCTGCAGCGTTCTAAGAAACGTGGCTTGCTGACATTCAGAGCTGTGGATGGTGCTGAAGCTTCTGCTGACACATGTGTTTGGCTCTTAGCCATGAGTCCACTCAACTTAGGGATGCTCATCACTTGGAAATCCAGCCTTTTGGGGGGTTGATGGACTTCTGCTGCCCGCCTGACTTGGATTGCATTTGCGAGCCAAACCATGGATTTTCCCCAAGCTTCGGGGACCTTTTCTGTTTTGTTTTTGTTTTTGTGTGTGTTGGCCACAATCTTCACAAACAGAGATTTGCACATGTTGTGTTTGAAATTTGCGCCAATTTCCCTGATTTGCACAAATAGCAGCTGCACTTCGTGCAATTTGCGCAAATCACAGCTGTACTTTGTAAAAATTTTAAAAGGCATGGAAAATCCAGTAACTGGCCTGACTTTCTGCAGACAGAGTCAGGCCAGTTAGCAGAAAATAGATCGAAGTCTGGGGGAGGGGGGAAGCCAAAGAAAACACATAGAGCTGCACCCCCCCCAACTGATTCCTCTGACATCCCTAACTCAACTTTAGGGATGGGAGAACCATGGATGCTCCAGTTTGCCAAGAATATCCAAACTACACTTTGAAGCTTGGTTTGACTCATTACCATTTTGGTTTGCAACCTTCTCTCTCTCTCTTTTTGCTCAAATGGGGAAAGTGCACATTTCGATAAGGGAAAGGTCACTTTTCCATGCACATTTTTGAAAAATCTGCACTCCCCCCCCCACATTAACTAAAGCATGAAAATGTACATATATTTTCTTAAATGTGCATTTTGACATGAGAATGTTTTTAAAAATACACACTTTTTTGAACGTGATCACATGTTCGGGACTGTGCAAGCCTTTTCTGAGAAAAGCACTCCCATTCACATTTGGGGTTGTGAACGTGGTAGATTCTAATGGTTTGTGAACTGAAACAAAAGTTTCATACATCTTTGCTCAACTTCACACTCCTGGCATAGAAAAACCTATCATGGCAAACCAAACCTCCTTAGCTTATAGGAGGTGGGGGAAGTGTGTATTGGGTTGCATAGGGATAAAAGGGCTATCACTCATTGATAGAATACATGCCATTTGTGTCTAAAGTCACTAGTATCTCCAGCTGGTAATGGACAAAACCTTCAGTTTTGTTTTCTCCTGCATTCGGTTAAAAAAAAACCCTCAAAGTTTTTTCCCCCCATTCTAAATATGAAGAAAAATGAGGATTTTGGTAAATTCTTATAAAAATGAACTGAAATGAAATTATTACCCATCTGCACTGGCTAGATTCAATAGGTGCAGCTATTCCCAGCATGGAGAGGACCACAGCTCCCAGCATTCCTTGACCACTGGCCATGCTGGATGTGACTGATGGAAGCTGAAGTCCAAATCATCTGGCTGGAGAAGTTTAAACTAAGCACTTAAAGCCCTGGGCCCAGATGGATGAATGTGTCAGTTTTGTTTTCTCCCATATTCATGTGTGAGGGGGTGTTTTTTAATGCTGGGTGAAACCCTGCCCCCTGTTTTCATGATGTTTTATCTCCCTGGGAAAGAAGCATTTTTTTAATGCCTCTTTTGCAAGGCGATGGAGAATTTCAGTGGTGAGAATGGTGCCCTTGACTTCTCACTAATCTTATTTGTAGCCATCCTGCAGTCATAGCACCCAAGAGGGCTTGCCGTTTTCTAGCCTTGAAGGCTGAACTGCCCTGTCCAGAAACCAAATGCATACTCAGCAATAAGAAGGGTGACTTCTCTTATTTCAGTTGAGAGGCATGACTGTGGCTTGAATTATATAAAATTTGGCCCTGAACTGTCAAACAGCAGGCCCTGTGCCCTGTCCCTGAGTTATTTTAAGCTAGCTTTGAGTATCCCCTTATTAGGAGGCAAGTAGGAAGGCCAGGATCTCTTCTCGATCATCCCAGAGGGCAGGACACAGAATAATGGGCTCAAGTTACAGGAAGCCAGATTCTGGCTGAACGTCAGGAGAAACTTCTTGACTGTTAGAGCAATACGACAATGGAACCAATTACCTAGGGAGGCGGTGGGCTCTCCCACACTGGAGGCCTTCAAGATGAGGCTGGACAGCCATTTGTCAGGGATGCTCTGACTTGGATTCCTGCATTAAGCAGAGGGTTGGACTCGATGGTCTTGTAGGCCCCTTCCAACCCTACTATTCTATGATTCTATGATACCTCTCCCTCTGCTTTTCTGAGGAAAATGTCTCCTGAGAAATTTTGGGGCAGCTCTAGTTGTTATAATTCAGGGTTCAGCACCTTCCCGAGGGCCTTCCCGACATTAAAGTTCTGAGGTGTAATTGTGGTTCCATGTTGTCTCTAATGCATTATAAGCATTCTAATTAATGCTTATAATTACAATGCTTATATTACCTCTACTTCCTTTAAAGCCCTGTAGCAGGTGCGAGGGGGGCAGTATTGTGTCCAGTTTCAGAGGAGAGGTGGAGGTAGTGCTGTGCCAAAATCTGTCCTCCAATTTCCTGAAAGTAGTCATCCTCCATGAAACCTGATTCCATTATTTTTCTGCATCATTCCCGGGGCATTTGTATAATCTATTTTGAATTTATTTTGCACATGTCTCCATCATTTTGCAGTCTCCCAGGCTGCCTGCGCTTCCTGATTTGAAAAGACCCTATGGGAGGAATTACCTCACAATGTCTTCCCTTGGGGTTTAATTGAAGTGTGACAAGCCAAGGAGGCTACAGGCTATGACAGAGAAACAGTCACAGAGGTGACTCACCCCACCCCCAGCACTTCATAAGTAATGTAAGCAAAAGAACCTTAAACCCAATTTCTCCACAATTTTCTTCTCTCTTCAAAAGCAATTTCATTTCCATCAAAACTGAATGGGAATGGCAAAAAAAATGTTGAAGACATTTTCAGCACAGCACTATAAATCACCTCATGATCTTCAATGAAACACTGATGGAGGTAATTACTTCTGCTCTTCATAAACACTGCTGATCTGTTGTTGTTGTTGTTGTTGTTGATTAATTTGCATTTATACCCCACTTCCTCTTCCAAGGATCTCAGGGAAGATACATGATTTCCCTTTAGACTCATAGTAACCCTGTGACTTAGGCCTAAGATATGATGATGGGCCCCAAGTCTATCTGAAATTGACATATTTGTCCATCCATGGTGGAGGGATCACTAGAGGGCCCTACAAAGCCCTCCTCCCTTTGCACAGGGTGGGGGCCACAAAGGAGAAGATTAGGTTGCATGTCACTGAAAATGTCTACAGGCAGTACTATTTGACCATTTGCTTCAGATGCAACTAGAATGGTCAAGTTCAGTAAACAGGTCTGCTAGCAGTTGAGATCAGCCTGGGACATTTTACTTTCCTCATCCTATAGTCAAGAGTCGATGCTTGCTTGGGAAGCCACCACATCTCTGTCTGTCTGTCTGTCTGTCTCTCTCTCTCCTGTCCTTCATTATGCAATAACCTGATTCACTGCTGCTCTTTTTAGCAATTAAACATGAAGAGTTGGCCTCCAGTGTGCTTTATCCATTAGTAATCAACATTATGAGTGGAGGATTTATAAGCTTTAGACCTTTCAAGCTTTCCTTCTTTATGACTTTGAAAAAAATACAGAACCAGCAACTTGGCAGTATCCAAGTTTCTCAAAAGATTGTTCTCATTAGAACTGAAGGTGTGTGAACTTTTGTTGTTTTTGTTATAGAAGAGCTTTCTAAGGGTTTGAAAGTTATGAAAGAAAATGCATTGCTACTTGGAAGAGCAAAAAGCTTGATTGTGTATTTTATTTGAAGAACAGAAAAGCAAAGCACAACAAAACCAGTGCAATAAGAGTGCTATAAATGTGCCTGAAGGAAAGAGAGAGAGGTATAGAGTCTAAACTGAGACTCGGGAGACCCGGGTTCAAGTCCCCACTTAGCCATGAAATTCACTGGATTGCTTCAGGCCAGTGACTGACTCTCAGTATAGCCAACCTCACAGGGTTGTTGCGAGGATAGGATGGTGAGAAGGAGAATCATGTATGCCACCTTGGGCTACTCTGAGAGAAGATGGGATAAAATGTAATAATAATAATACAATCACACTTCTTATACCACATACCAGGCCCAGCAACGTTTTGGTAAAATAACAGCAACAGTAGAATTAAAATGACTTTTTTATCCTGTGTCATTTCATTATTTTTCAGTCTTTAACATTTTTCCAGGAGATCTTGGTCACCTTGGCAAGACATCATTTCACCCTGGAAGGCAGCTCCAGCTGTTTAAAAACAAGCAGATTTGGATAATAAAACTCGGTTATCGGTTCATCTTTATAGATTAATGCCAGACATCCTCCATTTAGTGGAGAAAACTTCCAATTAAGCTGGGCTTTTTTCTAAGAAAAAAAACAGGATGAATATGATATCACCCCTGTTGCTACCATCAAAGCATCACTACTTAAAAGAGCCTTCCAAAGCACGTGTATGAAACTGAAGAAAGCATGAGATGGCAGGATTCTTAATGTACATGAAAAAGTCCAGAGTTTCGCTTGAAGTCTTCTACAAAAGAGGTCGCATTCCTCCCTAAATTAGATCATTTAATTCTAATGATTTATGCCCGTTATGTGCTGCCTTGGCTTTAATCAGCACGTATGTAATGCTCTGTACCAGGGGTGGGGAATGTGTTTCTCTCCAGATGTTATTGGACTCCAACTTCCATCAGCCTCAGCCATCATGGCTGATGATCAGTGCTGATGGGAGCGGATGTCCAGCAACACCTGGTGGGACACTGTTTTTCTTACCCTACTTTACAGTGCAATCCTATACATGCCTACTGAAAAGTAAGCCCTACTAAGTTCAGTGGGACTTAATCCCAAATAAGTGTGTATAGGACTACAGCTTTAGGGTGCAATCTTACCGGGATAGGCGTCCACCTCTGAACTTGGAGGCAACCTCCTATCCAATGCAGGGCAGGAGAAGTGAAGAGGGGATCGTCCCCTTTGCACTTCAGCCACCCTGCATTTATGACTAGACAACTGATTTTGGCTGTATAGCCGTGGGACCTTGGAGCGAGGAAAGTGGCAGCCGGACGATAGGGGCAAATATGGAAAATAATACAAAATGTGTTTAGCAAATCAATAACAAGATGTGTGTGTGTGTGTGTGTATGTGTATAAACATGCACACATTAATATAATAAAATATAAAATAATAACACCCCCTACGCAATGCAGTAAATGCAGCAGCTTATAATTTTTATAACACAAAACCAATGATACTTAAAATTAGTACTTAAGCATCTTTAGTCCTTCTAAGTTAATGAGTATCTTACAGCAGGTTATGTTGTGTGGTGAATTAAAAATGTCTTCATTTGTTATAAATCTGGCATGAAAGAATATAGGGAGGGATGGTGCAGGTGCCTGGTTGGGTCTGGGAGTCCGACAGACTCCACCCTGCCTGTGCCCATGAGTCGTGCTTGCTGAGCCTCTGCCTGTACTCTCTCCCCATCCCCCACTTGCCAAGCTGCCCATACTCACCAAGGAGCTGTCGGCAAGCACCGCGAGTGCCATTTCACACACACACACGAAATGGCACTTGCAAAATGTGCGTACATCTAGTTGTGAGCAAAAAAGGGGCCATGAATGGCCCATTTACACAAGAATACAGGTGTGGGGGGGTGATTGGGAGCAGGGGCTGGGCGGGTGAAATCGGGTGGGGGGGCACCCATCCATCCCTCAATATAGGTATTGTTCTTTAAGAGAAATAGAGAAAGAGGATCCATTATGGCTGAAAGTCTTGGTATGTGCTCTGCCAAATCCTTGCCAGTGCACACTTGAGGTCTCTTCTCTGCGCATTTGTGTACTGATGCTCTCCTGTCTTCCACAGTCCTAGTGGCTGCGGGGCTAGCACGCTGGAGAGGAATGACAGAAGGAATGGAAGAGGGGCACTTGTGAAAGTGAATGCCCCTTCTTGGCTTCTCGTGAAGGAGTGGGCGTGCTGAGGAGGGCCTTCGACTCTAACACCCGTAGCCTCTGGTGCCTCCCTTTTCCCCGCCCCTCCCAAGGGCCTACCACATCTCCCTGGGCAAGAGAACAGGGGCAGAAGCTGTGGTGGTGGTGGGTGATCTCAGTGTCACATTCCTTCTGAAGAAGGGACTGGAGCTCCAAAGGGGGCATCTCCCTCAGCAAGAACAATGCACTAAGTGCACACTGGGGATGGAATTCCCCTGGGGCCCTTTTCTTCAGCGGTTCTAGTGCCACTTTTTGTGTAAGAGGGCATGCTGGAAGGACCAGCATCAAAGGTAGACATGGTCCAGCACTAGGGATGCTGGAGAATTCTGCCACAGACTCAAATGAGGGTGGGTTCCAAAGAATCCAACCTCTGGAGTCTGCAGCAGAGCGGCTGCACTTACCTCCAGGTCCAGAGGAGGTCCTGTACTCCAGAGGATCTCCAGCTCCCAATAAGAGGCAATATGCAGCCTTATTGCAGGAAAGCAATTATTTTGACCTAAATACAGCTGTAAACAGCTGCAATTTAGGTCAAAGTCAGTGCTTTATGGCTGCAAATGGCATACAATATGCCATTTATGGCTGTATTTTTCTGCGAGAGGCTAATGGTGGCCACCATTAGCATATCACATCTTATACGGGGCTGGAGAGCCGCTCTGCCAACTCTGGCAGATGTGGCTTCTGTGGGGCCCTACATGACTTGAATTGCCCCTCCATGGATCCCCACCCCCCGACCGGACACTGGGGGGTTCATACATCCCTATCGGGCACCTGCTGAGGGCTCACTTCCCAGGAGGGCCCACAAGGGACTCCTGGAGTTGCTCCTCTTCTTCCATATTGCAACCTGCTTGCTCACCTGCCTCTTGCTTTGGTGCAGACAACAGTGGTGGAGTGGGAGGAACAGTAGATGCCACTACCATCTTGCTCACTGGATCTCTGCCTGTCATGAAAGCAAGTGGTAGCCATGATGGGAAAGACGAAGAGGAGCCGGTGACAATGGTGGTGAGAAGATAGACTCACTGAGGAAGGGGGCCCATTGAGGGCGTCTTGCCCAAGGGACCTCTGAATCCTGAAACCAGCACTGCACACAGGGTTTGGAATCCTAGCCCCCTTCCCACAGGGAAAGTGGACTCCAATCACCCACAATTTCTGCCTCTCCTTTCGTCATCTTAGGGAAGTATGAGAAATCACACAAAAAAGCTTTTGAAAAATGTGCAGTTTTGAAAAATTGCTCTCAAACATACTTTAATTGACGGGAGAAAATGTATATATTTTAAAAATGGACACAATTGAGTCTTACATTTAGGGAAAACGCACATGAAAATATGCACAGATGTTGGTTTGGTGCGAGAAGAAAAAATGAACCTCGCCAGCTGGTAGAGACACAAATTGGAATGAGCTTCAAGGTGGAATTTGGAGAAGTTTGTCAAGCTTGAGTTTTGCTGATTCACACATCACTACTTCTGCTCTCGTAAGTGTGATCAACCCTTGTGAATGGGCAAGGCAAGTGGGAGGCCATGGTGATTGCAGGCCCTGCTCAAGTACCATTGAGGGATTTGCATGTATTTCTTTGGAATTCACACAAATCCCTTTAGGCTTTGGGCTGGGGAATGTTGGCGAAATCTGCAAAGGATTTAAATGAATTTGGATTTCTATGGATCTGACTTGCAGATTCCTCAGCAGTCCAGCTTTTTCTGTGTCACGGGGATTCTGTGGACTTTTGGACCAATTTTTCACTTTTTTGAGGGGGGATTTGCACCAATTTGCATTAATGTTAACGCACACTGGTGCTAATCCACATTAGTTAATATGTGTTGGCACTAATGCAGATTAGCACAACTAGAATGAAATTTTGGTTAAAAAAAATCCAATCCTGTCAATGAGCAGATGACAAAATGAAAGACACCGAACAATCCATGAAACACAGACAGAATGAAATTAACAGAATCTGTACTTTCCTATTTTGTGAACACCTGCTTGGAGAGAATGGAGAGGTATTTGTGCATCCCAATAGCTGACAATTAGGGATGCATGAGAATTTTGTTTCTACTTGCAAAATGTGCAATCATGCCCTGTTCACAACTTGGAATGTGAATGTGAGTGTGAGCACATGTCCGTCGAAAATGAGCATACATTGCCCAGAGCAAGTGCTTGTGCTCGATTTGCGAAAATGTTGTAATTTGTGAAAATGTCCCCAAATTCAGACTATGAAGTAGACTACTTCAGACTATGGAGGAAATCTAGAAAATTTGCGTAAATTTAGGAAATTTGCATGAATTTAGGAAATTTGTGCAAATTGAACAGGAGAAAGTTGCACAAATTTCACATCTGATTGCTGCTTGATTTGCACAGTTTCTCTATTTGTGCACAGCGAGCATCAGTCACAGATACAAATGGAAATCAGGCGTGAGAAGAGCAGCAAGCCAAAGTTTGGATTATCCTGGTCGTCTCAAAGATTGTTTTTTTCACCCATCCTTAGGAAAAAGCAAGTATGGGGCAAATAGCTTTAGATGATGACCTACATGGTGCTAAGTGGTAGCATAATGTTTACATCAGGCCCTAGCCTAAACTAGTTAAAGGATTCTATTTTATATCACATTTTAAGCATGTGAGACCTTCATTTATAAAGCACAGTAAAAACAGAGGTGGGGAAAGTGTGGCCCTCCAGGTGTTGTTGGACTTCAACTCCGATCAGCCCCACCCAGCACAACTAAGGGTCAGGGATGATGGGAGTTGTAGTTCGGGATGTTGGAGAAATTCAAGATGGCCTAAAATGAGCTTGGATTTCTAAGAATCCAACCTGTGCAATCCGCTGTGTAGAGACCACCTCAGGCTGTGTGGATTCCCAAAATTTATGTATATTATTAATTCATAGGAAAATATGCAAGTTTCTGCTGAGGAAAAGTGGAATAGAATGGGGGACAATATGCTAAATGTTGTGTACCAAGGTAAATTATGTAAATTGTTACAAAACCTTTTACAGAATTATTTGCGTATTTTTCTGCATGACAAAAGAAATCGCAACCGTCTGTGAGTCAATGATGGAATAAAGGGCATCCGACAACCTGCAAAACATAGACGGAGTGAATTTTACGCAGTCCATACATCCCCAATTTAGTATAACAACTTCTTGGGGCCCACAGGTTCTCCACCGCTGCAGTAAAATATTCCCAAAGGCAAGCTTTACTGTGGAATAAGAAAATCACACACACACACACACACACGATCCAGTGTTATCTTTTATCATTCTTTAAAAAACAACAACAAACATCTCTTAAATATTAAAGTATTGGTGACCTAGCTTGACTCTTAAAATATCCATATATATTGAGAACAGCTTAGAATTGTGTACTTCCCTGTATTGCTTGTACGGCTAATATGATATTTGTAATTTTATATATACCCACCACAGTTTCTCATACTTATTCTCATTTGTATTCAGTTGAGTTTATAATACTAATGAGATGATACTGAAAGGGGAAAACCATTCAAAAGATTTGCTTTGTCAGCTTGTGGGGGGGGTGTGCCTGTGTGCATGCATGCATTCAATAATGAATTAATCGATTTAAAGCTTGAAGCACCCCATATTGTTTTTCCTTATTCTCTGTGCTCAAGTTAGACTTTTTTTTAATTATATTTCTTCCTTTGAAACAGTTGTGTGTGTGTGTGTGTGTGTAGGGGGGGGCATTCTAAGAGAAAGTTCATTCTGTATAAGAGTGTGGAAAATACAGATGGCTGCTTTCTCATGATCAAAAGGAAATAGTGTTAGGGATGTATGGATTTTGTAAAACCCATTCCATCTGCATTTCATGGATTGTCAGGTGCCTTTTGGTGCACTCATTGATGGAATAGGATTTTTTCCAATTTCCATGTGCAAATTTGCACTTGTGCAAATGTGCAGATCCCCCCAAACTGTGCAAATTCCCCCTAAAATGTGCAGATCTCCTCCTCATGCACATGTTCATACTTTAGCCTATGGGGAAAACATTTTGGCTGGTGAAAAGCAATTCAAAGGAGAAGAAAAATTCAAGAAATTCTCATGGCTTGGATTCAATGTTCTTGTGCTTACCAGTGGTGGCTGAGGAGTATGTGTCAGTGTTCTGTCTTTCATTGTACTCTAATCTCTCTGACAGCCTGTAGCCTCCTTAGCTTGTCACACTTCAGTTGACAAGCCAAATTCAGTTCACCCAAGAGAAGATATTATGAGGTCATTCCTTCCATAGAGCTTTTTCAGATCAAGGAGCACAGGCAGCTTGGGAGATTGCAAAGCAATGGAGGGATTATAAAAAAGAAACCAAATGCACAGTCCTAGGAAAAAGAAACCAAGTGCACAGTTACAAGATGGGGGATACTTGGCTCAACAACACTACAAGCGAGAAGGATCTTGGAACTGTTGTAGATCACAAAATGAACATGAGCCAACAATGTGATGTGGCTGCAAAAAAGGCAAATGCTATTTGGGCTGCATTAATAGAAGCATAGCTTCCAAATCCCAGGAAATACTAGTTCCCCTCTGCTCAGCACTGGTTAGGCCTCATCTGGAGTACTGTGTCCAGTTCTGGGCACCACACTTTAAGAATGATGCAGACAAACTGGAGAGGGTTCAGAGGAGGGCAACGAAGATGATCAGGGGATTGGAAACAAAGCCCTATGAAGAGAGCCTGAAAGACCTGGGCAAGTTTAGCCTTGAGAAGAGAAGACTGAGGGGAGATATGATAGTGCTCTTCAGGTACTTGAAAGGTTGTCACAGAGAGGAAGGCCAGGATCCATCATCCCAGAGGGCAGGACATGGAAGAATGGGCTCAAGTTACAGGAAGCCAGATTCCGGCTGAACATCAGGAAAAACATCCTGACTGTTAGAGCAATATGACAATGGAACCAATTATCTAGGGAGGTGGTGGGCTTTCCCACACTGGAGGCATTCAAGATGAGGCTGGACAGCCATCTGACAGAGATGCTTTGACTCAGATTCCTGCATTGAGCAGGGGGTTGGACTCGATGTTCTTACATTTTTACTATTATTCTATATAATAATAATAGTAAAAATTATTATTATAAATGAATCAGAATAATATCTATTATTCTGATTCATAGAATCATAGAATAGCCTACTATTCTATGATTCTATGATAACAGAAATCAAAACATACACACTGTACTCTTGGCCACCACCAAATTTTCTCCACCATTTTTGTAATGCCTCCTCTCCCCCCGCCCCACTCACAGTTCCCTTGAATGACAAGACAAGGCATGGTGAAGCATGCAGAATGGCAACCAGGATGCTGAAAGATTTGATGCTGTGCTGTTGCCTCTTGCAGTGGCAGCACAGAAAACAAAAACCCTGAGGAAAAAAAGAAAGGAGCTGTGCTACAAGCCCTGCTTATGATGAGCTCCACTCCTGAGAAACTCTTTGAGAATTTCTCCTTCCCCTGGAGAAATTTGGGGTGATATCCCATGGGGCATTGTGCAAACAGCCCCTCTCACTGACTCCATTGCACAAGAGAGGCCCTTCTCTTGAGCAATAGAGATTTAACACTACCTATAGGAAGCCCCCAAGTGAGCAGAAATGCTCATTTCTGAATCAGGACAGGTCAGCAGGGCTCCCTTTCAGGAGCTCAACTAATCTGGCACATTCCACTCAAGTCTGGTTGCTCCTGGAAATGCTAAATCTCCATTGTGCAAGCCGTGGGGTCTTCCTTGAGGAACAGAACCGGCAGGGGTGCAATGGAATTGGTGCAGGCACAGCACCTCATTGTATACTGCCCACAGCAAAATTGTCCCCCAATTTCTCCACCCATAAATAGGTTGGAGAGTTTCAAGTGGCCATTTGCATGCAGTTCTAAAAGACATGCAGAAACATGTATACATGAGGAAAAATGTGCACAAAAGATGTATACATTTCCATATGATTTAGAAAAAATGCAAGCTTATATGGAAATGGATGGAATGACAGGGATGGGTAAACTCACCTGCACCCATCCCATGTGCCACTCACTGGACTCCCGCCAGCTTCCCGACCTTGTTCAGTGCATGGGGTGAGCCGCCAGATTGTCTGCAGGCAGGTGGAGAGAGCTTGCTACTCCTCATCTTCCTGAGAGCCGCCATTTTGCATAAAAATCACAGGCATGCTACTTATGTAACTTGCGAGTTGCATAAAATGGCTGCCATAAAGAGCACCATTTACACACAGTGACAGGCATAAATGGTCTAATTATACCATTTACATGTGTAATTTTGTGCAAATTCCACTGGTTGCGGCTGCCATTTTATGCAAATTACAAATTACATAAGTAGCATACTGTGATTTTTGCACAAAATGGTGGCCCCGTAAGAAAAAGAGGAGCCAGGAAACTCCGAGCTTGTCTGACTCAGAGTGCACCAAGGTGGGCCAGCTCAGGGGGGTTATGCTGCTGAGAGCTCCCTGAGCTCCACCTCCAAACTGGACTCCTCTGTCATCCCTGAGCTTGACTTTAAAAACCTGACAAACTCAGCAGTATTGAAACTGAATGATCCATCCATCTGTCCCTATGCATTAAACACACATGCAATTCCATAGCACACTTCCCTATATCAATGGTTCCCAGCCTGACATGGTAGATGGCGGGGACTGAACTTGGGATCTTTTGCATGCAATCATGTGCACCATTACTATGCTACAGCATCTCCATCTAATGGGTAAGCCTTGAAAAACACTTTTTTTGAAGATCTGCATAACACAACGCACCTGCCTGTCAGACCGAATTTCATTAAAAGAGATATGCAACCTAGATTCAACTGCTAACCATCAGCTACCTCTGATGTAGCTTTCCATTTTAATTGTAAATCAAATGTTATTCATTTTTGTGCACAGCAGCAAATCTGGAATAATTCAAAACAAGAACTGCTTGACAGATCTGACTTAATCTTAACCTATTGAGAATAGGGATGTACAAATCACTTACCTGTTCCGGTAGGGGCATCTGCTGGGGGGGGAGGCACTCCGTCCCTCCCCCTGGAATCCTCGACGGTGGGGGAGGCGCTCCGTCCCTCCCCCCAGGAATCCTTGACGGCTGGCTCCGCTCTGCAGGGATTCTGCGGAGCCGCTGGCTGGCTCTGCCAGCAGCCGGACATCTGGCCGCTGGCTAGCAGGGACGCAAATGGTGGCAGCTGTAGCCACCGCCATTTGTGTCCCTGTATTCAGCCATTATAGGATACATAAAGACTTACGTAGCCTATCACGTCTGGGTTTTAAAAAAAAAAACGCGTACGCAAATGGCGGCGGCTACGGCCGCCGCCATTTGCGTTCCTTATTTTTGGCCGTTTTAGTCTACATAAATATTTACGTAGACTAAGATGGCGAAAATAAGGGGAAACGCAAATAGCGTAGCGGACGCTATTTGTGTTCCCCTTTATTTTCGCCGTCTCAGTCTACGTAAATATTTACATAGACTAAGACGGCCAAAAATAAGGAACGCAAATGGCGGTGGCCGTAGCCTCCGCCATTTGCGTACGCGTTTTTTTTTTTTAAACCCAGACGTGATAGGCTACGTAAGTCTTTATGTATCCTATAATGGCTGAATACAGGGACACAAATGGCGGTGGCTACAGCAGCTGCCATGTGAGTCCCTGCTAGCCAGCGGCCGGATGTCCGGCTGCTGGCGGAGCTAGCCAGCAGCTCCGCGGAATCCCCGCAGATTCCAAATCTCCGTGGAATCCCCGTCTGTACGTAGCCTATCACATCTATGTAAAAAAACAAAACAAAACAGAAGTGACCAGACTGCAAATGGTGGCGGTGGCAGCCGGTTGGAAGACCAGCCACTGCCTCCGAAGCCGCTGCTGGAGCTGCCGCCGTCCAGAACATCCACCCCAGGTAAGTCTCGTCCCGGGGGGGATCCATGGGGGGGCGTGGCAGGCCGTTCCGCCATGGATTTCGGGGGGCCGAATGCACTGGCATTCGGCCTCACCGAGATCCGTGCTGGAATTCTCTGTCATTCCTAATTGAGAATGACTTGAAAGGGGATTTTTAAAAAGGGAGAGGACCTTTCAGAGATTTGGATATCGCATCTATTGGCATTCATGAATACTCACTTCCCAGCAGCTCCAGTTTAAGGGATATCACATACAAGGGCAGTGAAGACCTCCGTCTGGGACCTCGAAGAGCTGCTGCCATTGAAGTAAACAATGCTAGGCTAGATGGACCAAGTCTGACTCATCAGCAGAAGATAATGGTCAAAGTTTATTGCCGCTTCCTGAACCTGACGTGGGGCGTGAATGAGAATTCAAGGACTAAGGCCTTTTCTCCAGGGAGATATTGCTTCTTTTATCAATGTTACATTTCATCAGTTGCTTTTCCTGAACAAATTAACTGGAAGATCATTGTCCTCCTCCTCTTGGCAGCTGTCTCCAGCTCTCTCTGAGATACAGAAATGCCAAAAGGATTAGATAAATGTGTCAGTCAAAGAGAACTAGTCTAGTTCGTTCATCTTTGCTGTGCCCCTCATCACATTCTTAAGGTCCTCTTTTCTCATGCTCCATGCTCCCTTCTTCATAGGAACATAGGAACAGGGATGTTGGAGGAGTCTGTTTGGTGGGTAGAGCTTGTCAAGTTTTCTCCAGCTCAGCCCCTCAGACTTCTGTGCACTTGTCCATGAGCTGGACCAATTCAACACTAGGGCTGGGAGAGAAATCCTCCACGGACCCCAGCGAGGCTGGATTCAAAAGAATCCGCCCCCCCCGGAGTCCGTGGAGGATCTTACCTCCGCTTCCAGGAGGAATCCTCACTGGTCAGATCCTCCCCGCTGGCCGGCTCTGGACTGCCAGCGATACAACCACCATTGCCGTATCACTGGCTGGGCAGATTGACTGCGGATGCAAATGGCATCCACTACACCATTTGCAGCTGTAAAGGCCTTAGTTTAAGGTAAATGCATCTGTAAAGGGCTGCAAATGGCATCCTGGATGCCATTTGCGTCTGTGCTTTTCATTCACGTGAAAAAAATATTTGCGTAGCCTATTGCATTAATTAAAAGCATGGCCACAAATGGCGTCCCGGACACCATTTGCAGCCGCAGTACGTCATGTCCCCTTCAGCCAACGATACGTTATGGCGGCTGTATCGCTGGCACTTCGGAGCCGACGGGCGGCTGTGCAGAATCACTGGCCGGAGAGGATTCTGGGTTGGGGGGAGTAACGGATCGCCCCCTCCGGTGGACCCCCAGTGGAAGGCAGGTAAGCATTCCGCCCATCCCTGTTCAACACAGGTCGAGCTGAGCCAGCTCATGGATGTCCACCAATGTTGCACTGTGTCCATTCACTCACAGTGGCACTGCTGCTGTGCACAAATGGCTCCTTCTCCTAGGGATGTCAGAGAATTCTTTAGAATCTGCCCCCCCCGGAATCCATGGTGGAACGGCCTCCCCACTGCCACCCCGCAGAATCCCCCTGGGGCGAAGCTTACCTGGCTGCGGCGGCTGTGGCGGCTGCGGCGGCTGCGGCTGGTCTCCTGGCTGCTGCCAGTCTGCTGTGGCCACAAATGGCGGCCATTGTAGTGGCCGCTGCGCCACTTCGCCCCTGCTCTTTGCCGTAGTAGGCTACGTAAGTATTTACATAGCCTATCACGGCAAAAGGCAGCCACGCAAATGGTGTAGCGGCCGCCATTTCCGTGGCTGTCTTTTGTTGTGATAGGCTACATAAATACTTATGTATCCTATCATGGCTTGGCAGCCACACAAATGTCAGCTGGCAGAGCAGCTGCCATTTGCGGCCACAGCAGCCCGGTAGTGGCCAGAATTCTGGCTGTGGCTGGCCCTGGCCGGTGGCTCTGTGGAGTCGCCATGGAGAGGAACTGGCTGGGGAGGATTCCTGGGGGAGGGACAGATGGACAGAGCACCTCCCCCCCACCGCCGACGCCCCGGAATGGACAGGTGAGTGGGATTCTTACATCCCTACCTTCTCCCACTCAAACCTTGGTCCATCTAGCCCAGTATTGTGGACACTGACTGGTGGCAGGGCTCTCCAGGGTTTCAGGCAGGATTCTTTCCTTGCCCTACCTGGAGAAACTGAGGATTGAATGAGGGACCTTCTGCATGTGGAGCGGGTGCTCTATGGCTGAGCTATGGCCCCTCCCTTCAATTGCATTGTATTTCCCCAAGGCGAGGTTTACATTCTACAGGGTGCACATATTTGTGGTTGGGGAGGATTTTTTTTCCCCCAGGTTCAATTTTTAAAAGACTATGGACTTTTGTTTGCTTTTCTTTTTGTCTGCCTTATAGTCCACAGCTCACTTTCATGGGTCACCTGAAGCAGTATGCTCTGCATTTCTATTATGATGGGACTAGGGATGGCAGAGAATTCCACCACGGATTCCAGTGAGGCTGAATGCACTGGCATTTGGCCCCCCATCCGTCGCAGAACAGCCTCCTGCCCCCCCGCCCACCCTGCGGAACCCCCCAGGACGAAGCTTACCTGCAGCGGATGCGGCAGATGCGGTGGTGGCTTTGGCGGTGGTGTGGTGGCGGTAGGTGGGGCGACGGTGGTGGCAGCGGCGGCAGTGGAAGGTGCGGTGGCGGCGGAAGGTGCGGCGGCAGAAGGTGCGGCAGCGGAAGGTGCGTCGGAGGGGTTAGCAGGTGTGGCGGCAGTGGAGGCGGTGGCAGCGGCGGAAGGTGTGGTGGCGGCGGGGGCGGCAGTTGTGTTGGCAGTGGGGGCGGGGGCAGGGGCAGCTGGTCTCCTGGCCAGCCATGGCTGGGAGCAGCGACCTCAAATGGCGGTGGCTACAGCGGCCGCCATTTCTGTTCGCTATTTTTAGCCGTTCTAGCCGATGTAAATATTTACACAGGCTAGAATGGTGAAAAATAGAGAATGCAAATGGCGGCCACCGTAGCTGCCACCATTTGCGTACATTTTTTTTTACTTTAACATGATAGGCTACGTAAAGATTTACGTAGCCTATCATGGTTCAGTACAGGGATGCAAACGGCAGCTGCTATGGCCGCCGCCATTAGCGTCCCTGCTGCTCAGCGGCCGGATGTCTGGCAGCCGGCGGAGCCAGCCGGCGGCTCCACAGAATCCCCGCAGAGCGGAGCCAGCTGGGCAGGATTCCGGGGGGAGGGATGGAGCGCCTCCCCCCCATCGAGGATTCTGGAGGGAGGGACAGAGTGCCTCCCCCCCCACCGCAAAGCAGATCTGCAAAACAGTAAGTGACTTTCGTACATCCCTAGATGGGACTTTATACATTTCCGGTTTTCATTTGGGACGGAACTAGGGATGCTGGAGAAATTTGAGACAGACTAAAATGAGCTTGGATTTCTAAGAATCTGAGCTAAGGAATCTGTTGTGGGGTGACCCCCTCAGGCTGTGCAGAGTCCGTGGGCTTTCGGATGATTTTTTTACTTTCCTGAAATTTACACATATAAATTCATAGGAAAATACATACGTTTCTGCTGAGGAAACGTTAAAAAGAATGGTGGACAATACACTAAACGTTGCGCACTAAGGCAAATTATGTAAATACTTATGTAAATACTTACGTAAATAATTACATAATTATTTGAGTATTTTTCTGTATGACAAAAAAAAAATGCATCCATTTGTGAGTAGATGACGGAAAAGGCTCCTGACGTTCCATGCAACACAGACGGAGCAGATTTTACACAGCCTGTACATCCCTAGACAGAACTGTCAGAGCCACACTACACACACAGGTAAGATGTTTTATGTAGGGATGTCAGAGAATTTCACCACGGATCTCAGGGAGGCCGAATGCCAGCGCATTCGGCCCCCCGAAATCGGTGGCGAAATGGTCTGCCCCCCCACCCCCCCGGGACAGGATTTACCTTGGGCGAATCTCCCTGGCGGCGACGGCTCCCGCGGCGGTGCGGCGGCTGTGGCGGCCAGTCTTCCGACTGGCTGCTGCCATTTCCAAGTTTTAAAAAAACAAACAAAACAAAACGTGATAGGCTACGTAAAGATTTACGTAGCCTATCACCGCTAGATTTTTAAAAAATACCGTGATAGGCTACGTAAATGTTTACGTAGCCTATCACGGCTGAGTTAAAAAACAAAACAAAAATGCGCGTACGCAAATGCGCGTTCCTTATTTTGGCACGTCTAGTCTACGTAAATATTTACGTAGACTATGGTGAAAATAAGGGGAACGCAAATAGCATAGCGTTTTTCATGAGAAAATGGTTAGGAATATTTACGTAGGCTAGAACAGCAAAAAATGAAGGAACGCAAATAGCGTCCACTACACTATTTGCATTCCCCCTTTTTTTTGCTCTTTTATCTTAGGTAAATATTTATGTAAGATAAATCTGCGAAAAATAGGGAATGCAAATGGCGGCCGCCGTAGCCTCTGCCATTTGCGTATGCTGCTTTTTTTTGGTTTTTTTTAGGTTAGCTGTGATAGGCTACGTAAATTCTTACGTAGCCTCTCACGGTCCAAGGATGGCAATGGCAGCGGCAGCAGCCCTGCCGTGGCCGGCCAGGAGACCAGCGGCCTCCACCGTAGCCACCGCTGCTGCCAAATCCGCCCCAGGTAAGTGCCGTCCCAGGGGGATTCCGCGTGAGGGGGGGCGAGGGGCAGGAGGCCATTCTGCCACAGATTCCGGGGGGGGGGGTTTCTAAAGAATCCGGCCTCACTGGAATCCCTGGAGGAATTCTCCGCCATCCCTACTCATCACATATGCTATTTCTGGGCAAAGCCCACTGGAAGTTAGCAGAGCCCAGTCATGCAGCAGGGTGATACAAACTGCTTCAGATATCACCACAAGGGGGAAGCAATAAATGCTGGCAGTCACTGGTGTCTGAATGGGGCAGTAAGACATTTTAAAGCATCAACAATAGTGTGTGTGTGTTTGTGTGTACCAATTTGCTGCTCCATTTGGGCAGCAAATTGTTTTGGGCAAGGACTGCTAAAATCGATCTGCCTGAACCAGAACCTGGAGATCTGGCACATCATCCAGTTGGTTGGAAGAGGATGTGGTAGGTTCCCTGCTATCCACTCACCAGGGGAAAAATACATCTCTTATACATGTGTACCTGCCAGAAATCCAAAAATGTCTGTGGATCCTTGTCAAGTGGCAAAGAAATGCGAAGAAATAATGACACCCATGTGCACACACACACACATTCACTTCGAAAACCTGTTGGGGCTTTTGAATATTCTTTTGGGTGTTAAAAAAAAAGCCCCTAAGATGTTTTCTTAGCTTCTCCACAACTCTCCTCCCCTGTCAACACCTCCCTAGCAAAATCTCCCTTACCTTTGTGAGGGAGGAGAAGTCAGCTTGTGACAGTGACTTCGCTGGAGCTGCACCACTTTCAGCTTAGAGTCAGACAGAGAAGTGCCTGTGTGTGATAATCCCTCCCTGGAGTTGGTCACTCTTTCCCCATTGCAAGAGCAACCGCTTTAGCTAGCTAATGGGGTGCGGGAGCAGGGGAGGGCTAGGAGTGGTTGGGATGATAGGCAAACCCCATATATTGGGTTAAATCCAAGATCACACTCGTGGAAGTATGCTAGCTCAATTTTCTCCCTCTTTCTTCCCTCTGCAGCCCTTGGTCCCACCTAAAAATCTGCTCTGGAAGGTTTCCCAGCCCTCCGGAGCAGATTTTGAAGATGTGCAGGGGGATGAGGGCGGGGAAGGGAAGGAGAACACCACCCTCCAGGTGTTCTGATGGAACCATTTTCAACAGTAGAACGACACCTTTGTTTGGATTCAATCCTCAGTGTCACCAGATGTTCTCGCCAATGCAGAATGTGTACACGTCAGTCTGTCCCAGACTTCAAAAGGGTATGGGATCACCTCAAAATGGGGCACACCTTTTTGGATATGGGAATAGGTTTGTGTTTCAAGCTCCCCCCCCCCCCGCCAATCAAACATCGTCAGCATCACCATGTTTGTCAGGCATTTTGTGTGGAAGTACTTTCTTTTCCCAGTAGTAATGTGTGGCTGTGAGAGCTGGACTATAAGGAAGGCTGAGCGCCGAAGAATTGATGCTTTCGAACTGTGGTGCTGGAGAAGACTCTTACGAGTCCCCTGGACTGCAAGGAGGTCAAATCAGTCCATCCTTAAGGAAATCAACCCTGAGTGCTCATTGGAAGGACAGATACTGAAGCTGAAGCTCAAATATTTTGGCCGCCTAATGCGAAAACTCCCCAGAAAAGACCCTGATGCTGGGAAAGACTGAAGGCAAAAGGAGAAGGGGACGGCAGAGGATGAGATGGCTAGGTAGCATCACTGATGCAATGAATATGGACTTGAGCACGCTCCGGGACAGAGCGCAGGACAGGAAGGCCTGGCGTGCTATGGTCCATGGGGTCACGAAGAGTCGGACACGACTGAACGACTGAACAACAACAACAACTTTCTTTTGCCTGTTCTGAATAAACTGCCAGTCAATTTCAGTGGGTGACTCTGAGTCTAATGAGCGAGGGAGACATATTTCTCTCTGTCCACTGCCTCTACTAATCAACTTTGAACAGGCATCATGACAACACAATAAATTCTTGCAAGGTCAAAAAGGCTTAACAGAGCTGTTCCTGCCCTTTTTTTTTATGATCCATAAAAACAAATATAAATTCTAGTAATGGGCAAAGGCCAAGATTAATACCCATTTGTGCAATAGTTATAGGCAATGCTGTCATCACTTAAATCCCTTGAAATACAATTATATCTTGTGCTAATAGGTTTTTCATTGCTGAAAAGCTCCCAAATAATTTACTGGAGAAGCATTTGTGCTAGTAGAAGTCTTTAGCATTTATGCTATTACCGAAGATTACCAAGTAGTTGAATATAATGGCGGGAATAAAGGACTTTGCTTCTACGGGTAATTGTTTTTAACTGTAGTCATATCCGAAATGTCCAAAACAACTTGCAGGAAGATCGGAACCATTATGTCTCAGGTGTTTGAGGAAGGGGGATATGAGATACAGACCTATTTTAAGAGCAAAGCAATGGCAGGGGGAGAATCTGGGGAGTAGGGATGCTGGAGAAATCCGGCGTGGACTAGGGATGGGGGAGAATTTCTTCCTGAAACTTCAGGGGGCCGAGTGCCAACGCATTCAGCCCCCCGAAATCGGCAGTGAAATGCTCCGCCCCCCGCCCCCCCCGGGATGGGACTTACCTTTCACGAATGTCCCTCCTGGCAGCAGGTCCCGGCGGCGGTTCGTCGGGTCTTCGTCAGGGGCGGGGGCGGCAGCCGGTCTTTCGACCGGCTGCCGCCGCTGCCATTACAAGTGCAGTAAAAAAACCCCACAAAACCCCGTGATAGGCTACGTAACGATTAACGTAGCCTATCACGGCTAGATCTGCAAAGTCAGCCGTGATAGGCTACGTTAATCGTCACGTAGCCTATCACGGGTGACTTTGAAGAAAAAAAAAAAGCACGTACGCAAATGGCGGCCCCCATAGGTAGCCGCCATTTGCGTTCTTTATTTGGACCCTGTAGTCTACGTAAAGATTTATGTAGGCTATGGCGAAAATGAGGGAACACTATTTGCGTTGCCCTTATTTTCACCGTAGTTTATGTAAATTTTACGTAGACTACAGGGACCAAATAAGGAACGCAAATGGCGGCTCCCTATGGGGGCCGCCATTTGCGTACGTGCTTTTTTTTTCTTTTTTTTTCTAAAGTCACCCGTGATAGGCTATGTAACAATTTACGTTGCCTAACATGGCTGACTTTGGAAATCTAGCCGTGATAGGTTACGTTAATCGTTACGTAGCCTATCACGGGGGTGTTTTTTTTTTTTTTTCACGGCCGGGTAGACGGGGCGCTTCTACCCGGCCTGAATTTCACTGGCGAGGGATGGTGCGCCTCCCGCCCGGCCTGAATTTTGGCCGGGCGGGGCGCCTCCCCCCCCTCGCATGAACTTCGGGGGGAGAAGCGAAGCGCCTCCCCCCCACCACGAAGCAAGCTTCGAGGACAGGTAAGGGACTTTCGTCCATCCCTAGCGTGGACTCAAATGAGGCCGGATTCCAAAGAACCTGACTTCCGGAGTCTGCAGTGGACTGGCTGCACTCACTCCTGCAAGAGTTTCCACGGGGTGGCTCCCCAGCTTTCTAAAAAAAGTGATATGCTATTGCGAGTGGAGATGGGTCAAAGAAGACTCAGACAGCAAAGTTTGGGTTGAAAATTGGGCCACATTTATTGAAAATATCTGCAAAGGGGTACCTAGGATGGGCCCCTGACTGTGTCAGCGACTAGCTGGAACTTCTTGGGCGAAAACACACCCAGCCTGAGGGGTGGCGGTGATCTCGCCATCCCTCTGGACTACCCCTTCTGGGGGAGGTAGGCCCTCCCCTGTCACCCCCTCCTGGTGCCGCACAACTCCTGGGTGAGTGAGGAGGTTTGGTCTCCCAGGCAACCCTTATCCCCCCGCTGAGCTGCACAACCCATTCGGGGGGCCTCAGGTGTCACCATAAGGTGCCTCTGCATGCACACCATCCCTAATCTCTTTCTGCTTTTGCCCGTCCTAGCCGCCAACTGAAAAGTGACCTAAAAGATTGTTCTAAATTCGCCTACTGGACGCACCCCAGCCCCAATAACAGTGTGAAGTAGGCAAAAAGACACACAGTAAAGGCCAATTTAACTGTGAGCCAAAAATTCCTACATAGCTCCCCAAAGGGGCAACTGGTATAAACCCACACTGCTTAAGGGAGGGTGGGAGGGAGCTGCGTGAGCAAGAGACCTTTGTTTGGGAGGGGGGCAGAGCTTAATGACCACCTTCATTGGTGGTGCCACTGGGGGTGCCAATGACCCACACCCATGTCATCTCTCCCCACCCACCTGCAATATCCCCCCCCCCTTGCAGCCAGATGAGCTGGCACCGAGGTTAGGGCATATGGTGGCTGCCATTAGCTCATCGCAGGAAACTACAGCTGTAAATGGTGCAGTGTATTCCATTTGCGGCCGTAAAGCACGTACTTTTACCTAAATACAGCCATAAACAGCTACAATTTACATAAAAGGAATTGCTTTACGGCCGCAAATGGCAAAACATGTGCCAGTTATGGCTCTAATTTTCCTGCAATATGCTAACAGCAGCTGCCATTAGCCTCTCGCATCTTTTAGAAAGCTGGAGAGCCACTCTGCCAATTCTGCCAGACGCAGCATGGCTCTGGAGAGATCTGTGGGGCCCCAAGCAGCCCAAATTGCCCTGCAGTGCCCCCCGCCCCAGGACCAGACTTTGGGGGTTTCGCCCATCCCTAGTGGGGAGAGGTTGAGGATTCTTACAAAGATGTTCAAGATAAGCCCTATGTGTTGCATTACATCTCTTCCTCTTTGCACACCTAACTTTTCTTAAGGTTCACATGCAATCTTTCACAACCTTTGTTTCCCAGGTGTTCTTGGACTACACCTTCCATCATCCCCACAACCAGCATGGCTAATGGTTGGGGATGGTGGGAGCTGTTGTTTAAAACACCTGGAGACCCAAGGTTGGGAAAGGCTGATGTAGCTGATATATTGGTGTGTCTTAGGGATAAACAGGTGCCCCCTCACCTGTCCAGGTTCTCTGGGTGCCCGCCCAGCCCTTGGCCCCACTCATGCACACCCAGACTCACACTCAGCCCCCCCAATGTGCTCGCTAAGCCTCCCACACTCACCCAGGCCATGTCCTCTGGCGTCGTGATCTCTATTTTGCAAACATACGTGGTGATCATGAATGTGGGCACATAGAATTATACACAAAATGGTGCCATTTATCACCCATATACGCAAGATTACAAGTGTAAATGGGCTAGGTACACCTGTAATCACGTGTAGATGGGTGATTCACGATGCCATTTTGTGTATAACTCTATGTGTGCATATTCACAATTGCCATGTTTTTTCGCCCGCAAAATGGCGATCGAGATGCTGGAGGATGGGGCCTGGGTGAGTACAGGTGGCTGGGGGAGTGTGGGGGTTAGCAGGGAGGGGAGCTTGGCAGGGGAACAGCTTGATAGCACAGGCGGTGCCGGTGGGGAGGTCTGCCTGGCTCCCAGACAGAATCAGGCACCCATGCCATCCCTACTGTGTCTTCTTCACTTCCCTTGAGTAATGCGAAGTTCCACTCCAGTGCTGTGTCAACCGCACTGGTTGCCAGCTGGTTTATGTGCCCAATTCAAAGTGTTGGTGCTGACCTTAGAAGCCCTAAATAGCCTAGAACAAGTTCACCTGATGGAGTGCTTTCTCCCATATCTTCCAGACTGATTGTTATGATCATCTTCGGAGGCTCTTCTCTGTAGTGCCTCTGCCCACAATGGTGTGACAGGTGGCTACTAGGGAAAGAGCCCTCTCTGTAGATTTCCCTGGGATGGAATGCCCATCCCAGGGAAATCTACCTGCTGTCTTCATTGTATACATTCAGATGCCAGGTTAAGACCTTCCTCTTCCAGCAGGCATTTAGTCTTTAATCTGTCGCTCTTATTATTATTTTTACTGAAGCTGAAGCTGAAATATTTTGGCCACCTAATGCGAAGAGAAAACTCTCTGGAAAAGACCCCGATGCTGGGAAAGACTGAAGGCAAAAGGAGAAGGGGACGGCAGAGGATGAGATGGCTAGATAGCATCACCGATGCAATGAATATGAACTTGAGCACACGCCGGGAGACAGCGGAGGACAGGAAGGCCTGGTGTGCTATGGTCCATGGGGTCACGAAGAGTCGGACATGACTGAACGACAGAACAACAACAACAACAACAACAACTGCTGGCTCAAATGGGTTTTAATATTTTAATGTTTTTAATATTTAAAATTGCATTACTTTATTACTTTGCAAATATTTTTGGTTATTTTGTTGTTGTTGTTGTGTGGGGTTTGCTTGGTGGTATGGGGATACCAAGTCATCTTGTCTGCCTCCTGAGAAATCTGTATAATGACCAAGTAGCAATGGTAAGAACAGACCATGGAACAACGGACTGGTTTAAGATTGGGAAAGGAGTACGGCAGGGTTGTATACTCTCAGTCTACCTATTCAACCTGTACGCAGAACACATCATGAGATGTGCTGGGCTTGATGAAGCCAAGGCTGGAGTTAAAATTGCTGGAAGAAACATTAACAATCTCACATATGCAGATGATACCACTTTGATGGGTGAAAGCGAGGAGGAGCTGAGGAACCTCATGATGAAGGTGAAAGAAGAAAGTGCAAAAGCTGGGTTGTAGTTCAACCCCAAAAAACCCAAGATTATGGCAACCAGCTTGATTGATAACTGGCAAATAAAGGGAGAAAACATAGAGGCAGTGACAGACTTTGTCTTTCTAGGTGCAAAGATTACTACAGACGCTGACTGCAGCCAGGAAATCAGCAGATGTTCACTTAGGGTTGGCGGAGAATTTCTCCCCGAAACTTTGGGGGGCCAAGTGCCAACGTGTTTGGCCCCCCGAACAAGTTACGGGGAGAAATTCTCCGCCCCCCCCGCACCCCCCCCCCAGGACAGGACTTACCTTTGGCGAATGTCCCTCCCGGTGGCGGGTCCGGCCGGCGGTTCGGCGGGTCTTCGTCCGGGGCAGGAGCAGCAGCCGGTCTTTTGACCGGCTGCCCCCGCCGCCGCCATTCCAATCAAAGAAAAAATAACAACAACGCCCCCGTGATAGGCTACGTGACGATTAACGTAGCCTATCACGGCTAGATTTGCAAAGTCAGCCGTGATAGGCTACGTAAATCGTCACGTAGCCTATCACGGGTGACTTTAAAAAAAAAAGCGCGTACGGATAATGGCGGCCCCCATAGGGAGCCACCATTCCCGTTCCTTATTTGGTCGCTGTAGTCTACGTAAAGATTTACGTAGACTACAGCGACCAAATAAGGAACGCGAATGGCGGCTCCCTATGGGGGCTGCCATTTGCGTACGCGCTTTTTTTTTTTTAAGTCACCCATGATAGGCTACGTGATGATTAACGTAGCCTATCACAGCTGACTTTTCAGATCTAGCCGTGATAGGCTACGTTAATCGTCACGTAGCCTATCACGGGGTCATTTTTTTTTTTTAACTTTTTAGTTCGCGGCCAGGCGAGGCGAGGCGCCTCCTCCCTGGCCTGAATTTCGGCCGGTCGAGGTGAGAAGCCTCCCCCCCGGCCTGAATTTCGGCCGGGCAAGGCGGGAAGCCCCCCCCCGGCCTGAACTTCGCGGGGGGAGCAGCGAAGCGCCTCCCCCCCACCGCGAAAAGCTTTGAGGACAGGTAAGTGACTTTTGTCCATCCCTACGTTTATTTCTTGGGAGGACAACAGTGACAAATCTTGATAAAATAGTGAAGAGCAGAGACATCACACTAACGACAAAGTTCCGCATAGTTCAAGCAATGTTATTCCCCATAGTAACCTATGGCTGCGAGAGCTGGACCTTAAGGAAGGCTGAGCGAAGGAAGATAGATGCTTTTGAACTGTGGTGCTGGAGGAAAATTCTGAGAGTGCCTTGGACTGCAAGAAGATCAAACCAGTTCATACTCCAGGAAATCAAGCCAAACTGCTCACTTGAGGGATTGATATTAAAGGCAAAACTGAAGTACTTTGGCCACATCATGAGAAGACAGGATACCCTGGAGAAGATGCTGATGCTAGGGGAAGCGGAAGGCCAAAGGAAGAGGGGCCAACCAAGGGCAAGATGGATGGATGATATTCTGGAGGTGACGGACTCGACCTTGGGGGAGCTGGGGGGAGCGACGGCTGACAGGAAGCTCTGGCGTGGGCTGGTCCACGAAGTCACGAAGAGTCGGAAGCGACTGAACGAATAAGCAACAACAAAAACTGCTCCATGGGCATTTGTCAGTTGAGTGGCATACAAATCTAATAAATACTGAAATAGATAAGGGGCAGAGAGAGAGAGAGAGAGCACTGGAGATGTATGGGGGTTTCGGGAGGAAGGGGTAATGCTTACTTTTTATTTTTTTTACAGGCAAAGAAGTAGAATAGAAGTGGAGAAAAATAACCAGCATTCCTACAGGGCAACAGACACATTTGAGCTCTAAAGTGAGGCCTTACAAGCCTGAGGTGCTGTTAGCTAATTCACATCTCTCTCTCTCTCTCTCTCTCTCTCTCTCTCTCTCTCTCTCTGTCTTCCTAACCATTTTCTCATGAAAGATGCATGCATTGCTTCTAGGGATGGACAGACACCCCCTGTTTGGCTTCTACAGGCAGCCACCCAGCTGCTGCCCCTGCTTGTGTGCCCCCGGACCCACTCATGTCCCCCCCCCCCATGCTCACCAAGCTGCCTACACCTACTCTGAGCCATTTGCAAGTGCCCATCATTCCCACCGTCACCATTTTGGGGAAAAATATGATGCCAGGAACCTCCATCAATCTAATATTGCACACATAGCAGCCATAAAGGCCCATCTATGCAATATTACAGGCAGTGTTACTAATATTGTAGTTATTATGCCATTTAATTCCCCTTCATGGATCACTGCCTTGTTGTGGCGAAGGGGCTTGCGTAACTCAGTGAAGCCATAAGCTATGCCGTGCAGGGCCACCCAAGACGGACAGGTCATGGCAGAGAGTTCTGACAAAATGTGGTCCACTGGAGAAGGAAATGGCAACCCACTCCAGTATTCTTGCCAAGAAAACCCCATGGAACGTATCACAAGGCTAAAAGATATGACGCCGGAAGATGAGCCCCTCAGGTCGGAAGGTGTCCAATATGCTACTGGGGAAGAGCAGAGGGTATTTCCAAGTAGCGCCAGAAAGAGTGAAGCGGCTGGGCCAAACCCGAAAGGACACTCAGCTGTGGATGTGTCTGGTGGTGAAAAGAAAATCCGATGCTGTAAAGAACAATATTGTTTAGGAACCTGGAATGTCAGATCAATGAATCAAGGTAAGCTGGAGGTGGTCAGACATGAGATGGCAAGATTGAACATCGACATCTTGGGAATCAGCGAACTCAAATGGACAGGCATGGGCGAATTTAATTCAGGTGACCATCATATCTACTATTGTGGGCAAGAATCCCTTAGAAGAAATGGAGTAGCACTCATAGTCAACAAAAGGGTGGGAAAAGCAGTACTGGGGTACAATCTTAAAAATGATAGAATGATCTCAGTACGAATCCAAGGCAAACCATTCAACATCACAGTAATTCAAGTCTATGCCCCAACCACTGAGGCCGAAGAAGCTGAGGTTGATCGGTTCTATGAAGACCTACAACACCTTCTAGAACTAACACCAAAAAAAGATGTCCTCTTCATTATAGGGGATTGGAATGCTAAAGTAGGAAATCAAGAAATCACCGGGATAACAGGCAGGCATGGCCTTGGTGTACAAAATGAAGCAGGACAAAAGCTAATAGAGTTTTGCCAAGAGAACATGCTGATCATAGCAAACACTCTTTTCCAACAGCACAAGAGGCGACTCTACACATGGACATCACCAGATGGTCAATATCGAAATCAGATTGATTATGTTCTTTGCAGCCAAAGATGGAGAAGCTCCATACAGTCAGTAAAAACAAGACCTGGAGCTGACTGTGGCTCAGATCATGAGCTGCTTCTTGCAAAATTTCGTCTTAAATTGAAGAACGTCGGGAAAACCACTAAACCGTTCAGGTATGACCTAAATCATATCCCTGATGAATATACAGTGGAGGTGAGGAATAGATTTCAGGGATTAGACCTGATAGACAGAGTGCCTGAGGAACTATGGACGGAGGTCCGTAACATTGTTCAGGAGGCAGCAACGAAATCCATCCCAAAGAAAAAGAAATGCAAGAAAGCCAAGTGGCTGTCTGATGAGGCTTTACAAGTAGCTCACGAAAGAAGGGAAGCGAAAAGCAAGGGAGAAAGGGGAAGATATACCCAACTGAACGCAGAGTTCCAGAGAATAGCAAGGAGAGACAAGAAGGCCTTCTTAAATGAACAATGCAAAGAAATCGAGGAAAACAACAGAATGGGAAAGACTAGAGATCTCTTCAAGAAAATTGGAGATCTCAAGGGAACGTTTTGTGCAAAGACGGGCATGATAAAGGACAAAGAAGGCAGGGACCTCACAGAAGCAGATGAGATTAAGAAGAGGTGGCAAGAATACACAGAAGAACTATACAGGAAAGATCTGAATGTCCCTGATAGCCATGATAGTGCGGTCACTGAACTTGAGCCGGACATCCTCGAGAGTGAAGTCAAGTGGGCCTTAGGAAGCATTAGTAACAACAAAGCTAGCGGAGATGACAGTATTCCAGCCGAACTATTTAAAATCCTAAAAGATGATGCTGTTAAAGTGCTGCATTCAATATGCCAACAAATCTGGAACACTCAACAGTGGCCACAAGACTGGAAAAGGTCAGTTTACATTCCAATTCCAAAGAAGGGCAACGCCAAAGAGTGTTCAAACTACCGCACAATTGCGCTCATTTCACATGCCAGCAAGGTGATGCTCAAAATCCTACAAGCTAGGCTTCAGCAGTATGCGAACCGAGAACTACCGGAAGTACAAGCTGGGTTTCGAAGAGGCAGAGGAACTAGAGATCAAATCGCCAACATTCGCTGCATCATGGAGAAAGCAAGAGAATTCCAGAAAAATGTCTATTTCTGCTTCATTGACTACGCTAAAGCCTTTGATTGTGTGGATCACAACAAACTGTGGCAAATTCTGAAAGTGATGGGAGTACCAGACCACCTTACCTGTCTCCTGAGAAACCTGTACGAGGGTCAAGAAGCAACAGTAAGAACCAGACATGGAACAACCGATTGGTTCAAAATTGGGAAAGGAGTACGACAAGGCTGCATATTGTCACCCTGCTTATTTAACTTATATGCAGAGTACATCATGAGAAATGCCGGGTTGGATGAATCAGAGGTCGGAATTAAGATTGCTGGGAGAATTATCAACAACCTCCGATATGCAGACGATACCACCCTAATGGCAGAAAGCGAAGAGGATCTCAAGAGCCTCTTGTTGAGGGTGAAAGAGGAGAGTGCAAAAGCTGGTTTGAAACTCAACATTAAAAAAACGAAGATCATGGCATCTGGCCCCATCACTTCCTGGCATATAGAAGGGGAAGAAATGGAAGCAGTGACAGATTTTACTTTCTTGGGCTCCAAGATCACCGCAGACGGTGACTGTAGCCATGAAATTAAAAGACGCTTGCTCCTTGGGAGGAAAGCTATGGCCAACCTAGACAGCATAGTAAGAAGCAGAGACATCACCTTGCCGACAAAGGTCCGTCTAATCAAAGCTATGGTTTTCCCAGTAGTAATGTATGGCTGTGAGAGCTGGACTATAAGGAAGGCTGAGCGCCGAAGAATCGATGCTTTCGAACTGTGGTGCTGGAGAAGACTCTTACGAGTCCCCTGGACTGCAAGGAGGTCAAATCAGTCCATCCTAAAGGAAATCAACCCTGAGTGCTCATTGGAAGGACAGATACTGAAGCTGAAGTTCCAATATTTTGGCCACCTAATGCGAAGAGAAAACTCCCTGGAAAAGACCCTGATGCTGGGAAAGACTGAAGGCAAAAGGAGAAGGGGACGGCAGAGGATGAGATGGCTAGATAGCATCACGGATGCAATGAATATGAACTTGAGCATGCTCCGGGAGAGAGCGCAGGACAGGAAGGCCTGGCGTGCTATGGTCCATGGGGTCACGAAGAGTCGGACACGACTGAACGACTGAACAACAACAACAACAACAATGCCATTTAATTAATTAATTTAATTTATTTGCAACATTTGTATACCACTCCTCATCCAAACAGATTCCAGAGTGGTGAACACAAGAAATACCCTTGTCAAAAAGATAAAAGATTAAAACACCATATTAAAATTATTAAAAACAGAATGCCAATAAAAACCATGGCTGGTCGTTTAAGGAATGCTTCCTGGAATGTCATATTCTGAGTACCTAGATTTGCATAAGCAAATGTATTCAAATTGGAGTCCTCTTGTGACCCTTTTTTATGTCTCTATTTTAGCAATGTGTAAGTGGCTATCCCAATGGGGAGTAGTGTTCTCTATGGTCACCATGGATACTTCAAAGAGAAGTGATTGAAACAGCAACATCTAAGTCCTGGGGAGATTTGCTGCCTGAAGAAGAACCCAGACAACCATGACCAGCCCCCACTGTAAGGCCCCCAATACTTCCTAAAAAGTCTTGCCCCATAATTCAGACACCAGTTCCTGCCTTCATCTCCTCCATCACCCTCATGTTGCCACCCAAAGCAGGTCATCTCATGCTTTGGAATGGCAGGGCCAGCCCTGGTGGTCAAGGTCCAAATCAGGAAGAAGAAAAGTACTGGGCATGTTTAGCGTTGAGAAGAGGAGACTGAGGGGAGATATGATAGCACTCTTCAAAGACTTGAAAGGTTGCCACAGAGAGGAAGGCCAGGATCTCTTCTCGATCATCCCAGAGTGCAGGACATGGAATAATGGGCTCAAGTGACAGGAAGCCATATTCCGGCTGAACATCAGGAAAACCTTCCTGACTGTTAGAGCAATACGACAATGGAACCAATTCCCTAGGGAGGTGGTGGGCTCTCCCACACTGGAGGCATTCAAGCTGAAGCTGGACAGCCATCTGTCAGGGATGCTTTGAGCAGGGGGTTGGACTCAATGGCCTATAGGCCCCTTCCAACCCTACTATTCTATAATTCTATGAAAGCTTCTTTCTGTAGAAGTATATACAAATCTGCATTCGGCATTAAAGCTTGATCCCTGGTGAAAAGCTTTTCTGCTGTGATTTAGTTCATTTATTCAACAAGCATTTCTGAGTGTGAATGGCAATAAAACACCAGACAGGCTGCTCAACAAGATCAGCCTCGGATGGCCTTCTCTCTGTCCCATCAGCCAGGACAGCTAGGCTGGTGAGGACAAGGGAGAACGCCTTCTCTGTGGTGGCCCCCACTCTGTGGATCTCCCTCCCTAGGGAACTCTGCCATGCTCCCTCTTTAATGAGCTTCCACCACGCATTAAAAATATGGTTGTTTAGGCAGGCATTTGGAGTGGGTTAGGGTATTTTTAGAAATATGATGTTTTAATGTGAAATTTTATTGTTTTAAACTGTTGTATTGTTATACATCACCCAGAGTGGCTGGATGACTGGCCAGATGGGCAATTAAGACATTTAATATAATAAAATAAATAAATTCTGCTTCCATTGCATAATAATAATAATAATAATAATAATAATAATAATAATAATAATAATAGCAATAATAGAGCAATAATGATTGCTGAGAGAAAAGAAACTATGCAAGGCCTCTAGTCATGTCTGCAAGGCAGCTGTGTTGTCTAATAGCTAGCATGATTGATTCTGAGAGGACTCGCCTATCACTAACTGGCAGTGCCATATTTGGCAGAAAGATGGATTCCAGAGGGAATGGATCTCCATCACACACTTCTCCAGGATGATAATAATAGCCAAAGAAGTTATAAAATATTATTCCTCCCTCCCAATAAATGCAGAACAGGGACTCTACTAAATTAACACTTCTAGGAAATGGGGTATGATCAAGACAAATGAGCAGTTTGTTTGTTTTTATCAGGAGATGGAGAAAAGCATTTTAATATCTTAGGACTAAGCTTGATATAAGAAAAACACAGAGCTGCTGCTACTGCCTTTGAGTCTTTTTATTCTCTCTTTCTTGTAATATTTAAGGCAAGACCCACATGATATGAGGTCATCACACCGAATCTCCCCATCCTATCCAGCCAATGAAGTGGGGGGGAGGGATGGTGTGGGGGCCCAATTTTGTTCTGGAATCCAGCAGAACCACCCCTGCCCACACCCCCGAGCCCCACTCACCAAGCCCCTGCCCCTGCTCGCTCCCTGCCTACACTCAGCGAAAAGCTTGCATTCACCCCAGAGGCCTCATCGAGCTTCGCGGTGGGCATTTTTTTGAGAGAAAAATCACGATTGCTAAAATGTGCATATTTGTGTATGCATAAAAGTGTGCATTTTTGAAAAAATACACCCTTTCGCACATATACAAATATGCACATTTGCAAAAATGTGCATTTTTGAGCATAAGCAAATATGTGCTTTTGTGATTACCATTTTATTTTTTTTAAAATGGGGACTGTGGGGCACGATGAGGCTGCTGGGGTGAGTGCAAGCTGCTCACCGAGTGTGGGAGGGGCTCGAGTGTGGTCCATGGAACGGTGAGTAGGGGCAGGGGCTAGGTGCACTCCCGGAGAACCTGGACCGGGGTGGGTTCTCACATCCCTAGTGGGGTGGGAACTGGAAAACAAATAACAGGATGATGTTGTATGGCATGTTACAAGAAGGGCTGGTCCAAACTCCACCCAAACATGAATTGGCAGGGACCATTGCCTGCCTGCCCCCAATGATATAGAGGCAGCAATTTGATGGGTTGGGTCACCGAGCCATTTTGATCCTGTGCAGGGGAGAGGTGATGCTTACTGTGGTAATTCTGGGACAAACCGTGGCAGCTGGAGTTGTTTGGAATGGGGTGGAGTTAGAAATAAAGAGGCACGGAATGGCGGCAGCCTGTTAGGAGGAGTTGGCGATTATAAGTGCAAATTGAAGCAGTGATCCCATCCTTAGCATCAGAACAGTGGTGCTGGAAGGTTTGCATGGGCTGGCTCCAGGTTTGAGGTATCCTCAGCCAGATGCCCTCAGTGGGCTTCCCCTTTCTTTCTGCCATCTCTGACCCCCTTGCCTTTCCCACTCTGGGCCCATTCCCCACTAAACCCCAGAGGGACAATGCAAGTGAGCAAGCAGGTGGCAGTGGGAGCTGCTGCTGCTTATTCTCATGCCACACTCCTGTTACCTTCTCCTCATGGCCACTTGAAGAGGGTGAGTGAGTACGCAGCAATGGCAAAGAGGAGCAGCAGCAGATCCAGGGAACTCTGGTAGTCAGGAGTGGACCCCTTGCTGACAAATGAGACCAGGCATATCCCCGAGGAAGACAATCTCTTATTCACATCTAGGAGGTGCAATATCCCCCTTTTCACCTTCCTGTGTGTGGGGCAGGTTTATGCTTCTTTTGGTTTGGTTTGAATCATAGAATCATAGAATAGTAGGGTTGGAAGGGGCCTACAAGACCATCGAGTCCAACCCTCTGATCAATGCAGTAATCCAAGCCAGGGCATCCCTGACAGATGGCTGTCCAGCCTCGTCTTGAACGCCTCCAGTGTGGGAGAGCCCACCACCTCCCTAGGGAATTGGTTCCATTGTTGTATTGCTCTAACAGTCAGGAAGTTTCTCCTGATGTTCAGCCGGAATCTGGCTTCCTGTAACTTGAGCCCATTATTGTCATTTTAAAGGATTCTTCAAAAGTCCTTTTAACAACAACAACAACAACTTCTCACTCAGCTTTCAGGCATTCAGCAGGCAGCAGTTCTGGACAGTCCATAGGGAGGAAGTCCTGGTGACATCGTCTAGGGGGCTTTCCAGGAAGCACAAGCAGCCAAAAAGGCTGCAAGGACAGAATGGGATAAAAAATGTAAAACAATGATTGCTCACACACCCCTTAGCCACCTGCTTACAGTAAGGTAAGCAATAAAGCCCTACACGCTGAAAAATTTCTCCAAAATTCTCACCCCTTCCCACAGTTTTTGGGTGCAATTTCTTTTTGCCCCTTCCCTCCACAGAATGGTAAAAAATAAATAGGTCAAAATAATTCAGCACAGCGCTAGTTAAAACATATGCATGTACATCTGTTGATCTCTCTACACTTGATCTCTGTACATTGGATGACTGAAAGCTGAATGTTCAAAGGGACACCATTAAAACTGAATTTGTGGTGATGTGAAGGGATACGAACATTATCTCTGGTGTTAGTTCTGTGATGGCACACAAGGAAGAGATCACTTGATGTTCCCGTCATCACGATCCACATACAAATGTGAACCAGGCCTACTTATGTCTTTCCTTGGAAAGCTGGAGGACATTCCTAGAAGCATATGGCAACAAAGCTGTCCAGCTGGTAATGTAAATCAGTTGGACTAGCATCCTGAAGTGTATAAGAGGGAAGCTCGGAAGACGGTGACAAGGCAGAGGGGCTTTTCGGTAGTGGCCCCCAAATTATGGAACAATCTCCCCGATGAGGCCCGCCTGGAGCCAACATTGTTATCTTTTTGGCACCAGGTTAAGACCTTTCTCTTATCCCAGGCATTCAGCAGTATATGATAAGTGTTGAATCGATCCTGGAATGTCTTATGGTTATGTTTTTGAGTTTGTTTTGAGTTTGTTTGTTTGAAGTTGTTTTAGATATATGTTCCTTTTGTGTATATTGTCTGTCCATGTGTTTTTTTATGTAAATAGTTTTTAATCTCTATATATTGTATTTTTAATGTTTTTAATCTCTGTAAACCACCCAGAGAGTTCTGGCTAGCGGTATACGCAGAGGATGAGATGGCTAGATAGCATCACCGATGCAATGAATATGGACTTGAGCACACTGCGGGAGAGAGCGCAGGACAGGAAGGCCTGGTGTGCTGTAGTCCATGGGGTCACGAAGAGTCGGACACGACTGAACGACTGAACAACAATACAAATGTAAATCATCATCATTTCATCTGATTTCTATAAAAAAAATTTGTATCTTCTACGATTCCATTATCTTTTTCTTTTCTTTTTTAATATGAAGATAATTTTGGGGTTCTTCCATCGGAATGCTACACTGGAAACAGAAATCCTCTCAGAGCCATGACTTCTGGCAACAAAACTGTGTTTGTTTTGAAGTGGCCAGGAGCGTAATCAAATTAACAAACTGTTTTCAGGGGCTGAGCAACTGCATGTATACTTTAACGAAATTAGGTGGGGGGGCATTATACATGCAGCTGAAATTAATGTGCACAATCACAGCCAGAAAAATGCAGGTTGACTTCTCACTATACCACAGATGAGTGGTGATGTATCAAAATAAGCGTATCCTTCAATATTATTTTTTTTGACACCCTTTTCACGTTATTTGGGAAACTGAGCTAGCCTTTGATGTCTCTCATCAAAGGTTAGAACCCCACTCTAATTATTCAAATCTGCCAACATTTTCAGTCTTTAATTTATCTCTCCTGAGTAACATTTACCAGACCTTTAACTGATGAAATGACTAACCTGAGAAGCCTTTGGAATCATCGAAGGTCAGCAAACAAGGTTGGGCTGTCCTCTGTTCAACATGTTTGAGATACAGGATATCCTTTTGTGGGGTGGGAAGTTAAATGGAACACTATGATTCTAAGGAGAACAAGGCTGAGTCCAGGGTTGTTGAGATGGAGGAGGGAGAATTAGAGCTCAGTCCTAAAGGATTCTTCAGTTGACAGAGGGCTGTGAGATCATAGTCCTGAGTCGATCCTATGCCATGCTGCTAGAAGCCAGGCTGGGCAGGAAGACAGAAGTGAAAATGCCTTCTGTTCTTCCTTTTCTTTACAGTTTTAGCTAGATGAGCCTCTTGGCTCTTCTAGCTGACCTACTGTATCGTGGGTGGGGTGGACAACAGAGAAGCTTTAGGATCCTGTGGATTCTGGCCTCTCCTCCTTCCCTTCCCTGTCCTGCCTACCATCCTGTCCCCTATCTATAAGGTCTTCCAGTGTCAATGCTATGTCTAGTGATGCCACCAAAAGTTGTAATTTGTCATCTTGTTGGTTGAAACTCATCCATTCATAATGCATCTTATAGTGAGCCTGGGTCAATGTGCTACAAATTTGCAATTCAGTTTGGAATTGATTGTGAGCATGTACAGCAAGGTAGCATGTGGATTGTTCCCCACATTTTCAGACATCCTACCACCTAGACCCCACAAACACTTTCTTGGGGCAGTCTCCTTAGGTGGGTCTCTCATCATCATTGCTGCTGTAGATGGACTCCGCAGGCAAAAAGAGATGGCTAACCATAGGAGAAGCATGACCACCAGGAAACTGGCAGGGGCACCATAAACAGTGACCTGGAGTAGGGGCTGTTTCAGGGCAACTGTTGCCCCCTTACCGCCAACATTTTGAGCTTAACATTCGCGTCAGAAAGCATTTGTCTCAGACTCGCGATTAATATGGAGGGAGGCATTGCGGCTTTTCCTGAACATAAATGGCTGAAACTCAGCCTCCTCTCACATCATTAGAAATGTATTTACTCTGTAGACTCTTAATGGCTCCACAGATGCCTGTGTGGGTTACTGCTGCAGATAAATAATTTGCATATTAAAAATGAGTGCAAACACTCGCAAAATGGTAAAGGCCACTTGCATCGAGAATCCTCACGCAATGCTGCAACCCTGTTTATGAACTGGATCTGCTTATTCCTCGTTTATGGTGGCAAAACACCCACTCCACGGTTTAGGTGCCTCAAACGATTTTGACTGTCAGGTCAATAATGTCTCTCTCAGAAATTACATTCAGGAGAGGGAAGAAAATCTCTGCTCAGTTAATAAGCTTGTTAAATTGGAGTGCAAAATATGCCTCCTGAGTGTGCCTGCCTGACTCCTCATTTGTTTTCTGGCACAATTAGAAGTTCTGGTGTTAACTAAGTTATCTGTAGATAACTTTAACTCAAAATAGGAATGGGGATCAGATGGGAAATGGTGGAACCCCACAACCCAAGCTCATTTTTTTTGTCACCACATTTCTTATGGCAGCGGCAGTTTTCCAACTGCCTGGCAACTGCCAGTTTTTCTACCCATAAATCTCCTCAGAATATGTTAGCACATAGCATCATCCTGAGAGACATAAGGCTAACAAAATGGCAGCTGCCAGATGCTAGGTCACTAGTGGTGAACCTCTTTCAGCCCAAGGGACGGATTCAGTTTTGGAGAAGCTCTCAGGAGTCACATTGCAAAATATGGCCCGTTTTGAGCTTGTCGGATTTCCCAGGAGCTCCTGGCTCAGCTTGTGTTTGCAAGCTGAGCCATGGGCTTTCCCCCAAATATGGGAACCTTTTTTCCCCTCCTTATATAGCAACCTGCATAAATCGTGGCTGCAATTTGCATAATTTGCAGACATTTTGGCTGTAATTTGCATAATTCATGCAAGTTACGGCCACAATTTGAGCAAATTGGTATTTAAAGGTAAAGGTGTCCCCAACCAGTCGTGTCCGACTCTAGAGTGCGGTGCTCATCCCCGTTTCTAAGCCGAAAAGCCAGCGCTGTCCGAAGATGCTTCCGTGGTCATGTGGCCAGCATGACTGAACACTGAGGTGCATGGAACGCTGTTACCTTTCCCGCTGAAGTGGTGCCTATTTATCTCCTTGCAATTTCTTGCTTCCGAACTGCTAGGTTGGCAGGAGCTGGGACTGAAGACGGGAGCTCACTCCGTCACGCAGCACTCGGGTCTAGAACTGCTGACCTGCCAACCTTCCAGTCTGCAGTTCAGCGTCTTAACCACTAAGCCACCGCGGTCCACCTACAAACCAGAAAATCCATTAGCTGGCCCAACTTGATGTGATCCCTAGTCATTGTCCAGTGGTAGGTAGGGATAAAGGAGAAACAAGGTGAGACCAAAGGTAAAAGGGGTAAAATTCCAAAACTATCAGCATATTTTAGTTTTTAAATCTTACTGCCAGTAACTAAGGCTTCCACCTTTTAGAATGGGGTGGACCATGCAAAAGCCAGAAATCCACCAAATCATTGATGGTTGGAGAAAAAGAGGTGGGGCCAGGGTAAAGCAGCATGGCCTTCTGGGGAACTGCGGAGGTCTGGATTGGGATCCCAGGGTAGGGATGTACAAACCCACCCCCATCCTGGTTCTCTGGCCACCCACCCAGCCCCTGCCCTCGCTCGCCAGTCCCCGGAACATGCTCAAGCCCCTCCTGCACTCAGTGAGTGTCCTGCACTCACTGTGGTGGCCTCGCTGAGCTCCACAGTTGCCATTTTTTGAAAAATAAAATGGCGATTGCAAAAATGCACATATTTGTTTATGCATGAAAACGCACATTTTTGCGATCAACTCCCCCCCCCTCAAAAAAACCCCTGGTGACTGCAGAGCTCAATGAGGTGGTCAGGGTGAGTGGGGGCTACTTGCCAAGTATGAGCAGAGCGTGAGTGGTTACAGGGGCTCAATGAGCAGGGCTCAGGGTGTGGGCAGGGGGGGTTCTGTCAGATTCTCAGATGGAATTGGGAGCCTGCAGTATTCCTACCTCAGGAGGGCTAGATTTGGCCCATGGATCTGAGGTTCTGCATCCCTAAGAGGAGTGCAGAAGGAGTGCTGCTGGCAATACATTTTTTTCATCCTCTTCCTCCCTGTACTCTTCAAACGACACCCCTTTTCCTCTCACCCCCTTTTCCACCTTTCCTCTCCCCACCCTGTCACATCCATTGAGCGTTGCAAGGTTCGGCATATTGAAACAGGGAACATCAATGGTTTTCCAGCAACATCATATTGAGGAGATGGCCTTTTGTTCCCTTCTAGTTCTAGGAGCTATTGCTTTATAGCACCCTCAACATGATGAGTAATCTGGCCCTGCTCTTTGTGACCTATGTTCTCAGAGCTGGGACACAGCCATGTTGTCACAGAGCAAGACAAATGAATCATACTTTGGAGACTGACTAGCGCAGATATTGTCTACAATCTGACCTCGAGAAGTCAAGTTAGCATTTGGAGTGGGGTGTTCTGGAGAAATAAAATCATTGGGCTTCCAGACCAAAAGCAAACTACAGCTGTAACTTTCTCAGTGTGTCAATGAGTTTGAGCCTGTGAGGAGTCAAGTGTCCTGTTCTTCGCTTCATTTTCCTTCACTGTTACACACAGACAGAATGTGACTAAGCTCTATGAAGCAGGAAAGGATGGTCTGACAGCTTTATTAAAGATTACACTTTACAGTTGACTGAGAGCAGAAATAAAATATTACTTACTATTACTCTGTGGAGAGTAAGAAACACAGGCCTTAAAATGGCAGGAGTATCTGTTAAGGAAGACTCTTAAAATATTTTTGTTAATAAAATAATTGAATCAAAAACACTTTATTTAAGGCAGGAACAGGGAACCTTGCTTCTCTTTCTCAAGGACCCCATTCCCTCAGGTGTTATCTGCCGAGAATCCACTCCCATCCAGGTTCTCCGGGTGCCCGCCCAGCCCCTGTCCCCACTTGCCAGTCCCTGGACTGCGCTTGAGCCTCTCCCGTGCTCGGTGAGCAACCCAGACTCACCCCAGCAAGCTTGTTGAGCTCCGCGGTCACCATTTTTTGAAAAACAAAATGATGATGGCAAAAATTTGCAAATATACATGTTCGCAAAAATGCAAATTTTTGCGTGCACACAAATATGTGCATTTCTGCCGTTGCCGTTTTAATTTTCAAAAAATGGCAACTGTGGAGCTCAATGAGGCCGCTGGGGTGAGTGTGGGCTACTTGCCAAGCAGGGCAGGGGGTGAGTGGGGCAGGGGCTTGGTGAGTGGGGCTCTGGGATGCAGGGAGAGGGGTTCTGCCAGATTCCCAGAATGAATCGGGTGCCTGCACCACCCCTAGCCAAGGGCGCATAACAGTGGTGGAAGAGGCTGAAGCCAGTAGTGTGTGGGTTCAGGGTGTGAACCAAAGGAGCCAAAGGAAGGCAGGGACAGAGTCAAAATTGGGCAGGCCAAACCTTCTCTCTCTCTCTCTCTCTTTCAACATCCATTTATCTCTCTTCCCTTTTCTAATATATCTTTCTCTCTCCACCCCCACTCCCCGCAATCTCTCTTTCCTCCCTGCCCTTAAGACTGCCTAGAGAGGGATAGAACACTCTTACTATAGGGCTGAACTGATCGCTTGCAGAAAACATTTGAAATTAGGCCAAGGGCCACTGATTGCTGACTTCCAATTAAAGGACTCCTTGTTTTTCATTCTGGGAGGATTCAACCAGTTCTGTTTCCCCTTTTGCTCTGCTTGCATTCCAGGCCTCCTGAATCCCAGTTTAACTCAGGACGCTATCCTGTGCATGTTTAGGCAGAAAATAGTCCTACAGTTCCCAGCATTCCCCAGCTAGCCATGCTGGCTGTGGAATGCTGAGAATTTTAGGACTTCTTTCCATCAAAATATGTATAGGATTGCACTCTCAGAGATTTTCTAAAGGAAATTCTGGAAACTGACCATGCACAGTTGTCCTGAGCATGTATGGTGTACCATTACAGTACCATTAAAGTTTTGGTGGCAGGCCACTAGCTTAGATGACTTCAAAGGGGAATTGGACAAATTCATGGAGAAAAAAGGCTAGAAATGGCTACTAGTCATAATGGAACACAGGAATATAGGAAGCTGACTCAGACCATTGGTCCATCTAGCCCAGCCAGTATTGTCAGCACTGACTGGCAGAGGTTCTCCAGGGTTTCGGGCAGGATTCTTTTCCTAATCCTACATGGAGATACCAAGAATTAAATGTGGAACCTTCTGCATTCAAAACAGGTGCTCTACCAGTACCACTGAGCTATGGCCCCTCCCTGAATTCATGGTGGATCTATGGTACCTCCAGGATTAGAGACAGGATGTGTCTCAGCTGGAGAGCAACAATGGTAGAAGGCTATTGCTTTTATGTTAGTGCTGTGCCAAAAATTTCTCCCACATTTTTTTCCCCAATTCCATTCGATAGAAAAGAAATAGCTTTCAAGAAATTCAGTGGTGAAGAAATTTCAGAGAAATGCTCATGAGTTGGGTTTGAGGTTTTTGTGCCTACCTTACTTAGGAGCTGGCCAAGGAGTGTGTGTGAGTGCCCTGTCTTTCACCGTACTATCATCTCTCTGGTTAGTCTGTAGCCTCCTCAGCTTCCTACACTTCAATTTAAGCCCAGTTTAAGGCACCATGAGGTAATTCCTCCCACAGGGCCTTTCCAGCTCTGGAAGTGGGGGCTAGGGATGCTGGAGAAATTTGAGACAGACTAAAATGAGATCAGATTTCTAAGAATCCGACCTGCGGAATCTTTTGCAGGGTGCCCCCCCAGGCTGTGCGGGGTCTGTGGACTTTCGGATGATTTCTCTACTTTCCTGAAATTTATGCATATATATTTGTAGGAAAATACATATGTTTCTGCTGAGAAAACGTTGAATGGACTGGGGGACAATACACTAAATGTTACGTACTGAGGTAAATTATGTAAATACTTACATAAATACTTATGTAATTATTTGCGGATTTTTCTGTATGACAAAAAAAATAAAATAATCATCCACATCTATCTGTGGGCAGGCAACAGAACAAAAGGCACCTGACAATCCACAAAACACAGACGGAGTGGATTTGATACAATCTGTACACCCCTAGTGCAGGCAGCCTGGGAAGCTAGCAGTGATCAGGTAAGCTCAAAAACACCACAAAGATGAATTATAAAACACCCTGAGAATGAGGTAGAACAATGGAAGCCTCTTTCATGGGGGAAGAAAACTTTGAGGAGCTAGACACAACACTGCCCCCTCACACCTGCATTGTGGAGGATACAAAAACGGGGGCCAGCCTACAAACACAGTTGATGTTATTTCAGCACCCCCCCATGCAAAAAACAACAACAACACCCTTACGGAAAAAGAAACTGTGCAACAACCCCCTGTCAGTGGTGAGTGCTACCTGTGAGGAACTGTGGGGAATTTCTCCTCCCACTGGAGAAATTCGGTAAAATTGTTTCCCCAATTTCTCTGCCCACAAATAGGGTGGGGAATTTTGAGAGGCCACTTGAACAGAGCTCCGCTTTATGCTCATGGTCTTTTCAGAGGCATCTGAATGTCTATTGTGCAAAACAGGTTGCTGAACTAGAGAGGTGCTTGGTCTGATCCACCACCAGGGCTCTTCTTAAACACGTATCAGCTCTGCACATGACTTGTGAGGTAGAAAATGGAGGCCGAGTACCTCATACAATTCAATGTACTCAAGAAGTTTCACCAAGAAAAATGTGCATTGCAAGAACATTATGCCAACATTTTAAAAATGTGCTCTTTGGAGGCATTTCAGTTGTTTGTGTTGTAGTTTTCTGTAATGCTTTGTTTATTAAAGTTGTTTTCCAGGGTCTTATCCCTCAGCTATTTTGTATCAATTCAGAATAGGATTTACTCTAAACTGTTTTTTTTTTTTAAATGATACAGTACTCAACAATAACAATTATGATACTCAGAAACATAAATCTTAATCTGAGCCCAGAAGGATTATTTTATAGAAATTTAAATGAGTAATGTTAATTAATTCCCATTAATGCTACAGAGAGAGAGAGAGAAAATTCATTTCAAGCTGTATTTCACTTAATCAGGTCATTGGTCTAACAACCTCACTATTGTTTACACTGACCGGTAATGGGTCTTCAGGATTTCAGACTAGGGTATTTCCTAGCCTTACCTACAGATTCCAGGTATTGAATCTGCAACTTTTATATGCAAAATATACCCTCCCACTGAACTCCAGCCCTACGTATATTGTTTCCTATATCTGAAAACTTTAAAATATTGATATTCTTATAGTCCTCTATATTCTTTGCCCACCCCCCTCTGTTTTAGTTCTACAATATGTTATCATCTGACCTACCAACCTACAAGCTTTGTGCATGCTCTGTCTCTACTCTCCAGTTGCTTAGGTCCTATACAGGGTGCAGTGCAGGCTGGACATATGATATAAGGCCTATTACATATCACTGCCTTGTGAGATATCCAACTGTTAGAGTTGTTCAACACATTACAAAGAGGGTTGCATTTTGGATGGTACCATTTCATTCTGAGGATGGGGGGAGGTTTATATCTTTGAATGCATCCCATGTAAAAAAGAAAAAAGAAAAACCTTATTAAATGGAGTCAACAAGAACAGCAGATGGAAAGATTTACCGTAACTCTTTCTTTGTATGGTAGTTTACTACCTTCCAGATGCTTTGAGGATGCATTCAAAGCTATGATTCCTACACTTGCAGTTTGATGTGGTGTGGTATTTATTGTGTCTGACTTTTGTTTACAGATAACTGAGCTAGGCCTGAAGACAAATTAAGGGCACAATCCTATGGCCAGCAGCTAGATGGCCATAGGATAGGTCAGTTCCCTGAGGACCAACCTCCCCCTCCCCCGTGCTGTCTTGTAGGCAGCGTAGATCGGCCCCACGCTTCACGCTTGTAAGAACAGCACAGAGCAGAGAAAACAGGGCGCTCCCGGGGGCGGGGTGGAGTGGGAAGGGCAGAAGTGCCTTTCTGATGCTTCCTATGCATCGTCCGGTGTCTGCCCCCCCCCACTCTGACTTCCTGCAGCTAGATAGCTGAAATTGGCTGGCTGGCCTCGAATGCAGGGTGTCTGAAGTATGGAGGGGAAGATCCCCTCTGCGATGCTCCTGCTCTGCATTGGATAGGCGGTTGCCTCTGAGTTTGGAGGCAGATGCCTATCCTGATAGGCTCATACCCTAAAAGATATAGAAGATCCATTTGCTGTTGCTTACACCACTATGGGTTTTGGATCCTGACAGAAGGTTTTGTAATTAATAGCGTATCTTGGTGTCTGCTACAACACATTACTGTTATTGACAATGCTACCACCTCATTCTGAGTAATGTATTGAGCAGCTCTAAGTTCCATGCACATGGTTTGATCCAGATTTAGTCATGCTTAAAGTAGATCCACTGAAATCATTGGAGTCTAGTCATAACTAACATATTCCATTGATTTCGATGGGTCTACTCAAGAAACGACTTGGATCAAACTAAGCCTGGATCAAACTCATCAGCATTAAAATAAGGCTAAAGAATGAGGCTGTAGCTAAACTCACTGTGATCAATTCAGTTCCTTGCTAACAAGTTATTTAGCAACTAGAAACCCTGGAGTCATAGCAGTCCTTCCTGTTGTATCGAACTCTATGGCTGACTCCTTCACTTAATACAACCCCCATTAGAGATGTCACCAAGGTTTGCAAATTCCAGCCTGGAAATACAGAACTAGTGTCTGCATTAAAGCACTGAGTTATTCTCCAGTTTAGACTGTCACCTGCTCACTTATTACCTTCCTGTTGCTGCAGTGGTTGTTCCAGAAGCAATGACAGGTGTATCTCCACTCCTCTCCACTCTCACAGTCAATCTCATTCCTCCATCTTTCCCAGCACACAAAATATAGCCAGGACAGTGTGTACAGGAAACCCTGGGAAATGTAAATTCCCCAGGGTACCTGACCAATGTTAGTTGTCCTGGGAATATTACATTTCCTGTGGCTCACTGTTCATGCTGTCCTAGCAATGTTTCATGCACTAGAGTTGAGGGAGAGAGATTGGCGGGCAGGGGAGAGACTTCATGTTCCCTGCTGCCATCACTGGAACATTTTCTGGAGCAGCAGGGGAAGGAGTAGGAAGCAGAGAAAGAGAGGGGGAAGAAAGAAACTGCTTGTACAAAGTGATAGTAACAGGATCAGCAGCCACCCTACAGCAGCAGAGAAGCTGCAGTCATGAATCAAAGGTGTCTGGGGCTCACAGGAAAGCGAGGACAATGTATTGGCCCCAGGAGTGTAGCCAAATCATTTATAGTGTTAGAGGGGCCTAGAGATCCATAATGCTTGCTTAAGTTCATTATTGGTGCAATTCCCATGCTAGTAGGCCTCTGAGCATGTTGAGATGAGTCAAAATGCCGATATCAAGATGTGCCTGGGAAGCAAAGTTTGTTTATCTTAGGTAGCTGTGCTGAGAACCAAACACTTCTAGTCTGTGCTGGGAATGAATGCTAGGGGGTGCTTGCTGCTGTTATGCTGCCTGATTGCTAACATGTATGATATAAAACCCATTGTACCCCATGGCTCTGGGTTCAGAGAAGCTGTCTGATCCAACCATTGGGTATGCCTGTGTGCTGTAAGTTACTCAATAAAGTACTCCTTTATCAGTAAACCTGGATCTGATTTATCACTATCTTGGCACCTCTAAATTATGAGATCAGAGCCTACTGCCAACACAGACTCATAGGAACAGGAGTTGGATGGCCAACATGGTGGTAAACAACATCATGTTTCTTGGATTGGCACTATGGATTACTAGCTGTGGAATGGATTATATGGACTCAGGCACTCAAAATTGGTTGCCTCTTATTGTTGTTGTTGTTCAGTCGTTCAGTCGTGTCCGACTCTTCGTGACCCCATGGACCATAACATGCCAGGCCTTCCTGTCCTGCGCTCTCTCCCGGAGCATGCTCAAGATCATATTCATCGCATCAGTGATGCTATCTAGCCATCTCATCCTCTGCCGTCCCCTTCTTCTTTTGCCTTCAGTCTTTCCCAGCATCAGGGTCTTTTCCAGAGAGTTTTCTCTTCGCATTAGGTGGCCAAAATATTTGAGCTTCAGCTTCAGTATCTGTCCTTCCAATGAGCACTCAGGGTTGATTTCCTTTAGGATGGACTGATCTGACCTCCTTGCAGTCCAGGGGACTCGTAAGAGTCTCCTCCAGCACCACAGTTCAAAAGCATCAATTCTTCGGCGCTCAGCCTTCCTTATAGTCCAGCTCTCACAGCCATACATTACTACTGGGAAAACCATAGCTTTGATTAGACGGACCTTTGTCGGCAAGGTGATGTCTCTGCTTCTGACTATGCTGTCTAGGTTTGCCATAGCTTTCCTCCCAAGGAGCAAGCGTCTTTTAATTTCATGGCTACAGTCACCGTCTGCGGTGATCTTGGAGCCCAAGAAAGTAAAATCTGTCACTGCTTCCATTTCTTCCCCTTCTATATGCCAGGAAATGATGGGGCCAGATGCCATGATCTGAGTTTTTTTAATGTTGAGTTTCAAACCAGCTTTTGCACTCTCCTCTTTCACCCTCAACAAGAGGCTCTTGAGATCCTCTTCGCTTTCTGCCATTAGGGTGGTATCATCTGCATATCGGAGGTTGTTGATAATTCTCCCGGCAATCTTAATTCCGACCTCTGATTCATCCAACCCAGCATTTCTCATGATGTACTCTGCATATAAGTTAAATAAGCAGGGTGACAATATGCAGCCTTGTTGTACTCCTTTCCCAATTTTGAACCAATCGGTTGTTCCATGTCTGGTTCTGACTGTTGCTTCTTGACCCTCGTACAGGTTTCTCAGGAGACACAGGTAAGGTGGTCCGGTACTCCCATCACTTTAAGAATTTGCCACAGTTTGTTGTGATCCACACAATCAAGGCTTTAGTGTAGTCAATGAAGCAGAAAGAGATGTTTTTCTGGAATTCTCTTGCTTTCTCCATGATCCAGCGAAAGTTGGCAATTTGATCTCTAGTTCCTCTGTCTCTTCGAAACCCAGCTTGTACTTTCGGTATTTCTCGGTTCGCATACTGCTGAAGCCTAACTTGTAGGATTTTGAGCATAACCTTGCTGGCATGTGAAATGAGCGCAATTGTGCGGTAGTTTGAACACCCTTTAGCATTGCCCTTCTTTGGAATTGGAATGTAAACTGACCTTTTCCAGTCTTGCGGCCACTGTTGAGTGTTCCAAATTTGTTGGCATATTGAGTGCAGCACTTTAACAGCATCATCTTTTAGGATTTTCAATAGCTCAGCTGGAAGACTGTCATCTCCGCTAGCTTGGTTGTTACTAATGCGTCCTAAGGCCCACTTGACTTCACTCTCGAGGATGTCCGGCTCAAGTTCAGTGACCGCACTATCATGGCTATCAGGGACATTCAGATCTTTCCTGTATAGTTCTTCTGTGTATTCTTTCCACCTCTTCTTAATCTCATCTGCTTCTGTTAGGTCCCTGCCTTCTTTGTCCTTTATGCCCGTCTTTGCACAAAATGTTCCCTTGAGATCTCCAATTTTCTTGAAGAGATCTCTAGTATTTCCCATTCTGTTGTTTTCTTTGATTTCTTTGCATTGTTCATTTAAGAAGGCCTTCTTGTCTCTCCTTGTTATTCTCTGGAACTCTGCATTCAGTTGGATATATCTTCCCCTTTCTCCCTTGCTTTTCGCTTCCCTTCTTTCCTCAGCTACTTGTAAAGCCTCATCAGACAGCCATTTGGCTTTCTTGCATTTCTTTTTCTTTGGGATGGATTGAGTTGCTGCCTCCTGAACAATGTTATGGACCTCCGTCCATAGTTCCTCAGGCACTCTGTCTATCAGGTCTAATCCCTGAAATCTATTCCTCACCTCCACTGTATATTCATCAGGGATATGATTGAGGTCATACCTGAATGGTTTAGTGGTTTTCCCTACGTTCTTCAGTTTCAGCTGAAATTTTGCAAGAAGCAGCTCATGATCTGAGCCACAGTCAGCTCCAGGTCTTGTTTTGACTGACTGTATAGAGCTTCTCCATCTTTGGCTGCAAAGGACATAATCAATCTGATTTCGATATTGACCATCTGGTGATGTCCACGTGTAGAGTCGTCTCTTGTGCTGTTGGAAAAGAGTGTTTGCTATGATCAGCATGTTCTCTTGGCAAAACTCTATTAGCTTTTGTCCTGCTTCATTTTGTACACCAAGGCCATGCTTGCCTGTTATCCCAGTGATTTCTTGATTTCCTACTTTAGCATTCCAATCCCCTATGATGAAGAGGACATCTTTTTTTGGTGTTAGTTCTAAAAGGTGTTGTAGGTCTTCATAGAACCCATCAACCTCAGCTTCTTTGGCATCAGTGGTTGGGGCATAGACTTGAATTACTGTGATGTTGAATGGTTTGCCTTGGATTCGTACTGAGATCATTCTGTCGGTTTTGAGATTGTGCCCCAGTACTGCTTTTCCCACCCTTTTGTTGACTATGAGTGCTACTCCATTTCTTCTAAGGGATTCTTGCCCACAGTAGTAGATATGATGGTCACCTGAATTAAATTCGCCCATGCCTGTCCATTTGAGTTCACTGATTCCCAAGATGTCGATGTTCAATCTTGCCATCTCATGTTTGACCACCTCCAGCTTACCTTGATTCATTGATCTGACATTCCAGGTTCCTAAACAATATTGTTCTTTACAGCATTGGACTTTCTTTTCACCACCAGACACATCCACAGCTGAGTGTCCTTTCGGCTTTGGCCCAGCCACTTCACTCTTTCTGGCGCTACTTGGAAATTCCCTCTGCTCTTCCCCTGTAGTATATTGGACACCTTCCGACCTGAGGGGCTCATCTTCCGGCGTCATATCTTTTAGCCTTGTGATACGTTGCATGGGGTTTTGTTGGCAAGAATACTGGAGAGGGTTGCCATTTCCTTCTCCAGTGGACCACATTTTGTCAGAACTCTCTGCCATGACCTGTCCATTTTGGGTGGCCCTGCATGGCATAGCTTATGGATTCACTGAGTTACGCAAGCCCCTTCGCCACAATAAGGCAGTGATCCATGAAGGGGTGCCTCTTATTAACAAATAGAAAATCCAGCTCATACATCTACAGATAGTATCTATATGCTTAATTTAATGCAATAGAACATACTTGGAAATAAATAAATAAAAATAACCAAGCATCATTCATACAGTTACCAAGCATACAATTATTATGAGCCAAAAATATCCCTTCTCAGGAATAACAGCAGAACATCACATTGGGGAAGGAGCCTGGGAAAGGGGGACCAGCCAGCAGCTGCACCGGGTGGATCCTGAGCCTGAGCCTGCTTCTGCCCCCGCCCACAGGTACTTAAGGCAGGGCTGCCAGAGGCAGCGCCTCGGCGTCCCGCCAAGTGCGACGCTAAGTGCGCACTTAGCGTCACACTTGGAGTCGCGTGACCTGAAGACCTACCCACCTGCTTCTCCAGAGACACCAGCAGCCACAATACCATCAGCAAATAGTGGCAGCAGAGGGCAGCAGCTTTAAAGACAAGGGGAAAGGGGCAAACGTGGACATTATCTGCTCCTTCTTAGCTGCTGTTCTCTTTTATCTCTTTTATCTTTTATATTTTTTAAACTGTTGTGCATTTTATATCCTAACATTTTAATATGTGCCTGGGAGGACTATTGGGCAACTCAGGGGGTGGGGGAGGTGCCAACATAATTGTGGTCACGGGCAGGGGGAGGTATGGCGCTGGGGGATTAACAGGCCAGCTGAGGAGAAGAGGGGCTAGACACCTTACAGCTGTCCCCTCTTCTGGTTCTTCCCCCAACCTGATGGTTCCTGGCAGCCTTACCAGTCTGCCCTCAGGTCTGGTGGTGCTGCTGCTGAATGCCAGGTCGGCCCAAAATAAAATCTCCCTCATCCATGATTTGATTGTGGATGAGGGGGCTGACCTGGCATGTATTACTGAGACCTGGGTGGGGGAACTGGGAGGGGTCACTCTCTCCCAGCTGTGCCCTCCTGGGTACTCGGTGCAGCACCAACACCGACTTCAGGGTCGGGGAGGGGGGGTTGCCGTGGTCTCCAATTCAATCTCCCTCTCCAGGCTTCCTGCTCATTCGAGCGCAGATCTTGAGTGTTTGTACCTTGTGTTGGGTACCCGGGACAGATTGGGGATTCTGTTGGTGTACCGCCCACCCCGCTGCCCATCAGACTCCCTGCCTGAGCTGACGGAGGTGGTCTCGGACTTGGTGTTGAGGACCCCTAGGATGATGGTCCTGGGGGATCTCAACTTCCATGCCGAGGCCGCTGTATCCGGGGCGGCTCAGGACTTCATGGCCGCCATGACAACCATGGGGCTGTCCCAACATGTCCAGTTCATTTTTGTGAACCGCCCAGAGAGCTTCGGCTATTGGGCGGTATAGAAATAAATAAATAAATAAATAAAAGAAATAAATATAAATAAAATGTCATCGGCCCAACGCATACAAAAGGACACACGCTTGATCTGGTTTTCTCGACTGGGCAGGAGGATGGTGATCTGAAAGTGGAGGAATTAACATCTGTCCCTTTGTCATGGTCAGATCACTTCCTGCTGAGGTTTAGACTCCTGGTGGCCTTTCCCCTCTGCAAGGGTGGGGGACCTATTAAAATGGTCCGCCCCTGGAGATTAATGGATTCCGATGGATTCCAGAGGGCTCTGGGGGATTTTCCTGCTGGTATGGCTGGTGCTCCTGTCGAAGCCCAGGTCTCTCTGTGGAATGCAGAGATGACTCAGGCGGTTGACACAATCGCACCCAAGCACCCTCTCCCTCTGAGCAGAGCCCGGCCAGCTCCTTGGTATACACCTGAGCTGAGGGCAATGAAGCAAGAGGGGAGATGGCTAGAACGCAGGTGGAGGAAAACTCGTGCTGAGTCTGACCGAACACAGGTAAGAGCCCACTATCGAGCCTACTCTGTGGCAGTGAGGGTGGCAAAGAGGCAGTTCTTTTCCACCAGCATTGAATCTTCTCAGTGTCGTCCAGCGGAGCTTTTCCAAGTGGTTCGCGGCCTGTTACATTCTGGGCCAGGGAGAGAGACGGTGGAACCCTCGGTAGCACGCTGTGACGAGTTTGCACGGCACTTTGAGGATAAAGTCGCTGAGATTCGTCATGAATTGGACACCACCATTAATGCAGTTCCATTGGTAGAGGCGTTCAGAGGACCGTCTGGTCCAGTTTTATTGGATGAGTTTCAGTTACTGAGGCCTGAGGATGCGGACAAGGTGCTTGGCCAAGTCCGATCGACCACTTGTGTGCTTGACCCTTGCCCTTCATGGCTTATTAAATCAAACAAGGAGGGGTTGTCCGGCTGGGTCCAGGAGGTTGTAAATTCCTCCTTGAGAGAGGGAGTGGTGCCTGCTGCTTTAAAAGAGGCAGGAATTAGACCACTCCTGAAAAAGCCTAACCTGGACCCAGAGGATGTTAACAATTATAGGCCAGTGGCCAACATCCCCTTCCTGGGCAAGGTGCTTGAGTGGGTGGTTGTAGGACAGCTCCAGGCACTGTTGAATGAAATGGATTATCTAGATCCATTTCAATCAGGCTTCAGGCCTGGTTTTGGAACGGAAACTGCCTTGGTTGCCCTGTGGGATGACCTCTGCCAGGAGAGGGACAGGGGGAGTGCGACCCTGTTGATACTCCTGGACCTCTCAGCAGCTTTCGATACCATCGACCATGGTATCCTTCTGGATAGGTTGTCTGGGTTGGGAGTAGGAGGCACTGCACTACAGTGGTTCCGCTCCTACTTGGATGGCCGATTCCAGAAGGTGGTGCTGGGGGATTACTGCTCTGTGCCATGGCAATTGTGCCATGGGGTTCCACAGGGCTCTATTTTATCCCCCATGCTGTTTAACATCTACATGAAACCGCTGGGGGAGGTTATCCGGAGGTGTGGGCTGAGGTGCCATCAATATTCAGATGACACCCAGCTCTACCTCTCTTTTACATCAAAACCAGGTGAGGCAGTGACTGTTCTGAATCAGTGCCTGGACACGGTAATGGACTGGATGAGGGCTAATAAACTGAAACTCAATCCAGACAAGACGGAGGTACTGTTAGTGGGTGGTTCGTCTGCCCGGCTAGGTGATATTCAACCTGTTCTGGAGGGGGTTGCACTCCCCCTAAAGGATCAGGTTCGTAGTTTGGGGGTGCTCTTGGATCCAGAACTGTCACTTGAGGCACAGGTGAACTCAGTGGCATGGAGCACTTTTTATCAGCTTAGGCTGGTATACCAACTACGCCCTTATCTGGACAGAGATAGCCTTGCTACAGTTATCCATGCTCTGATAACTTCTCGTCTGGATTACTGCAATGCGTTATACGTGGGGCTGCCTTTGAAAACGGTCCGGAAACTTCAGCTGGTCCAAAATAGGGCAGGAAGATTGTTAACAGGGACTGGCCTGCGAGCTCATATTACGCCAGTACTTTTCCAGCTGCGCTGGCTGCCAGTCCATTTCCGGGCCCGATTCAAAGTGCTGGTGTTAACATTCAAAGCCCTTAACGGCTTGGGGCCAGGTTACTTGAAGGATCGCCTCCTCCCATATGTGCCTGCCCGGACCGTAAGATCATCATCAGCGGCCCTTCTCCATGAGCCCCTGCCAAAGGAAGTGAGGCGGGTGGCTACTAGGAGGAGGGCTTTTTCTGTTGTGACACCCTGGCTCTGGAATGAGCTCCCTAGTGAGGTTCGCCTGGCGCCTACATTGTATTCCTTTCAGCGCCAGGTGAAGACCTTTTTATTTTCCCAGGCATTTTAGCATTTTAGCTTTCTAAATTTTTATCTTTGCTGTTTTAAATCTGTATTTTAAACTCCTGCACTCTTGCTAGGTTTTATTGTGGTTGTATTGTTATATTGTGGTTTTAATGTTCTGTATATTTTAAATTGTTTTATTGTGTGTTGTTTGGATTTAGTTTTTGTGAACCGCCCAGAGAGCTTCGGCTATTGGGTGGTATAGAAATAAATAAATAAATAAATAAATAAATTGAGTGACCTACAACATGTATAGAAATTCCATATGTATGTTATGCCAAGTGCTTTAAAAAACAAAAAACAAACAAACTCTAGTACAGGGTAAATGTCCCAGTATTTGAAGGAGGCTGGGGTGGCCATAGGAAAAAGCATAAGCCAGTTGTCTCGGCCTCTTCCCCTCCCCACTGCCAGGAACGGCTCTTTTCTCCCATCTCTGCACTCCTTTTACTGAGCACAGAGAGGCAGCCAGTGCTGTTCTCACTGCCCTGGCTACAAGGGGGAGTGGGAGTGGGAGGGGAGCATGGTTTCCTGGCTCGGAGCTCAGAGCCCTGTCTTTGAGTGCACAGCCAGGAAACTGAAAAACCCTATGTCCCACAGATGCTGTCTAGGGAACATAGGATTGCTCCCTTAGTTGCCCTTTTTTGCACCTTTCCGACTATAATATCCTTACTGAGCTGCAGTGACTAGATCTGTACACAGTATTCCAAGCGTGGTTGCACTATACATTTGTATAAAGTAGGGATGTCAGAGGATTCCACCATGGATCTCAGTGAGGCTGAATGCCAGTGCATTTGGCCCCCTGAAATCCATGGCAGAACAAAGCCCCCCTGCCCCACCACCCCGTGAAAGGTGCACGAAATGGAGCACTTACCTGTTGCCGTTTGCGCTGCTTTGCAAATGGCGGCCGTGTCTGTGGCTGCCATTCGTTTCCCCATTTTTGCTGTGATAGGCTCCATAAATACTTACATAGCCTATCATGGCTAACGCAGGGACGCCATTTGCAACACGGCAAAAAAACAGGAATGCAAATGGCTGCTGCCGTAGCCGCCATTTGCGTCCACAGGCTCTGCACGCCTGTGAATGCACCTGGCTGGCGGCTCCGCAGAGTTGCCAGGGAGCAGAGCTGGCCGGGTTAGGATTTCGGGGGGAGGTGCGGAGCGCCTCCCCACCACCGCGAATCACCCCTTTGAAAAGGTAAGTGACTTTTGCACATTCCTAGTATAAAGGCATTATTACATTTGCAGTTTTATTATTGATTCCTTTCCTAATCATCTTCTAATCATCTCCAAAGTGGAGTTTGTCTGGTCTCCAATGTGGTATTTGCCTTTTTTATAGCAGGTACACAAAACACGCCATTAAAAAAAATCCCAAGGAACACTCCCAAAGTGTTAGTTGCCCAAAGTCACATTTTATTTCTGGCTTGTTGTAAGTTTGCTCTATGTTTAATAAAGGATGCTTTTAAGGAAGTATCTTTGTAGATTACATTTGCTGCCACTCCAACTGTCTAGGTCTTTCTGGCCCTCTCATTTATGGAAGACTGAAGACCCAATTAATGCAAGTGATTTGTTGTTGGTATTTACATTAAATTAGCCAAGGTTTGTACATTTCAACAGTGTTTGATCTTTCCCCCTCCTGCCAATGAAGTTTGATTCATGAGCACAGCAATATTGAACTCACAGATGAAAAGATATAATTTTTCAGTTAATCACTACGTGAATGAGTTTCATTTGCAGAGTAGGCTGAATGAACTATTGATTTGTACAAGAATAAACTCAGCGGGTTAATGGACATTGTGTCCAGCTCCTGCAACCCTATCTTTAAAAAAGTCATCACATCTGATGTCATCTCTTCTCAGCAAATGACCAGGTCTTGGTTAGGCCTATATCTGGATGTGAGAGTGACTGGGAATCCAATGTGTCCTTGGAAGACCTTGGACAAAGGGTGAAAGAGAACATAGCAAATAATCAGTTACTAAAATAGATAAGAACATAAGAGCCCTGCTGGATCAGATCAAGGGTCCATCCAGTCCAGCACTCTCTTCACACAGTGGCCAACCAGCTGTCTATGGGAAACCCACAAGGAGGACATGAGTGACTCCCGCCCATGTTCCCCAGCAACTGGTGTACATAGGCACACTGCCTCTTATACTGGAAGTAGCATATAGCCATCAGAACTAGTAGCCATCGATAGCCTTCTCTAGATAATCATACTGGCCCACCAAGCATCGATTCCTTCATTGAACAGGGGGTTGGACTCGATGGCCTTGTAGGCCCCTTCCAACCCTACTATTCTATGATTCTATAAACTGTTATAGTGCACTTATGGTGCACCAATTGCTTACACTACACAAAGGAGACCAGTACCTTTTCTAACCACCATGTTTTCAACCCAGCAGGTCTATTCCAGCTTTTTATTATATATCATATTAATGTTTTTAAATATAAAATGCATCACAATAGCAGTGACAGACCAGGAAAGAGATCTTCTGATTGTGAGGGATAACTTGCTTAAAATGTTGTCCCTGTTGTGTGCACTTGCTGTGAAAAAGGCAAATACCATGTTGGAGACCAGACAAACTCCACTTTGAAATTCTCCTTCATGCCTAGCATACAGCCACTCAACATCACTGGGTGGTTTGGAGTTTTGCTATTATGAGATAGGGAGAAAAATGTTGATAACCACTTTATGATGTATCCCCCTCCGGCTTAACTTTATCTGTTGCATCGATTTTCCCATCCATTCTTTAATTTCAGTACAATTAAAATCCATGTTCACCTGTATAAAAAAGAATAATCGATGTGTTGATGCAGAATAATTTTTCTGTGCATTCCAAGGTGCTATGGCAGTCCATCATAACAGACCTCTCCTTTTGAAAATATCAGTTTTGTAAGTTAACATGAAAGAAAAATCTAATACTTAGGTCAAAATCACATAAATCATGTAAGTCATGAAGAAAATAAGCAAAACCAAAAACAAAGATTAGACCAAATGGACTGCAAGGAGGTCAAATCAGTCCATCCTAAAGGAAATCAACCCTGACTGCTCATTGGAAGGACAGATACTGAAGCTGAAGCTCAGATATTTTGGCCACCTAATGCGAAGAAAAAAGTCACTGGAAAAGACCCTGATGCTGAGAAAGACTGAAGGCAAAAGGAGAAGGGGACGGCAGAGGATGAGATGGCTAGATAGCATCACCGATGCAATGAATATGAACTTGAACTGAGCACGCTCCGGGAGAGAGCGGAGGACAGGAAGGCCTGGCGTGCTATGGTCCATGGGGTCACGAAGAGTTGGACATGACTTAATGACTTAACAACTGAACAACAACAACAAAAATGCATAGTATAACTTCATGTTGGGCGGCTATTGGGTGGTATACAAATGTAATAAATAATAAAAAATAATAATGTTAACAAAAGAGGACATTTCAATTTGTCGGTGCACCAGAACTTCCCTTGATATATTTGGTCCCAGGGATGGGGGGGAGGATTCAGATGATCCTACACACACAATCACACATGTTGAAGTAATCAAGGCTGTCAGAGGAATCTCGCTGAGCTTTCATCAGCCTCAGCACTCTTTCCCATGACCTGGCCTGAGTTGATCTGCATCGAATCAGGCCAGATCAAGGTTTTTCATTTTCATTTTTTAACATAAATAGCAATGTGTGCAAATTGTGGCCATAAATTGAGTAATTTGCACAAACTACAACCATAAATCACGTAATTTGTTTGCCTGTTTATTTATTCATTGCATTTCTATACTGCCATTCTGAAGCCAACCAAGGTGGCTTACAAAAAGTTAAGAAACTAAAAACCATAATCGAATAAAAACATAGTCAAACATTAAAGACAACTTTAAAAACTGTAACAGCAATTTCAAAAGCTGAGTTAAAAAAGAGGCATCTTGACCCCCTTCCTGAATGCAGAGGGAATGGGGGCCAGGGGTTACAGAGAGAGTGGGGAGTTTGGGAGCAACACAGCAGAAAGTCCTTTCCCATGTGCCCAACAAGAGGGCCTCTGTTTTGGGATGTATGGACTGTGTAAAATCTACTCCGTCTGTGTTTCGTGGATTGTCAGATTCCTTTTGTTCTGTCATCTGCCCACAGACGGATGTGAACTTCTTTTTTTTTGTCATGCGGAAAAATACACAAATAATTAGGTAAGTATTCACGTAAGTATTTACATACTTTACCTTAGTATATAACATTTACCATATTGTCCCCCATTCCATTCAACATTTCCTCAGGAGAAACTTACGTATTTTCTGTACAAATTTTCATGCAGGATGCACCAGACCTAAGATTTCAAAAATGTTCAGTGTTCAAGACAAAGAAAATTTAAGCTTGGAAAAATAAGAAACTGAGTGAAACCAAAATAGACAGATTCATCCATCCCCAGTTGTGACTGGGGGTGTCATGAGCATTCAAGTAGGGCACATTCATGTTTATAAGCAGGAGCAGGGAGTTCCTAGTAGGGATGTTGGAGAATTTCTCCATGAATCTCCGGGAGGCCGAATGCCAACGCATTCGGCCCCCCGAAATTGTTGGAGAAATTCTTTGACACCTCCCCCCCCCGGGATGGGACTTACCTTTCCTGAATGTCCCTGGCACTGGCGGGTCCCGGCAGCGGTGCAGTGGCAACGGTGGCGGCAGCCGGTCTCCTGACCAGCTGCTGCCGCCGCCATTTCCCTGTAAAAACAACAACAACAACAACAAACGTGATAGGCTACGTAAAGATTTACGTAGCCTATCACAGCTAGATTTTCCAAAAACCCCATGATAGGCTACATAAATCCTTACATAGCCTATCATGGCTGACTTTGGGGGGGGGAAGTGTTGCCCTTATTTTCGCCGTAGTCTACGTAAATGTTTACGTAGACTACATGTGCCCAAATAAGGAACACAAATGGTGGCGCCCATGGGCAATGCCATTTGCGTACACGCTTCCCCCCCCCAAAGTCAGCCATGATAGGCTACATAAGGATTTACGTAGCCTATCACAGCTGACTGCAGGGACGCAAACGGTGGCGGCTACGGCCACTGCCATTTGCGTCCCGGCCGGCCAGCAGGATTTGCGGCCGGAGGGACGGGGTGCCTCCCCCCCGGCCAGAATTTCGGCCAGAGGGACGGGGCGCCTCCCCCCGGCCAGAATTTCAGCGGGGAGGAACGGAGCACCTCCCCCCCACCGCGAAGCAAGCTGCGGGACCAGGTAAGTGACTTTTGTTCATCCCTAGTTCCTAGGCCTGCTTGCAGGGCCTGGGTTTGCCTTGATCATGCAAGCAGCAGTAACTGACCTTGGGGTGGGGCAGGGCAGGGGCAGGGTGCTGCCTTCCTAATGGAAATGACATGTATAGCATCAGTGTGATATCAAGGATTCTGGTACTGGTAGTGACAGACTCATTCTTTGGTGGGAAAAAGTGATCTGGAGGGCACCTAGTGCCACTTCCATCTACTATTACCCAAGGTAAATTACTGGTAGGAGTGTACAAAAGCCACTTATCTGGTCTCGCAGCTTGCTTCGCGGTGGGGGGGAGGCGCTTTTCTGCTCCCCCTGAAGTTCAGGCCGGGGCGGGGAGGCTTCCCGCCTCGCCCGGCCGAAATTCAGGGCAAATAGCGTTGCCCTTATTTTGCAAGGGCAAATAGCGTTGCCCTTATTTTCGCCGTAGTCTACGTAATCTTTACGTAGACTACAGCGACCAAATAAGGAATGTGAATGGCGGCTCCCTATGGGGGCCGCCATTAGCCGTACACGCTTTTTTTTTTTTAAAGTCACCCGTGATAGGCTACGTGACGATTTACGTAGCCTATCACGGCTGACTTTGCAAATCTAGCCGTGATAGGCTACGTTAATCGTCATGTAGCCTATCACGGGGGCATTTTTTTTTTAACTTTTATTGGAATGGCGGCGGCGGCAGCCAGTCGAAAGACCGGCTGCCGCCTCTGCCCCTGTCGAAGACCTGACGAACCGCCGCCAGGACCCGCCGCCAGGAGGGACATTCGGGAAAGGTAAGTCCCATCCCGGGGGGGGTGCGGGGTGTGGGGGGTGCGGAGAATTTCTCCCCGAAACTACTTCGGGGGTTGGCACTCGGCCCCCCGAAGTTTCAGGGAGAAATTCTCCCCCATCCCTAATTACTGGTCCTTGTGGCAGGGAAGGGGGCAGTGGTGTGTGTGTGGGGGGATTTTGTGCATGTTCTCTTAGATATTTGTCAGCATTTAATTTGATGTTTGTGCATTTCAATTCATGACATCATCACATAGCCAATCAGATTTAAGCATGTGACAAGGTCACAAAGCCAATTCAGAGTGAGGGTGGGAAGCACTGAAAGGTGGGGTTCTTTTTGCATGGACAATGAAAAGCAGCAACACCCCATTTCATCCAAGCCTTAGTGATAACTTCTTTTTTCAGGATACTTATCAACAGCTACCAATTATGTAATTTTTACTTCTGGAATTGAAAAACCATGTATGCAACATGTTCCTAAGATCAGCCTTAGGAACATCTCTATTTGCTGATATCCATCTCTATTTGATGATAGGGATGGATGGACTCACCTGACAAACTTCCTGACTGTTCAAGCAATACAACAACAGGACTGATTCCCGAGGGAGGTAGTAGGCTCTCCCACACTGGAGGCATACAAGATGAGGCTGGACAGCCATCTGTCAGGGATGCTTTGACTCAGATTCCTGCATTGAGCAGGGGGTTGGACTCGATGGTCTTGTAGGCCCCTTCCAACCCTACTATTCTATGATTCTATGTATTGCATCCCCAATTGTGATTAATAAGGGCACCTGAATTTTTTTCTGACATAATGTCAAAACTGGCCTACCACATCCCTTTCTGCTGGATCCAGGCCCATGGTATAACGGAGGACCTATATTTCCACCATGAGGGAAAACCAAACTAAAATGAAACAATATCCTCCTTTGTTTGTGTGAGGCATATTTGAAAGAAAACAGAAGGATGAATGAGCCTGGGTAGCCTTCTGCCGCTGATGGACGTGATAGATGGTCCAGGTGTAGGTCTTTTTGAACTCATGATAATACCCACCACATTAAGATAAATCATTGGTGAAATGTAAATGGAGTATGTGCCAAAAATCAATCATCTTCAGATTGAGATCCATTAATCAATCTCCTCTCTCTCATTTTACCTCCTGTCCAGTTGCTTCTGGTACCTTTGTGTTATTCCAATTGCCAGACATCTATTTATTGTGCTAGCATCAATGGAGCCTTCTTGAACAAAGTCACACACCAGGTGAGGGGCTGAGCCTTTCATTGTTTGTGTCCCTATGCTGCTGCCATTGCTGAATGCAGCTCCTTTGCAACAGGCGGTCTCTGGGTCTTCTCAAGGTTATGTGAGATACCCCCTCTAAATGCAATATCAGATTTGCATGGGAATGCTCCAGACAATAAAATGGGGAACAAAAAAGAAACTCAAATGATTTGCTCCCTTGCCCGCTTTCCTTTCCTTTTAAATGTATACTTGATTAAAAAAAAGAACCATTTAATTGTTACCATTAATAAAAAAGTTGAAAAACACCACAAGTTTCCACAGTATTATCAGTTTATGATGGACGCCATGCTCTTGCTGGAGGAATCCCCTACAGAGGAGAAGCTACAGCTCCCAGAGACAATCAACATCAAGGAGCAGCCCAAGCCCGAAGACCAAGAGGAGCATGAACCCTCAGGTGAGATGATCACCAGTCCATCCCCACAAAAGAAGGGCAGCTCCACCTCTCAGACAGAGGCTGAGTGATCACATAGCCCCTGAGAGTGATGGCATCTCCAGAACAACCCCTGTGAGAAGGAGTGCCTGTTTGCAAATGAAGGCTCCTCATGAGTGTAGAAAACATCGGAATGGATCATAAATCTAAATAGGCCTACCTCTTGTTATCTTGACAAGCTCCTACTTCCTGTCTACATCTGGGTCCATAGGGATGGGGTTTCTCTGATGCTGAGAACACAGTCATTTTACACAGTTTATAAATAGATGCTCATAGACTATATTTTAAATGTTTATTAATACCAAGCGATTGTGCTTAAGACAATTATAGAAAGAAACTGATACCATGGTATTTGTTGACAAAGGTTACCATTGTGGGTTCCTGGTCAAGAGTTGGTTGGCCACTGTGTGAACAGAATGCTGGACCCAATGGTCTAATCCAGCATGGCACTTCTTATGTTCTTAATAGGAAAATAAAACAAAACCAAGCACGTTGCATACGTTACCAATACAGCTTTCTACCAGCAGAGATTACTCCCTTCTGGAAGCAAACCCTACCCAGTATCTTCCCCTTACTTTTACTGTTTTACACTTGAACATAACATGTGATGTGACTGCTTACTGTACTCTGATTGGCTACTGTACTCTTTTAATCCCACCCGTCTTCGTATTCATTCATATTGGATGTTTTGTTTTTACTTATACAGACCTATAAAAAATTCCCCAACTTCTTCTTTGTTTGACCTGTCAGAAGCATGAACCTTGTCGAGCTAGAATGTTTCTCATAATGTTCTCTTTTCCCCAGGTCAAGCTTCCTGCCAGTAATAGGTCAAAGGCAAACTTTGGTTCAGACAGCCATTTTAGTTGTGGCTGTTTGACATGCCTGATATGACCATAGCCTTAAAACTGCCTACGTGAGTAAAGGACTCTGTGTGAGTAAGGCCATCCTCATGAGGAGGACATCTTCCAGAAGCCTCTGATATGCTGTGGCTGAGTTCTGGAAGCTCCAGCTTGTAAACCAAAGTCCTGGGCAGGGCGGGCTGCAGGAACAGCACTTCTAATTTAGCTCCTAGCACAGTGCATCCTGGCTTTCCCAGTCTCGCTTCTTTGGATTGATCTCTTGTGCAGTTGATCTTGTGCAGTTCTTGATTGAAAGAACTGGGCATGTTTAGCCTTGAGAAGAGAAGACTGAGGGGAGATATGATAGTGCTCTTCAAGCACTTGAAAGGTTGTCACAGAGAGGAAGGCCAGGATCTCTTTTCGATCATCCCAGAGTGCAGGACACGGAATAATGGGCTCAAGTTACAGGAAACCAGATTCCGGCTGAACATCAGGAAAAACGTCCTGACTGTGAGAGCAATACGACAATGGAACCAATTCCCTAGGGAGGTGGTGGGCTCTCCCACACTGGAGGCATTCAAGATGAGGCTGGACAGCCATCTGTCAGGGATGCTCTGACTTGGATTCCTGCATTGAGCAGGGGGTTGGACTCGATGGTCTTGTAGGCCCCTTCCAACCCTTCTATTCTATGATTCTATGATTCCCTACCTGCATCTGCCTTTTGACCTTACAGATGGATTTGCCCCATGGACTAGCTTGCAACTGAGCCTGAACCAGCCACTTCAGGACAATGCCTATATCAGCCTGAATCTCATTTTTACAGAATAAATTGAAAGAAATCCATCTCTGCCACACCAGCAAACACACAGTATAATCCTATGTCTAGGGATGGGAGAGAAACTTGGTTCGTTCACATATTAATACACATGTAGCTAATTTCACACTTTCAAACTAATGCACAAACTGAAGCTTAGTTATCCTTTGAAATTTGCACTTCTCCAACTTTTGCAGTGGAGTTATCCAATCCAAAAGCCATGTGCACATTAGGTAAAGTGCACACAAACATGCACGTATTTGGGAAAGTAACATTAAAATGCACAATAGGGGAATTGCTTGCAAAAATGTGTGTATTGGGCAAAATTGTGTACAATAATGCACTCATTAGGAGAAATCTGCACAAAAATGCATATGACTTTTCATTCAAATGTTGTTGTTTAATTCCCAATCTTTAGGATGAACTGAATTTAAGACTGAAAAGATGAGAACCTGTGAGAAACTGAAATCGACAGATTTGTGCTTCCCTAATCATGTTTACTTCCCATTGAGTGATGTCTACTAGAGTCATTACAGGAGCCATACATGGGACTTCCATTCCAGGTAATGGCTAGGCATGGGACGCACCTGACCAAGGGCTGGAGGTAGTAAGCGGCCTTATACAATATCAGCCTATTTTTCTATTCAGGTTGGTACTGTCTATCCGGAGTGGCAACAGCTTTCTAGTGTCTCAGGAGATCCCTTTTAACTGGAAATGCCTGGGATTGCCTGATGGGATCTGAGCTAGAGGTGACTGACCAAAAAAGAGATTTTGGGGTTGTGGTGGACAGCTTGGTGAAGATGTCAACCCAGTGTGCAGCCACTGTGAAAAAAAAGACAAACTCCATGTTAGGCATAATTAGAAAAGGGATTGAGAATAAAACCGCCAATATCATACTGCCCCTATACAAATCTACGGTGCGACCATACTTGGAATACTGTGTACAGTTCTAATCACCACACCTAAAAAAAGATATTGTAAAGCTGGAAAAGGTGCAGAAGAGGGCAAATAAAATGATCAAGGAGCTGGAGCACCTCCCCTATGAGAGAAGGTCACAACACCTGGGATTATTTAGCTTGGAAAAAAGGAGGGTAAGGGGAGACTTGATAGAGGTCTACAAAATTATGTGTGGTGTGGAGAATGTGGATAGGGAGACATTTTTCTCCCCCTCTCAAAATACTAGAAACTGGGGTCACCCTATGAGGCCAATTGGTGGGAGATTCAGGACAGATAAAAGGAAGGACATCTACACACAGCACATAGATAAACTATGGAATTCACTACCAGAGGAAGAAGTGATGGCCAGCAGTTTGGATGGCTTTAAAAGGGGGTTAGACAAATTCCTGGAGGAAAAGGCTATCAATGGCTACTCGTCTTGATTGCTATGTGCTACCTCCAGTACCAGTTGCTGGGGAACATGGGCGGGAGGGTGCTGTTGCACTCATACCCTGCTTGTGGGTTCCTGGTCAACAGCTGGTTGGACACTGTGCGAATGGAATGCTGGACTAGATGGACCCTTCGTCTGATCCAGCAGGGCTCTTCTTATGTCTTTACATGGAAAGCAAGTGCTCTATCACCAATATCTGCTGTATAGCATTCTAGTAAAAGATACTGTATATTCAATCAACGCAGCCACAATCACAGTCTTGCATCTTCATAGCCTTAGTATACATCAATAAGAACAGTAATAAGTTCAGGTTTATGATAAAAACCATATGAATAGCCTATATAGGATCAAACCAAATATACCGGTTGAAGACGGGGTGCAAAGAGTTCCAAGGAAGGCAGTGCTCATGTATACAGCAGCTTCAGTCCCCCCAAAGGCAAATATTGGATGGCTCCCTTGGTCTTTCCTGTAGGCCAGTTGCAAAACTCGGTCTCTTGTAGAATCATAGAATCATAGAATCATAGAATAGTAGGGTTGGAAGGGGCCTACAAGGCCATCGAGTCCAACCCCCTGCTCAATGCAGGAATCCAAGTCAGAGCATCCCTGACAAATGGCTGTCCAGCCTCGTCTTGAAGGCCTCCAGTGTGGGAGAGCCCACCACCTCCCCAGGTAATTGGTTCCATTGCCGTATTGCTCTGACACTCAGGAAGTTTTTCCTGATGTTCAGTCGGAATCTGGCTTCCTGTAACTTGAGCCCATTATTCCGTGTCCTGCACTCTGGGATGATCAAGAAGAGATCCTGGCCTTCTTCTCTGTGACAACCTTTCAAGTACTTGAAGAGCGCTATCATATCTCCCCTCAGTCTTCTCTTCTCAAGGCTAAACATGCCCAGTTCTTTCAGTCTCTCTTCATAGGGCTTTGTTTCCAATCCCCTGATCATCTTTGTTGCCCTCCTTTGAACCCTCTCCACCTTGTCTGCATCCTTCTTAAAGTGTGGTGCCCAGAACTGGACACAGTACTCCAGATGAGGCCTAACCAGTGCTGAGTAGAGGGGAACTAGTACTTCCCGGGATTTGGAAGCAATGCTTCTATGAATGCAGCCCAAAATAGCATTTGCCTTTTTTGCAGCCACATCACATTGTTGGCTCATATTCAGCTTGTGATCGACGACAATTCCAAGATCCTTCTCGCTCGTAGTGTGGTTGAGCCACGTATCCCCCATCTTGTAACTGTGCATTTGGTTTCTTTTTCCTAGGTGCAGAACTTGGCATTTGTCCCTATTAAATGCCATTCTGTTGTTTTCTGCCCAGCACTCCAGTCTATCCAGATCACTTTGAATTTTGTTTCTGTCTTCCAAAGTATTAGCTATCCCTCCCAATTTTGTGTCATCTGCAAATGTGATCAGCATTCCCTGCACCTCCTCCTCCAAGTCATTAATAAAAATATTGAAGAGCACTGGGCCCAGGACTGAGCCCTGCGGTACCCCACTCGTTACCTCTCCCCAGCTTGAGAAGGTCCCATTGATCAGCACTCTTTGAGTCCGATTCTGTAGCCAACTGTGGATCCACTGGATCGTTGTTTCATCTAGCCCACTTCGAGCTAGTTTGCTCATCAGGATATCATGGGGCACTTTGTCGAAAGCTTTGCTGAAGTCGAGGTATATGATGTCTACAGCATTCCCACGGTCTACAAGGGAGGTGACTTGATCAAAAAATGAGATCAGATTTGTCTGGCAGGACTTGTTTTTGACAAATCCATGTTGGCTTCGAGTAATCACGGCATTGTTGTCAAGGTGCTTCCAGATGGATTGCTTTATGATCTGCTCCAGAATTTTCCCAGGGATTGATGTCAGACTGACTGGTCTGTAGTTCCCAGGTTCCTCCTTTTTACCCTTTTTGAAGATAGGGACAACGTTAGCCCTCCTCCAGTCATCTGGCACTTCCCCGGTCCTCCATGATTTCTCAAAGAGAATAGACAGCGGTTCTGAGAGCTCTTCTGCCAGTTCCTTTATGACTCTAGGATGCAGTTCATCTGGCCCTGGAGATTTGAACTCATTCAAAGTAATGAGGTGTTCCTTGTCTCCTTCATTGGCTATATTCTAAAGTGCCAGACTGTTTCTCTCAACCCTTCTCTGAGGAGGCGGAGGGTGTGCAATAGCTAGTAACTACCAGCTATCAAATGTCATCACTGCTCATTTCAATAAATATCTTGTAGCAATCAGTGTTAATTAAAGATGCTGTTCGCTATACAAAAGCCCAGGGAACAAAGGTCATCACTTCATTTTACAAAAAATACAATAACTTCCCTGTTTCGATCATTATCATGATATTCAGCCAAAAACAGGGGAAACCCAGAGCAGATCAAAAGCTTGACTTTAGAACAGTTTAAAAAGAGTCTGTTTTAGCTAACTCTTGTGTAAAAAGAGGCACATCTTCCAGCCATTGTATTTAATTTAAATGGGAAAACTGATTTATAGTTCTGGTCACCACACCTCAACAAGGATAGCATGGAATGGAAAAGGTGCAGAGAAGGACAACCGAAAATGATCAAGGGACTGAAGCAACTCCCCTATGAGGAGAGGTGAATATGTCTGGGACTGTTCAGCTTTTTTTTTTTTTTTTTTAAAGGCAAATCAAAGAAGACATGATAGAGGTGTACAAAATTGCACAGTGTGGAGAAGGCAGGGAGGGAGGGATTTTTCTTCCTGTCCTATACTGCTACAACCCGAAGGGGTCATCCCATGAAGGTGAATGGTGGGAGATTCAGGACAAATAAAAGGAAGGACTTCACACAGCACATAGTTAAACTATGGAATTTGCTTCCACAGGATGTAGTGATGGCCACCAATTTGGATGGCTTTAAAGGGGGATCAGAGAAATTCCTGGAGGAGAAGGTTCCTAGTCCTGGTGACTATATGTACCTCCTCTATCATAGGGACTATGCCTATATACACCAGTTGCTGGGGAACTTGAATGGGAGGGTACGATGGCACTTATGGACTGTGTAAAATCCATTCTGTCTGTGTTTCCTGGATTATCAGATGCATTTTGTTCTGTTGACCACCCAATTTGAGCATTTTTTAGTTTCCAAATTTGCACAAATTTCCATGTGCAAAAATGTGTAAATTCCACTCAAATGCACATTTTCATGCTTCAGCCTATAGAGGAAATGCACATTTTTGGCTGTTGTGTGTGTGTGTGTGTGTGTGTGTATTTTTCTCCACCTAAATTTGCACAAAATTCCCACAGATTAGAAAAACAGTTGGCAACTGCAAGTCTGTGGAATTCCTCCCCTCCCCTCCCCTCCCCTCCCCTCCCCTCCCCTCCTCCTCCTCCTCCTTCTTAATTTTATATCTACACCAGATTTTATCTGGCTGAGAACATTAAGCACAGGCCATGTTTTTCATTTACACAAATGCTTTCTGCTGTATTGTTTGATCTCTCTCCCAATTAGCCATTCTGCTATGGAAATCAGGATTTCAGTACAGTTCAGTTAACTAATTGGTAGCACTGTCCACCCAGCTGTGCCACTGCCTTCTGGCATAGATTACTCCAGAGGGATTTTGTAGCTTTAAAAAGAATGGCTATTTCTACATTTAAAAGATTCCATCACACACTAGCATGACAAAGAGATAGAGCCAAAAATGGAGCTATGGAGACAGGAGCAGGTGGAGTCGATCGTCTACTGATGGAATCTCTTGGGTGAGAGAGAGCAAATTAAATAATCTACCCCTGTGATGTCCATACCTTTTGCTTTCTCCTGCATTCACTCACTCACTCACTCACTCACTCACTCACTCACTCACTCACTCACTCACTCATTTGAGGCAAAGTAAAGTGTTGCACAAGTTGGGGACACACCTGTAATGGGGACCAAATGTGCCCTCCACCTCTGACACTCAGAATGTGTACATGAAATGACATGCACAGAGGTTCAGGATGGAGTGGGCACCCAATTCAGTCTAGAAGTCTGGTGAACACTCCCCTGCCCATGGCCCTGAGCCATGCTGACTGAATCCCTGCCCCCTCTCAACCCCCCCCCCCACACACACACTTGCTAAGCTGCCAGCACTCACCTGGGACTCATCCACGAGCACTGCAAGCACCATTTTGCAAAAAAAAAAAAAAAAAAAAGTGATCGCAATATGTGCACAGTTTGTTGTATGCAAAATGGGTCCAGGAATAGCCCATATACGCAAGATTACAGGCGTAGTTTTTTATTTATTTATTTATTTATTTATTCATTCATTCATTCATTCATTTCATTTCTATACCACCCAATAGCCTAAGCTCTCTGGGCGGTTCACACAAATTAAAACCAAAGAGCACACAATAAAACAATACAAAATATATAAAACATTAAAACCACAGTAAAAAATACAACCAGAATAAAACCAGAATAAAACCTAGCAGCAGTGCAGGGATTTAAAATACAGATTTAAAACAGGTGCAGCAAAGCTAAAAGTCTAAAGAGCTAAAATGCTAAAATGCCTGGGAAAATAAAAAGGTCTTCACCTGGCACCGGAAGGAATACAATGTAGCTGCCAGGTGAACCTCGCTAGGGAGCTCATTCCACAGCTGGGGTGCCACAGCAGAAAAAGCCCTCCTCCTAGTAGCCACTCGCCTCACTTCCTTTGGCAGGGGCTCATGGAAAAGGGCCACTGAGGATGATCGTAAGGTCTGGGCAGGCACATATGGGAGGAGGCGATCCTTCAGATAACCTGGACCCAAACCATAAAGGGCTTTGAATGTAAATTACCAGCACTTTGAATTGGGCCTGGAAATGGCCTGGAGGCCAGTGCAGCTGGAAAAGTACTGGCGTAATATGAGCTTGTTGGCCAGTCCCTGTTAACAATCTTGCTGCCCTATTTTGGATCAGCTGAAGTTTCCGGACTGTTTTCAAAGGCAGCCCCACATATAACGCATTGCAGTAATCCAGATGAGAAGTTTTCAGAGCATGGATAACTGTAGCTAGGCTATCTCTGTCCAGGTAAGGGTGCAGTTGGTACATCAGCCTAAGCTGATAAAAAGTGCTCCATGCCACTGAGTTCACCTGTGCCTCAAGTGACAGTTCTGGATCCAGGAGCACCCCCAAACTACGAACGTGATCCTTTAGGGGGAGTGCAACCCCCTCCAGAACAGGTTGAATATCACCTAGCCGGGCAGATGAACCACCCACTAACAGTACCTCCATCTTGTCTGGATTGAGTTTCAGTTTATTGGCCCTCATCCAGTCCATTACCGTGCCCAGGCACTGATTCAGAACAGCCACTGCCTCACCTGGTTTTGATGAGAAAGAGAGGTAGAGCTGGGTGTCATCTGCATATTGATGGCACCTCAGCCCACATCTCCAGATAACCTCCCCCAGCAGTTTCATGTAGATGTTAAACAGCATGGGGGATAAAATAGAGCCCTGTGGAACCCCATGGCACAATTGCCATGGCACAGAGCAGTAATCCCCCAGCACCTTCTGGAATCGGCCATCCAAGTAGGAGCGGAACCACTGTAATGCAATGCCTCCAACTCCCAACCCAGACAATCTATCCAGAAGGATACCATGGTCAATGGTATCGAAAGCTGCTGAGAGGTCCAGGAGAATCAACAGGGTCACACTCCCCCTGTCCCTCTCCCGGCAGAGGTCATCCCACAGGGTGACCAAGGCAGTTTCTGGATGGTCCATTTACACCTGTAACTTGCGTATATGGGCCATCTATGGCACTATTTTGAATACAACTAGATGTGCACATATCGTGATCACCATTTCCCCCCTCAAAATGGCGATCACGGACCTCGAGGATGGGTCCCTGGTGAGTGTGGGTGGCTTGGCAAGCGGCAGGAAGCTTGAGCGTGGGTCTGGGGGTGTGCCAATGGGAGCAGGGGCTGGGCAGGCACCCAGTGAGCCTAGATGAGGGGATGCCCTTCCGTCCCTAACGGAGATGCACTGCACATATACATAGACACAGCACAGATATTCTTGAAATATACAACCATTCCCTCAACACACACACACACACACACACACACACACACACACACAGGGTTTGCCTCAGGTTTGCAGGAGCCCTGGGCAAAGTGTCCTCCATGAGCCCCCTCTGTCATTGGGTCCTGGTGAACTTACCTGGCTTTGGTGGCAGTGCTTCACACAGCACAGGGTGACTGTATCTAGACACTCTTTTAATTTCCCATAATGCCCCCAAATTATACTACTCCAGGGACACCATGGAAAATTAAAAGGGTAGCTAGTTTCAGCTGCTTGGCACTGCTTAGAGTGCCAAGCTGAGGGGGGGGGGGAGAAAAGAAAGCAAGGCAGGGCCAGGCAGGCATCAAGAGTGGGTTCTCATACCTATCCAAAGATATCAGGTGCTGACACTAGTTCTGCACATGCACACACACACACACACATTGCTAGCTGTAATGAAAAGATATTTTGCTAGATTTACCCATCAAGTTGCTTGGGCATCACTCACAGGGACATCAAGGTTGACTGGTTGTCTGGGTGTGTCCCTATGAGGGGTAGGCTACCTGGCATCTCCTGATGTTTTGAACTACAACTCCCATCAGCCCCACCTGCATGGTTAATGGTAAGGGATTATGGGAATTGAAGTTCACAATGTCTAGCAGGCACGAATGTCTGGAGGGCATTTGTACCAATGCCTGTCTCTCAAAAAGGAGTGTAACCTAGTGGTTCAGGTGCTTTCCCACTAGCTGGTCAGCTCAAATCAAATGATAGCTTGCTCCATACTAGTAGCTAGAGTAATCAGCTTGCTCTAGACCTGGAACTGTTTGATCTTCTCAAACAGCCTTAGATGGGGAGGAAGGATTAGCCATGGCAGCCAAGAAAGACACCCTTCCAATGTCCATGATGAAACGTTAAGGCCAGCGGACAGGTTGCACAAGAACTGAAGATTAGTGTGGGATGGGAAATTGGTCTCTGGAAGTTCTGTTACACCTTCACACACTTGGGGGTGGGAGTCAGTGGATTTCCAGGAGCAGCCATGTTATCTATGCTTTAAGAATGTGATCTGATGTTGCTAGTTCATCATCATCATCGTCGTCATCATCGGCGTCAAATTATTATTCAACAATTCATGTTTATGTAGCACTGGATGTTCAAAACACTCTGTTATTTTGGAAATCCTTATGTCAGCTCAGAAGGGAGACAAGTATTCTGATCTCCAGACCAAAGATGGAGGGTTGAAGCAATAGGCCACTTAGTGAGTTTTGGTCTGAGATGAGGTTTTAATCATAGACTTCCTCCTCAATGCATCACAGTACACACTTGTAGCCATTGTGCTACTTATAGGGTCCTGGAGGGGAAAGGTACGTATATGGTGGACCATCTAGTTCAACTCAGTCCTTTGATGCAGCACTTCCTGGACCACTGAATCACTGATCACATCCAGATGCAGTAAATATCATAGTGAATGGATCTCTGTGCCTGCTGTCTGGAGCATCTAGTAAGCTTAATTTTTGGTCACACCTACTCCCTCCCAATGTCCAGCGGCAAATATTACCTTTAGTAAATCATCCATATCATCTCAGTTGTCATCTCAGTCGTTCATTACACATCAGTTACATTATTCCATTCTGTTACTTGGCCTCCTGCCCTCCCTCCCTCAATAAACCTCCTTGCTTGCCATTGTGCTACACAGATCTTCTTTAAATAGCAGATGATTCTGTCAATCACCTCATATCTCAATGTGTCATAGCAGGTTTGAATGTCATTACTGTGATCTTCAAATCAAATTGAAGTCATTTGTTTGATAAATGTAGAGCTAAAATGCGCGACATGATGCCCCACAAATGATAACTGCATTCAACCAAGCATTTGTTGTTCAGTCGTTAAGTCGTGTCCGACTCTTCGTGACCCCATGGACCATAGTACGCCAGGCCTTCCTGTCCTCCGCTCTCTCCCGGAGTGTGCTCAAATCCATATTCATTGCATCAGTAATACTATCTAGCCATCTCTGTCCCCTTCTCCTTTTGCCTTCAATCTCTCCCAGCATCAGGGTCTTTTCCAGTGAATTCAGTCAAGCATAGATCCAGACAAAGATTTCTTTTTGGCAATGTATGGTGGCTCTAGGAATGCTTGGTGCTCATTGAATGCTGAGGAGGACATGGAAACAGAATGGAACCATATGACCATTTTAGCTTGGCCAGAGATGTGTGGGAGTGAGCATGGAACCTATGGTAAACAACTTACCTGCATGAATTTGCCCCAAACCTTCCATTTTGTAAATTATGATGGTGAATATTCTCCAGATGTGTAGCTATTCAATGTCAGGTTTTGACATCCAGTGATTCTGTAGTAACCGCAAGAGGCAATATTTAACTGTGTCTGATATATGACTCCCAAACATACATCATCATGAACAATCAACATAGCATTACTGTTATTATCTATGGCATTTCCCCACACCCTTTCTTTACCCCACACAGTGCACAGTGAGCTACATCCAACGTCATGCACTGGGAATTCCCTTTCCTTCCCCCCCTTGCACACCACATGATCAGGGGAGTCCTGGGGGTGTGATGTGTTCTGCCAGTGGGGTGTGTTTTGCCTTATAATGTAGGTTGGGCTACAAGATGGCAAGTGGCCCAAGGCCACCCAGTGAACTTCATGGGTCAGTGGGCATTTGAATTAGGGATGTATGATGCTGGGGAATCCATTTCATTTAAGCACGATGCATTTCCACAGCATTTCCATTCTGGTGAGTGGAGGCAGACTGCATCAGATATTATTATTATTATTATTATTATTATTATTATTATTATTATTATTATTTTGGATTCCAGGAAAAAAAATCCACATTTCCCCCCCAGGTTCAGCTATTTGCACAAATTGTAATTTGCAGTTTTAATTAGTTTGGATCTTGAAATGTGCACAAATGTTCTATTCATTTTTTTTCTTGCTGCTCTTGTGCAACTGTGTACCATCTCAGGTCTACCTGTCCACTATGTAGCCCCACATAGGCATATTCCCCTCATGTCAATATCTTTGTCAGTTTCATCCTCTCCACACATTACTTCATTTAGCCCAGCAGACCCATATTCCCTACTTGTCAACTTGTCAATTCCCCCCCCACACACACACACACCACCCTTCCCTTGGCAAGTGCTGCCACTGTTACCACAAATTGGAGGTGGAAAAAGGGAGTAGAGGCTACATCTGTCCTAAAAGCTCTTGCCTGAGTCTTGGGCAAGTGTGTAACGGAAGAGGGTACCCCCAAGTGTCAGTTCAACACTTCAAACTCTGAGGATTGGGTTGCTAAGTGGGTGAACTGGGTACCCTTTTAACTTGCACACTCTTTGACACTGACAGCTCACTGACAGGTTGGGAAAATGGGAGCAGGTCACACACTTAGAAAAAAAAAGTGCAAATTGGAGCCATTAAAACAAACAGAAATCTGTGTATTGGCTTGTCTTGGTGCAGAGCAAGTTCATGCTAGTAGAGGGGAATGGGATGAAACCTGCAGTGCTGAATTGGGGGGGGGGATCCATCAAGCTTCACCCCCTCCTCCTCAGATGGAATCATCTGACATCCCTAATTTGAACCCAGGTCTCCCAGGTCCTAGTCCAACCTTTGAATGATTACACCTCACTGTTTTTGTGAATCTTTTTTTTTTCCAGCTCCTGCATGCATCCATGTTTAAGCTTATGATGGCATTGTAACTATAGAACAGTTTTCCTCATCCTGGTGCCCTCCAAATTTTTGGACTACAACTCCCATCATTCCAACCCAGCATGGCTGATGACAGGGGATAATGGGAGTTGCAGTCCAACAACAGCAGTCAGTGTTTTGCATAACTTCATTACAACAGGGATAGCTCGCAACAGTATGTTATTGTTGTGAAAATCTATTGTTACCATCTCCTGTGAAGATTGCAGCTCAGCTCAGAGGGAACAGGGAATTCTGGGTAGTGGTGGTGGCAGATGTGTCCCTGCTAATAAAAAAAGTGCTGGCACTGTGTCCGGTGGAAGCGGGTGGCTCTGATTTCAGTGGGTCTGTGAATCCATTCTGGGGTTTAGTTAGAATCAGTCAGAACTCTAAAGGAGCTATCCAAGGTGCTGAACCCAAATCCCAAAATAGGTTTGAGACCTTGGATAACGCCTTTAGAGTTCTGGCTGGTTCTGAATAAAATCGAGAATGGATTCATGGCCCCACCGAAGTTGTAGCCACAAGCTTCCACCGGCTGCATCCCTGGGATCCCTGCCTCCACTACACTGCGGCATGACCAATCATGTAGCTAGGGATGTATGAAAGTCACTTACCTTTTCGAAGAGTGACATTTGCAGTGGGGGGAGTCGCTCTGTCCCTCCCCCTGAAATTCTTTCCGGTTGGCTCCACTCCGCAGCAATTCCGCGGAGCCGCCTGCTGGGGCCGCCCGCAGCCGGACATCCGGCCGCTGGGCAGCCTGCAGGGCCACTACGCCATTTGCGTTCCCTTTTTTTGCCGTGATAGCCTATGTAAATACTTACGCAGCCTATCATGGCTTCCCCAGGGATGCAAATCATGGGTATAGTGAAGAAGCGAATGGCGGCCGCAGCCACCATTCGCAAAGCAGCGCAAATGACAGCAGGTAGGTGTCCTGTTTTGCGTGCCTTTCGCGGGGTGGGGGGGTGAGGGGGCTTCGTTCTGCCATGGATTTTGGGGGGCCGAATGCACTGGCATTCGGCCTCACTGAGATCCGTGGTGGAATTCTCTAACATCCCTACATGTAGCTTAAACTTCAAATTAGTTGAAAAAGAAAAGAAAGGGAAGGTAACATACCCAAGGGAGAAAGGTAACCCAAGTAGCTTGTAGGCTGGACTTTGTTTGTATTGTGACATTGAAATGCTCCAATGTTGGCTCCAGGTTTGGTGGTAGCAGTGGTGGTGGTAGTGGAGGTGTTTGAAGGTCCACCATCCCCACCTCTTCATCATCATTGCTGCTTGTGTCTGCTTGCTTAGCTTTCCAGTCTGGGTCTAGCTCACCCCACCCTCTACACAGAGATGTCAAGGACAGTAGCATTTACTGCTCCTTCTCCTTACTCCTGCAACAGCTCACTCACTTGGAGAAGGCAGTGAGCAGTAGCAGGTGAAAGGGACTCTGAGGTTGGCATATGGCCCTCTCCTGGGTCTTGGCAGATTCCCAATTATGCCAATCCCTGATTCCAGCTGTAAAACCACTGCTAAACTGGTGAGGTCACAGAGCAGAAGGACAAAGAAGAACCCTGCATAAACAGGCACAAATGCTAATTGAGACCAACAAATGGTTTGCTGAGTATGGCTGACCCACCCTCCTTGGTATATACTGCTGAGCCATGGCCTAAAACACCCTGCTTTTTAGCTCTGCTAGTGCTGGAAAAAAAATCCTCTTTAAAAGGAGTCCAACCCTTCTCTCTCATTCTTGTCTGATGAATATTTATAGACTGCGTCCGAGCTTCTGTGTTCTACCTGATTAAATGCCACTGTTCCCTCAGTGCTCCAGGAGCTGGTGTAGCCCTATCAAAATAAACAACGGGTAATGGAAAAGACCCCCACAGCATTATTAATTACCCTAGCTGTCATTTAGACGGTACATAGGGGGACAAGACAGATGGCAAGACAAACAGCAGTAATAAGAGACTGGTATGGCTGAGCACCTCATAGCACCTCCAGAAGGGGTGGCGATACATCACTGTTTGTGTGTGTGGTAATAAAAGATGGCCTCCTTTGGCACTTGCAAGAATTATTGGCTTGAGACGTATTGATGGCGGGCGTGTGTGTGTATATGATGAAGTAGCTGAGGATCAAGATGAAGTAAGAACTTAAAATTTAGAGGGTGTCATTACGCAAGCAGGTTGGACTTTATGTTGTCTCCTCATGACGGTTCCCAACAAATAGAAGGGAAATCCCATGGCTACATTAAGCAGCACTCATCTGCACAAGAAAACAATAAACAAGCAACCACTATTGTTGAATAACAAGGAATAAAAGATGGTGCCCAAAGGAGTGCTCCAAAGTGGAATACTATTGTTGCATGGAAATTTCCCAATATGTTTCAGTAACAATCTTCCTCAGGGGCAAATAGGGATGTGCGAACTCACCCCCATCCGGGTTCTCCAGACTCCTGCCTAGCCCCTGCCCCCACTCACAGGTCCCCGGACTGCGCTTGAGCCACTCTCACTCTCAGCGAGCAGCCCACACTCCCCCAGCAGCCTCATTGAGCTCTGCGGTCACAATTTCTAAAAAATAAAATAAAATAAATTGGCGATTGCAGAAATGCACATGTTTTTGTATGCATGAAAATGTGCAAATGAGCAAATGAGCAAATGCTCATATTCTCCCGGGAAGTACTAGTTCCCCTCTACTCAGCACTGGTTAGGCCTCATCTGGAGTACTGTGTCCAGTTCTGGGCACCACACTTTAAGAAGGATGCAGACAAACTGGAGAGGGTTCAGAGGCGGGCAACAAAGATGATCAGAGGACTGGCAATAAAGCCCTATGAAGAGAGACTGAAAGAACTGGGCATGTTTAGCCTTGAGAAGAGAAGACTGAAGGGGAGATACGATAGCGCTCTTCAAGTACTTGAAAGGTTGTCACAGAGAAGAAGGCCAGAATCTCTTCTTGATCATCCCAGAGTGCAGGAGATGGAATAATGGGCTCAAGTTACAGGAAGCCAGATTCCGGCTGAACATCAGGAAAAACTTCCTGACTGTTAAAGCAATACAACAATGGAACCAATTCCCTAGGGAGGTGGTGGGCTCTCCCACACTGGAGGCGTTCAAGATGACGCTGGACAGCCATCTGTCAGGGATGCTCTGACTTGGATTCCTGCATTGAGCAGGGGGTTGGACTCGATGGCCTTGTAGGCCCCTTCCAACCCTACTATTCTATGATTCTATGATTCTCATGTTTTAAAATCACATTTTAATGAAGGCACACATTAGTATGTGCATGAAAATGTGAATTTCCCCCAAAATATGCATTTTCGTATATACACAAATATGCACATTCGCAAAATGAGCATTTTCGCATACACAAATATGTGCATTTGCAAAAATACACATTTTTGCATTGCGCAAGTTTGTGCACTTTTGCAATCACCATTTTATTTCTCAGAAAATGGCAACCACGAAGCTTGACAAGGCTGCTGGGATGAGTGCAGGCCATTCGCCAAGCGTGTGCAGGAGGTGAGCAGGGGCAGGGGCTTGGTGAGCGGGGCTTGGGTGTGCGGGCAGGGGCGGGTCCACCAGATTCCTGGACTGAATCAGGTGCCTGTGCCATCCCTAGGGGCAAATGCTCTTCATGTATCTTCTCTGAAAACCACTGCCTTCTGAGGTGCAGCAGGTGGCCAAGGTAGAACCCTGACTGTGGGATACTCTCCCCAGGTAGTCTTGCCTGGCACCTATCTTAGGGTGCAATCCTATGCATATTTAGACAGAGAAAAGTCCTACAACTCCCAGCATTCCCCCCCCCCCAGCCAGCTATGGATTGCTGGGGAATGCTGGGAGTTGTAGGACTTTTCTCTGTCTAAACATGCATAGAATTGTGCTCTTAAGGTCATTTTGGCAACTGCCAGACTTTTCCATTTCGCCCTTTTTATTTTCAGTTCTGATTTGTTTTATCTCTACAGAGTGATTTCATGCTGCCTGGTATCTTATAGCCATTTACTTTGGGGGACACACACACACACGTGTGTGTGTGTGTGTGTTTATGTGTATAATTGCACTGTAATTCCTAGTATTCTTCTGACTATTTAAACTGAGAATTTGTTGAGGGATGGGGTACAGATAATTAAAAATAAATAAGGATGAAATCCTATATCTACTTGCCTGGGAGTAAGCCCCACTGAACTCAATGGGAATTACTTCTGAGTAGACTTATATAAAATTAGGAGGGTACTGTATACCAGCTAAATTACCTCACTCAAAGAATATTCTTTCTTCTTCAGAGTGAACTTTGTGAGCTTGTTTATCAGGATAAGACTCTTGAATAGCCTTTTCCCCTGAGGAAGATTGTTACTGAGATGCATTGGGAAATGAACACATCACAATAAATTGCTACATCTTAGCACCTTTGAGGGGGCGGCAGTGGCTTAGTGGTTAAGATAAGATGCTGAACTGCAGACTGGAAGGTCGGCAGGTCAGCAGTTAGAGACCTGAGTGCTGCGTGACGGAGTGAGCTCCCGTCTTCAGTCCCAGCTCCTGCCAACCTAGCAGTTGGAAAGCAAGAAATTGCAAGTAGATAAATAGGTACCGCCTCGGCGGGAAAGGTAACAGCATTCCATGCACCTCGGTGTTCAGTCATGCCGGCCACATGACCACGAAAGCGTCTTCGGACAGCGCTGGCTCTTCAGCTTAGAAACTGGGATGAGCACCTCACCCTAGAGTCGGACACGACTGGTTGGGGACACCTTTACCTTTTACCTTTAGCACCTTTGAGCTTTATCTTTCCTCTTGCTTTTGTGTGTGCACGTTGTGTTCTGATACTTGCCTCCTCTTCTTCTCCATACCATCTGTTTATACAGAAAAACAAGAAAACAAGGCATATATGTAGTGGCATGGGGAGAGAACATTTTGGGCTCAGCCATACGTGCATGTGCATGCACTCTTGCACACACACACACACACACTTGCACAACTTGCATTGCATTCTGGCCAAGCACAGCTCTTTATTGTGGCTTTGCCAGTGTTTGACGACCTTCCAGGTTTATCAAGCCCCTAGTGCAGGGGTGTTGAACCTCTTTCAGCCCGAGGGTGAAATTGCATTTTGGAGAAGCTTTCAGGGACCGCATTCTGGTGGTAGGTGGGACAGAAGGCAAAAGAGTTGGGGCTAGAAATGCAAACATATTGTAGCGTAAAGCATGTACTCCCGGTAACAAAGCCTTGGGAGAGGCATTTCAACCTTTTAGAATGGGGAAAACAACTGCACAAAAACTGAGGAACCACCAAACAATTGGTGGTTAGGAGGAAGTGGGTGGGGTCAGGGCCAGGAGGCGTGATCATTTGGGGAACCCTGACAGGCCAAACTGTGCTTGAGTTGTCACCCGCACTCACCCCGGGCCCATCCACTGAACACCCACCATTGTGCTGCCTTTTTGTTGACGAAGAAAGGGAGCGTAAAAAAATGTGGACATTAAACATGTACAGTTTTTTTATTTCCCTTTTTTTGTAAAAAGATAAGTTAGCAGCATGGTTGGTGCTCACTGGACAGGGCCCAGGGGAGTATGGGGAGCATCCAGGAGGGTGCCCACAACATCCCCAGCACTGGCCAGGAGGAGGAGGAGGCTCGGTGCACCCCCCAGCCACTACCCATCTCTTGCCATTTTGGGGCAAGGTGATTGAGCGGGTGGTGGTGGTGCAGTTGAAGGCACACTTGGAAGAAACTGTTTATCTAGACCCATTTCGGTCGGGCTTCAGGCCTGGGCATGGGACAGAAATGGCCTTGGTCGCCTTGGTGGATGATATGAGGAGGGCTCTGGATAGGGGTGAATGCTCCTTCCTTGTTCTCCTCGACCTCTCAGCAGCTTTCGATACCATTGACCACGGTATCCTCCTGGACCGCCTGGAGGGGTTGGGCATTGGGGACACCTTATTGCAGTGGTTCTGGTCCTTCCTCTCTGGCAGGTACCAGAGGGTAGCACTGGGAGAGGAGGTTTCGGACCCGTGGCCACTTACTTGTGGGGTGCCACAGGGTTCCATCCTCTCCCCGATGCTATTTAACATCTATGTGAAGCCGCTGGGGGCTATCATCAGGAGGTTTGGGGTGCAGTGTCATCAATATGCGGATGACACACAGCTCTACCTCTCGTTTAAATCTTCACCAAGGTTGGCCATAGAATCCCTGTCCAAATGTCTGGAGACAGTGAGTGGCTGGATGGGGAGGAATAGGCTGAAGCTGAACCCTGACAAGACCGAGGTACTTTTGGTGGGAGACAAGAGGAGGCTGGGGGATGTTGACCTGGTGTTGAATGGGGTACGGCTACCCTTGAAAGACCAGGTCCGCAGCCTGGGGGTCATTTTGGACTCCCAGCTGTCCATGGAGGCTCAGGTGTCAGCTGTGAGCCGGACAGCGCTGTATCAACTCCATCTGATACGGCGGCTGTGCCCCTTCCTTCCCGACCATCTGCTCCCATCGGTAGTACATGCCCTGGTCTCCTCTCGTTTAGACTACTGTAATGAGCTCTATGTGGGGTTACCCTTGAAGACGGTTCAGAAACTGCAGCTGGTACAGAACACGGCGGCTCGCCTGATTAAAGGCAGCCGCCGGCGAGATCACATCACTCCAGTGCTGAAGGAGTTGCACTGGTTACCAGTTGTTTTCTGGGCCAAATTCAAGGTGTTGGTTTTGACCTTTAAAACCCTATATGGTTGCGGCCCAGCCTAACTTAAGGAGCGCCTCCAGCAGCACCAGACAGGCCGCTTAACAAGATCAGCCTCGGATGGCCTTCTCTCTGTCCCATCAGCCAGGACAGCTAGGCTGGTGGGGACGAGGGAGATGGCCTTTTTTGTGGTGGCCCCCACTCTGTGGAACTCCCTCCCTAGGGAACTCCATCATGCCCCCTCTTTAATGAGCTTCCATCGTGCATTAAAAATGTTGTTGTTCAGGCAGGCATTTGGGGTGGGTTAGGGTATTTTAGAAAATGTTTTTATTGTAGAATTTTATTGTTTTTAACTGTTTTTATTGTATGTTGTACATCGCCCAGAGTGGCTGGGTGACCAGCCAGATGGGCGATTAATAAATTTAATAATAATATAATAAAAAATAGCAGTCAGAGCACTGGCCGAGGACAAGTCTGAGCTGTTCCTGGCTGCTTGCCGAGCTCCAGGGCACTCATCGACAGGACCCGTCAGTTCCCTGGAGTTTGGCAAGCAGGGTCCAGGGGCCCAGGTGTGGGGGATTTCGCCAGCTTTCCAGACAACGTCAGGTGCTTGTGACATCCCTAGTTCAGTTGCCGTTCTCTAATGGGCCACCATAGAAGACTGAAGGGCTTCTTGGCTTGGTGGGACACAAACTGTGCAGGCCTGTTTTAACAAGAGGGTTTAACAAGGGGCCTGCCCTTCAAGGAATAATTGGGTTATAAAGAGAAGAAGACATGCTGTAGGGACCAGTGGAAGTATATATGGAGGTACTTTGTACTTGGGATGTTCTGATTGAGTATGGTTAGGGATGGGGTCCACATTTTTAAGCAAACTGACCTTTGCATGTCTTGGATTAATGTGTGATCCAGAACACAGTTAACTTCTTCAAATCATGCAATGCAGTTCTCTGCTCAAAAAATTGTGTACAAAAGCGTGTGCACGTTAGAGAAAGTAATGTACCAAATGTGTATCTTGTGGAAAATTGTGTTCACAAATACATGGGAATTTTCATGTCATTTTGAATTAAAAAAAACATGCAGACTGAAGAGGAAATTTGGTGATGCCTACTTTGAAACTGACACATGGAGGAAATAGGCTGATTTGTCCTTCCCCAAGTATGGTGTATTCTGATCCCCTAGCAATTTCCTGCTATGGCCCTTGTTCGTTCATCTCTGTTTGACTGATCACTGTATGGTTTGCCCTAGTACCAGAATCTTGTCTTTCACGAGCTTACCCCATGAAAGCCATATGCACTGTGGCACATTTGAATCAGTGCTTACTGTAAGAGGCTCACTGTAGATATAAGCATGTCTACAATGCAAACATTGGAATGTCATACCAGTTTGCCTGTCATGGCTTCTCCCAAATAATTCTGGAAACTGTGCATTGGTGAGGGTGCTGAGAATAATTGCACACATATGGCTAGCCCACTTAGGGATGTGCAAATTAGCAAAATTCAGGCGCACCAAAGTTATGCGAATTCCACATCAAAGCTCATTTTGACTCTAGTCCATGTCAGATTGCAAAAGTTGTTTTTTTCTTTTCTTTTCACATAAAATCCATGCTTATTTCCATGCATATTTTCCCAAATGTACACATCAATTGTAGAATCATAGAATCATAAAATAGTAGGGTTGGAAGGGGCATACAAGGCCACTGAGTCCAACCCCCTGCTCAATGCCAGAATCCAAAGCAGGAATCCATTGTGTGCATCTTTGAAATGTACACACACCTTCTTCTCCCATTGATTACAACGTATTTCTGCATATTTTTCAAAAGTACCATTTTTTAATGTGCATTTTTCAAATGTACACATGCTGTCAAATGTATTGTGTGTGTGTGTGTGAATCACATTGCAAGCTCAGAAATGTATGGACTTCAACTGCAGATTGTGTCCAAGTCTGTATTTGGTCCAGAAGGTGTGAAGTGGGTAAATCCTGATAAAAAATGAACTGAAATGAATTTCTCATACATCCCTAAGCCCACTTCACATAATTACAGTAGTGAAGGTTCTTATGGTATATTGAATAACTATTAAACTAACTTAGCTTGGTAGAGTAGATATGGCCACAGAGTTTTAAATCTGCTAGTTGAAACACCAGAGCATAAATACTAGTGCTGTGCTGAAAATGTCTTCCACATTTTTTTTTTTACTATTCTTATTCATTGTGATAGGGATGTACGAAATACTCACCTGGCTCCATGCTGGGGCATCCGCGGTGGGCGGGAGGCGCTCCATCCCTCCCCCCAGAATCCTTCCTGGCCTGCTCCACTCTGCGGCGGCTCCGCGGAGCTGCCAGCTGGGGCCATCCGCAGCCGGAGTTCCGGCTGCGGTCAGGCTGCTGTGGCCACAAATGGCAGCTGTCGTAGCAGCCACCATTCGCGTCCTTGCAGGCAGCCATGATAGAAGTATTTATGTAGCCTATTGTAAAAAAAGTATTTACGTAGCCTATACGTAAAAAAAGTATTTATGTAGCCTATCACAGTAAAGGCAGCCACGCAAATGGCGGCCGCTACACCATTTGTGTGGCTGCCTTTACCATGATAGGCTACGTAAATACTTAAGTAGCCTATCACACCAAAGAGCAGGGGCACAAATGGTGTAGCGGATGCCATTTGTGTCCCTTCTCTATGCCATGATAGGCTATGTAAATACTTATGTAGCCTGTCATGGCTGCAAGAATGCAAATGGTGGCCGCAGCAGCCTGGCTGCGGCTGGCCGGGAGACCAGCTGGAGCCATCGCCGCCACCGGAGCCGCCGCCAGAGCCGCCGCTGCATCTGCCCCAGGTAAGTTCCATCCCAGGGGGATTCCACAGGGTGGCGCAGTGTGGGAGGCCGTTCCATCACGGATTCTGGGGGTCTCACTGGAATCCGTGGCAGAATTCTCTGACATCCCTACAATGTGATAGAAAAGAAATTGGCTTCCAAAAGAAGAAATGTTTTCAAAGGAGAAGAAAAAATCAAAGAAATCCTCATGGGTTTAGTTTGAGGTTCTTGTTCTTATCTTACTTATGAGGTGAGCAAGGATTGTGCATGAGCATCCTGTCTGTCCTTATACAATCATCCATCAGATAGCCTGTAGCCTCCTCAGCTTCCAGCACTTTAATTAAAACCCAGGGGAAAGACATCATGAGGTAATTTCTCCCATAGGGTTTTTTCGGATCAAGAAGTGCAGGCAGCTTGGGAGGCTGAAGAACAATGTGTAATCAAAACAAAAGGCACACACAGCACCCTTAGCCACCTTTCAAGGTTTAGGTGAGCTTAAGAACACCACCAGAATGAATTATAAAGCACCTAGGAAAGACGCAGAAAAATGGCAGCCTCTTTCTTGGGGGAAGAAAACTCTAGGGCACAATCTTATGGCTGTTAGTCAGCGGCTACATGGCCATAGGATTGGTCAGTTCCCAGGAGCCCGTACACTGAGGTCGGTTCCCTGAGAACTGATCTCCACCCCCTCCTGCACAACCTAATAGGCAGCATGGATTGACCCCGCATTCCGTGCTCAGAACAGCAGAATGGAGCGGGGAAAATGGGGCATCCCCGGGGGTGGGGCGGGGAGGTCATAAGTGCCAGCACGACACTCCCTATGTGTCATCCAGCCGCCTCTCCCCGTGCTCCGAGGTTCTGCGGCTAGAGAGCCAAAATCAGCTGTCTAGCTGCGAAAGCAGGGTGGTGGGAGCATGGAGGACATCCGTTCCTCACCACTCCTCCCTCCCTGCACTGGATAGGCTGTTGCCCCCAGGACTGGAGGCAGCCATCGATCCAGATAGGATTGCTCCATCTGGGAAATTGGGGGACAGATTTTGGCATTGAACTACCTCCAGCTCTTCCCTGGAACTGGATGCAACACCTGTAGGACACTGCTCCTGCAAGGCTTTCATGGAAGCCACAGTGTTATACGCATCTGCATTGGAGACAAGATGTATCCACAATCACCCCTCAGAAATTTAATATTTGGAAGTTCCTGGGAAAGGCACTGAACACTGAAGAATGACAACTAGAACTGAGCCAAAATTTCTCAGAAGGCTTTTTTTTTTTCTTAGAAAAGCTCTGAGATCTTTGTTGTCTTACCCACCTAGAAATAGAAGGCCACATTGCAGAATTTTCTTCAAATTTTCTTCACCGTGTGTGTGTGTGTGTGTGGTGGTCACCTTCCTTCTCCTCTTACCACCAGTGTTCCAGACTGGTGCTAATTATGGTGCATTCTGGAAGATGCAAAATGGCAACGCAAAACCCCCTTGGAAAAAAAAGAAGGAAGAAGCTCTGCTTCAAACCCTGCTAATGGGGAGCCCTCCCTGTGAGAAACTGTTGGAGAAATTCTCCTCCCACTGGAGACATTTGGTGAAATTTGTCCCTGCAATGTCGCTGCCCACAAACAGGATGGAGAATTTCAAGAGGCCATTTGTGCACAGCTCTAATAAATGCAATATTGGAAGAGTACTAGTAAATTAATTCTTTCTCAGTAATTGTTGCCCCAACACATCTTCTGACAGAGGGCCTACAGGACATGAGAAGGATGCATAATTAATATCTAAATATGAATACATATCAAAGCATCTTGCCTAAAATCTTTGGATGACTTACTGCACAGGTATGTTTGAAATCCATAAAAATGAAGCAATCTTTTGAAAATTTCTTTTTAGGGTTATACCACTAAGTATACCTTGTACTTGTTATTAATCATCCCTTTCTGTTCTTCAAGGGGTATGTGAAAAGCAAATTAAAGTGATCCCGCTCCACTCCCACGGCTTCCTTTCATTTCTCTGTGTTAGTGTATGCCCTTTATACATGAAATGGCACCAGTTTCTTAGGACTGTGCCCAGGTGTGAATAGGCATTACACGAGTGCACATAAATCTGATCAGACCCATGGTCAGTTGAACCAATTTTCCAGAGCAGGCAGCCAGCAATTGATATCACTAGAGAGAGAGACCAGGAGGCATTGGAAACTCATCTCAGCAGTACTGAAAAAACTTAACAGGCTTCTGGTCTGTTTCCACACACAATTCAAAGTGCTGGTGCTTACTTCAAAAACCCTACATGATGGCACGCATGTACTTTAAGGAATGTTTGATCCCAAATCAATCTGCCCATACAACGAGGTCATCTACAGAGGCTCTCCTCTGAGCGGCCCCACCATCTGAGGTGAGGCAGGTAGTGAGTGACTAGAGAGAAAGAGAGAGCCTTCTTTGTTGTGGCTCCCTGACTCTGGAATCCCCTCCCCAGAGAAGCATGAACTCTTTTTTCTTTTTTGTACTCTACCCAGAGAACTTTGTTTGTTGGGCAGTTTAAAAACACAGTAAATAACTAAAAATAAATAAATGTAACCATTTTAAATGCTTCTTGCTTCTGTGTTGCTTTGTCATTGTCTTTGATTCATCACTTTATGATGTTCTGTTTTCATTCTTACTTTTAAAAAATAATAATCATATTTTATTATATAAAAGTTGATATACAACACACAGCTTAACAAAAACACATCAAAAAACACATTTCAATAATTAAACATTAGACAAAATTAAATAATTCAAATACACCATCTGCATCCATCCATATTTAAGTAGGGATGGCGGAGAATTTCTCCTCGAAACTCCGGGGGGCCGAGCGCCAATGTGTTTGGCCCCCCGAACAAGTTTCAGGGAGAAATACTCTGCCCCCCCCGCTCCCCGCACCTCCCCCGGGACAGGACTTACCTTTGCTGAATGTCCCTCCCGGCGGCGGGTCCAGCCGGCGGTTCGGCGGGAGTTCATCCTGGGTGGGGATGGCAGCCAATCTTTCGACCGGCTACCGCTGCCGCCATTGCAATAAAAGAAAAAAAAAAACGCCCCCTGATAGGCTACGTGACGATTAACGTAGCCTATCACGGCTAGATTTGCAAAGTCAGCCGTGATAGGCTACGTCAATCGTCACGTAGCCTATCACGGGTGACTTTAAAAAAAAAAAAAAAAAAGCGCGTACGGATAATGGCGGCCCCCATAGGGAGCCGCCATTCCCGTTCCTTATTTGGTTGCTGTAGTCTACGTAAAGATTTACGTAGACTACAGCAACCAAATAAGGAACGCAAATGGCGGCTCCCTATGGGGGCCGCCATTAGCATACGCGCTTTTTTTTTTTAAGTCACCCGTGATAGGCTACATGACGATTGACGTAGCCTATCATGGCTGACTTTGCAGATCTAGCCGTGATAGGCTACGTTAATCGTCACGTAGCCTATCGCGGGGGCGTTTTTTTTTTTTTAAAACTTTCGAGTTCACGGCTGGGCGAGGCGGAAAGCCTCCTCCCCAGCCTGAATTTCGGCCGGGAGAGGCGGGAAGCCTCCCCCCCCCAGCCTGAACTTCGCGGGGGGAGCAGCAAAGCGCCTCCCCCCCACCGCAAACAAGCTTCGACGACAGGTAAGTCACTTTCGTCCACCCGTATATTTAAGATGATTTCTTCACATACTTAAAGGAGATCCAAAGCAATCAATAGAGCTGTGTGACTGGTTTCAAACGGTTTACTATGAGTATTACTAAGTCTGGATCCACCCTTTATGCTTGAAAAGAAAAGTGTCTTGAGATCTTTGTTGTTGAAGACAAGGTGCATTGGTTCAAAATAATACATGAATGCATATATACATATGTACATTAATGCACATATGGCCATCTAGTAAGGAGATGCTTTTTCTTCTAATCTTTTTGTTTAGCTGGTGAATAGAAGGTGTTTCTTAAATAGCTTTCGATTGCTAGTGGATATGCCAACCTAGCAGCTGGGCAGGGGGAGGGGGGCTGAAACCAGTGTTTTGCCTCTGTGCTAGAAAGAGAGAAAATTATGGTGCTTGAAATGAAGTTGCCTGGTAGGGATGGGCGAACTCACCCAGGTCCACCTTGTGAACCCACCTCTTTACAGGCCCCCAACGATTGCCCAACCCTGTTTGCCATGCCATGTTTGCTGCCAGCCAGTCTGCTGGCACCCAGAGAGCAATGAGCGGCCACCCACTGCCTTGCCGAGCTGCCATTTTGTGCAAAACGGTGGCTCATTTCTTTTACATAAAGGGGCTTTTTACCCAAACAGCAGAGGTAAAGGGGCCATTAACACAAAATTACAGGCATAACAGGTCATTTACACCTGCAAATTTGCATAAATGAACCCTTACAGCCACCATTTGCATAAAAAAACCCTTTATGTGAAAGAACGAGCCACCATTTTGTGTGAAATGGTGGCTCAGCAGGGAAGCGGGGACTGCCGCACTTGCCCAACTTGGTGATCTGTGGACTGGAGTCTGGGAGGCCAAGCCGGAGGGGGGCAGAGTCCACTGGACTCCACACCCCTCCCACGACATCTCTATCTCCTGGTGGTTCTGCATGGATCTATGGCCCGATTGGTGTCCACCTGGAATAGAGCCTTCAGTGTGGTGGCCCCTTCTCTATGGAACTCCCTGCCTCTGGAGTTAGGCAGGCACCAACACTGTGTTGTTTCTGACACCTCCTGAAAACAGCTCTATTCCAGGAAGCCTTTCTGGACTGACCAGCCATGGTTTTTATTGGCATTCTGTTTTTTTTAAAAAAATAATTTTAATGTGGTGCCTTAAAAAAAAATCTTTTTAATCATTTTATCTTTTAAGGGGACGGCAGAGGATGAGATGGCTAGACAGCATCACCGATGCAATGAATATGAACTTGAGCACACTCTGGGAGAAGGGGCAGGACAGGAAGGCCTGGCGTGCTATGGTCCATGGGGTCACGAAGAGTCGGACACAACTGAACAACAACAACAACAACTCTGGAATCTGTTTAGACATGGGAAGGAAAGGAAAAGTTCCTCCTGTGCAAGCACCGGGTCATTACTGACCCCTAGAGGGATGCCGCTTGTGCTGGCGTTTTCATGGCAGACTGTAGTGAGGTGGTTTGCCATTGCCTTCCCCAGTCGTGCGTGACTACCTTTCCCCCAGGAAGCTGGGTACTCATTTTAACGACCTCGGAAGGATGGAGGGCTGAGTTGACCTGAGCCGGCTACCTGGGACCCAGCTTCTGCTGAGATCAAACTCAGGTCGTGGGGAGAGTTTCGGTTGCATACTGCCGCCTACCACTCTGCGCCACACGAGGCTCTTAGACATGGAGCGGTATATAAATATTGTAAATAAAAGCAAGCAAACAAATACATTAAAAAAGTTAACAGGGAAGTCAGAAATCTCCTACCTGTCATCTCCTTCCCCCTTCTGTGCTTTTGTAATTGTCTCCCTTTGAGGACTAGATGATTACACCTTATTTGAGGAATGCTCTCCTCAGTGAAGTCCACCAGGACACATACTTGATGGTCTTCCCAAGGCAAGTGAAGACCATTTTGTTTCCTTCACCACTACTCCACAAGCCACCCACTTATTTTCTCACACTTGGCTTAACCAAGGGCCGAACAGTGTTTACAAATAGAGATGCATGAATCCGCAAAACACAAGCTCGCCAAAGTGCTCCGAATTTCATCTCGAAGGTTGTTCCAATTTGAGTCTATATCAGTTTGCAAGCTTTGTTTTTTCTTCTTCTTTATGCATGTAAGTCCATGCCTATGTTTGTGCATATTTTTCCAAATTGAAATGTACTCATTTTGAACAGTTACAAGATGGGGGATACGTGGCTCAACCACACTACAAGCGAGAAGGATCTTGGAATTGTTGTTGATCACAAGCTGAATATGAGCCAACAATGTGATGTGGCTGCAAAAAAGGCAAATGCTATTTTGGGCTGCATTCATAGAAGCATTGCTTCCAAATCCCGGGAAGTACTAGTTCCCCTCTACTCAGCACTGGTTAGGCCTCATCTGGAGTACTGTGTCCAGTTCTGGGCACCACACTTTAAGAACGATGCAGACAAACTGGAGAGGGTTCAGAGGAGGGCAACAAAGGTGATCAGGGGACTGGAAACAAAGCCCTATGAAGAGAGACTGAAAGAACTGGGCATGTTTAGCCTTGAGAAGAGAAGACTGAGGGGAGATATGATAGCACTCTTCAAGTACTTGAAAGGTTGTCACAGAGAAGAAGGCCAGGATCTCTTCTTGATCATCCCAGAGTGCAGGACACGGAATAATGGGCTCAAGTTACAGGACGCCAGATTCCGGCTGAACATCAGGAAAAACTTCCTGACTGTAAGAGCAATACGACAATGGAACCAATTCCCTGGGGAGGTGGTGGGCTCTCCCACACTGGAGGCCTTCAAGATGAGGCTGGACAGCCATTTGTCAGGGATGCTCTGACTTGGATTCCTGCACTGAGCAGGGGGTTGGACTCGATGGCCTTGTAGGCCCCTTCCAACCCTACTATTCTATGATTCTATGATTCTATGAACTGTACTCATTTTTTAAATATACGCATTTTACATGTACACATTTTTTAAATGTATGCATTGTGCCCAACACATCTTTTTGCATGGGTGGGTGGGTTGCTAATCACATTGCAAGGTCAGAAATGTACAGACTTCGGCCACTGATTGCGTCCATGTCTGTGTTCGGTCCAGAAGGTGCAAACTGGGTAAAATCCAGATCAAAAACAAACTGAAACTAATTTCCCAGACATTGCTACTTACAAGTTAAGTCATTGGCAAGCCACAGCCAAGCCAATGGGTAGCATGAGATGGATGGGAGAAGTGTTTTTTTTTTTCTAATTTAGAGTTGCCTTACTTGGGATACTAGCTGTTAATTTGTGGACATACCCTGAGGTCATATGAGATGTCTGGTCCTGAAGGAGGCGATTTGCATTGCCCTTATTTTCGCCGTAGTCTACGTAAACCTTTACGTAGACTACAGCGACCAAATAAGGAATGGGAATGGCGGCTCCCTATGGGGGCCGCCATTATCCGTACGCGCTTTTTTTTTTTTTTTTAAAGTCACCCATGATAGGCTACGTGACGATTGACGTAGCCTATCATGGCTGACTTTGCAAATCTAGCCGTGATAGGTTACGTTAATCATCACGTAGCCTATCAGGGGGTGTTTTTTTTTTCTTTTATTGGAATGGCGGCGGCGGCAGCTGGTCGAAAGACCTGCCCCGCACGAACGCCCGACGAACCGCCGGCCAGACCCGCCGCCGGGAGGGACATTCGGTGAACGTAAGTCCCGTCCCGGGGGGGGTGGGGAGCTGGGGGCTGGGGGGTGTGGAGGATTTCTCCCCAAAACTTGTTTGGGGGGCCGAACACGTTGGTGCTCGGCCCCCCGAAGTTTCGGCGAGAAATTCTCCGCCATCCCTAGGGATGTGTTGTACCGGCATTTACACTTTCCTTGCCCCAGAATGCCCCCAGAGTGCCCCGTTTTTGCTGCTTTGTGCTCCTCTTTTTATCTATCTTTGTAGGGATGTATGAAAATTCCGCCACGGATCTCAGGGAGGCCGAATGCCAGCGCATTCGGCCCCCCGGAATTGGTGGTGGCCCGCCCCCCCGCCCCCCTGGGACGAGACTTACCTTGGGCGGATCTTCCTGGTGGCAGCGGCTGTGGCGGCAGCTCCGGCGGCGGTGCAGCGGCAGCGGCCGGTCTTCCGACCGGCTGCCGCCAGCACCATTTCCAGTAAAAACAAAAACAAAAACATGATAGGCTACATAAAGATTTACGTAGCCTATCATGGCTGACTTTAAAACATAAAACAAAAAATGCGCGTACGCAAATGGCGGCGGCCACAGCCACCGCCATTTGCGTTCCTTATTTTGGCACGTCTTAGTCTATGTAAACATTTATGTAGACTAAGATGTCGAAAATAAGGGGAATGCAAATAGCGTAGATGCTACACTATTTGCGTTCCCCTTATTTTCGCCGTCTTAGTCTACGTAAATGTTTACATAGACTAAGACGTGCCAAAATAAGGAATGCAAATGGCGGTGGCCGTGGCTGCTGCCATTTGCGTACACGCATTTTTTTTTAAGTCACCCGTGATAGGTTACGTAAACATTTACGTAGCCTATCACGGCTGACTGCAGGGATACAAACGGTGGTGGCTATGGCCGCTGCCATTTGCATCCCTGCTAGCCAGAGGCCGGATGTCCGGCTGCTGGTGGAGCTGGCCGGCGGCTCCGCAGAATTGCTGAGGATTCCGGGGGGGGGGAGGAATGGAGCGCCTCCCCCCCCGGCGAGGATTCTGGTGGGAGGGATGAAACACCTCCCCCCCAACCATAAACATAATTCGTGAAAGGTAAGTACCTTTCGTACATCCCTAGGGGAGTGCAGACTCCAAGGTGGGTTCCCAGAAACTGACATGTCCTATGGCTGTCTAGCCACTGACTAACGGCCATAGGATTGCTCCCTAAACATTCTTTAAAAAATGAAACATACATAAAAGGCTTACACATACACCTTTCAGGCTAGATAAGATCACTTTTGAATTATACCTTAGAGAAGATAATTTATTACCTCGAATTTCCCTGTTAAACCTGAATATATACATTTTGCTAGACATCTCTATATCAAGCTTTTTGATGTGTACACCTTATATAATATTGTTTGTTCATTTTTGTCATTTTATACTTCTGTATAATACACTGAGCCCAGAATTAATTATCCTGTTAGATGTGTCTGTTTAATGGGCAAAGAATACAATTGTGCTTTGGTTTCTTAGGGAGCAATCCTATGGCTGCTAGACAGTGGCTAGACGGCCATAGGATATCTGGTTTCCCGGAGAACCAACCTCTCCCCACTTCCACACTGCCTCTGAGGCAGTGCGGAACAGCCTTGTGCTCTGCGCTTGCAAGAGGAGTGCGGAATGGCCAAAAAGGGGCGTGTCTGGGTGCATTCTGGGGCAGGGAGGGCAGAAATGCCTGTACAACACATCCATTGTGTCGTTCAGCAGCCTCCTCCCCTGCTCCATCCTCCCACAATCAGCTGTCTAGCTGAAAATGCAGGGCAGGAGAAGCGTGGATTGAACAATCCCCTCTGTGCTTCTCCTGCCCTGTTGTGGATAGGCAGTGCCTCTGAGTTCGGAGGCAGCTGCCTATCTGAACAGGATTGCACCCTTAATTCCCTTTTCTATGATGAGATTCTTTTGAAGCCATTTCTGAATTGTTTCCCCAGGCTGCACTTCAGGGGTATAAGACTGCTTGCCAACCCAGGGGAATTAGGGTGCCAGAAGAAAAATTGGGAACATCATGGAGGCATTGTCTTCATCACAGGAAATCTGTCTGTCTGTCTGTCTGTCATCTATCTATCTATCTATCTATCTATCTATCTATCTATCTATCTACCTACCTACCTATCATCTATCTATCTATCTATCTATCTATCTATCTATCTATCTATCTATCTATCTATCTATCATCTCATTTATATCTTGCCTTTACCAGGGATGGCGGAGAATTTCTCCACAAATCTTCGGGAGGCCGAGTGCCGATGCATTCGGCCCCCCAAAATTGGTGGGGAAATTCTCCGCCGGCCCCCCGCCCCCCCCAGGATGGGACTTACCTTCGGCGAATGTCCCTCTCGGCGGCGGGTTCCGGCGGCGTTTCGGTGGGGGCAGGGGCGGCAGCCGGTCTCCCGAACGGCTGTCGCCGCCGCCATTTCAAAATAAAAAAGTAAAGTTAAAAAAACAACAACACACACCTGTGATAGGCTACGTGACGATTTACGTAGCCTATCACGGGTGTTTTTTTTTCTGTACTTTTTTTTTCACGGCCAGGGAGACGGGGCGCTCCTCCCCGGCCTGAATTTCGCCGGCGAGGGATGGGGCGCCTCCCCCCCAGCCTGAATTTCGGCCGGGCGAGGCGGGGCGCCTCCCCACCTCGCCTCAACTTCAGGGGGAGAAGCGAAGCGCCTCCCCCCCACCGCGAAGCAAGCTGCGGGACGAGGTAAGTCCCTTTTGTCCATCCCTAACCTTTACTGAATGAGCTACATGGTAGAGATGGATTAGAATTTCAGGGGGGGGGGGTTGGTTTCTATAAGAACTTACCCAAATTTGCAAATTTCTTCACAAATGAGATGGACAGACCTTGAGATTTTTTTAAAAAATGAACATGGGGAAAACTCAAGCTGAGAAATCTATCCATCCAGTGCTTAGTTCTTAAAAATCTGGGTGCTTAGTTCTTAAAAGCCTGGGTTTGAATCTCCATGTATTCAATCATATTTGTGGTGCTATTAGGGTTACTGTCATGGGTTTTAGGAAATAACTGACTTTGCTTTATTGGACATGCTGGGAAGACTGTTGAAAAAATGTTAACCCGCCTGTTTCATAAGTATATTCATAAGTATAAGATGTCTTATTATGAAATGCAAATGCTAAATATTAATGATGGATTATTAAGAATATGAAAATGTAAATGAGTAAGAACTAATTTATGCTATTGTATTAAAGAGAAGATACAGAGACACAAGCAGGTGCACAATGAATTCTAGGTAACCAGCATAAAAATATGGTCAATCTGACCTGGATAGTATCCAAAGAGAAAATGCTGACTTAGGGCACAATCCTATCCAGATAGGCGGCCGCCTCTGAACTCGAAGGTGACCGCCTATCCAAAGCAGGGCAGGAGAAGCATGGAGGGGATCGTTCTCTCCATGCTTCTCCCACTTTGCATTTTTGGCTAGACAGCCAATTGCAGCTGTCTAGCCATGGGGGGGGGGCTGAGATGGGGGAGGAGGCTGCCATATGACACACTGGATGTGTCGTACAGGCATTTCCGCCCTCCCCACCCTGGAATGCCCACTGGAATGCCCCTTTTCAGCCGCTCTGTGCTCCTCTTGAGAGCGTGGAGAATGGGGCTGTTCTGTGCTGCCTCGGAGGCAGCGTGGAAGTGGGGGGAGGTTGGTTCTCCAGGAACCTACTTCGGAGCATAGGCTCCGAGGTCGGTTCCTGGAAAACCAGATATCCTATGGCCATCTAGCCACTTTCTAGCAGCCATAGGATTGCTCCCTAAGAAACCGAAGCACAATTGTATTGTTTGCCTATTAAACAGACACACTTAACAGGATAATTAATTCTGGGCTCAGTGTATTTTACAGCAGTATGAAATGACAGCACACAATGCTAAAGAATGCACTGTGAACACTTTAAAAGAAGAAGAAGTGACTCTTGAAGATGTCTGTTCCCAAAGGTTTATGCAGCTATCTAGTAAAGCAGACAACTGTAACCTGTGCGGGGAGAAGGAAAAGCAATTAAGGGAGAATTATCTTGAGATAGATGTGAGATCCGGGTAATACTCGTGGTTTCCAAAGCTGGGGCTAATTAAATTATTCTTCACTACTTTGTGCTGTGTAAATGATAGTGGTACATTGAACACATATGTCTGATGGCGACCAGGGAAAGGGCCATTTTGGCTGTGGCAACCCACCTTTGGAATGATCTCATTTCCCCCACCTGGAGCGTGGCAGGCATCGTCCTTGGTGGTCTTTTGGTGCCTGTTAAAAAGTCATTTGTTCACCCATGCATTTGTTGATTTTATTAATACCTAGCTTAGTAGATGTTTCCATGCTTTTAATCGTGGTATTTTATTTTAATTGTGGTTTTAATGGATTTTGAACACCACCCTGTGATTTCACCAGAAACTATTCCTGAAAACTCCCCACATATTTCACATGCTGAAAAAAATTCTTGAAATCCTACTGTTGAACCATACATACTGGCTGCCCTGCCCTTAGGGATGTGCAAACCTGCAAAACCCGACGTCACCAAAGTTCTTCGAATTCCATCTTGAAGCACATTCCAATTCAAGTCTGTATCAGACTGCAAGCTTTGGGTCTTTCTTTCTTTCTTTCTTTCTTTCTTTCTTTCTTTCTTTCTGCTTGAAAATCCATGTGTATTTCTCTGCATATTTTCCCAAATGTATGCATCAATTGTGTACATCTTTGAAATGTACACATTCTTCTCCCATTGATTAAAGTGTATTTGCATGTATTTTTCAAAAGTAAAGTTTCAGCGGACGCCCGGAGAACCCAAGTTGGGGTGTGTTCACACATCCCTAGCAGGGAACTTCCAGGAGGGCATGAGTGGGGGCAAGGAATGCCAGGAGCTTGGTGGGCATGGCCCCAGGGGGTGGGTGAGGGGAGTCCTACTCCAGGACCCAGTCAGGCATCCACACCATCCCTAGTGGCATGGGGACTCATTGGGCTTTTCTACATGAGGCATGTATTTTGTGCTCATCATTTCCTACTCACAGTTGTCTATGGGTTCTTAGATGAGATTCTGACCTTCCAGTTTCACTTCTATGTCTAACCAACACTTTCAACAGGTTTTTTTTTTTAGAGCAGAGGAAATGTAGCATTTAACTGTGAAAGGGGGGGAGTGTGATTTCCTCTTGTGGATTTGTGCTATTCCACTATACCACAGTGCCACCTAGAGGTTATGTAGCAGAAAAGCAAGAAAGGAAATGGTCCTTGTGTAGTGCTTGGATCTCAGTTCTGTGATGGAACTGAAAGTACGTACAGTGGATTAACAGCCAATTAACAGTCTTGTGTAGAAAAACTCTTAGAGTCCCCTCACCCAGCAGATCCATAGAACATGGTAGGTGAGGAGACACTGGGAAGATCACAGTACAAGCCTTCTGAAGGTTTGCCCAGCAGGCCCCTTTGCAGCCCCCTTTGCCCAGCAGGCCCCCGGGCAATATGAATAAATAACAAACATAGAACAATTGCATGTGTAGCATTAACACTACTAAACTCATGATGCAGTACAGGCATGAATGAAATGCAGATGTGAGAAAACATTTGGTTGGACTAGGAATGGCAGAGAATTCCGCCATGGATCTCAGGGAGGCTGAATGCTAGTGCACTTGCCCCCCCCAAAATCTGTGGCAGAATGGCCTGCCCCCCCCTGCCCCACCCCGCGGATCCCACTGGGACAAGACTTACCTGGGGCGGATCTTCCGGGCGGCGGCGGCTCCAGTGGCGGCTTTGGCGGCAGCGGCGGCAGCGGCTGGTCTTCCGACCAGTTGCCGCCGCTGCCATTTGCAGGTTTTTTTTTGTTTTTTTTTTACACCCACGTGATAGGCTATGTAAGTTTTTACATAGCCTAAAACGTCTGGGTAAAAAAAAAAAAAAGTGTATGCAAATGGCGTACGCCTTTAAAAAAAAGCAACTTACGTAGCCTAAAATGACTGGGTAAAAAAAAAAGGTGTACGCAAATGGCTGCGGCTATGGCCGCCGCCATTTGCATTCCTTATTTTGGGCCATCTTAGTCTACGTAAATAATTATGTAGACTAAGACGGGGAAAATAAGGGGAATGCAAATCGCGTCCACTATGCTATTTGCGTTCCCCTTATTTTCGCAGTCTTAGTCTACGTAAATATTTACGTAGATTAAGACGTCAAAAATAAGGAATGCAAATGGCGGTGGCTGTAGCTGCCGCCATTTGCGTATGCATTTTTTTTCCCCCAGGGCCCTCTGCGGCCGGAAATACAGCTGCAGACGGCTCTGGCCTGGCTGGGTCTGGCCGGCTGCTTCGCGGAGTGGCCGCGGAGCACAGCCGGCCAAGGAGGATTCCGGGGGGGGAGGAATTGAGCACCTCCCCCCATCCAGGATTCCGGGGGGAGGGACGGAGCGCCTCCCCCCGTCCAGGATTCCGGGGGGAGGGACAGAATGCCTCCCCCCCCACTATCAGCATAATCCGCGAACAGGTAAGTGATTTTCGTACATCCCTAGGTTGGACCCAACCCTCATGTAATGGTTCTTCTGCTTGTGCAACACGGCTTTCCTTTCCTCTCCCCTGCAACCCCACCCCCCTGCACATCCCAAATCAGCTCTGTAGGGTCCCTTAATTCTCCAGAGAAGATGGGGGGTGCAGGAGAGAAGAAGAATTCCAATCTACCAGTGGTTCCCTTTTTCTGGTGGAATGACACAATTGGATGCAGACCATTCAGGGCATATGATAAAAATGAGAAATTCACAATATGGATGGTGTGGCTGTACGAACAGAGCAAAACTGTAAATAGGTAGATGAAGGTTCTCTGTAGAGATCTGCTGGGCAAAACATAACTGACTGCAGACTATGAGTTTTGACATCCTACATTAAATTTTAGCTTGCAAAGCACAATCAGCACATACATACTAATAATACCAAGGCTTTTTTTCTTCCACACTTTCAGGGTTATTTTTAAAAAGAACTGAAAAAAAAATCTCCTAATCATTTGAAGAATCTTCAGAGTGTTTCTTGACAGACATGTAATGGGTTTTAAACTCTCTTTTCTATTACCTGTCATTTTTATTTAGGAGCTGCCCATAGATAGGATCATAGCACTGCATATCCTATTTATTCAAATTATTTTCCAACACACCGTCCCAAACATCTGAGCAAATGGAAATAAATGAAGATGCTATGGAATGCAAGGATATGTTGCTCACACCTAGTTTATCTCCTCGGATTCATCTTCGTGTGGGCCAAGAGGTGAGATGTGATTCAAAGAATCAAAGGGAAAAAAGCATCTTAAGCAAAACAAATCACTTCATTAACTCATGCTCACTGTGGCACAAACAGCGAACAAAGATGAGGATCTGAAATAATGAAATAATTGATACACACTCCTGAATTGCACATTCGGATGTCTATTATCTATTCGCTGTGATGGAACATTTCACCAGGGGTCTACAGGTGTCTGATCTCTGAACTTCCATGAAGTTCTTGAAAAATACAAGCCAAATGCCTCAGGCACAATACTCAGGGATGGGGAGTGGTGGTCTGCGCTGCAACTAGGGATGTACGAAAGACACTTACCTTCCATGGATTATGTTCATGGTGGGGGGGGAGGCATTCCGTCCCTCCCCCCGGAATCCTTGATGGGGGGAGGCGATCCGGTCCCCCCCCCGGAATCCTTGACGGCCGGCTGTGCTCTGTGGCAGCTCTGCGGAGCAGCCGGCCAGGCCCAGGCCAGGGTTGTCTGCAGCCGGATTTCCGGCCGCGGAGGGCTCTGGGTAAAAAAAAAAAGCATATGCAAATGGCGGTGGCTACGGCCGCTGCCATTTGCGTTCCTTATTTTTCACCGTCTTAGTCTACGTCAATATTTACGTAGACTATTATGGCAAAAATAAAGTGGAATGCAAATAGCGTAGTGGGCATTATTTGCGTCCCTTTTTGATTCGCCATTTCAGCCTATGTAAATATTTATGTAGGCTAAAACGGCGAATCAAAAAGGGACGCAAATAGTGCCCACTACACTATTTGTGTTCCACTTTATTTTCGCCATAATAGTCTACGTAAATATTGACATAGACTAAGACGGCGAAAAATAAGGAAGGCAAATGGCGGCAGCCGTAGCCACCGCCATTTGCGTATGCGGTTTTTTTTTTTTAACTGGGATGTGATAGGCTACGTAAGTCTTTACGTAGCCTATCACGTCTCTGTAAAAAAACAAACAAACCCCCAAACGAGGCAGACTGCAAATGGCGGCGGTGGCAGCTGGTCGGAAGACCAGCTGCCGCCGGAGCCGTTGCCGGAGCCGCCGCCTGGAACTTCCGCCCCAGGTAAGTCTCATCCCGGGGGGATCCGCGGGGGGTGGGGGTGGGGTGGCAGGGAATTCCGCCACAGATTTCGGGGGGCTGAATGCACTGGCATTCGGCCTCACCGAGATCCGTGGAGGAATTCTTTGACATCCGTAGCTGGAACTGAGCTGAAATTGTCTCCAAAGAAAGCTTATTGCTTTCTTGATATGAAGATGAGAGCAATTCAGGGCTGCATGAGGTGAGTAGAACCCCAGTAGTAAATTTGCTGATCCTTCAGCAGAGGGAGGCATGCATCAGGGTGAGCACTGGTCAACCCCAAATTTTTTTAAAAGGTGCAAATGAAAAACAAACAAACTGGTCACCAGGAACCCCAAAACCTCAACAGGTGCAGAACAAGAGATGGGAATGGGCTCAGAGTAGGGTCACTCTGAATCCCAAAGGTGGACTTTCCTTCTTACAGAGGCTGCAGAAAAGTTTTAACTCAGGAAACAGAAACCACATTTGCAGAAATTAACAAGAAAACACCCTCCTGATTGGTTGGAATTGGGGAAAGAGAGAAAAAACTAATTTTAAAAAAGAAAAAAGCCAGAGACAGAGAAAAAAAAAAAAGAGAGAGAGAGAGAGAGAGAGAGAGAGAGAGAGAGAAAGGAAAGATGGTCAGAGTCCTAGAGGATAGAAAGCGTCAGAGTTGCTGGAATGGGAGAACTGATTAAGAGAACTTGACCTATGTCAGTAAGATATTGCTTGGATAAGGGACCTGGATAGAATAGGGACGCAGTCTAGTTAGTTTAGCTGGATGCATTTATTCCTGGTAGTTTTATTACTTTATTGTTGTGGTGGTGGTGGTGGTGTGCATATTCATTCAGATTTTAAAACTTGTTCCTATTGACATTTTTCTTGAGTAAAATGCATACTTTGTCATTTAAAATTTTGTGGTCTCTTTTTGGGGAGGGGGTGTTTATCAACCCCACATCTAACAGCCAACACCCACGCTGCCTAAAGTAGTTTACCTGAGACCCAAAGAGTTTTAAGTCTGGTTTGGTGGAGGCAGTCAGAGAAATAGAGACTTCTGCAGTGGATGTGGGAGCAGTAGAAATGGCCACAGATAGGGAAGAGAAAAAAAAGGAGTGCAGGCACACAATTTTGCCATTTTCCCTTTGACTCACCAAACATGGCATGGTTGGTCTGCGAGAGGCACAAATTGTTTTGTGCTGTCACCCTATTTTCCCCTTTTGTTTTGTTTTCAGGTTGCCTTGAACCTCCAAAACAAAAGGAAAAGAGAATAGCCCCACTAGTTGAGGGTACAGTAGAGGAAGAGGGTGCCCCTCCATTTGAGCCAGAGTCTTTGTCTATTTCTCTTGCTACACATCCCAAACAGTGCTGATCTCCATGGTGAGCTTCAACTCCACTGTGTGTTTGGTACTGCTAGCAAGGTAAGTAGTGAGAGCTTAGGGCAGAGTTGCCCTCATTACAATTTCCATGATACTTTCAGAGTGGGAGGTGTGTCATCCTTCTATGCAGACCACAGATGAATCCAAGATCTAAATGTCTTGGGATTCAAATATCTAATGCAGCCTGATCCCAATTTGGTGCTGTCCAGATGTCTTGGATGCATTCCTGACCATTGTCCATGTTACCAGGGGTTTATGGGCATTGAAGTGCAGCAGCTGCACCGGGTGATCCTGAGCCTGAGCCTGCTTCTGCCCCCGCCCACAGGTACTTAAGGCGGGGCTGCCAGAGGCTGCTCGGGAAGGAGCCTGGGGGAGGAGGACCAGCCAGCAGCTGCACCGGGTGATCCTGAGCCTGAGCCTGCTTCTGCCCCCGCCCACAGGTACTTAAGGCGGGGCTGCCAGAGGCAGCGCCTCGGCGTCGCGCAAAGTGCGACGCTAAGTGCGCACTTAGCGTCGCACTTGGAGTCGCAAGATCTACCCACCTGCCTCTCCAGAGACACCAGCAGCCACAACACCAGCAGCAAATAGCAGCAGCAGCAGAGGGCAGCAGCTTTAAAGACCAGGGGAAGGGGCAAACATGGACTATCTGCTCCTTCTTAGCTGCTGTTCTCTTTTATCTCTTTTATATTCTTTTAAACTGTTGTATATTTTATATCTTAATATTTTAATATGTGCCTGGGAGGACTATTGGACAACTCAGGGGGTGGGGGAGGTGCCACCATAACTGTGGTCACGGGCAGGGGGAGGTATGGCGTTGGGGGATTAACAGGCCAGCTGAGGAGAAGAGGGGCTAGACACCTTACAGCTGTCCCCTCTTCTGGTTCTTCCCCCAACCTGATGGTTCCTGGCAGCCTTACCAGTCTGCCCTCGGGTCTGGTGGTGCTGCTGCTGAATGCCAGGTCGGCCCAAAATAAGACCTCCCTCATCCATGATTTGATTGTGGATGAGGGGGCTGACCTGGCATGTATTACTGAGACCTGGGTGGGGGAACTGGGAGGGGTCACTCTCTCCCAGCTGTGCCCTGCTGGGTACTCAGTGCAGCACCAACACCGACTTCAGGGTCGGGGAGGGGGGGTTGCCGTGGTCTATAGGAATTCAATCTCCCTCTCCAGGCTTCCTGCTCATTCGAGTGCAGATCTTGAGTGTCTGTACCTTGTGTTGGGTACCCGGGACAGATTGGGGATTCTGTTGGTGTACCGCCCACCCCGCTGCCCATCGGAGTCCCTGCCTGAGCTGACGGAGGTGGTCTCGGACTTGGTGTTGAGGACCCCCAGGATGATGGTCCTGGGGGATCTCAACTTCCATGCCGAGGCCGCTGTATCCGGGGCGGCTCAGGACTTCATGGCCGCCATGACAACCATGGGGCTGTCCCAACATGTCATCGGCCCAACGCATATAAAAGGACACACGCTTGATCTGGTTTTCTCGACTGGGCAGGAGGATGGTGATCTGAAAGTAGAGGAATTAACATCTGTCCCTTTGTCATGGTCAGATCACTTCCTGCTGAGGTTTAGACTTCTGGCGGCCTTTCCCCTCTGCAAGGGTGGGGGACCTATTAAAATGGTCTGCCCCCGGAGATTAATGGATTCCAATGGATTCCAGAGGGCTCTGGGGGATTTTCCTGCTGGTATGGCTGGTGCTCCTGTCGAAGCCCAGGTCGCTCTGTGGAATGCAGAGATGACTCGGGCGGTTGACATGATTGCACCCAAGCGCCCTCTCCCTCTGAGCAGAGCCCGGCCAGCTCCTTGGTATACACCTGAGCTGAGGGCAATGAAGCAAGAGGGGAGACAGCTAGAACGCAGGTGGAGGAAAACTTGTGCTGAATCTGACCGAACACAGGTAAGAGCCCACTATCGAGCCTACTCTGTGGCGGTGAGGGTGGCAAAGAGGCAGTTCTTTTCCACCAGCATTGCATCTTCTCAGTGTCGCCCGGCGGAGCTTTTCCGAATGGTTCGCAGCCTGTTACATTCTGGGCCAGGGAGAGAGACGGTGGAACCCTCGGTAGCACGCTGTGACGAGTTTGCGCGGCACTTTGAGGATAAAGTCACTCAGATTCGTCATGAATTGGACACCACGATTAATGCAGTTCCATTGGTAGAGGCGTTCAGAGCACCGTCTGGTCCAATTTTATTGGATGAGTTTCAGTTACTGAGGCCTGAGGATGCGGACAAGGTGCTTGGCCAAGTCCGATCGACCACTTGTGTGCTTGACCCTTGCCCTTCATGGCTTATTAAATCAAACAAGGAGGGGTTGTCCGGCTGGGTCCAGGAGGTTGTAAATTCCTCCTTGAGAGAGGGAGTGGTGCCTGCCGCTTTAAAAGAGGCAGGAATTAGACCACTCCTGAAAAAGCCTAACCTGGACCCAGAGGATGTTAACAATTATAGGCCAGTGGCCAACATCCCCTTCCTGGGCAAGGTGCTTGAGCGGGTGGTTGTAGGACAGCTCCAGGCACTCTTGAATGAAACAGATTATCTAGATCCATTTCAATCGGGCTTCAGGCCTGGGTTTGGAATGGAAACTGCCTTGGTCGCCCTGTGGGATGACCTCTGCCGGGAGAGGGACAGGGGGAGTGCGACCCTGTTGATTCTCCTGGACCTCTCAGCGGCTTTCGATACCATCGACCATGGTTTCCTTCTGGATAGGTTGTCTGGGTTGGGAGTAGGAGGCACTGCACTACAGTGGTTCTGCTCCTACTTGGATGGCCGATTCCAGAAGGTGGTGCTGGGGGATTATTGCTCTGTGCCATGGCAATTGTGCCATGGGGTTCCACAGGGCTCTATTTTATCCCCCATGCTGTTTAACATCTACATGAAACCGCTGGGGGAGGTTATCCGGAGGTGTGGGCTGAGGTGCCATTAATATGCGGATGACACCCAGGTCTACCTCTCTTTCTCATCAAAACCAGGTGAGGCAGTGGCTGTTCTGAACCAGTGCCTGGGCACAGTAATGGACTGGATGAGGGCTAATAAACTGAAACTCAATCCAGACAAGATGGAGGTACTGTTAGTGGGTGGTTCGTCTGCCCGGCTAGGTGATATTCAACCTGTTCTGGAGGGGGTTACACTCCCCCTAAAGGATCAGGTTCGTAGTTTGGGGGTGCTCTTGGATCCAGAACTGTCACTTGAGGCACAGGTGAACTCAGTGGCACGGAGCACTTTTTATCAGCTTAGGCTGGTATACCAACTACGCCCTTATCTGGACAGAGATAGCCTAGCTACAGTTATCCATGCTCTGATAACTTCTCGTCTGGATTACTGCAATGCGTTATACGTGGGGTTGCCTTTGAAAACGGTCCGGAAACTTCAGCTGGTCCAAAATAGGGCAGCAAGATTGTTAACAGGGACTGGCCTGCGAGCTCATATTAGGCCAGTACTTTTCCAGCTGCGCTGGCTGCCAGTCCATTTCCGGTCCCGATTCAAAGTGCTGGTGTTAACATTCAAAGCCCTTAACGGCTTGGGGCCAGGTTACCTGAAGGATCGCCTCCTCCCATATGTGCCTGCCCGGACCTTAAGATCATCATCAGCGGCCCTTCTCCATGAGCCCCTGCCAAAGGAAGTGAGGCGGGTGGCTACTAGGAGGAGGGCTTTTTCTGTTGTGACACCCCGGCTCTGGAATGAGCTCCCTAGTGAGGTTCGCCTGGCGCCTACACTGTACTCTTTTCAGCGCCAGGTGAAGACCTTTTTATTTTCCCAGGCATTTTAGCTTTCTAAATTTTTATCTTTGCTGTTTTAAATCTGTATTTTAAACTCCTGTACTGCTGCTAGGTTTTATTGTGGTTGTATTGTTATATTGTGGTTTTAATGTTCTATATATTTTAAATTGTTTTATTGTGTGTTGTTTGGATTTAGTTTTTGTGAACCGCCCAGAGAGCTTCGGCTATTGGGCAGTATAGAAATGAAATAAATAAATAAATAAATAATAAATAAATAAAAGTCCCAAACATCTGAAGGGCTGCAGGTTGGGGAAGGTTCCTTTAGATGCTAGGTGCAAATATTCTTACTTAGTCAGGTGCTTTAGGTGTACATATTGCCTCTGGGTTGTTTCTGCAATTGAATTTATCCCTAATTTATTTATCCCTAGGGAGGGGTGAAGCAACTTGAGAGATGGTTAGGATTCCCTGAGCATCATCTTGCTTCTTGTCTTGTACAATCGCTCCTCACTTTGTGCGAATGGGAAACTTGCACATATCGATCAGTGATAGAATGGGAAATTTGCGCAAGTCTCCTGAAACTTGCACAAATTTCCAAATTTGCACCAATTTCCTCCATGGACTAAAGCGAGGCCGATTCAGTCTACTGAGGAAATGAGTGTGAACTAGGAGATTTGCGCAAATAGAACTGGGAATCGGGAACGAGACGAACATGTTCGACAACTTGTGAATATTTTCAGTGGACACGTGCTTCCACTCATGCTCATGTTTGAGGCTTTGAGCAGATGCACTCACATGTTTTTGTGAGTGAAAACAAAATTCCCATACATCCTTAATACTGATATTACTGTTTTATTGTACTTCACCCTGGAATAGGGATGGCAGAGAATTCCGCCACAGATTTCAGTGAGGCCAAATGCACTGGCATTCAGCCCCCCGAAATCTGTGGCGGAATGGCCTGCCCCCCCCGCTCCCCCCCGTGGATCCCCCCTGAGACGAGACTTACCTGGGGTGGATATTCCGGACGGTGGCGGCGGCGGCGGCAGCGGCTGGTCTTTTGACTGGCTGCTGCGGCCGCCATTTGCAGTCTGGTCTTTTTTTTTACCCAGATGTGATAGGTTACGTAAAGACTTACGTAACCTATCAAGTCTGGGTAAAAAACAAAACAAAAAAAAGTTGTACGCAAATGACAGCGGCTACAGTGGTTCCTTATTTTTCGCCATTTTAGTCTACATAAATATTTACATAGGCTAGAATGGCGAAAAATGAAGGAATGCAAATTGTGCCCACTACGCTATTGCGTACCCCTTTTTTTTCACCGTTTTATCTTATGCAAATATTTATGTAAGATAAATTGGCGAAAAATAGGGAACGCAAATGGTGGCTGCCGTAGCCGCCACCATTTGCGTACCCTGGGTTTTTTTTGGGGGGGGGGTTAGCCGTGATAGGCTACATTCTTAAATTCTTACATAGCCTATCACAGCTGCCTGGCTGGATGCAAATGGCGGCCGCTACGGCAGCGCCATTTGCGTCTCCAGCAGCCTATCCATGGCTGGAAATCCGGCTGCGGATGGCCGTGGAGCGGAGCCGGCCATCGAGGATTCCGGGGGGGAGGACTGGATCATCTCCCCCCCATCCCTCCCCACCGCAAAAGATTCCGCGAAAAGGTAAGTGGGTTTCGTACATCCCTACCCTGGAATATGACTTTGATGAAGTCATCCTGGAATATGACTTGGTATAAAAATGTTTTGAATTAATATAGAAGATTTCACTGGAATTGGGGTATCACCTTCCCATGATAGCCAGAGTGTATAGGAAGGCACAGCTAGCATCTGTAAGTCAAGCATCAGCAAAGCAAAAAATACGATGCCAGCACTACTGGGGGTAAAAATCAGTTGCACTAATTTTGGGATGACACTTCGTATAATAGCCATTGTTGTGTCTGCTACAACAAGTGAGGCTGAAAAATAGATGTGGGTTCCTTTAAGCTAATCATTCTACACAAAAACCTGCTTTTGTAAAACAGTGATTAGTTTAGAACAACCTGCCCTGTTGGCAGTGATGTCTGTTTCCATGGTAGCAAGAGCCACAGCTGGCAGCCTAGTTATCAGGGAAAAACAACAACCCACCTCTAATAAATTTCAGAAGCAGACTTCTGGAAATTACTTTTTTTTGCCTCCCCTTTCCTCCTCTTTCTCCTTCGCCTTCTTTTATTTTTGCAGCTGTTACTGGTTCCAGATGCATCTTCACTTATGAAAGATCCAAAGGACTCTGAAGTCCATAAGGGGGTGAGATTTGTCTGCTAAACAGAGGGGGGCCCTCCCCAAATCTTTTTGTGGATCTTCCTATTTTTCACAATGGCTTGGAAAAGCTCTGTGAGGAGAGACCAAAATCTATTTCTCAATGAGGAGGTTAATGTCTGTCTGGTTTATGCCACTGAAGACCACAGTTATGAAGGAATCACATCACAAAATGCGCTCCACAACATAAATAAATAAATAAATAAATAAATAAATAAATAAAATCCCTACATATAGAAAACTAACATGTCAGACAAAAGGTTCTAGTCTAGCCTTCTCCCTGACATGCTACTTTTCTATATGCAAGGTTGTATGTATTCCTTTCCATGCTGGAGATTTAATCATATAATCCTCGCCTGTAGTCCGAAGTGGAACAGACTGGACATAGCTCTCTCTCTCTCTCTCTCTCTCTCTCTCTCTCTCTCTCTCTCTTTCATTTCAGGCCCATGGGCAACTTTGGGATTGTTAAAAAATGTGGGTATGACTACAAAATGGCTGCTCTAGGGGTATGGCTAGTCACAAATGTTGCAGACAGCAACGTTTCAACCTCTATATTCTCTCTGTGGCTACATTTCCTCATACAGAAACAGAAGACACATGCCATAGAGACAGATGGAATACAGCATGGTCCAAAACTCTATGCAGGAGGGCAGCCAACCCTGATCATATTGAGTTTACTACTCTTACTGCTCAGCACAGGAAAGTCAGGAACAAGGATGGCAGAGACAAGGACCTTGGGTGTACCTGACCGCGACATCCCCTTCTCACTTTTACCCCTCATGTGTGCAGGCTGAATATCTCTGTAGGCCTCAAGTAGTTATATAGATGTGGTTGGTTGTAGAGATGCCCGTCACTTGGAAATCTGGCCTGGCTTGGGCTTGATGGAGTTCCTCTGCCTGCCTGACTTGGCTTGCATTTATGAGCCCAGCTGTGGGTTTCCCCAAACGCCAGGGAGTTTTTGCATATGTATTTTGTGTGTTGGGCCAGAATTTGCGCAAATACAGATTTGTGCAAATACAGATTTGCACAAATAGCGGCCAAAATTTGCACATATTTGGCAAATTACAGTGGAAATTAGCATAAATTATGCAAATTGTGGCTGTGATGTGTGCACATTTCTATTTACGCACATTTTTTACAAGCCAGCAAATCTGCAAACTGGCCTGACTTGATGCAGTTGGGCAAACTCACAGTTTTCTGCCACCCACCAATCCCTTGCACTCTCCTTGCAAGGAGAGAATACAGAGTTGGTGTGTAGAGGCGGGGACTCCTGCCACCACCTGCCAACCCTTTGTGCTTTCTTTCCTTGCAACAAGGAGAGCATGACAGGTTGACAGGCAGTTGGGCAGGAGTCCTGTGCTTCCTGCCAACCCCTTGCTCTCTCCTTGCAAGGAGACTGCAAGGGGTTGGAGGGTGGTGACGGGGACTCCAGAGGCCACCATTAGACCATTTACACCTGTAATTTAGCATAAATGGCCTTATTTACGGTCACCATTTGTGCAAAATGGGGGATTTGAGGAAAAGCCTAGCTGCCATTCTGGGCAAAATGGCAACCACCAGAGCAGTGGATGCCTCACAAAATGGCAACCACTGGGCAAAATGGCAACCACTGGGCAAAATTGCAACCACGAGAGCAGTGGATGCCTCACACCTCTCACCTGCAGACCATCTGGCAGCTTACTGCATGTAGTGAACAAGCTTGTGTGTTTGGCAGGGGTGGGGGGAGGTGGCAAGCAGCAGTGAGTTTTCCCACCCCTAGTTGGCGTTGACCTTTACAGCCAGAAAAGGCTTCGGACTACAATATCAGAAGGAATGTCTCCTCCAACAAGTACCAGCTTGGCCCCTTAGGCCATCTTCAGAGGCTCTCCTCTGCGTGCCCCAGCAAAGGAAGCTAGATGGGTGGCTGGCTGCAAGAGAGAGGGACTTCTCAGTGGTGGCACCCCACCTATGGAATAAACTCCCTAAAGAGGTCTACCTAGTGCCTACATTGTTATCTTTTCAATGCCAGGCAAAGACCTTGCTTTTCTCCTAGGAATTTTAGTGACCTAGTTGTAGGTTTTTATGGCTGTTCTATTGATTCCTGTGCTGCTGTTTATTGTTTTGCCTTATATTGTATTTTATTCTTTTAAATATTTGCATTGCATTTTATATTTTTGACTGTTCTGTGGTGGCATTTTGGTTTTTTAACTGTTTGTAATCTGCCTAGAGAACATTAGTTATTGGGCAGGCTAGAAATGTAGTAAATACATACATACATACATACATACATACAGATGTTTTAGTGGGATCTCGGTGGTATGATGATTGAAAATTTAGGGTGGAATCTGTGTACTCCTTAACTGTGTATGGTCTGAAGTTCACAATTAAGTCCAAGCTTAATAGCAACTTGTAATACTTCAATCCAGGATCAATACCTAGGGATGTCCTTCATGGGGAAATCTGGAACTTTGGGGGCTTGCCTGAGATTCCCAGAGCCCCTGGCTCAGCTTGCATTTGTGAGCCATGCTGGGAATGTTTCCCCAAATCTAGGAACTCTGCAGTTTATCCCCTGCCCAACACACACACACTTGAATTGGCATTCCCCCTTAAATCAGCAGCACCCACCACAATTTGCTGCTGCTGCTGCCCATCTCTCTCTCAGGAGCCCTCCATTTCTTCTCGGGTCCCAGGCCTCCTTGCCAGGCTCAGAGCATGGCTTGGAGCTTCCCTTTGCCTCCCCTCACTTTCAAGAAGCCGATGTCTTGGGGAGAGAGGTGTGTGCTGATCCCCCACCGTGGCTATATGTGCCCTGCTGGGTCTAGGCATTCCCAGAGCATTTCAAAAAGCAGTCCTGGCTAGGAACAGAAACACACCTCCTTCTTCTCTCTGCCCCCTTCTTTTGTGTCTCTCTTTCTCATGGTGACACATTCTGGAGAGGTCTGTCACAGGACTCTTTATCTCCCTCCACTGTGACCTAAGCACGTACAGAGCATTGCTCCCTCTCACCTGACTTAATCCCCCACAGCCTACCACTAGAAGTCAGGGAGCAGTGAGCCTTCCTGAACAGCAGTCATGGGCTTTGGGTCAGGTGTAGGGGTGTCATGAGAGTTCAGGAAAGGGGTGGAGTGCTGCAGACTCCCCCCTGCTCACTCCCCCTGGACCCGCTCACCGACTGCCGGCAAGCAGGTCTGGCAGCTGCCAGTCCTCTTAGCGAGCCACCAATCTGTATAAAACTGGCAGCTCGGGGATTTCCGTAAATATGTCATACAAATGCCAGCCATGAGGGGACCATTTATACATGGCAAGTCGGTCTGGGTGAGTGCAGAGGCTCAGTGAGCAGGTCTGGTGGGAACGAGCAGCAGTGACAGCTCAGCAAGCGCTCAGCAAAACCGGATGGCAGTGAGTCCATCCATCCCTAGTCAGATGCCCCCAGGCCCCCAATCTCTGTCTCCAAAAGCTACAGTCCTAGGCACCTGAGAGTAAAACTCCTCTTAGTAGGACTTGTTTCCAAATAAACCTGCCTCACTGCTGTAAAACACTGCTTTATGTATAACCGAGACCTGGGTTGGTGAGCAGGGAGGAGTCAGTTCCTCCGAGCTAATTAGGGCTGTACGGATTCCCCACTATCCATTCCAGTGGGGAATCCACCCGGGGGGGAAGGCGATCCGTTCCTCCCCCCCCCGGAATCCTCCAGAGAGGCTCCGCTCTGTGAGGATTCCGCAGAGCCACCCGGCTTGAGGGCCGCTTACCTGCTGGACCCGTCCCATTCCCCTCTGCACCGATCACCATTTTTTCCCCCCAAAAATGGCAATCGGCAGGTTGTGCCCATAGACTTATACGCAAACTAGAGCCATGAATCTTGCGTATAAGTCTATGTGACTTATACACAAGATTCATGGCTCTAGTTTGCGTATAAGTCTATGGGCTCATCCTGCCAATCACCTTTTTTTTTTTTTTTTTTACAAAAAATGGCGATCGGTGCAGAGGCAAATGGGACGGGTCCAGGAGCAAGCAGCTGGAGCCATTCTGCACAGAATCCTCCTGAAATGGAGGTAAGTGGGGCCGATCTGCTGTGGATTCCGGAGGCCAGATTCCAAAGAATCCAGCCTCATTTGAATCTGCAGTGGGTTTCTCTAACATCCCTACGAGCTATGCCCACCAGGGTACTTGGTCCAGCATCAGGTAAGGCTTGAAGACTGGGGAGGGGGTGTTGCTGTGATCTATAGGATTTCCATCTCCCTCTGCAGGCTCCCTGTCCATGTGACTACTGGTCTGGAGTGTTTGCACCTTGTCAGCAAGACAGATTAGGGATTCTGTTGATGTACTGCCCACCCCGCTGCTCAACAGACTCCCTAGGTGAGTTGACGGAGGTGGTCTCAGGTGTGCTGCTGAGATCCCCCAAACTGTTGATTCTGGAGGATGTCAACATTCATGCTGAGGGCACCTTGTCTGAGGCAGCTCAGGATTTCATGGCCTCAATGACAGCCATGGGACTGTCCCAACATGTCATTGGCCCAACACATGTAGCAGGGCATACTCTAGACCTGGTTTTCTCAAATGGGGAGATGGTGATCTGGGGGTGGGGGACTTTGTATCAGTCCCTTTGTCATGGTCAGATCACTGCCTGCTGAGGTTTAGACTTACAGCAGCTTTTCCCCTCTGCAGGGGTGGGGGACCTATTAAGATGGTCCACCCACAGAGGGTAATGGATCCATATGGTTTCCAGAGGGCTCTCGGGGGGTTTCCAGCTGATATGGCTGGTGGTCCTGTTGAAGCCCTGGTCAATCTGTGGAATGCAGAAATGACCTCGGCAGTTGACATGATTGCTCCTGAGCGCCATCTCCACAGTAGAGCTCATATGGCTCCATGGTACACCATGGTACATGAGAGTGATGAAACAAAATAGGAGACAGCTTGAGTGCAAGTGGAGAAAAACTCCTAGTGGATGCAATCGAACCCTGGTGCGTGCCTATGGCCAGGTATATTGAAAGGCACTGAGAGCAGCAAGGAAAAAATATTTCATTGCCTCTATTCAATCATCCATATGCCACCCAGCGGAGCTTTTTAGGGTTGTCCGGGGCCTTTTACATTCTGGCCCTAAGGATACTATAGAACCATCTGAGGCCTGCTGTAATGAACTGGCTAAGCACTTCCAGAATAAAATCTCCTGCATCTGCCAGGACTTAGACTCCAGTATTACTACAGGTGAATCTGGTGAGGTATCCAGAGCACAGTCTTGTCCAGTTTTCTTGGATGAGTTTCAGCTGGTACAGCTCAAGGACATGGACAAGGTGCTTCGTCAGGTTCGTGCAACCACTTCCATACTGGATCCTTGTCCTTCTTGGATAATAAAAACTATCAGGGAAGGAACAGCTGGCTGGGCTAAGGAGGTGATTAATGCCTCCTTGTGAAAGGGGATGGTCCTGGACTGCCTGAAAGAGGCGGTGGTAAGACCACTCCTGAAGAAATCCTCCCTAGACCCAGAAAACCTTAATAATTATAGGCCAGTTGCAAATGTTCCATTCCTGGGCAAGGTCCTTGAGCGAGTGGTTGCCAACCAGCTCCAGGCACCCTTGGATGAGACCGATTATCTGGATTTATTTCAATCGGGGTTCAGGCCAGGTTTTGGCACAGAAACAGCCTTGGTCGCCCTGTATGATGACCTATGTTGGGAGAAAGACAGGGGGAGTGTGACCCTGTTGATTCTTTTTGATCTCTCAGTGGCTTTCAATACCATCGACCTTGGTATCCTTCTGGGACAGCTCTCTGAGCTGTGAGTGGGAGGCACTGCATTTCAGTGGTTTCACTCCTACTTGGAGGGTCAGCTCCAGAAGGTGGTGCTTGGGGAACACTGCTTGGCCCTATGGATTCTCCAATATGGGGTTCCACAGGGGTCAGTTTTGTCCCCCATGCTGTTCAACATCTACATGAAACTGCTGAGTGCAGTCATCTGGAGTTTCAGAGTGCATTGTCATCAGTATGCTGATGACACACAGATCTATTTCTCCTTTTCATCTTCTTCAGGTGAGGCTGTGGATGTGCTGAATCAGTGCCTGTCTGCAATAATGGACTGGATGAGGGTTAATAAACTGAAACTCAACCCAGACAAGACTGAGATGCTGTTGGTGGGTGGTTCTGCTGACCAGATGGAGGGTACACAACCTGAGGGTTGCACTCCCTCTGAAGGAGCAGGTCCGTAGCTTGGGGGTCCTCCTAGAAGCATCTTTGTCACTTGAAGCTCAGGTGGCCTCAGTGGCACAGAGTGCCTTCTACAAATTTCAGTTAGTGGCCCAGCTACACCCCTATGTGGACAGGGATAACCTGGCTTCAGTTGTCTATGCTCTGGTAACCTCCAAGTTAGATTACTGCAATGTGCTCTATGTGGGGCTGCCTTTGAAGATCGTTCAGAAGTTGCAGCACATGCAAAATACAGTGGCCAGATTGTTAACAGGGACCAGAAGGTTCGAACATAAAAGACCGACTCTGGCCTGCTTGTACTGACTGCCTATATGCTTCTGAGCTCAATTCAAGGTGCTGGTTTTAACCTATAAAGCCCTACATGGCTTGGGACCGCAATACCTGATGGCACGCCTCTCCCGAAATGAACCTACCCATACACTATGTTCAGCAGCTAAGGCCCTCCTCTGAGTGCCTCCTCCAAGGGAAGCTTGGAAGGCAGCAATGAGGGAGAAGGCCTTCTCAGTGGTGGCCCCTCATCTGTGGAACAAGCTCCCTGATGAGGTCCACCTGGTGCCAACATTATTATCTTTTCGGAGCCAGGTTAAGACCTCCCTTTTTTTCCCAGGCATTTGGCAGCACATGATGAATTTTAATTGGTCCTGGATGTAGGGATGGCGGAGAATTTCTCCACGAATCTCCAGGAGGCCGAATGCCAATGCATTCAGCCCCTCGAAATTGGTGGGGAAATTCTCCACCGGCCCCCCGCCCCCCCACCAGGATGGGACTTACCTTGTGCGAATGTTCCTCTCGGTGGCGGGTTCCAGTGGCATTTCGGCGGGGGCAGCGGCGGCGGCCGGTCTTCTGACCGGCTGCCGCCACCGCCATTGCGAAATAAAAAAGGAAAGTAAAAAAACAACAACACACACCCGTGATAGGCTACGTAACGATTTACGTAGCCTATCACAGCTAGATTTCCAAAGTCAGCCGTGATAGGCTACGTAAATCATCACGTAGCCCATCACGGGTGACTGGAAAAAAAAAAGCGCGTACGCAAATGGCGGCGCCCATGGGGCACCACCATCTGCGTTCCTTAGTTTGGCACATCTAATCTACGTAAAGATTTACATAGACTACGGTGAAAATAAGGGCAACGCAAATAGCGTTTCCTTATTTTCTCTGTAGTCTATGTAAATCTTTACGTAGACTAGACATGCCAAACTAAGGAAAGCAAATGGCGGCGCCCCATGGGCACTCTCATTTGCATACGCGCTTTTTTTTTTTTTTCAAAGTCACTCGTGAGAGGCTACGTGACGATTTACATAGCCTGTCATGGCTGACTTTGGAAATCTAGCCGTGATAGGCTACGCAAATCGTTACGTAGCCTATCACAGGTGTGTGTTGTTGTTTTTTTACTTTACTTTTTTTTTCGCGGCCGGGTAGATGGGGTGCTCCTCCCCGGCCTGAATTTCGGCGGCAAGGGATGGGGCGCCTCCCCCCCGGCCTGAATTTCGGCTGGGCGAGGAGGGGCGCCTCCTCCCCCTCGCCTGAACTTTGGGGGGAGAACCGAAGCGCCTCCCCCCCACCGCGAAGCAAGCTGCGGGACCAGGTAGGTCCCTTTCGTCCATCCCTACCTGGATGTGTCTTTAGTTATGTCTGTTGTTTTTAGTCATATGTTGTTTGTGTATATTGTCTGTGTGTTTTTACATGCTTTTTTGTAAATGTTTTTTAAACTTTTTATATTGTATTTCATGTTTTAACTTTTGTAAACCGCCCAGAGAGCTTTGGCTATAAGGCGGTATAGAAATGCAATAAATACAAATAACAACCATTATTTAGGAAATGATTATATGCCAGATTACCAGAGAGTCATCCCTAGGGATGGGGGAGAATTTCTCCCCGAAACTTCGGCGGGCTGAGTGCCAACGTGTTCGGCCCCCCGAAGTAGTTTCGGGGAGAAATTCTCTGCCCCCCCACCCCCCGCCCACCCAGGGATGGGACTTACCTTTCCCGAATGTCCCTCCTGGCGGCGGGTCCCAGCAGCGGTTTGGCAGGTCTTCGACAGGGGCAGAGGCGGCAGCCGGTCTTTCGACCGGCTGCCGCCGCTGCCATTCCAATAAAAGTAAAAAAAAAAAAAACGCCCCCGTGATAGGCTACGTGATGATTAACGTAGCCTATCACGGCTAGATTTGCAAAGTCAGCCATGATAGGCTACGTTAATCGTCACGTAGCCTATCATGGGTGACTTAAAAAAAAAAAAAAAGCCCGTACGGCTAATGGTGGCCCCTATAGGGAGCCACCATTCACGTTCCTTATTTGGTCGCTGTAGTCTACGTAAAGATTTACGTAGACTACGGTGAAAATAAGGGCAACACAAATAGCGTTGCCCTTATTTTCGCCGTAGTCTACGTAAATCTTTACGTAGACTACAGCAACCAAATAAGGAATGTGAATGGCGGCTCCCTATGGGGGCTGCCATTTGCATAGGCGCTTTTTTTTTTTCAAAGTCACCCGTGATAAGTTACGTGACAATTAACGTAGCCTATCATGGCTGACTTTGCAGATCTAGCCGTGATAGGCTACGTTAATCGTCACGTAGCCTATCACGGGGGCGTTTTTGTTTTTACTTTTTATTTTGCGGCCGGGCGAGGCGAGGCGCCTCCTCCCTGGCCTGAATTTCGGCCGGGCAAGGCGGGAAGACTCCACCCCCGGCCTGAACTTCGGGGGAGCAGCAAAGCACCTCCCCCCCACCGCGAAGCAAGCTGCGAGACCAGGTAAGTGGCTTTCGTGCACTCCTAGTGGGCCCTACTGAATCCAGTGGGACTTCCTCCTGAGTAGAATCACATATGATTGTGCTTCTATTTTATTTAAAATATGATATTGTGGTGGGGATTGGAATCCCAGAGCTTTGGCATTCCTCTTCTCCCCCTGATGGCATTTGAGGTTGATCACACTCAGGGCACAAAGGCTGTGTGTGTGTGTGTGTGTGTGTGTGTGTGAGAGAGAGAGAGAGAGAGAGAGAGAGTGTAAGGCAGTGGGGGGATCACAAAAAGGAGATGGCTAATGCAGCACTTTGAGAGCTGCAGCCAAGGGCTGAAGGAGTCCCTCGTCTGCAGCAAAATCCCTGGCAGCTTCCAGACCACAGGAAACAATGCGCAGTGAAGGTGGCAGGCAGGAGGCGGTGGGTGGGGGGAGAAGAGAAAGGGAGAGAGAGAGAGAAAGTGGGCGGCTTCCCTTGACATCACTGCCCAAATAAGGAGCTTTAAAATAACCCCCTTCGCCCCTTCTCCTGTGCTGCTGCTCAGCAGAAAAACACCCCCCCTCCTGCAGGCATCTCTTTCCAGGCGAACCGATGTCATGGGAAGAGCACCTCTTTTTCTTCCTTGGTGCATTGTGCTGGTGGCCGATGCCGGGGGAAGGTGCATGGATGTGCCTCCCAGTTCTCAGCTATGGTCACCTGGGCAAGAGAGAGAGGCAGCCCTATAAATGCCAATTTTGAGGAGACCATCCCCCTAATCCACGAGTTGGCCCAACTTGATACAGATCAAGTTGGGACAACTTGGGGGTAAGCGAGACAGAGTCCAGGGGGGGCAGGCTGAGCTGCTGAAAGCTTGGCGCACCTGACACCCCCCCCCATGGATTCCTGTGACATCCCTAATGACTACAAAAGTGAGTGTTATGAACAGCTGCGTTTTGACCAACAGGCCGGCACAGAATGAAAGATTGTAATGACGGGCATGGCATTCCTTGGCCATCTCTGTTTTCTGTGTTAAAGGTAGGGATGAACAAAAGTCCCTTACCTGGTCCTGCAGCTTGCTTCGCGGTGGGGGGGAGGCGCTCTGTTCCTCCTCCCGAAATTCTTGGTGGGGGGGAGGCACACCATCCCTCCCCGCCAAAATTCTGGCTGGGGGGGAGGTGCCCTGTCCCTCCGGCTGAAATTCTGGCCAGGGGGGAGGTGCCCCATCCCTACGGCCACGAATCCTCCTTACCGGCCGGGACGCAAATAGCGGCGGCCATAGCCACCGCCGTTTGCGTTCCTGCAGTTAGCCATGATAGGCTATGTAAATCCTTATGTAGCCTATCACGGCTGACTTTGAAAAAAAAAAAAAACTGCATACGCAAATGGCGGCGCCCATGGGCGCCGCCATTTGCGTTCCTTATTTTGGCACGTGTAGTCTACGTAAACATTTACATAGACTACAGCAAAAATTTTCGCCGTAGTCTACGTAAATGTTTATGTAGACTACACATGCCAAAATAAGGAACGCAAATGACGGCACCTATGGGTGCCGCCATTTGCGTACGCGCTTTTTTCCCCCCAAAGTCAGCCGTGATAGGCTACGTAAGGATTTACGTAGCCTATCACGATGTTTTTTGAAAATCTAGCCGTGATAGGCTATGTAAATCTTTATGTAGCCTATCATGTTTGCTTGAGGGTTTGTTTTTTTTTTACAGGGAAATGGCGGCGGCAGCCAGTTGGAAGACTGTCCGCCACCGAACCGCCGCCGAACCGCCGCCGAACCGCCTCCGGGAGCCACCAGTGCCAGGGACATTCGACAAAGGTAAGTCCCATCCCGGGGGGGGGGGGTGGCAGACCGTTTCTCCACTAATTTCGGGGGGCCGAATGCGTTGGCATTCGGCCTCCCAGAGATTCGTGGAGAAATTCTCTGCCATCCCTAGTTAAAGGCTCAAAGTCCTGCTTGATACTCAATTCAGGCCTGGGCCGAAATGGTCTGGCCCTAAAAATGCACTACTTTGGCCCTGAAACTGCACTATTTTGATGGCTGAAATGGGAGGTGAGTTTTCAAGGGTGGGGTGTGTGTGTGTGGGGGGGGAGTGTGATCTATTAATTGTTTCATGGAACAGTCAAGGAGCCATGCTGCTAGGGATGCTGGACAACCCTCCGTGTGACAACCCTTCAAATGTTGGAAGAAAACTATCATATTGTCATCACTCCCACCTAGGGATATGTATTGCCCCTGGAGTGGGTATCGAACTCTTAGGTTAGAGGTGCCAAGATAGTGATAAATCAGACTCAAAGGTTTACTTACAAGGAGTACTTTATTGGGTAACTTCCAGCATACAGGTGTACCCAATGGTTGGTTCAGACAGCTTCTCTGAACCCCAAGCCACCGGGTACAATGGGTCTTATACTCTACATGTTAACAATGAGCAGCGTTTCAGCACCATGCGCCCCGAGCGTTCATTCCCAGCATAGGCTAGAGGTGTTTGGTTCTCAGGCACAGCCACCTGTAAACAAACTTCACTTCCCAGGCACAGTGCTTGATAAGGCTTTCTACTCATTAGTAAAGAATGCACTGAGAAGGCTGTTATCGGCCTTTTGACTCATCTGCACATGCTCAGAGGCTTACTAGCATGGGAATTGCACCAATAATGAACTTAAGCAAGCATTATGGATCTGTACGCCACTCTAACACTATAAATGACTTGGCTATGCTCCTGGGGCCAATACAGGATGCTGGAGAAATTCGAGACAGACTAAAATCAGCTTGGATTTCTAGGAACCTGACCTGTGGAATCTGCTGTGGAGTGACCCCCTCAGGACGCGGGGAGTTCTTGAACTTTTGGATTTAATTTTTTTTTTTACATTCTGGAAAACTACGCAAATCAATTCGTGGGAAAATACGCAAATTTCTGCTGAGGAAAAGTGGAGTGGAATGGGGGACAATATGCTAAATGTTACATACTGAGGTAAATTATGTAAATTCTTACGAAAACTCTTACGTAATTATTTCTGTATTTTTCTGCATGACAAAAGAAAGTTCACATCCGTCTGTGAGCAGATGACAGAACAAAAGGCACTTGACAATCCGTGAAGCGCAAACGGAGCAGCTTTTACCCAGTCCTCACATCCCTACATGCTGCTTACTTTTTTTGTTTTTAATGTCCGCATGTGCACATGTTCTCTTTCTCTGTCTCTCTCAAATTGGGGCCACAGCATTTTAGACCTTGCTTTTTTCCCCCAGATGGTGATGCCAGCTCTCCTCTCTCAAAGAGAGAAAGTGGGGGAGCCGATGCATGCACTTGGATTTTTAAAAATTAAACCTTATTTATTATTTATTTTCATTTATTTAAGGTGTGTTCCTATGCATGTTTAGAAAGAAAAAAAGTCCTGCAAAAGTCCTGGCTAGGGAATGCTGGGAGTTGCAGGACTTTTTTCTGTCTAAATATGCATAGGATTGCATCCTTGTTTAATTTATGAATCGCCATGTAGCTGAAGCTCTTATGGCAACATACATAATTAAAAAGGAGTACAATAAAACCAACGGTGATGCACATTAAAACATTTCTTTCAAAAGTTTTAGAAGCAACGACAATGATTTAAAATGAAGAGATAAATATCCAAGCAGCTACAACAGATAAAAAAAGAGCTGTTTAAAATGCAGGATTAAATTCAGTGCTGCAGCAGATGCCTGGTCCCAAAAGGATTTCTGGATTCTCCCCCACTCCACCCAACCCCCATGAAAACTTGGTGAAATGGCCATTCTTTTAACAGTGTGGCAAAATGGGGAGGGTAGTTTTGGAGTACTGGCAGTGCCGACCCTTAAGCCTATCATGAAGGACAGAACCCATATTTCCTTGTCTAAAGCGTTACAAGAAATATATCAGACTTCTGAATCCCATAATGCCTAGTCTGCACCACAGACAGAGCTGGTTGCTAGGCATAGTTTGCTCAATGTTCAAGGAGTCAAAGAAGTGCCCACAAATCTACTGAAAATTCAATTTCGTTCACGAAGCACTTAATAAAATAACCAGAGAGATTATCCCTCTTTAACATGCCATTGTAATTCATTTTAGAGCTATAATGTTCTTGAGTTCAGACATTAAAAGAACAATAAAATTGCCTAAAGGGTATTTTCTCCTGTTAATCATCAGAGAACAATTCACTAAACTTTTGCAGAATTGCTTGGAATTTTAATAATCTAGGTTACCATTGAAATTCAGGGACTTGGACAATTTCCCAACACCCGCCCCCTGCTCCCACACACATTTCTTGGAAATATTTTACCTTGTTCTTTGCAAAAGCTTAACTCAAATACTGTTGCTAACTCTCTGTTCAAAGCAAACATGATTCATTCAATTTAGTATAAACTACTTTAATACCAGAGCATAGCAGACCTTGAGACTCAGGGGAAATGTGGCATCTTAGGATGGACGCCCCTCCCTGGTACAGGTTCTCCAGGTCTCCACCCAGCCCCTGCCCCCACTCATGTGCCCCTAGATCCAAGCTCGACCCCTCCCCATGCTCGCCGAGCTGCTGGCACTCATCAGAGACCCATCGTCGAGTGCTATTTTGCAAAAATAAAAATAAGGTCATGATATGCGCACATCTAGATGTACACAAAATGGTGGCATGAGTAGCCCATATAGGCAAGATTACAGGCGTAAATTGGCTATTTATGCCTGTAATCATGCGTATATGTGCTATTTATGGTGCCATTTTGTGCTCATCTAGATGTGTGCATATCATTTTTTCCCAAATTGGCAATCGTGGTGCTCAACGATGGGTCTCTGGAGAGGGCCAGTGACTTGGCAAGTGTATGTGTGTGTTTGTAGGAGGTGAGCTGGGGCAGGGGCTTGGCAGGCACAGCTTGAGGGCAGGGGCAGGTAGGGATGGCAGAGAATTCCGCCACGGATCTCGGTGAGGCCGAATGCCAGTGCATTTGGCCCCCCCGAAATCTGTGGTGGAACGGCCTGCCCCCCCTCCCCCCCGCAGATCCCCCCCTGGGACGAGACTCACCTGGGGTGGATCTTCCAGGCTGCAGTGGCGGCGGCTGTGGTGGCGGCTGCGGCGGCAGCGGCTGCGGCGGCTGGTCTTCTGAATGGCTGCTGCCACCGCCATTTCCACTCTTGTAAAAAAAAAAAAAAAAAAGATGTGATAGGCTACGTAAAGATTTACATAGCCTATCATGGCTGGGTGGGTTAAAAAAAAATGCGTACGCAAATGGCGGTGGCTACGGCCGCCGCCATTTGCGTTCCTTATTTTTGCCCATCTTAGTCTACGTAAATATTTACGTAGACTATGATGGTGAAAATCAAGGGGAATGCAAATAGTGTAGCGGGCACTATTTGCGTCCCTTTTTGATTCCCCATTTTAGCCTACGTAAAGATTTACGTAGGCTAAAACGGGGAATGCAAATAGCGCCCGCTATGCTATTTGCGTTCCCCTTGATTTTCGCCATCATAGTCTATGTAAATATTTACGTAGATTAAGAGGGCAAAGATAAGGAACGCAAATGGTGGCGGCCGTAGCCGCCGCCATTTGCATACACATTTTTTTTTTTTTACCCAGAGCCCTCCGCGGCCGGAAATCCGGCTGCGGACGGCTCTGGCCTGGCCGGGTCAGGCCTGGCCGGATGCTCTGCGGAGCTGCCGTGGAGCACAGCCGGCCGCGGAGGATTCCGGGGGGGGGAGAAAGGGAGCGCCTCCCCCCCGTCGAGGATTCTGGGGGGAGGGACGGAACACCTCCCCCCCACCATAAACATAATCTGCGAACTGGTAAGTGACTTTCGTACATCCCTAGGGGCAGGGTCCATTGGACTCCTGGACTGAAATGAGCACCCACGCCATCCCTAATGGCATCCAGCAAAGTTGGGGTTCATTCTTTTCCCAGTCCTTTCTGGTTTGCATCTTTGCACCATTGGAGGAATGATCTACAGACCATGGTGTAGCAGAACAAGCAGCCAAGCCTGAGCAACCTCAAGGCAGATCTATTAATCCAGTAAAGATTAATGTGTGTTGGGGGGAAAATGAAGAAGACAAGACAGTGGAAAAGTTCAGGGCTATATCCAAGCCTCTGTATCTGCCAGTTTGCTTCCAAGTCAGGTACAAGACATTCTTATTGACATATAAAGCCCTAAACAACTTAGGACTAGGGATGTATCAGTCATTCCTTTCAGTTTGTTTTTAATCTGGATTTACCCATTTCACATCTTCTGGACTGAACATGGACTGAGATGCAATCTGTGGCTGAAATCTGTACATTTCCAAGCTTACAGTGTGATTTCTGGACCCCAAAAATAAATTTGACAGCATACGTACATTTTAAAAAATGCCCATGAAAAATATAGTACTTTTGAAAAATGCATGCAAAGATGATTTAATCAATGGGAGAAGAATACCTACATTTCAAAGATGCAGACAACTGATGCAAACGTTTGGAAAAGCGCACATGTATTTTCATGTGGAAAAAAGAAAGAAAGAATAAAACTTGCAATCTGATAGGGACTCAAAACAGAATGAGCATCAACATGGAATGTGGAGAACTTATTGAATGATTGATTGATTGATTGATTGATTAGATTGAATAGCCACCCATCTGGCTGGCTACCCAGCCACTCTAGGCAGCATACAGTACAAATAACAACACGAAATACAGCAAAGTTACATAATCAGCTGAACAAAACAACATTGCTCTAAAAAAAACCCTGAAATCAGCTCTTTGGGGGGTTAATTATACACATGTGAACATCATTGCTTCAGATTTGCTTTGTGGAAAAAAAAAAATACTTGCAGATAAATGTCTCAACCATGTGCAGCCAAAGCAGAGGAAGGAAGATATATCCATGAAATTAAAGGGATGGGTATAGGGATGTATGAAACAGCCTTACCTTGAGTCCACTGGGGGTACATGGGGGGGGGAGGTGATCCGTCCCTCCCCCCCAGAATCCTCGCTTGCCGGCTCCACTCCACGGCGAGTCCATAGAGCTGCCGGCCGGCACCGGCCGCTGCTGGACTTCCAGCCGCTGGGACGCAAATGGTGTCCAGCGTAGCAGACGCCATTTGCGCCCCAGCTCTTTGCCATGATAGGCTACGTAAATCTTTACGTAGCCTATGATGGCAAAGAACAGGGACACAAATGATGTAGCAGACGCCATTTGCATACCTGCTTTTTGCCACGATAGGCTACATAAAGATTTACATAGCCTATCACAGCGAAGAGGAGGGACATAAATGGTGTCCATTATGCTGGACGCCATTTTCTTCTGCAGGGATGCAGCAGATGGACCGGACCTGGCCGGTAGCAGGTAGGATCTGTTCCGGGGCAACTTCATGGGGTGGTGGAGGTGGGTGGTCCGTTCCACCACGGACTCCGAGTCCATGGCGGAATTCTCTAACATCCCTAGATGGGTACTGAGCATATTGTTGTTGAAAACTTCAAGGAAGGAGATGTCTATACTGCTTCTCTTATGGTGACTTATTTATACTGGAGCTGAACAATTCCAAGAAGCTCTGCTTTGATCTAGCAGTTCAGTGTACGACATGTTCTCTTGTCCTGACTGAAAGTCTAATTGTTAAGGGTGAGCATGTAATTACTAAGTATTGTGCAAATTATTAACCTGCCACTATAAAGGCAAACTGTGCTAGCACTGATGTTCTCAATGAACTGTAGTGGCTGATCACCTCACTGTATTTCCCACTCTTCAGCACCCAGTTCCTCTCAATGTTTTCCTCTGTCTATATTTCATGGGAAAGTGGTCTGGGTCCACGGGAAATTCCATGGGACCTTCTAAATTCTTGATTCCTCTCATCTTTCCAAGAGAATAAAGCAGAGTGTGCTTGTCTTTCTTTCCAGTCCAAGAATGTCCAGGGCTCAGCATTAGGGAGAGTGCGGGTGCCCATCTCAGTCTGGGATACTGGCAGACTGCCCGTTCCCCCTGAGCTGCTCCTGTCAAGCCCCTGCTCCTGCTCGACCCCATCCTGCACTTGCAGAGCTGCCTGCAACTTACCCGGGCCCCATCCACCTCAGTTACAATTGCCATGTTTTGAAAAAACATGGTGATCAAAATACTGTGCACATAGACTTTACACAAAAGGGCACCGTGAATCTTGCATAAATGGGTGATTCAATGCGCCATTTTGCATATAAGTCTATGTGTGGATTTTTTGCACATAGATATATGGGGGGTTTGAGCGTGGGTCCAGGGACATGCAAGTGGGAGCAGGGGCTGGGCTAGCACCTGGAGAACCTGGATGGGAGGGGGGCACCCGTCCATCCCTACTTAGCATGGCTCCATTCATTCCTATCAGTGTGATCAGGAAACACCTTTTCCCATCAGTCAGCCCATCAACATTGCCAGATTGTTGTTGTTGTTCAGTTGTTAAGTCATGTCCGAATCTTCGTAACCCCATGGACCATAGCATGCCAGGCCTTCCTGTCCTCCGCTCTCCCCCGGGGTGTGCTAGGGATGTATGAAACACTTACCTGGTTTCGTCAAGGGACATCCGCAGTGGTGGGGAGGCGCTCCGTCCCTCCCCCCAAAATCCTCGACAGGAGAGGAGGTGATCCGGTCCTCCCCCCCCCCGGAATCTAGGGGTGGACGAAAGTCACTTACCTGTCCTCGAAGATTTCCTGCGGTGGGGGGGAGGTGCTTTGTTGCTCCCCCCGCAAAGTTCAGGCCGGGGGGGGAGGCTTCCCGCCTCGCCTGGCTGAAATTCAGGCCAGGGGGGAGGCTTCCCGCCTCACCCGGCCGAAATTCAGGCTGGGGAGGAGACGCCTCGCCTCGCCCGGCCGCGAACTAAACAGTTAAAACAAAAAACAAAAAACGCCCCCGTGATAGGCTACGTGACGATTAACGTAGCCTATCATGGCTAGATCTGCAAAGTCAGCCATGATAGGCTACGTAAATCGCCACGTAGCCTATCACGGGATTCTGGGGGGAGGGACGGAACGCCTCCCTCCCAACCTTAAACATAATCCACAAAAGGTAAGTGCCTTTCGTACATCCCTAGTAGCCTATCAAGTCTTTTTTTTTTTCACACGCCTGGAAATGCCAGCGGCAGCAGCCACCCAGAAGATCCACCCCAGGTAAGTCTCGTCCCAGGGGTGATCCGCAGGGGGGCGGGGGTGTGGCAGGCCGTTCCGCCACAGATTTCAGGGGGCCGAATGCACTGGCATTCGGCCTCACCGAGATCCGTGGCGGAATTCTCTGACATCCCTATCTGCAGCAGCCCGGCAGTGGCTGGAGGCCCCGCTGCAGGTTGGCCCAGCCAGCGGCTCCGCGGCCTGGCCGCGTAGCGGAGCTGGCCAGGCAGGATTCCGGTAGGGTTGGTGGAGAATTTCTCCCTGAAACTTCGGGGGGCCGAGCGCCAACGTGTTCGGCCTCCCGAAGATGTTTCGGGGAGAAATTCTCTGCACCCCCCACGCACCCCCCCCGGGACAGGACTTACCTCTCCCGAATGTCCCTCCTGGTGGCGGGTCCGGCCGGCAGTTCGTCGGGTCTTCGTCAGGGGCTGAGGCGGCAGCCAATCTTTCGACTGGCTGCCGCCGCCGCCACTGCAATAAAAGAAAAAGAAAAAAAACACCCCCGTCATACGCTATGTGACGATTAACGTAGCCTATCATGGCTAGATTTGCAAAGTCAGCCATGATAGGCTACGTAAATCGTCACTTAGCCTATCACGGGTGACTTAAAAAAAAAAAAGCACGTACGCAAATGGTGGCCCCCATAGGGAGCCGCCATTCGCGTTCCTTATTTGGTCGCTGTAGTCTACGTAAATGTTTACGTAGTCTACGGTGAAAATAAGGGCAACGCAAATAGCGTTGCCCTTATTTTTGCCGTAGTCTACGTAAACATTTACGTAGACTACAGCGACCAAATAAGGAACGCGAATGGCGGCTCCCTATGGGGGCTGCCGTTATCCGTACGCGCTTTTTTTTTTTTTTTTTAGGGATAGGGATGTCAGAGAATTCCTCCACAGATCTCGGTGAGGCCGAATGCCAGTGCATTCGGCCCCCTGAAATCTGTGGTGGAACGGCCTGCCACACCCCCGCCCCCCTGCAGATCACCCCTGGGACGAGACTTACCTGGGGTGGATCTTCTGGGCGGCTGCTGCCGCCGGCATTTCCAGGCATGTGAAAAAAAAAAAAGACGTGATAGGCTACTAGGGATGTACGAAAGGCACTTACCTTTTGTGGATTATGTTTAAGGTTGGGAGGGAGGCGTTCCGTCCCTCCCCCCAGAATCCTCGCTGGGGGGGAGGCACTCTGTTCCTCCCCCCCCCAGAATCCTGCCGGCCAGCTGTGCTCCGCAGGGATTGTGCGGACACTGGCTAACAGGAACGCAAATGGCGGCAGCCGTAGCCACTGCCGTTTGCGTCCCTGCAGTCAGCCATGATAGGCTACATAAATGTTGACATAGCCTATCATGGCTGACTTTAAAAACAACAACAACGCGTATACGCAAATGGCGGCAGCCACGGCCGCCGCCATTTGCGTTCCTTATTTTGGCACGTCTTAGTCTACATAAACATTTACGTAGACTAAGACGGCGAAAGTCAAGGGGAAAGCAAATAGCGTAGCGGACGCTATTTGCGTACCCTTTTGATTCACCATTTTAGCCTATGTAAAGATTTACACACGCCATTTGTGTATGCGGTTGTTTTTTGTTTTTTACCCAGAGCCCTCCGCGGCTGGAAATCTTGCTGCGGACGGCTCTGGCCTGGCTGGGCCGGGCCTGGCCGGCTGCTCTGTGGAGCTGCCGCAGAGCACAGCCGGCACTTCGAGGATTCCGGGGGGAGGAACGGAGTCCCTCCCCCCCTGGCCAGGATTCCGGGCCAGGATACCATCCCTATGGTTGCCCGTGATAGGCTACATAAATATTTACGTAGCCTATCACGGCGAAAACGGGAATGGAAATGGTGTAGGGGAGGCCATTTGCGTCCCTGCTTTAGCCGTGATAGGTTACGTAAATATTTATGTAGCCTATCACGGGCTACCATAGGGACGCAAATGGCGTCCCTCACTCAGGATGCGATTTGTGACCACAGCAGCCCGGGAGCAGCCAGATCCGCCACCGCTGCCACCGCTGCTGGAGCCAAAGCTGCAGGCGGAGCCGCAGCCAGGTAGGCTCCCTTTCGCTGGGCTTTCGCGGGGTTGTTCCGTTCCGCCACGTGTTCCGGGGGCCGAATTCACTGGAATTTGCCCCCCCTGGGATTCGTGGTGGAATTCTCTAACATCCCTAGTGTGCTCAAGTTCATATTCATTGCACTGGTGATGCCATCTGGCCACCTCATCCTCTGCTGTCCCCTTCTCCTTTTGCCTTCAATCTTTCCCAGCATCAGGGTCTTTTCCAGTGACTTTTCTCTCCACATTTGGTGGCCAAAATATTTGAGCTTCAGCTTCAGTATCTGTCCTTCCAATGAGCAGTCAGGGTTGATTTCCTTTAGGGTGGACTGATTTGACCTCCTTGCAGTCCAGGGGACTCATAAGAGTCTTCCCCAGCACCACAGTTCGAAAGCATCAATTTTTCAGCGCTCAGCCTTCCTTATACTCCAGCTCTCACAGCTATACGTTACTACTGGGAAAACCATAGTCAGCCATGATAGGCTATGTAAACATTTATGTAGCCTATCACGGCTGACTGCAGGGACACAAACGGTGGCGGTTATGGCCGCCACCATTTTCGTCCCGGCAGGAGACGAGATTCTTGGCCGGAGGGACGGGGTGCCTCCCCCCGGCCAGAATTTTGGTGGGGAGGGATGGGGCACCTCCCACCCTGCCCAGAATTTCGGGGGGAGGGACGGAGCGCCTCCCCCCACCGCAAAGCAAGCTGCGGGACCAGGTAGGGGACTTTTGTCCATTCCTAGTCACTGCTTCCATTTCTTTGCCTTCTATATGCCAGGAAGTGAGGGGGCCAGATGCCATGATCTTAGTTTTTTTACTGTTGAGTTTCAGAACAGCTTTTGCCCTCTCCACTTTCACCTAGGGATGTCAGAGAATTTCGCCACGAATCTCGGGGAGGCCGAATGCCAGCGCATTTGGCCCCTCGAAATCAGTGGCGGAACGGTCTGCCCCCCCCGCCACCCCCGGGACGGGACTTACCTTGGACGAATCATCCTGGCGGCAGCGGCTCCTGCAGCAGTGCGGCAGCGGTGCGGCGGCGGTGCGGCGGCGGCGGCTAAGGATGGATGAAAAACCCCTTACCTGGTCCCGCAGCTTGCTTCGCAGTGGGGGGGAGGCGCTGAAACGCCGCCAGCACCCGCCGCCGAGAGGGACATTCGAAGGAGGTAAGTCCCATCCCGGGGGGGGGGTGGCGGGGGGGTGACGGAGAATTTCACCACCAATTTCAGGGGGCTGAATGCGTTGGCATTCGGCCTCCCGGAGATCCATGCAGAAATTCTCCGCCATCCCTAGCTGAGGCGTCCGGTCTTCCAACCAGCTGCCAGCACCGCCATTTCCAGTAAAAAAAAAAAAAAGAAACATGATAGGCTACGTAAAGATTTACGTAGCCTATCACGGCTAGATTTTTAAAAAACACCGTGATAGGCTACGTAAATGTTTACGTAGCCTATCACAGCTGATTTAAAAGGAAAAAAAAACACCACGCCTATGCAAATGGCGGCGCCCATGGGCAACGCCATTTGCGTTCCTTATTTTGGCACGTCTTAGTCTATGTAAACATTTAGGTAGACTAAGACGGCTAAAATAAGGGGAACACAAATAGCGTAGACGCTACGTAGACTAAGACATGCCAAAATAAGGAACAGAAATGGCGGTGCCCATGGGCGCCGCCATTTGCGTACGCGAGTTTTTTCCCCCCCTTTTAAATCAGCCGTGATAGGCTACGTAAACATTTATGTAGCCTATCACGGCTGACTGCCGGGATGCAAATGGCGGCTACGGCCACCGCCATTTGCGGTGCCGGCCGGCCAGGATTCGGGGGGGGAGAGACGGAGCGCCTCCCCCTCGGCCAGAATTTCGGGGGGGAGGGACGGAGTGCCTCCCCCCTGCCAGAATTTCGTGGGGGAGGGACGGAGCGCCTCCCCCCCACCGCGAATGTCACCCTTCGAAAAGGTAAGTGAATTTCGTACATCCCTTCTTTCACCCTCCACAAGAGGCTCTTTAGATCCTCTTCACTTTCTGCCATTAGGGTGGTATCGTCTGCGTATCTGAGGTTGTTGATAATTCTCCCAGCAATCTTAATTCCGAGCTGTGATTCATCCAACCTGGCATTTCTCATGATGTAGCATTGCCAGATACATTCACACAGTCACAGTAAAAGCAAAAAGCCCAAATGACACCCCTTGATATCACATGGAGCCATTCACACATGCATACTCATTCACTTGATGGGTCAAGGTGTGATGACTTGTAGTTGAATACCTGAACCCATTCCATAGAAATGCATTACGTTTTGGAATGCTATGAAATATCCTTCTTTGGTGGTTGACTGGTGACAGCTCATTCTCAGATGCAAGGTACCATTAACGATTCAGTTGGTAAGTGAAGAACATGTGCATATGAAGTAGAGATGTAGAGATGTAGATTGGCAAAAACAAAATGGCACCCTCTCTGGAAGCCACTGTCTGAAGCAATTGCTTCACAGTGCTTAATGGTAATCTGTGCCTGTTGATGAGAGTACTGAACTCAGATTATTTCAGATAAGAATTGGGACTGTGACCATAGTGCTATAATTCCTTTTCATCTTCTAGTCTGTTGCTGCAGCAAAGAAAGGCCCCAAATCAATTGATTTATCATTCTGTTCCACGCTCAACTGATCTACTTCCAGACTTTGCGACATCGACAGATTACCTGCAAATAAATATCAATTTGACACCTGATTGTGGTTATGATCGATTGTTATTTGTGACTAATGTCCTTTGTCTCTGCATCTTGTGTACTTAGTGGATTGGAATATGGTGCATAAATTGATGCAATCTCTACTTATGCCATAGCTCGGAAAATCTATTTTGACATTCAATCACATTGTATTGACTTTGCTTTTGATATACCACATATATTTTTACATTCTGTTCATGCATGTCCCTTGGAAATGATGCATTTATGTTTCTCAGTGTGAAGCAGAAACCAGTTCAAAACTTTGGACTAAGAACAAAAGAAGAGCTATGCTGGATCAGACCAAGGGTCCATCTAGTCCAGCATTCTGTTCACACTGTGGGCCAACCAGCTGTCAACCAGGAAACCACAAGCAGGGCACAAATGCAACAGCAGCCTCCCGCCCATGTTCCCCAGCAACTGGTGTACATAGTCATACTGCCTCTGATACTGGAGGTAGCATAGAGCCATCAGTATTATTGGCCATTGAAAGCCTTCTCCTCTATGAATTTGAGTCTAAATAAAGGTATCCAAGGCCTAACTGATCCAAGATGTATTATTACAGGGATAAGAATTGCCGAAACAAAAATTTCAATGAATTTGAAAAGAAAAGAAAAGAAAAAAAAAGAAAAAAGAAAAGAAAAGCAGGGGGCAGAGTGGAGTGGGATTGGGGGAAACCCAAAGGGATCCATACCATTCGGGCATCCCCTTTTTCCCCCACCACACACCACCCGTTCCCCCCCCAAAGTAGGGATGTACGAAAGGTACTTACATTTCCGCGGATTATACTGATGCTGGGGGGGAGGCATTCCGTCCCTCCCCCCGGAATCCTGGCCAGGGGGGGAGGCGCTCCGTTCCTCCCCCCCAGAATCCTGGCTGGCCGGCTCCACTCTGCAGGGATTCTGCAGAGCTGCCGGCTGGCTCCGCCAGCAGCCAGACATCCGGCCGCTGGCTAGCAGGGACACAAATGGCAGTGGCCATAGCTGCTGCCGTTTGCGTCCCTGCAGTCAGTCGTGATAGGCTACGTAAATGTTTACGTAGCTTATCACGGCTGATAAAAAAAAAAGCACGTACGCAAATGGCGGTGCCCATGGGCACCGCCATTTGCTTTCCTTATTTTGGCACGTCTTAGTCTACGTAAACATTTACGTAGACTAAGACGGCGTAAATAAGGGGAACACAAGTAGCGTAGACGCTACGCTATTTGGGTTCCCCTTATTTTCTCCGTCTCAGTCTATGTAAATGTTTATGTAGACTAAGACATGCCAAAATAAGGAACACAAATGGCGGCACCCATGGCGCCGCCATTTGCATACGCATGTGTTTTTTTTTTAATTAGCCGTGATAGGCTACATAAACATTTACGTAGCCTATCACGGGTTTTTTTTAAAAAAATCTAGCCATGATAGGCTACGTAAATCTTTACGTAGCCTATCACTTTTTTTGTTTTGTTTTGTTTTTTACCTGGAAATGGCAGCGGCGGCAGCCGGTCAGAAGACCGGCCGCCACCGCCGCCGAACCGCCGCCAGAGCCGCCGCCGCCAGGAAGATCCGCCTAAGGTAAGTCCCGTCCCGGGGGGGGGCGGGGGGGGGCAGGGGGCCATTCCACCACTGATTTCGGGGGGCTGAATGCGCTGGCATTCGGCCTCCCTGAGATCCGTGGCGGAACGTTCATACATCCCTACCCAAAAGGCATTTCCCTCCAGCCAGGTGGAGGATCCTTCTTCCTGGTTGCCTTTTAAAAGTCAAGGGGAGAGATGGATCTTTCAGCCCAACAGGGGAAAATCTTTTGGGGGGTGAAATCCACCCCCCCACCAAGGACTGGCTTTCCTCCACAGTCCTTGGTGGGGGTGGTGGATCCCCCCCCTGCATTTTCCCAAGAAGCACCTTGAAAAATCTAATGTAAGTGAATCGCTCCATATACTTACATTACATTTTCAAAGTGCTTCTCTCAAAAATCAGATGACACCCAGCTCTACCTCTCTTTCTCATCAAAACCAGGTGAGGCAGTGGCTGTTCTGAATCAGTGCCTGGGCACGGTAATGGACTGGATGAGGGCCAATAAACTGAAACTCAATCCAGACAAGACGGAGGTACTGTTAGTGGGTGGTTCGTCTGCCCGGCTAGGTGGTATTCAACCTGTTCTGGAGGGGGTTGCACTCCCCCTAAAGGATCAGGTTCGTAGTTTGGGGGTGCTCTTGGATCCAGAACTGTCACTTGAAGCACAGGTGAACTCAATGGCATGGAGCACTTTTTATCAGCTTAGGCTGGTATACCAACTACGCCCTTCTCTGGACAGAGAGAGCCTAGCTACAGTTATCCATGCTCTGATAACTTCTCGACTGGATTACTGCAATGCATTATACGTGGGCTGCCTTTGAAAACGGTCCGGAAACTTGAGCTGGTCCAAAATAGGGCAGCAAGATTGTTAACAGGGACTGGCCTGCGAGCTCATATTACTCCAGTACTTTTCCAGCTGCGCTGGCTACCAGTCCATTTCCGGTCCCGATTCAAAGTGCTGGTGTTAACATTCAAAGCCCTTAACGGCTTGGGGCCAGGTTACCTAAAGGATCGCCTCCTCCCATATGTGCCTGCCCAGACCTTAAGATCATCAGCAGCAGCCCTTCTCCGTGAGCCCCTGCCAAAGGAAGTGAGGCGGGTGGCTACTAGGAGGAGGGCTTTTTCTGCTGTGGCACCCCAGCTCTGGAATGAGCTCCCTAATGAGGTTCGCCTGGTGCCTACACTGTATTCCTTTCGGCGCCAGGTGAAGACCTTTTTATTTTCCCAGGCATTTTAGCTTTCTAAATTTTTATCTTTGCTGTTTTAAATCTGTATTTTAAACTCCTGCACTGCTGCTAGGTTTTATTGTGGTTGTATTGTTATATTGTGATTTTAATATTCTATATATTTTAAATTGTTTTATTGTGTGTTTGGTTTTTAATTTTTGTGAACCGCCCAGGGAGCTTCGGCTATTGGGCGGTATAGAAATTAAATAAATAAATAAATAAAATTGAGCTGGGGGTGGGGAATGCCACCCAACCACCCTGGAACCTGTTGCCCCAAGGGCCCATGGGGGAGGGTGGGATTCCGCCCCATCCTACCCAATTTTTGCAAGGAGCACCTTGAAAATCTAATGTAAGTGAATGTACTAGGGATCTTGCATAAATGGGGGATTCAATGTGCCATTTTGCGTATAAGTCTATGTGTGCATTATTTTGCACATAGATATATGGGGGGTTTGAGCATGGGTCCAGGGACATGCAAGTGGGAGCATGGGCTGGGCTAGCACCTGGAGAACCTGGATGGGAGGGGGGCACCCGTCCATCCCTACTTAGCATGATTCCATTCATTCCTTTCAGTGCGATCGGAAAGCACCTTTTCCCATCAGTCAGCCCATCAGCATTGCCAGATACATTCACACTAAAAGCAACGTGCCCAAATGACACCCCTTGATCTCACTTGGAGCCATTCACACATGCATACTCATTCACTTGATGGGTTAAGGTGTGATGACTTGTAGTTGAATACCTGAACTCATTCCATAGAAAAGCATTATGTTTTGGAATGCTATGAAATATCCTTCTTTGGTGGTTGGGGACTCCAGGAATTTGTCGGGCTCCCCCTGCCTGCGATCCTCGGACTGTGCCCGCCGAGACCTGTCCTTGCTCACCCCCCTGCTCGTGCCCACTCGTGCCCGCTTGCGTTCTCCAGGACTCACCGCAATCCTGTTCGGTGAATGCCTGCTATTTTTTGCGCCTTTGATTGCTACGTAAAACAGGAAGTAAAAAAATGTGCATATTTAAATATGTGCAGTTTGGAGCAGGGAAAGCTAAATAAGCACAGCATTAGAGGGATTATACCTCTAATATTGTGTTTATTTAGCTTTCCCAGCTCCAAACTGCACAAATTTAAATATGCACATTTTTAAAAACTTCCTGTTTTACGTAGCAATCAAAGGGGCAAAAATGGGAGGTGCTCACCGAATGGGATCACAGTAAGCCTGGGGAATGGACTGAGCTCGTGGGTGGCCCAAGCGCGGGTCCAGGGGGGTGCTGCTTCGGCGAGTACCTGGAGAAAACAAGCTAGGGTGAGTTCTTACATCCCTAGAATGGACCAAGTCACTTATATCAGATTTTCAAAGTTCTCCTCAGAAAATCAGGGGTGGGGATGGGAAATCTCACCCCCCGCCATGGGTCCTGTTTCCCCAATAACTCATGATGGTGGTTGGGGGATCACTCCCATTTTTGCAAGGAGCACTTTGAAAATCTAATGTAAGTAAAAGGATTAGGGATGGACGAAAGTGACTTTTCTCATTAGTGTCGCTTGCCATGGGACCTTACTGATCATTGTTCTGTGTTTATTCAAATCAGCTTTCCTAAAATCCAGGGTACGCATTCGACTACACTCGGCTTTTGCTTCCTTTAGAATCAAGAATTCAAGTACAACATGGCCGCTTTCCCCCAGAGTTCCTGTAACTGCTACTTTATCCACTAAGTCATCTCAGTTGGTTAGGATCAGATCAAGGATAGCTGATTCTCTAGTTCCTTCCTCTACTTTCTGTAAGAGGAAGTTATCTGCCACAGAAGTCAGGAATTTCCTGGAGGGGCCATGTTTTGCAGAATTTGTCTCCCAACAAATATCGGGGAAATTGAAGTCCCCCATTACTACTACATCATGCTTCCTTGAAACATTGGCTATTTGCTTTTCAAAAGTTTCATCCTCGTCTTCTCCTTGATTGGGTGGCTGGTAGTAGACTCAGACCACCATGTTCCTTTTATTCTTTGCTCCATTTATTTTGATCTAGATGCTCTTGATGGGGCTACCAAGCTCATCCTCCTGTATTTCTGTGCAGAGATATGTATTTTTCACATACAGTGCAACCCCACCTCCCTTTCTGTTCCTCCTGTTCTTTTTGAACAAGTTATATCCTTCAATTGCTGTATTCCAGTCATGAGGGTCATCCCACCAAGTCCTATCAAGTCATAATTTCCCTCTTGTATTAAGAGTTCAAGTTCGTTCTGTTTGTTTCCCATACTCGGAGCATTAGTATATAGACATCGAAGACCATGTGCTTCATAGTCTGGCTTTCTTCTTACATGTGTCTGAAGACTATTATTGGGCACTATTGGAGCTGTTCTCTCTGTTGCAGTGCATGTAGGGATGTACGAAAGTCACGTACCTTTTCGCGGATTCTGTTCATGGTGTGGGGGGGAGGCATTCCATCCCTCCCCCCAGAATCTTCAACAGGGGGGAGGCGATCCGATCCTCCCCCCCCCGGAATCCTCGCCGGCCGGCTGTGCTCTGCGGCGGCTCCATGGAGCAGCCGGCCATGCCCAGGCCAGGGCCATCCGCAGCCAGATTTCTGGCCATGGAGGGCTCTGGGTAAAAAATAAAAAACATACGCAAATGGCAGCAGCTACAGCTGCCGCCATTTACATTCCTTATTTTTTGCCATCTTAGTCGACATAAATATTTATGTAGACTAAGACAAAGAAAAGAAAGGGGAACGCAAATCGCGTATTGGGCACTATTTCCATTCCCCTTTCTTGTCTTTGTCTTAGTCTACGTAAATATTTACGTAGACTAAGATGGCCAAAAATAAGGAACGCAAATGGCGGTGGCTGTAACCGCCATTTGCGTACGCGTTTTGTTTGTTTTTTAACCCAGTCGTGATAGGCTACGCAAGTCTTTACGTAGCCTAACACTGATGTAAAAAAAAGAAAAAGACAAGACTGCAAATGGCAGCAGCAGTAGCCGGTCGGAAGACCAGCTGCCACCACCGCTGCCACCAAAGCTGGCTCTGGAGCCGCCACCATCCGGAACATCCGCCCCAGGTAAGTCTCGTCCTGGGGGTGATCTACAGGGGGCAGGGGGGTGGCAGGCCGTTCCACCATAGATTTCAGGGGGCCGAATGCAGTGGCATTCAGCCTCACCGAGATCCATGATGGAATTCTCTGACATCCCTAAGTGCATGAGCCTACATCCATTGTTACCCACAACTTTACATCTCCCTTCCCCATAGGATTCAGTTTAAAGCCCTCCTGATGAAGTTCTTCATGCTGTGGCCAAACACATTCTTCCCAGCCTTTGTGAGGTGCAACCCGTCCCTTGCCAACAGCCCATCTTCCAGGAAGTATAGCCTGTGGTCCCAGAATCCAAATCTCTCTCGTCGGCACCACCTTCGTAGCCAGTCATTCACCCGGAGTATTTTTCGTTCCCTTTCTATCCCTCTTCTAACTACTGGAAGGATGGATGAGAAAACTATTTGGGCCCCAAAGTTCTTGAGTTTCCTTCCCAAAGCTTCAACATCTGACGTGATCTCTTCGTAGCTCCACTTGGCGGTATCATTTGTTCCCACATGGATGAGAAGAAAGTGATACCTATCAGTGGGCTTTATGAGTGCAGGCAAACTTTCAGTCACATCTCTAATCCGCCCTCTTGGTGATCAAGAAGAGATCCTGGCCTTCGTCTCCATGACAGCCTTTCAAGGACTTGAAGAGCGCTATCATATCTCCCCTCAGTCTTCTCTTCTCAAGGCTAAACATGCCCAGTTCTTTCAGCTTCTCCTCATAGGGCTTGGTTTCCAGTCCCCTGATCATCTTTGTTGCATGGGATTTTATTTATTTTATTTATTACTACATTTATTTCCCTTCTTTTTTCCTCCAAAGAGCTCAAGGCTTATGTGAACTTCTTCATCTCAGTTTTATCCTCACAGCAACCCTGTGAGGTAGGTTAGTTTGAGAATCATTGGCTGGCCACTAATCATAGAATCATAGAGTCATAGAATCATAGAATAGTAGGGTTGGAAGGGTCCTACAAGACCGTCAAGTCCAACTCCCTGCTCAATGCAGGAATCTGAGTCAAAGCATCCCTGACAGATGGCTGTCCAGCCTCATCTTGTATGCCTCCAGTGTGGGAGAGCCCACTACCTCCCTAGGGAATCAGTCCTGTTGTTGTATTGCTTGAACAGTCAGGAAGTTTGTCAGGTGAGTCCATCCATCCCTATCAGCAAATAGAGATGGATGGACTCACCTCCACCTGGAGTCGTTGGTGGCTTGCCAAGCCGCTGCTGCCACCCATGCCCACTTGCCATGTGACACAAGCCCCTTGATGGCTCAGCAACTGACCAAAAAGCATCACTGCCTGCTCCTTCCCAAATGGCCATTTTGCACAACAAGGGCAGTTGGGCATTTCCAGGAAGGCAATATTGCGTACACTGCAGCCATAAAGGGCTGTCTACGCAACATTACCAGTGTGAATGGGCCCTGCAGCATGGACAGGGGTGAGGTCAGTCATCCTTACACATGAGGTCTTCACTTCGGCTGTAATTGAAGTGTGGGGAACCCAGGAAGCTATAGGGTGCCAGAGAGATGATTGTACAATGAAGAACACGGCACAGGGCTTTCCGGCCACCTTCTAAGTAAGGTAAGCAGAAGAACCCTAAACCCGACCCATGAGAATATCGTCCAAAATTTCCTTCACCGCTGAATTTCTTTTTTAAAGCAATTTCTTTCACATCAAATTGAATGAGAATAGTAAAAATAAAAATTAAAAATGTGGGGATTGTTTTCAGCACAGCACTGGGGGTGGCATTATTATTTAAAATGTAACCACAACAAACAGTTAAAGGCCTCAAATGATGGAAAAGTATGAAGGCAATCTACTTTTTTGTTTTTGTTTTCAGAGAAGTGGTTGAATGATTCATGAATTATCTGGCTATGTATTGTTAATGAAAGATGCTTCAAATACTCCTGCATCCCGCTGCACACTGTAACTCTAAACTGTGTATTAAATTACAGCATAACGCACAAAACTCTGATGAGTAAATATATCTCATTTCATTTTATAGTATAAAATCATCTGATTACAGGCTTCTATGCAGTGGAAATATGTTCTGTTATCTTGTTTAGAGTGAGTTGGTTTATAGAAAAATGCACCAACAGCTTTTGCATGATGATAATTTTGTTCTGAATTATAAAAGATGCTTGGAGGAGTAAAGGGTTGCTTTACAATCTGATAAACTTTTTCAGATGAGGAGCAAGGTATGAAAATGTGTGAGAGAAGTTCTGCTCACGCAGCCCCCCAGTGCAACCCAAATCTGGTCTGGATGGTTTCCTAACCCTCCAGACCAGATCTGGGGCTTGTGCAGGGTGCTACCAGGGGAAGGAGAAATCTGACCCACCAGCAGTTCCCTCCTACCGACAGAATGACACCATTGGATACAAGTAGAGATGCCGCGAGCGTCGGGTTGGGGCTCGAAGCCCAGTGAGAAGTTGCCGGTTCGGCCTGCTGGACACCAGTTTGCGGACCTGAGATCTTGCCTGACTCACGGCGTGCTGTGTCAGGCAAGAGCTTGGGTGCCCACTCCCTCAGCAAGAAGGGAAGGAGGCAGTGCCTCTCCTCCTTCCCCCCCCCTTGCTACAGCGGCAGTGGCGCGGGACAGGCTGGCCATTTTCCGAATGTTTTCCTGGCCTTACAGAAAACAACCAGCTTGTCCCTTGCTGCTGCTGCTGTAGCAGATGGGGACAGAGGGAAGAAGGAGGCACCTATCCTCGTCTCCCCCACCCCCCACCTGCTAGGGATGGCGGAGAATTCCGCCACGGATTTCAGTGAGGCCGAATGCCAGTGCATTAGGCCCCCCGAAATCTGTGGCAGAACGGCCTCCCGCCTCCCCGCCCCCCCGCGGAATCCCCCTGGGACAGCACTTACCTGGGGCTGACGCGGCGGATTCAGTGGCGGCGGCTCCAGCGGCGGCCGCTCCGGTGGCAGTGGCTCTGGTGGCGGCAGCGGCGGCGGTGGCGGTGGCAGCAGCGGCTGGTCTGCTGCTGCCACCATTGCTGTCCTTGCAGCCGTGATAGGCTACGTAAGAATTTACGTAGCTGATCACGGCTAACCCCCCCCCCAAAAAACACCCCAGCGTACGCAAATGGCAGTGGCTACGGCGGCCACCATTTGCATTCCCTATTTTTCGCCAATTTATCTTACGTAAATATTTACGTAAGATAAAACGGTGAAAAAAAGGGGAACACAAATAGCGTAGTGGGAGCTATTTGCGTTCCTTTATTTTTCACCGTTCTAGCCTACGTAAATATTTTTTATGTAGATACAAGCCCTAGATACAAGCCATGGTCTATGGATGAGCAGTGCTGGAGGAGGTCTCAAACTGAAGCCCCAAGCAGCCAAGCACTGGCAAGCCAAGCACTTTGCCTCCTGGTCTCTGTTTCATCTGCAAACCCAGCGGACTGAGCATCATGCTTCTGGGGCACCACCTGGGCTGCAGTACCAGCACCCCTGAACATTCAGTCAGCTGACCCCAAAGCAACCAATTCCCAGCCACCAAGCCCTATAATTAGAGATGGACTCACTGATCGGGTCCTGTGCTGTGCACCACTTGCCACACCCCTGCTGGCTGGCCGCCCCTGGCTCTGCTTGCCGCACATGGTGAGCTGCTGGCTGGTCTGCGGGTGCTCGACGAGCCCCCTAGCTTAGAGCTCCCTCACCGAGCCGCCATTTTACGTAAAACTGGTGGCTCAGCCTTTTTCATAAGTCCTCATTTGTGCAAATGGCGGCCATAAAGCAGCCATGTATGCAAGAGTGCAGGTGTAAATCTTGCATAATACTTTTTTTCTGGTCTGTAGGTTCAAGTGGATTTGAATTCAAATAGATCCTGCGAGGCTAAAGTGCCACTGAGTTCCTTACATGAAGGGCATGCAAATATAACCAATAACTATGCAAATTATGTTTGTTACATGTGATTAAATATGTAAATTTGGCATTTCATTCATACTCATGATGATGCATTTCTAGTGTGACCCTCAATGATGAAAAAGTTACCTGTCCCTGCACTACACTATCTGAGTTTTTTTCTTCTTCTAATTTCTTCTTGAATGTCATTCTCTGGTGAACCAGGCCTATGAATTACTCCAACAGGGATGCAAGGTGTCTGTGAACTTTGACCTTTATCGCTGATGGATAAGATTGAGTCTGGCACGGAGAGAGAGATATAATTGTACAACTGGGTGCAATTTATCTATCCTAATAATAACACCAATTTATAGTGGTCCCTGAACGGTAATCTAGACAGAGTTAGCCAGCTATCGCATTCTCCCATGCATAATGCAAGGAAATGAATAAGATTATTTTAGATTTCCTCTGGGTAATATTTACATCTCGGCTTAATATTGCTAAATTCTTATCTCCACAAACAGCCAGTTTCCAAGACAGAAGTGAACATGGTATATACTTTGTGATCAACCAGTCAAAGTTTGATCATTGCTTCCCCTCAGTGGTCCCCCCCACTCTTATTTTCTGAAATAATTTCTAAACCCTGATCATCCTGCTTCACATTTTAAATCTGAAGATGGAAGAATCTCTATAAGGCATAGGATAGTGAAGCAGATAGAGAGAAGGGCCCTTCATCTAGCCAGGACAGCTAGACTGATGGGGACTAGGGAGAGGGCCTTTTCTGTGGTGGCCCCCACTCTGTGGAACTCCCTCCCTAGGGAACTCCACCATGCCCCCTCTTTAATGAGCTTCCGCCACACATTAAAAACGTGGTTGTTGAGGCAGGCATTTGGGGTAGGTTAGGGTATTTTAGAAAACTTTTTTATTGTAGAATTTTATTGTTTTAACCTGTTTTATTATATGCTGTACATCACCCAGAGTGGCTGGGTGACTAGCCAGATGGGCGATTAATACATTTAATAAAAAAAAAATCATTTCTGGTCCTCTGGCAAATAGATGACGTGAAGTTCAAAATGTTGGGTCCAGAAGGATTCCCCACACACACTTCTCATCCGTCTTAATTTAAGAGACACTCCAGGGCTCACTTCCTGGCATATAGAAGGGGAAGAAATGGAAGCAGTGACAGATTTTACTTTCTTGGGCTCCAAGATCACCGCAGACTAGAGATGGCAGAGAATTCCACCACGGATTCCAGTTTACCCCTGTCATGTGTCTTCAGCTGCAACTGACACCAGGAATGGGAAAATGCTCTCTGTGATGATGTTGGGATATGAATTAAATAGAACTATATGTTACAGAGAAGGGTCAGGAGTAGGGATGTACGAAAGTGACTTACCTGTTCACGGATTATGTTGAGGGGCGTTCCGTCCCTCCCCCCGGAATCCTCGATGGGGGGGGAGGTGCTCCGTTCCTCCCCCCCGGAATCCTCAAACGGCCGGCTGTGCTCTGCGGCAGCTCTGTGGAGCAGCCGGTCAGGCCCAGCCAGGCCAGATCCATCTACAGCCAGATTTCCGGCTGCGGGGGGCTCTGGGTAAACAAACAAACAAACCGCGTACGCAAATGGCGGCGGCTACGGCCGCCGCCATTTGCGTTCCTTCTTTTTGGACGTCTTAATCTACGTAAATATGTACGTAGACTACGACGGTGAAAATAAAGGGGAATGCAAATAGCTTAGCGGGCGCTATTTGCGTCCCTTTATGATTCACCATTTTAGTCTACGTAAATCTTTACGTAGGCTAAAACGGCAACTCAAAAGGGGAAGCAAATAGCGCCCGCTACGCTATTTGCGTTCCCCTTTATTTTTGCCATCATACTCTACGTAAATATTTACGTAGACTAAGATGGCCAAAAAGAAGGAACACAAATGCGTACACGGGTGTTTTTTTTTTTTAAACCCACCCAGCCATGATAGGCTACGTAAATCTTTACGTAGCCTATCACGTCTTTTTTTTTTTTTAACCAAGACTGGAAATGGTGGCGGCAGCCGGTTGGAAGACCAGCCGCCGCCGCCACCTGGAAGATCCGCCCCAGGTAAGTCTCGTCACGGGGGGGATCCACGGAGGGGTGGGGGGTGGCAGGCCGTTCCGACACAGATTTCGGGGGGCCGAATGCACTGGCATTCGGCCTCACTGAGATCCATGGTGGAATTCTCATCCATCCCTAGTCAGGAGATGCTGGGGCTTGAACTGGGAATCTTTGGGTCTGTGTAAGGGTGCCCGATGTGGTGAAATTTTGAACTGCACATCTTGCAGGCCCTGGATCAGCCCTGGACTGATCCACCACACCCACCCAGGCTAACCACTGAATACTCCTCAACAGGAAAAACTATAGAAGGGCTTCCTGTTCTAGTTAAGCCTTGCTTGAGAAGCAAGGACTTTCTGAGGTCTGGTATGTTGCTGTAACCTTTGGTTACTCTTTGGTCTTTGATGTGTGGCTTGATCCTTGATCTTGGTTTGTTCCTGGTTTGTTCTGGATTCTGACTTACTCTACCATCCAGATTACTGATTTCATCCATTGGTTTTTAGGTCTGGCTCACCTTAGATTGCTGCCTATGCCCCAGACTTGACAGGAGGGTGGGGGTGGAATTATATGTGTTTCTAATACTGCGTAATTCTTCCCTGAATGTCTCTCTTGAAAAACACAGGCAAGCAAGTGACATTTTCATCCCCCCCTCCAAAAAAAACCCCTGTCCAAAGCTAGGTATCAGTGATAATTTCATTTCAGTTCAGTTCTGATAAATGTGCAAAGTTCCCCATATCTGGAACAAAAAGAACTTGAGATTAAAACCAACAAACACGAATATGGCAGAAGCCAAAACTGACAGATCCATCCAGGTCCAGGCTTTGAGTGATTCAGTCTTAAAAGTCTAGGTTTAAATCCCTGTGCATTCAACCATGTTAGAGCAGAATTAGGGTTGTCACCTCTTTTTTTGGTAGTAACAATGTCAGAGAATTCTGCGACAGATCTCGGTGAGGCCGAATGCCAGTGCATTCGGCCCCTTGAAATCCATTGCGGAATGGGCTGCCACCCCCCCGCCCCCTGCAGATCCCCCCTGGGATGAGACTTACCTGGGGTGGATGTTCCGGACGGCGGCGGCTCCAGTGGCAGCTTCGGCAGTGGTGGCGGCAGCAGCTGGTCTTCCAAATGGCTGCCGCTGCCACCATTTGCAGTCTGTGTCATTTCCCCCCCCCCCATAGACGTGATAGGCTACGTAAAGACTTATGTAGCCTATCACGTCTGGGTTAAAAAAAACCTCATATGCAAATGGCAGCGGCTACCGCCGCCATTTGCGTACTTGTTTTTTTTTTTTTTTTAGCCAGAGCCCTCCGCGGCCAGAAATCTGGCTGCAGACAGCCCTGGCCTGGGCCTGGCCGGCTGCTCCACGGAGCTGCTGCAGAGCACAGCCGGCCGTCGAGGATTCTTGGGGGGAGGACCGGATCACCTCTGCCCTCGTCGAGGATTCCGGGCAGAGGGACGGATCGCCTCCCCCCCCACCATGAACAGAATCCAGGAAAAGGTAAGTCACTTTCGTAGAGCCCTAATTTTGAGCACTGCCCCTTTCCCCCCCCCCACTTACATTTGGCCCTGCCCACTACTGGATTGTGCTGCCCTCCCCCTGATAACTTCTCAAAAATTGATTTCAGCCCTTGGGATGAAAGAGGCTTAAGAACCCTGCTCTGAAGAGACCAACTTTCAAACACAAACAAGGGAATCAAATACAGCAATCACAACACATGCTTAAGGATACAGTCTCATGCACACTTGCCTGTAAAAGCCTTGGAATATAGTGGGATTCACTTTTGAATAGGCATGCAGATGATCATGCTGCAGGCCTCATTCATTTCAGTGTGATTTAGGCTGTAATCCAATAGCACTTCCCTGGGAAGAAGTCCCATTGAACTCAGTGGGACTTTCTTCTGAATATCCATGTAAGGTTGCAATATTAGGCTGCAATCCTGCATCCATTAACTTCAGAGCATTCACATCTGAGTAAAAGTACAGAAGACGGGGCCGCACATGCCATGATGTAACCAAATTCTGACACTTGCACTTAGATAGCAGCCTCTCCTAGGACTTGGGAGCTTGGAAAGCTGAGGTGAGGAGAGGAGACAGGCTGCAGTATTCCTCCTCGGTTAATATCATAAGCTGCAGCATTGCATTCTATAAAGAAGGACTAACCAAATACATGTGCATGTATTAAATCAAGACACGCTAATTAAGGTAACACATTCAGTTGAATGCATAATAGAGTAACAGCCATGAATAATTTTGCTCTTTCAGCGTGATCGATAGGTGGAAGAGGCCCATTGTATGAACTGAACGCTCCGCTTGAGAAAAGGCACCATCACTTCTTCTGTGACTTGAGAAAAGCAGGGGAAATAATATATGGGTGTTTCTAAATGCATTAGTACGAACAGGAGGAAAGGTTGCTGGCTGTCACAGAGGCCAGAATTAGATATTACAAGAGGCATGTAGAATCATAGAATAGTAGGGTTGGAAGGGGCCTATAAGACCACTGAGTCCAACCCCAGTAGTTAGTGTAGTTAGTTAGTTCCTGTGTAGTTAGTTCCTGTTCTGTGTAGTGTAGTTAGTTGCTGTTCAGGCATATGATGTAGGTGGGCCCTGCATTGCTCGTATAAATCTTTGAAAATTGCAGGTGTTCATGCACATTTAAATTATATTCTGAGAAGTTATAGGGGAGAGGTAACGAGTATATGGGGGAGGTAACGAGTGGGGTAGCACAGGACTCAGTCCTGGGCCCAGTGCTCTTCAACATTTTTATGAATGACTTGGAGGAGGAGGTGCAGGGAATGCTGATCAAATTTGCAGATGACACAAAATTGGGCTGGATAGCTAATACTTTGGAAGACAGAAACAAAATTCAAAGTGATCTTGATAGACTGGAGAGCTGGGCAGAAAACAACTAGGGATGGTGGAGAATTTCTCCCCGAAACTTTGGGGGGCCGAGCGCCAACGTGTTCGGCCCCCTGAACAAGTTTCGGGGAGAAATTCTCCACACCCCACCGCCCCCCGCACCCCCCCGGGATTGTAGTTACCTTTCCCGAATGTCCCTCCCGGTGGTGGGTCCCGGCGGCGGTTCGTCGGGTCTTCGTCAGGGGAGGGGGCAGCAGCTGGTCTTTCGACCGGCTGCCGCCGCCGCCATTCCAATAAAAGTAAAAAAAAAACGCCCCCGTGATAGGCTACGTGACGATTAATGTAGCCTATCACGGCTAGATTTGCAAAGTCAGCTGTGATAGGCTATGTAAATCGTCACGTAGCCTATCACGGGTGACTTAAAAAAAAAAAAAGTGCGTACGGCTAATGGCGGCCCCCATAGGGAGCCGCCATTCCCGTTCCTTATTTGGTCGCTGTAGTCTACGTAAAGATTACGTAGACTAAGGCGAAAATAAATAATTATTTTTGCCGTAGTCTACGTAAAGATTTACGTAGACTACAGCGACCAAATAAGGAACGCGAATGGCGGCTCCCTATGGGGGCCGCCATTTGCGTACGCGCTTTTTTTTTTTTAAGTCACCTGTGATAGGATACGTGACAATTTATGTAGCCTATCACGGCTGACTTTGCAGATCTAGCCGTGATAGGCTACGTTAATCGTCACGTAGCCTATCACGGGGGCGTTTTGTTTTTTTTAAATAACTTTTTATTTCGCGGCCGGGCAAGGCGAGGCGCCTCCTCCCCGGCCTGAATTTCAGCCGGGCGAGGCGAGAAGCCTCCCCTCCCATCCTGAACTTCGGGGGGAGAGCAGCGAAGAGCCTCCCCCCCACTGCGAAAAGCTGCGAGACCAGGTAAGTGGCTTTCGTGCACTCCTAAAAACAACAGAATGACATTTATTAGGGATAAATGCCAAGTTCTGCACCTAGGAAAAAGAAACCAAATGCACAGTTCCAAGATGGGGGATATGTGGCTCAACAACACTACAAGCGAGAAGGACTTGCCAGCATCTCTTCTCGATCATCCCAGAGTGCAGGACATAGAATCATGGGCTCAAGTTACAGGAAGCCAGATTCCAGTTGAACATCAGGAAAAACTTCCTGACTGTTAGAGCAATACAACAATGGAACCAATGACCTAGGGAGGTAGTGGGCACTCCCACACTGGAGGCATTCAAGGCAAGGCTGGACAGCCATCTGTCAAGGATTCTCTGACTTGGATTCCTGCATTGAGCAGGGGGTTGGACTTGATGGCCTTGTAGGCCCCTTCCAACCCTACTGTTCTAGGATTCTAGGATTCTATAAGTGAGGACTAAGAGATGGACAGCAAAAGAGGACTTTGAGAGCTATCACAGTTGCAAAGAGACTCATAGTTAGGGATGTCACGGGTGCCCATTTCAGTTTGCAAATCCTTCGGACAACTGGCACCCCCCCCCCTGAGCTGCTCCCACCAAGCTGTCCCTCCCACTTGCCTGTCCCTAGACCATCCTCCTGTGCTTGGCAAGCGGCCTGCAACTTACCCAGGCCCATCCTCCTCCTCCATGATTGCTGTGTTTTTTAAAAACATGGTGATTGGCTGTCTGTGTCCGCAGACTTATATGAAACAAAGGGGTGTGAATCTTGCATATATGGGTGATTCACAGTGCTTTTTGCATCTAAGTCTATGTGCACACATACAGTTATATGCAAAAAGAGCCATGAATCACCCATACACACAAGATTCACAGCACTTTTTTGCATATATATATATATATATATATGTGTGTGTGTGTGTGTGTGTGTGTGTGTGTGTGTGTGTGTGTTGCTGGCCCATGGCTCAGCAGGGAGAAGGGGAAGAGAGATCCTTTCTCTCCCCCTCATCCCAGCTATGAGAAGGCAGCGGCTTGATGGAAGGAGGGAGACGAGAGGGAAGCCCCTCTCACTTTCCTCCTCCTGGCAAGCTGCTGCCCCTGCATAGCTAGCTCGGGATGGGGGATGGAGACAGGAATGATCCTTTCTCTCCCCCTAATCCCAGCTAAGCTTTCCCAGTCCCAAACTGTGCATATTTAAATATGCACATTTTTAAAGCTCCCTTTTTTCCGTTAAAAAAAGGCAGCAAAATGGCAGGCGCTTGCCTGATGGGTCCTGGGTGAGTGTGGGCAACTCGCCAAGCTCATAGGGGCTCGAGCACAGGTCGGGGGGGGGAAGCAGGGACAGCGCTTCAGTATATGCCCGAAGAACCCAGGCTGTGGTGGGTTCACACATCCCTCGTCATAGTGCAAGCTTGGAAAGGTAAACACCCACCACCTATCATCCAATCATCTGAAGATCTTCCTTCTGTTGCTGCATTTGAACGTATATTCTACAGTTGTCAATTTCATACGGATGCTTATCAAGATATATGGACTACATATATATATATATATATATGAATATGAAACAGAGGTGTGGAATCCTTTACCTTTTCTTTGTTTTTGTTTTTTTTAAATTAATGGTGTTGTGAATGGATTAGGGATGGGTGAACTAGCGATGTTCAAGATCGCTAGGATTCTCCAAACGTCATCTCGCTGCTTATCGCATGCCTGATTCCTGTTTGTGTTTGCAATCACTGCTCGCTTTGCATGAATGGGAAACTTGTGCAAATTGAGCAGCAATTGAATGGGATGTTTGTGCACATCTCCAGAACATTTGCACAAATCTCCCAAATCTGTGCAAATTTTCTAACGTGCACAAATATTTCCTCCATAGACTAAAGTGGGGCTGATTCAACCTACTGAGGAAATTTGTACAGATTAGGATATTTGCACAAATCAAACTGGGAATTGGGAAGGATATGGACGTGAGCACATGTTCAGCAATTTGCACTCACATTCAAGGCTTTGAACGGGGCAGGGTCACATGTTTTGTGAACAAAAACGAAACATCCTTAGAAATGGATACACTTTTTTGCTATGTGTTGTTGTTGTTGTTGTTGTTGTTGTTATAGTTCTTTTCCCCTTCTGTTTGATCAAGCTATCTATCTATCTATCTATCTATCTATCTATCTATCTATCTATGTTAGGGATGGCGGAGAATTCCTCCACGGACTCCAGTGGAACAGGGTAAGTAATCCGTACACCCCTAATTAGGGATGGCGGAGAATTTCTCCCCGAAACTTCAGGGGGCCGAGCGCCAACGTGTTCGGCCCCCTGAAAAAGTTTCGGGGAGAAATCCTCCGCACCCCCCCGCACCCCGCACCCCCCGCCCCGGGACGGGACTTACCTTCGCCGAATGTCCCTCCCGGCGGCGGGTCCGGCCGGCAGTTCGGCGGGTGTTCGAGCGGGGCGGGAGAGGCAGCCGGTCTTTTGACCGGCTGCCGCCGCCGCCATTGCAATAAAAGAAAAAAAAAACGCCCCCTGATAGACTACGTGATGATTCACGTAGCCTATCATGGCTAGATTTGCAAAGTCAGCCGTGATAGGCTACGTGAATCGTCACGTAGCCTATCACGGGTGACTTAAAAAAAAAAAAAAAGTGTGTATGGATAATGGCGGCCCCCATAGGGAGCCGCCATTCCCGTTCCTTATTTGGTCGCTGTAGTCTACGTAAAGATTTACATAGACTACGGCGAAAATAAGGGCAACGCTATTTGCGTTGCCCTTATTTTCGCTGTAGTCTATGTAAACATTTACGTAGACTACAGCGACTAAATAAGGAACGCGAATGGTGGCTCCCTATGGGGGCCGCCATTAGCGTACACGCTTTTTTTTTAAAAAAAGTCACCCGCGATAGGCTACGTGGCGATTGACGTAGCCTATCACGGCTGACTTTGCAGATCTAGCCGTGATAGGCTACGTGAATCGTCACGTAGCCTATCAGGGGGCGTTTTTTTTTTTTTAAATTTCGCGTTCACAGCCGGGCGAGGCGGGAAGCCTCCTCCCCGGCCTGAATTTCGGCCGGGCGAGGCGGGAAGCCTCCCCCCCAGCCTGAATTTCGGCCGGGGCAAGGCGGGAAGCCTTCCCCCCCGGCCTGAACTTCGCGGGGGGAGCAGCAAAGCGCCTCCCCCCCACCGCGAACATCCTTCGAGGACAGGTAAGTGACTTTCGTCCACCCCTACCCCTAATCTATGTAATGTTATGTCATCTATTTTGTTTTACTAAATGTTATCAGAGGAGAGACGAGAGAGATTAATCTCGTGTTTGGGCGGGGGCCATGCATCACCTATAATAGGGGTGCAGAATTTCAGGTCCCAGGGGCCCGTTCCATTGGCCCCACCCCTTTCCCCTGACATCTGATTGTTTTGTAGTTTCCCAGCATTTGTGCAGTTTTTTCCCCACCCTAAAAGGTTGAAATGCCTCTCCAAAGTCTTAGTTACCAGTAGTAAGAGATGGTTGCCCCGGAGTACTCATAACCCAATACACAAATTAATCTTAATGATGCCATCTTCATAAGGTGCCAGTGGGCTACAACCAGGGAATCTGGGAGCTAGGCATGGCATGGGTGCCGATTCTGTCCAGGAATCCGGTGGAACCTCCCAACCTGCATCCCCGAGTCCCGCTTACTGAACCCCTGCCCCTACTCGCCCCCTGCCCATGCTTGGCAAGATGCCTAAACTCACCCTGGCGGCCTCAATGAGCTCCGCGGTCACCATTTTTTTAAAAAATAAAGTGGTGATTGCAAAAATGCACATTTTTGTGAATGTGCATATTCATGTATGAGCAAAATGCACATTTTTGCGAAAATGTGTGCTTTCATGCATGCACAAATATGTGCAATTGCACATTTTTGCAATCACCATTTTATTTTTCAAAACATGGCCACTGTGGAGCTCAACAAGGCCACTTGGGTGAGTGCAGGCTGCTTGCCAAGTATGGGACGGTTCAAGCACACTCCAGGGACTGGCAAGTGGGGGCAAGGACTAGTGGGAGCCTGGAGAACCCAGATGTAGGGATATACGAAAGTCACTTACCGTTTCGCGGATCTGCTTCGCGGTGGGGGGGAGGCGCTCCGTCCCTCCCCCCAGAATCCTGCCCTGCCGGCTCTGCTCAGCAGGATTCCGTGGAGCCACCAGCTGGCTCCGCCCGCAGCCAGACATCTGGCGGCTGGGCAGCAGGGATGCAAACGGCGGCGGCCATAGCCGCTGTCGTTTGCGTCCCTGTACTTAACCGTGATAGGCTACGTAAATATTTACGTATCCTATCAGGGCAAAGTAAAAAAAAACATGGTAGGAATGGCGCGTGCACCCAATTCAGTCCAGGAATCTGGCAGAACCACCACTGCCCGCACTCCCGAGCATCGCTCACCGAGCCCCTGCCCCTGCTCACCCTTGCCACCAAGCTCGAGTCCCCAAATGGACACTCGCGACATCCTTAATTCCATGTATTCACTCATCTGTTTAAAATATCTCTGTTCCAATGTGGCCTTTCCCCCTAAGATCTTGTCTTTTGAATTCTATTCATCACAGAATTCTATTCTACTCAGTGTACCTTGTAGATGGCATGGGAAAATGCTGGGGGAGGGAGAATGCCAGGAGCCTTCAGCTGCCTGAAACCATGCAACGTCTATGGATTCATGAAAGCCAGAGGAATAGACACCTAGTGCAGCCAACTCTAACATGGTGCCCTGCAGACATGTTGGAGCACAACTCCCATAATTCCATAAATATTTGCGTAGGCTAGAATGGTGAAAAATAGCGAACGCAAATGGTGGCCGCTGTAGCTGCCGCCATTTGAGTATGCTGCGCCCGGCCATGGCCGGCCAGGAGACCAGCCACCGCCGCCACCACTGCTGCACCTGCCGCTGCCGTACCCGCTGCTGCCTCGCCACACCTGCCGCCACACCTGCCCCTGTCGCCCCCGCTGCATCCGCCCCAGGTAAGTGCCGTCCCGGGAGATTCCGCAGGGGGGGGGCAGGAGGCCGTTCCGCCATGGATTCCGGGGGGCCAGTTTCTATAGAATCCGGCCTCACTGGAATCCTTGGTAGGGGTGCACAAAAGTCACTTACCTGGTCTCGCAGCTTTTCGCGGTGGGGGGGAGGTGCTTCGCTGTTCCCCCCGTGAAGTTCAGGCCGGGGAGGGGAGGCTTCCCGCCTCGCCTGGCCGAAATTCAGGCCGGGGGGGAGGCTTCCCGCCTCGCCCGGCCAAAATTCGGGCCGGGGAGGAGGCGCCTCGCCTCGCCCGGCCGCGAAATTAAAAGTTAATTTAAAATAAGGGCAAATAGTGTTGCCCTTATTTTCGCCATAGTCTACGCAATCTTTACGTAGACTACAGCGACCAAATAAGGAATGGGAATGGCGGCTCCCTATGGGGGCCGCCATTATCCGTACGCGCTTTTTTTTTTTTTTAAGTCATCCGTGATAGGCTACGTGACGATTTACATAGCCTATCACGGCTGACTTTGCAAATCTAGCCGTGATAGGCTACGTTAATCGTCACGTAGCCTATCACAGGGGTGTTTTTTTTTTTTTTCTTTTATTGGAATGGTGGCGGCAGCAGCCGGTCGAAAGACCGGCTGCCGCTCCTGCCCTGGACGAAGACCCGACGAACCGCCGGCCGGACCTGCTGCCGGGAGGGACATTCGGCAAAGGTAAGTCCCGTCCCGGGGGGGTGCGGGGTGCGGGGGGGGGTGCGGAGAATTTCTCCCCAAAACTTGTTCGGGGGGCCGAACACGTTGTCGCTCGGCCCCCCAAAGTTTTGGGGAGAAATTCTCCGCCATCCCTAATCCTTGGCAGAATTCTCCGCCATCCCTACCCAGATGGGGTTCAGTTTGCAGATCCCTACTGGCAGCATGGACCTTGCTCTCCAGAAAACCTTATATATGTGGACTCATACTGGCTTGAGCACTGCTACTCCTCAGAACCCCACCCCCATTCCTAATAGTGACAGGAAGGGAAATCGCAGCTGATCAGCCTAAAAGGATCCAGGTGACCCGTGTAGCCATTAGAAGCTCTCTTGGCCTTATTTAGTAGCTCTTATATGTTTGGCTGTCAGTCTGAGCAACTTGGCTATGAGAGAGAGTGATAAACACACTTGCATTGCATTGCCTTGGGATCCTGAGCTGCCTGCTCCTGAATTTGTTTGCCTCTGGCCCAACTTGGCCTTGACAATAGCATTGTTCTGTGAATTCTTGCCTTGTGTCATCACCCACTTTGTCAGCCTTCCTCAACATTGCACTGTCCAGATGTTTTGGACTGCCACTCCCATACTTCCTGCCAGAACTAGGAATTATGGGAGTTGCGCTCCAACATGTCTGCAGGGCACCACGTTAGAGATGGCTGCACTAGGTGTCTATTCCTCTGGCTTTCATGAATCCATAGAAGTTGCATGGTTTCAAGAGCTGGAGGCTCCTGGCATTCTCCCTCCCCCAGCATTTTCCCATGCCATCTACAAGGTGCGCTGAGTAGAATAGAATTCTGTGATGAATAGAATTCAAAAGACAAGATCTTAGGGGGAAAGGCCACAGTTATATAACAACAGAGATATTTCAAATAGATGAGTGAATACATGGAATTAGGGATGTCGCGAGCATCCATTTGGGGGCTCGAGCTTGGTGGCCAGGGCGAGCAGGGGCAGGGGCTCAGTGAGCGGGGCTCGGGGGTGCAGGCAGTGGTGGTTCTGCCAGATTCCTGGACTGAATCAGGTGCACGCGCCATCCCTACCCCTGCATGCCAATCTGCGGCACCCCGCGCTTGCCTCATTCAGCATGCAACAAGTTGGACAAGTGTGTCAGCCCCACTCCTTGCCTGATGGGCAACTTGGCCTGTTTTGTAAAGGCTGATTTTATGTAAAATCAGCCATTACTGAATAGGCCTCTTCCACCTGGGCTCACAGTGATTGACTGATTGTTTGATCGATCAATTGATTCATTGATTGACAATATTTATATACCACTCCACACCAATAATTTTGGAGTGGTGAACAATAAGATAAAATAATAAAACACCATATTAGTCTCTTAACCCTTCATGGTCTCCTTGCAAGGAAGGAGAGCATGAGGGGCTACCGCCAGGTGAGTAGCTGCGCCTCCAGCTGCTCTCAGCAGCAGGATGGGAGATGAGAGAGAAGTGACATGGCATTTACCTCTTGGTTCCCACCCTGCTGCCACTCGGCTGCCAAGCAACCTTGCCTCTCTCTGCCAGTCAGTGCCCAGCAGAGAGAGAGGCAGTTGGTCTCAGTGGCCACAGTTATGAGAGCCGACCAGGATGTGGCTCATTGGGGAAGCAGGCAGCCACTTGCCGTGATCCTGCGAACCATCGGGGAGCTCATACCCCAATGCCAGCAGGGTGGACAGCTGGCAGAGTTCTGGTGAGCAGGGTGTATGGCAGACTCAGGTGGGTTCGCCTATCCCTACGTGCAATGTCTGGGGATATATACCTTATCTTTCCACCAGCACAAACACTGGAATTCAAGGAGGTCACAATTGACTAATTTATGAGTAAGCAAATTCAAGTGGGTAAGCCTATCCAGACACAAATACATGGGCATTGGGTCTCTCCATTGCTATTAGTGATGGGCAAATTTACTCCAAGTCAGTTCATTATTTACTTGTAAAAGAATGAACTCACACATGTAGGCTCAGACAAGAGTTCTCCCTCAAAGCAAACTCTCATTCCCTGTACGTGAGCTTTTACACATGCGTGATCTCAAATGGCATCTAGGGATCAGTAGACTGGAATCATGTAGCGCCTCCTAAGATCCAGAGCTGTGGTGTCAAAGAGCATACATACATTTGAAAAATGCATATGAAAAAATGTGTACTTCTGGAAAATGCGCACGAACGCACCTTAATCAATGGGAGAAGAATGCATCCATTTCAAAGATGTGCAAAATTGATGCACACATTTGGAAAATATGCACAAAAATACGCATGGATTTTCATGCAAAAAGAAAATTTCAAAGCTCACAATTTGATATGGGCTTGAGACAGATGAGCCTCAAAATGGACTTCAGAGAACTTTGGCGAGCTCAAGTTTCGCTGATTTGCACATCCCTAATATTGTATTTCTATTTACATTATAGAAAATAATGTATTTTCTATAATACATTATAGAATTATAATGAATTAACTGCCAACCTAACAGTTCGAAATTAACTGCCAACCTGGCAGTTCGAAAGCAAGAAATTGCAAGTAGATAAATGCATACCGCCTTGGTGGGAAAGGTAACAGCGTTCTGTGCACCTCGGTGTTCAGTCATGCCGGCCACATGACCACAGAAGCATCTTCGGACAGCGCTGGCTCTTCGGCTTAGAAATGGAGATGAGCACCACACCTTAGAGTCGGACACGACTGGTTGGGGACACCTTTACCTTTACCTTTTTATTTACATTATAGTTATTATTTCTAAATTTGCACCTAAATGTGTGCAGTTGCATATGCAAATGTTATGCAAATTGATGTCCTCTTTCCCCCTCTTTTTGGTCATGCAATTCCCTTTTTTTGGCAAAATATTGGTGTCCTTTTTATGTTATGCAAATTGGTGTCCTCTTTATTGGTGTCCTCTTCATGGTGTCCTGTTTGGTGTCTATGGTGTCCTCTTTGGTGTCCTCTTATGTTATGCAAATTAGTGTCCTCTTTATGGTGTCCTGTTTGGTGTCTATGGTGTCCTCTTTGGTGTCCTCTTATGGTGTCTTTATTGGTGCCCTCTTTATGTTATGCAAACTGGTGTCCTCCTTCCCCTTCTGTTTTTGGTCATGCAATTCCTCTTTTTTGTCAATGTGTAAGTGGCCACCCTAGAAGGCTTCAAAAGCATCTGCTTCGCCACTGTTGGAAACACAGCGGAGATGTAAATGGACAGGATACGAAGGTCCTCTCCATTTATTTGAGTGCCAGTCTGCTCCTTGCTTCCTCCCTTCCCATGACTGTTTCCATCAGTGGTCGATCTACCTGGTCATTATATAACTTTAATATACCCAAGGGCCAAAAAATGTTATGATGTGAAGCATGTGATCAACTCTTGTGTGTTTGCTTTGTTTTTTGTTTGTTTACTAAATAGCAGCCGCTCCATCTGGGTTAGAACTAGGACCGTGCACCATTTTGGCTCCAGAGCTGAATTCCAAGCTGAAGTGGGGTGCTTCAGGCCACTTCAGGCCACTCTCAAAGCAGGTTGGGGTCAGCCTGAAGCAACCTGAAATGGGATGAAACAGCATTCAATTTCTGGGACTAGAGGAAGTTACCAGAATGGCGACTCCCTTGAAGGGGCTGATGGCCTGCGCCCCACGGATCCAGGCATGTTGGCCTTGGCACCAATGGTAGTTTTCATCTGGGGGCAAACAGCAGCCACACGAGGGATCCAGACTCCAGACAGGTTCTCTAACAGAAACAAAGGGTTATACTCCCCCGCACACACACACACACACACACACACACACACACACTGTAGTCGTGGCACCCAGGGGTGGGGACAAACAAAATTAAGAACTTGATGGCCAATCTAGTGCTTAAGGTTTGTCTATTTTGGCCCTGAATTTGCTTGTTTTCATCTTCTCACCCTACTTATTCCTTCCCTTTCGTGTGATTTTCATTCTGGTAGGGGTTTCTCTATTTTATTCTTCACACAGTGCTCAATACATGATCCTAGTAAATAATTAATAGGAACAATTCTCACTTTGCACAAAAACCTCTGCCTATACAGTTGTTTCAGGCTGTCGAGAATGAGCAACCACTCAAACAATGCTATAATAACGTGTCATAAGAATACGGTCTCTATTCTATCTGGTAGCGGCTCTCAAAGATTTCACATCTGCTGTCTGAGATCCTTTTATCCAGTGATGCCAGGCAGCAAATCTAGGTCTTTGTTTGCAAAGTTTATGCTTTACCACTGACCAATAGCCCTTCCCAGTTTTCATGGAAATATGCAAATGTATTTAAGTGTAAACAAAACAAGCTTTAATCAAGAGAACATACTTTAATTGCTTGGAAGTCCTGCGTAGCATCGTTCCTTGGCTGTGCCAACACAGGGGAAGCTTTCAACAGGCTAAAGCAGCAAACATTGACAAGATAGAAATCAAACCATTATACAATTAGCCCCACAAAAATCAAGCTATTTTTTTATGTTCTGCCAAGTTCATGACGTATCAATGTGTTCTTTGTATAGCTAATGGTTTTGTAATTAGGATAAGACAAAGGGCTTGTCAGATGAGATGTGGCTTAAATACACAAGAAGGAGAAAAAACACATGTCCATTATTTTCCTACAGATTTACACTGGCCCTTTGAAGGTGTTAAAAGTGGCCATTAATATGCTAGAATTTTCTATAGCTGGTGATTTAAACCCTGTTTGCAATCAGACTGCAAATTGTCATGTCGGGTTGCTGTCATCGTCCCCCTCCCCCAGGGAAGACATGAATGTAATCAGAGGAAATTGTTTCACCTTCCCCTCTAGGGGTTGTTTATTATTATTATTGCTGCAGTCAGCTTGCCATGAACAGCATTGCTCCTCTAAGTGCATGCAATGCATGCCCTATGAATAAGCATATGCTTAACAATTAGTAAAAGAATCAGTACTTCTACTGTATTGCAACAAGGTACAGAGAGTTCAGAAGCAAAGTGTGGAACTAGGGCTCAGGCAACAGGAACACTGAGCCAGCAATAGGGATGCTGGATAAATTCGAGATGGACTAGAATGAGCTCAGATTTCTAAGAATCCAACCTGCAGAATCCTCTGCAGAGCAACCCCTCAGGCGACATGGAGTCTGTGGACTTCCAGATTTTTTTTTGCAAAATGCACATTTTGCGCAATGATGATGCGCATTTTGTGATCACCATTTTATTTCTCAAAAGATGGTGCCCGTGGAGCTCGATGAGGCTGCTGGGGTGAGTGTGGGCTGCTTGCAGAGTGCGGGAGGGGCTTGAGTGCGGTCCGAGGACTGGCGGGTGGGGGCAGGAGTTGGGTGGGCACCCAGAGAACCTGAATGAGAGTGGGTTTGCACACCCCTCTAATACGCAAGTTTCTGCTGAAGAACAGTTGAATGGAATAGGGGACAATACACAAAATGTTTCATACTAAGGTAAATTATGTTAATTGTTACAATACCTGTTATGTAATTATTTGTGTATTTTTCTGCATGATTAAAAACATAATCCACAACTGTCTGTGAGCAGATGGAACAAAAGGTTTCTGACAATCTATGAAACACAGACGGAGCAGATTTTACACAGACTGTACATCCCTAGCCAGCGATGCTAAAATTGGTGTGAAATATCAACTAAAGGTGGTCATTTAAAAGAATATATGATTTTTATTTTCTGTTCAGTATGGAAACAACAGGAATGTTTTCAAGATAGGAGATGAAAAGTCAGATATCTGCCTGCTCAGGGGCTTAGTAAAAGACTCTGCCAGGTGGAGTGACACTGTTGCACCATCTCATTGGCCCTGTGCTCACTGCCTAGCACAGTAACTTACATCACATCCACCCACTGAATAGTTTTGGTGGTGGGGAAGAGAATATCGGAGACATGTGACTCTGGCCAACTGTGGCTGATTGGGCAGAAGCAACCAGCAGGGTTTTGTGGGGGGGGGGTTGCACTATAATTTATGAGCAAGAGCAATCTATCTGAACTGTGAACACTTGGAATTCCTGTAGCAGTCCCTTTAAAGTTCTACACCTACCTTGTCAGAGATGTCGCTAATCACCCCAGAGATTACAGGCTTGCACAACTTGTGACTCCCCCACCCCCATGCCATCCCAGCCTTGGCTGAACACAACTGAGAAAACATAGGAAGGGAGAGCTGTAGCTGAATATGTGAGAACACATAGAAGGTCCCAGGTTCAATCTCAGACACCTCTGGTTAAATTTTAACTGTAAAAAGGATCATGTGTAGGAAAAGGGCTAGGTAAGGGATCTCTGACTGAAACTTTGGGGAGCTGATTCAATGGGCAATCATGCCACTGGGCAAGATAGATCAATGGCCTGATCTATATGTCCTACCCCCCCCCATTTTTTCAGTCCCATGCCCATGGATTGGCATCTTGGTGGACCACCATCCATGGTAGTTGGGAAGCATTCAGAATTGATTTTGTTCAGTCGTTCAGTCATGTCCGACTCTTCGTGACCCCATGGACCATAGCACGCCAGGCCTTCCTGCCCTGCACTCTCTCCCAGAGTGTGCTCAAGTCCATATTCATTGCATCAGTGATGCTATCTAGCCATCTCATCCTCTGCCGTCCCCTTCTCCTTTTGCCTTCAATCTTTCCCAGCATCAGGGTCTTTTCTAGTGACTTTTCTCTTCGCATTAGGTGGCCACAATATTGGAGCTTCAGCTTCAGTATTTGTCCTTCCAATGAGCACTCAGGGTTGATTTCCTTTAGGATGGACTGATTGGACCTCCTTGCAGTCCAGGGGACTCGTAAGAGTCTTCTCCAGCACCTCAGTTCGAAAGCATCGATTCTTCGGTGCTCAGCCTTTCTTATAGTCCAGCTCTCACAGCCATACATTACTACTGGGATAACCATAGCTTTGATTAGACGGACCTTTGTCAGCAAGGTGATGTCTCTGCTCCTTACTATACTGTCTAGGTTTGCCATAGCTTTCCTCCCAAGGAGCAAGCGTCTTTTAATTTCATGGCTACAGTCATTGCCTGCGGTGATCTTGGAGCCCAAGAAAGTAAAATCTGTCACTGCTTCCATTTCTTCCCCTTTTATATGCCAGGAAGTGATGGGGCCAGATGCCATGATCTGAGTTTTTTTAATGTTGAGTTTCAAACCAGCTTTTGCACTCTCCACTTTCACCCTCAACAAGAGGCTCTTTAGATCCTCTTCGCTTTCTGCCATTAGGGTGGTATTGTCTGCGTACCTGAGGTTGTTGATAATTCTCCCGGCAATCTTAATTCTGACCTGTGATTCATCCAACTGGCATTTCTCATGATGTACTCTGCATATAAGTTAAATAAGCAGGGTGACAATATGGAGCCTTGTCGTACTCCTTTCCCAATTTTGAACTAATCGGTTGTTCCATGTCTGGTTCTTACTGTTGCTTCTTGACCCTTGTACAGGTTTCTCAGGAGACACGTAAGGTGGTCTGGTACTCCCATCTCTTTAAGAATTTGCCTGAGCTTGTTGCGATCCACACAATCAAAGGCTTTAGTGTAGTCAATGAAGCAGAAATAGACATTTTTCTGGAATTCTCTTGCTTTCTCCATGATCCAGTGAATGTTGGCGATTTGATCTCTAGTTCCTCTGCCTCTTCGGAACCCAGCTTGTACTTCCGGTAGTTCTCGGTTCACATACTGCTGAAGCCTAGCTTGTAGGATTTTGAGCATCACCTTGCTGGCATGTGAAATGAGTGCAACTGTGCGGTAGTTTGAACACTCTTTGGCATTGTCCTTCTTTGGAACTGGAATGTAAACTGACCTTTTTCAGTTTTGTGGCCACTGTTGAGTGTTCCAAATGTGTTGGCATATTGAGTGCAGCACTTTAACAGCATCATCTTTTAGGATTTTAAATTGCTCAGCTGGAATACTTTCATCTCCGCTAGCTTTGTTGTTAATAATGCTTCCTAAGGCCCACTTGACTTCACTCTCGAGGATGTCCGGCTCAGGTTCAGCGAGCGCACTATCATGGCTATCAGGGACATTAGGATCTTTCCTGTATAGTTCTTCTGTGTATTCTTTCCACCTCTTCTTAATCTTATCTGCTTCTGTTAGGTCCCTGCCTTCTTTGTCCTGTATCATGCCCATCTTTGCACAAAATGTTCCCTTGATATCTCCAATTTTCTTGAAAAGATCTCTAGTCTTTCCTATTCTATTGTTTTCCTCGATTTCTTTGTATTGTTCATTTAAGAAGGCCTTCTTGTCTCTCCTTGCTATTATCTGGAACTCCGCATTCAGTTGGATATATCTTCCCCTTTCTCCCTTGCTTGTCGCTTCCCTTCTTTCCTCAGCTACTTGTAAAGCCTCATCAGACAGCCACTTGGCTTTCTTGCATTTCTTTTTCTTTGGGATGGATTGAGTTGCTGCCTCCTGAACAATGTTATGGACCTCTGTCCATAGTTCCTCAGGGACTCTGTCTATCAGGTCTAATCCCTGAAATCTATTCCTCACCTCCACTGTATATTCATAAGGGATATGATTGAGGTCATACCTGAATGGTTTAGTGGTTTTCCCTACGTTCTTCAATTTAAGCCAAAATTTTGCAACAAGAAGCTCATGATCTAAGCCACAGTCAGCTCCAGGTCTTGTTTTTACTGACTGTATGGAGCTTCTCCATGTTTGGCTGCAAAGGACATAATCAATCTGATTTCGATATTGACCATCTGGTGATGTCCATGTGTAGAGTCGCCTCTTGTGCTGTTGTAAAAGAGTGTTTGCTATGATCAGCGTGTTCTCTTGGCAAAACTCTATTAGCCTTTGTCCTGCTTCATTTTGTACACCAAGGCCGTGCTTGCCTGTTATCCTGGTGATTTCTTGAATTCCTACTTTAGCATTCCAATCCCCTATGATGAAGAGGACAACTTTTTTTTGGTGCTAGTTCTAGAAGGTGTTGTAGGTCTTCATAGAACTAGGGGTGGACGAAAGTTCCTTACCTTTCGCCAAAGCTTGTTCGCGGTGGGGGGGAGGCGCTTTGCTGCTCCCCCCGCGAAGTTCAGGCCGGGGGGGGAGGTTTCCCGCCTCGCCCGGCCGCGAACTCGAAAGTTTAAAAAAAAACAAAAAACGCCCCCTGATAGGCTACGTGACGATTGACGTAGCCTATCACGGCTGACTTTGCAAATCTAGCCGTGATAGGCTACGTTAATCGTCACGTAGCCTATCAGGGGGCGTTTTTTTTTTCTTTTATTGCAATGGCGGCGGCGGCAGCCGGTCGAAAGACCGGCTGCCGCTCCCGCCCTGCTCGAACACCCGCCGAACCGCCGGCCGGACCCACCGCCGGGAGGGACATTCGGCAAAGGTAAGTCCCGTTCCCGGGGGAGGTGCGGGGGGCGGGGGGGTTCGGAGGATTACTCCCTGAAACTTGTTCGGGGGGCCAAACACGTTGGCGCTCGGCCCCCCGATGTTTTGGGGAGAAATTCTTCACCATCCCTACATAGAACCCATCAACCTCAGCTTATTTGGCATCAGTGGTTGGGGCATAGACTTGAATTACTGTGATGTTGAATGCTTTGCCTTGGATTCGTACTGAGATCATTCTTTCATTTTTGAGATTGTACCCCAGTACTGCTTTTCCCACCCTTTTATTGACTATGAGTGCTACTCCATTTCTTCTAAGGGATTCTTGCCCACAGTAGTAGATACGATGGTCACCTGAATTAAATTCACCCATGCTTGTCCATTTGAGTTCGCTGATTCCCAAGATGTCAATGTTCAATCTTGCCATCTCATGTTTGACCACCTCCAGCTTACCTTGATTCATTGACCTTACATTCCAGGTTCCTAAACAAGATTGTTCTTTACAGCATCGGATTTTCTTTTCACCACCAGACACATCCACAGCTGAGTGTCCTTTCGGCTTTGGCCCAGCCGCTTCACTCTTTCTGGCGCTACTTGGAAATACCCTCTGCTCTTCCCCAGTAGTATATTGGACACCTTCTGACCTGAGGGGCTCATCTTCCGGCATCATCTCTTTTAGCCTTGTGATATGTTGCATGGGGTTTTCTTGGCAAGAATACTGGAGTGGGTTGCCATTTCCTTCTCCAGTGGACCACATTTTGTCAGAAATTTCTGCCATGACCTGTCCGTCTTGGGTGGCCCTGCATGGCATAGCTTACGGCTTCACTGAGTTATGCAAGCCCCTTCACCACAACAAGGCAGTGATCCATGAAGGGGATCATTCAGATTGGTGGATCCCAAATAGTGTAGGCTTTGCCCTATTATCTTATCCCATAAGATGACAGAAGTATTGTCCACACTCTCATTTGTCTTTTGTCTACATACCATCATCATGAAGACAAATCAGAGTGAGGACAATGGTTTTTGCCTTTACTCTGGCATCTTATGTGCAAAAGAAAGCAAAACAGAACCCAACAGCAGCATGGTGCAAGATTGCAGCTGTTAGTGAGTGAAGTAATCACTTTGTCCTTGCTAACCATACTCTCCTCCTACAAACCAAACCAAACCAAACCAAAACAAAAACACTGAAGGAGATGATTCTCTCCATAGGCTGTGATCAGGATGGCAATGTTTGTGGGGAGAGATTTCAATTCAGCATTTGTCAGGCATTGGCATGGGTCAGATTCTGTTCTAGGACCCAAGGGAGCTGGCTTGTCTGTCCACGTGGGCCAGAATCAGCTAAATGGTCAAAGCCAGATATCAATCCAGCAAAGTTTTAGGAATTAGGCAATGTCCTCAAACTAGAGAACAGTTGATCAAACTGAGTGAAAGCCCTGAGATTAGGGCATTATAGGGCCTGGTGGGGACAGGGACTGACTGTTGGGAACAACTAACTGAATGCTCAAGAATGATAATACTGCAGCTGAGGTGACACCCAAAAAACAAGAGCTCAGTTTAAGAACTTCAGAAAAGCCCAGCTGGATCAGACCAAGGGTCCATCTAGTCCAGCAATCTGTTCACACAGTGACCAACCGGCTGTCTGTGGGAAGCCCACAAGTAGGACAAGTGTGCCATAGCACCCTCCTGCCCATGTTCCCCAGCCATAGGTGTACATAGGCATACTGCCTCTGATCATGGAGATGGCATTTAGTCATTAGGACTACTAGTCACTGATAGGCACAAATTTGTCTAACACAAATTTGAAAGCCTTCCAAACTGGTGTCTATCGCCACATCTTCTCGTAGTGCATTTTATAGTTTAACTGTGTGCTATGTGAAGAAGTATTTCCTTTTATTTGTCCTGAATCTCACACCAATCATTTTGTCGGGCTTGTGGTGGAGACGGCGTGATACTGGAGTAATAAATAAGGTATTGGTGCTTAAATGGTTGAAATTTCAGTTTGGCCCTACAGCCCAAATTACAAACCAAAAAACATGTTGATACATCTTTGTCACTTGTTGTGTGTTTGTTTGAGGAAGGGTCACAGCTCAGTTGAAGAGCACATGCTCTGCAAATAAAAGGTGCCAGGCTTAATTGTAGGCATCTCCAGATTATGGATAGGCAAATCTGCAGGCTTGTGTGCAGTTTTCTTTGCCCATTTTTCAAAAGTGTGAAAAATACTTTTTTTTTGCGGAATGCATTGGAAACATGGAAATGTATAAATTTCTGATCGCAAATTGTGTTTTGGTCCACAGTCATTTCTGGGAGGTACAGATCAGGTAAATCCATTAAAGAAGCTTAATGGAGTGAATTTCTCACCCATCCTTACTCCAGGTAGGGGTAAAAAAGACTCCTACCTTAATGCCTGGAAAGCCACTGCCAGCATAGTCATAGCATAGAATCATAGAATAGTAGGGTTGGAAGGGGCCTACAAGACCATCAAGTCCAACCCCCTGATCAGTGCAGGAATCCAAGTCAAAGCATCCCTGACAGATGGCTGTCCAGCCTCATCTTGAACGCCTCCAGTGTGGGAGAGCCCACCACCTCCCTAGGGAATTGGTTCCATTGTCGTATTGCTCTAAGGGTCAGGAAGTTTTTCCTGATGTTCAGCCGGAATCTGGCTTCCTGTAACTTGAGCCCATGATTCCGTGTCCTGCACTCTGGGATGATCAAGAAATGATCCTGGCCTTCCTCTCTGTGACAACCTTTCAAGTACTTGAACAGTGCTATCATATCTCCCACCCAGTCTTCTCTTCTCAAGGCTAAACATGCCCAGTTCTTTCAGTCTCTGCTCATGGGCGTTGTTTCCAGTCCCCTGATCATCTTCGTTGCCCTCCTCTGAACCCTCTCCAGTTTGTCTGCATCCTTCTTAAAGTGTGGTGCCCAGAACTGGACACAGTACTCCAGATGAATCCTAACCAGTGCTGAGTAGGGGGAACTAGTACTTCACATGACTTGGAAGCTATACTTCTATGAATGCAGCCCAAAATAGCATTTGCCTTTTTTGCAGCCACATCACATCGTTGGCTCGTAGATAGTACAGAGCTCAGCTATATTTCCCTAGGCCCTGATAAAAATTCTCTCCCACTGAGATGATATTTTTCAGTATTTGCTTCTAAGCATTGGTTTCTGCTCAGTTATCCCAGGAATTTAAACCAATGAAAACTTTGTCAACTCAACTGTGTATATAACAATCCAATAAGCCAAAATGATGTTTCTGATGCAAACAATATCCACGAGACAGGAGTAATCATAATGTAATTAAATTACAAGAGAGCAGGTTTTCACATAGATTGATCCCACTGGGGTTGTCATTTCCTGAACAATTATCTGGAGCATAAATTATCTTTCACTTACTTCTGTTTAGAGAGAAAAAGGCACATCTTTTATGCATTTTAGCAGCTTCTGTTTCCTGGACACCAAGGCCTTGAAGAACAAAACAATAAAATATAGCTTAGCATAGCACCATGAAAATGTGGATATATATTTCCTGTGACAAGGTCATTTAAAAAAAAATGAGCCTATTTTTGCCATGGTTTATACCGTTTTAATCATTCCTGCCTAGTGTGATGTCAGTAACATCATGGATTAAAAGAAGCAGAAGGGACAATGCAAAGTTAGCCAACCTGTGTTAGTTTAATAGTGTAAATTAATCAGAGGTGAACTGCTCAAACTCAGATGTTTCTGAGTTTTGATTTGATTAAACAGAAACATTCCAAGTGCAGATCTAAATCTCTTGGGCCTTTTATTCCACAGAGACTATTCCCTACCTTATGCCCCACTGTGATTGCATGTCACTGTCCTGGCACAATCACAACATTTATTTATTTATTTTTAATGAGGAAGAGGCATTTGAATATGTAACCATGCTATTACAGTAGATTATGGAAGTCCCCTCACTCTGGAAGTCCTCTCACATTCTTGAATTGCCAGGGAAGCATCTAAGAAATTATGTGTAAATTTCCTTTATATATATATATATATATATATATATATATATATATATATATCATGTTAGCTGGACAGAATTCACCAGTTTCTCTTTCTGTGACAAGAATTTTATCATGGTCAAGAAGATTGTCAGGATGTGCACCAGGCAGACATCCAAAGATGGTTCTGACTGAGGTAGGGTGTTTAGACCTCATCTTTGAGAGCAGGGATGTCTGAGAATGTTGTTTTTGCTCACAAAACATCTGAGCATGCCCCATTCAAAGCGCAAACGTGAGCACAGGCATGAGCATGAGCACGTGTCCACTGAAAATATTCTCAAATTGTCCAACACTTTCTTGTGTTCATCTCATTCCTGATTCCCAGTTCAATTTGTGCAAATTTCCTCAGTAGCCCAAATCAGCCCCATTTTAGTCTATGAAGGAAGTTTGCATAAATCCGGGGAGCTTTGCATAAATCTCCTATTTGACAGCTGCACAAGTTTCCTGTTCGCACAGAGTGAGCAGGGATCGCGCAGACACAAATGGGAATGGGGTATGAGACGAGCAATGAGATGATGCTTGGAGAATCTTGGCAATCACATATATTATTCATTCGCCCATCCCTATTTGAAAGCCAGGATGATATGACCATCCTCCCACTGCTGGTCGTCTATGAATGTCTCTAAAGACACATTATACTGGGGGCAGGGGGCAGTAGCTCATCATCTTTGGTGGACCACTGTGGACTTCTGTCTGGCTCCTTAGCTGCCAATCTAGAGGCTAGAAAGATAGAGAGAACATGGTGTCTGTGGCAAGAGGACTTGCTAAATTAAAGCTTCTCCTTCTCCTTCATCTTTTTAATGCTGCTGGTTGTCCAAAAGGCCTCCAAAGATAAAGGCCCCCAAAGATAAAGAGAATATGGTGTCTATGGCAAGAGGACTTGCTATGGGCCTGGACTGAGGAATTGGTCCACCTGTCACTCACTTGTTGGAATGCTTCTCTAGGAAAATGAGTTAGTTAAAGTTTTGTTGTTGTTGTTTATGCTGCTGTTTGTCCAAAAGGCCCCCAAGGCAAAATGTACACAAAATGTAAACAAAGAAAATCCAGAATAAAACCAATAGATTATAAAATCAAGCAATTAAATCAAAATAGTGGTATGACTAGCAGCAACCGAGAAAACAAAATTCACAAAAATCCAGGGATAAGAACAACAGCAGTTGCCACAGAATTCTTGATGAATCAGGGTGATCTTCACTAACATCATAAGGAAGAAAGGGAACAGACCTGCCTCCTGAGGAAGTGAGTTCCAGAGCCGAGGTGTTTCCATAGCAGTGCCAGACCAAGCCATTTTGCTGCCTGAGGTGAGGGGAAGATGGCACCTCTCCCATTCCACACAGACAAGCCAACTGGGCAGGATGTTTAATATTTCTTTGACACACTGGCAATGGAACAGCATCCTGGTCCACAACTGAGAGCAGCAGAAGGCTAGCTTAAGGGGTGCAAGGCAGGCCACATGGCCCATAGCTCTCTCCTCCGACACCCTGATGTTGCATCCCAGGAAGTGCTGCATAAGTTGACTGCCTCAATCTACCTAATGCAAGGGCAGATCCTGTGCCATAGAGAAAGCCTTGCTCTGCATTCTGGCCAGCCCAGCTTCAGAAAATGGGAATTGCACAGCAGACACCCCCCCCCCCCGAAGTTCTCAACAGGTGACCAGTATTACCTGGAAGGTAGAGAGTGATCCTTCAGAGACTCCTGACACAAGCTATATAGGGCTTTAAAGGCCTTAACCAGGACTTCAGTGGGGCTTGGAAACAACTGGGAGACAGTGTAGAAGTAATTAGTTGCTGACAAAGGCAATCTTTTTTTTGAGAGAAACGAAATCATACAAGAACTGGTCCATTCTAGGGAATATTCATGGATATATGCTTTTGCAAAGTATCCATTGCTCAGGATGGAATGCTCTGTGCATCTCAAAAAAAAAATTCCAAAAACAAAGCAATAATTTTATGTATTTCCCCACAAGCAGCATTCTCAGGTGAGCACATTCATTATGCACCAATCAAATAAACCTGAACATAAGTAAACACAAATTTTAATTGGCATTTCCTTAGAAAGTATTGTGAAATCATCCTCCCCGCTTTTTTTTTTTTTAGACAAGGGAAGAGAAATGACTGCCTATAACTTGTAATTGAATTATATGAAAGCAAATAATTCTAATATAAACATTGCTTTCTCTTATCTGGGTTAAAGCTGCTGTTTTAATAGATGCATGGGGGATTTTTTTAATTTGTGTTTAATTGATTTGCAGAGTGTGTTCCCTGCAGTGCAGATAGTTTTGGACAGGATATACAGCCTGCATTGAAGGTGACTGATATGGTTATAGGGATGCATTTTGCATGAGGAATTATATTTCTAGCTAAAAATATAAATAAATCTTTGGCTTGTATTTTAAACCTAGAGAAAAGATCATCCCAGAGTGCAGTACACAGAAAAAGGGGCTCAAGTTAAAGGAAGCCAGATTCTGGCTGAATATCAGGAAAAACTTCCTGACTATTACAGCAATTCGAGAATGGAACCAATGACCTAGGGAGGTGGTGGGCTCTCCCAGACTGGAGGCATTCAAGAGGAAGCTGGACAGCCACTTGTCAGGGATGCTTTGACTTGGATTCCTGCATTGAGGAGGGGGTGGACGTGATGGTCTTATAGGCCCCTTCCAACCCTACTATTCTATGATGCTATGATGCTATGAAAATACATGTAGCCCTGGATTGTGATAGATTTGATCAGGGATAGGCAACCTTGCTCCCATTCATCATAGGAGAGGGGTCATAATGCAGTGACAGAGCACACACGTTGCTTGCAGACGTTGCCAGGTTTCAATATCTGGAATTTCCAGTTCAAGAATCAGGTTGCAGGTGACATGAAAGACCCCTGCCCAAGACCCCGGAGAACCACTGCCAGTCAGAGTAGTCAGTAGTGGGCTAGATAGACAAATAGCTTGACTTGCATAGCAGCTTCCTATGCTGAAACCTCTTAACCTCCAATTAACTGTGTACGTCTTCTTTTGGGGACCCCATGGCCAACCAACCCTGCCATTTGAGTGCCTCCAGAAATACTTTTATAGGCAACAATAAGTTAAGATGGACCATGTCCAGGTTTGAATCAGAGCTAGGGCAGCTGTTCAAGGCTGGGTTAATAGTTCAATAGGAGGACATGTGCTTTGTATGCAGATGGTGCCAGGTTCAGTCCCTTGCATCTCCAGTTAAAAGGAGCTAATATAATATTGCTTGGAAAGGAAATCTTGGACATCATCTACCAGGCAGAGTATTTATTTATTCATTTATTTGACAATATTTGTATACCGGTCCACATCCAAAGATTTCAGAGCGGGGAACAGCAGACAGGATTAAAGAATAAAAACACCATGTTAAAATGATTATTTATTTATTTATTTAAAAGAAACAGAGTTCTGATAAAACTGAGTTTTGATAAACCACAGCTGGTCACTCAAGGAAGGCCTCCTGAAATGACAATGTCTTCAGGAGGCTCTGAAAGCAACACAGTGGTGGTCCCTGCCTGACTTCCAAAGGCAGGGAATTCCACAGGAAGGGGGCCACCACACTGAAGGCTCTTTTCCTGGTGGACTCCAGTCAGGCCATGGGTAGACAGTAGGGCTGTGCATGGACCCCCCCATTCCATTATGGATGCTGCTTAGGATCTTCTGAAGAGCCCCATTCTGCCTTGGACTGATTCAGACCCCTCCACTTCAGCTCGGATCTGAATCCAAAGTGAGATTTCGATGTCCGAATCACTAGTTTTTGACGTTTTCCCATTGGCGTGCATGGGAAAACACAAATGGCCATAACGTTTTCAGTTTTTATGATACATAGATTAAGTTTGGGGACCTCTCAGCCCCCTTGGAGGGGACTCCACCTGCCAAATCTCAGATAGTTTGGCCCATTGAGTTTTGTGCTAGGTGCAGTTAAATTTTGATTCCCCCCCACAAAACCTCTCAAAGCAAAAAGCTATAATTTTTCACTGTTTCCACAGAAGTGCTTGAAATCTGGGCCTCTCTCAGCTCCCCTGGAGGCAGTGGAGGGCATCCTACCTGCTAAATTTCAGACAGTTTGGCCAACTAGGTTCTGCGCAAGGTGCACCGGTAAAAATGTGCTGTTCTCAGAAACTCAAACCAAAGTTCATAAGGGGAGAATCAAGTTAGATGTTGAAGCGGTGAGGAGATCGCTATCCTTAAACTCTGCTGTAGGTTTCTTTGAAGTGCAAATAGTGCTACTTTCCTATTCACAATCAATAACCTCAGGGTCTCTTTGGCTGAATTGCCAAAAGACAGCAACCCTGCCAGATGGGCACAGCAGCATCTCACCCACCCCTGCCAAGACCCCGAAGATGCTTGCTTTGCAACACACAGTGTAGTATTATATTATTTAAATAATAGCTGTTAATGTGTGTAGTGCTTTGCCCAATGTTTTTGGAAATGTAGACTGTGTGTAGGTCTTTGACACACACTGTTTGCTTGTCCACACAGCACAAGCATACATACACACACACACACACACACAAGCAAAAGAAAAGCAAACACTAAATTACAAGCAAAGGGTGGAGGACTAACTATAACCCTAACAGAAGAGATTTTTGGGGGGAGGGGGGAGAGATCAAAAATGGGAAGAGAAGAAATACAGGAATTGAGAAGAGGTGGAGGAGAGCCAAGAACAAGGATATTTATTAAAAAATCTAGACAGAATCAAAGTAAGGGTAAAATAATGGTTGAGAGAGAATTGAAAAGTGTGTGTGGGGGGGGGGAGAGAGATAAGAAACTACAGTGAAATTTTCTGGATTTTTAAATGAACAAACAGCAAGAATGTTCCATAAATCTATTACAGAAGGTTGGGTGGAGAGACACTAACATAGCTGTCATAGCAGGGGAAGAAAGTAAAACAAGGATCCATGAAATCAAAAAGGGATCCCCATGATTTCATATGATTTTTAAAGGGGAGGCCCCCAAACCACCATCCAAGCACATCACACATCTGTATCCATGGACTGAGCCAGAAAAATCGCCACTTGTAGGTGCAGCCATAGCACAAAACCAGGGATCCAAGGCAGGGATCCTCAGGGATCCTCATGATTTTTACAAGGAACATACCCCAAAGCACTATCATATCACAGAGCACATCTGCCTCCATGGACTGAACCAGAAAAAATCACGGATGACCACTCATGGGCATAGCCATGGTGCAAAAACAAGGATCTGAGGCAGGGATCCTCATGATTTTTACAAGAAAGATATCCTCAAACACCGTCATATCACAGAGCACATATATACCCACGAATTGAGTGACAAAGAACAGATTTGGGGCTTCATAGCACTGTTATGTTATAATATAAATCTGTGGATAAGATGCCCAATTCAATATGGATCCTCTGAATGTTTACTTTGGGTCTCTCCCTGCCCACCCACCCCCCATCAAAGCACATAAGTCATGTTTGTCCAAGTATGCATACTAAGAATCCCATATCTGCTGCTTCCCAGCAGATCCCAGATCTTCTGCTTCACCTCAAATGGTGTGCACCATTTATGCGAGGCCTGGATCATGATAGATCATCTGGATTTTATAGTGCATCCAAAATCATAGCTGAATCACAAAGGAAGTCCTTGTCATATTGCTCAGATCCAGGATGGCAAGAAAAAAGAATGGATTCAAGATGCAGTTCCTTATGGGTCCTCTGGATTTTAATACAGTGTTCCCACAAATGAACCATTACATCACAGATCACATCCATGGCCACAGAGGAAAGTATTAAGATTATTGATCCTGTGCTTCATGGAGCAAGAGTGATGTAAAAACATGAATCCATAACAATGACACTCCCATGCTTCATGGAACCACCATGGCATAAAAACATGGAATTGGTTCAGTGCATGGGCATCTGTGTGATCTATTAATTGACCATGGTTTCATGTGGATTCCATATAAAATTCCAATCCATGTTTTTGTGCTGTGCCTGTGCCCACAATGAGCAATTTTTCTGGTTCAGTCCATGGAGGCAAATGTACTCTGTGAGATGTTTGGGGGTATCTTTCTTGTAAAAATCATGAGGACCCCTGAGGATCCCTGCCTCGAATCCAAGTTTTCCACCATGGCTACACCCACAAATGGAAGATCCATGATTTTTCTGGTTCTGTCTGTGGTGGCAGATGTGCTATGTGATCGGATGGTGGTTTTGTGGGTCTCCCCTTTAAAAATCATATGAAATCATGAGGATCCCTTTTTGATTTTATGGATCCTCGTTTTACCCAGTAGCATGCACTTTCTTCTTGGCTTCATTCTGCCAAAGAAGAGTGGGAAGGATTAAAGCTTCCTCTGCCATCCCTGGCAGAGACTGGGGCAGTTGCTCTAGGGATGGTGCGGGTGACCAATTCAGTCTGGGAATCCAGCAGGACTGCCCCTCCCTGAACCCCCAAGCCCCGCTTGCCAAGCCCCTGCCCCTGCTTGCCCCCTGCCCATGCTCAGCGAATGGCCTGCACTCACCCTGGTGGCCTCATCAAGTTTCATGTTTGCCATTTTTTGAGAAATAACATGGCGATTGCAAGAACGTGCATATTTGCCCATGTGTGAAAATGTGCTTTTTTTGCAAATGCACACATTCACATATGCAAAACTGCACATTTTGCAAAAATGTTCATTTTGCACACACACAAATATGTGCATCCCCCAAAATGCGTACTTTCGAACATTCAAATATGCACATTCACAAAATGCACATTTTCACGCATATGAAGACATGCACATTTTTGCTATCACCATTTTATTTTTCAAAAATTGGCAACCACAGAGCTCAACAAGGTTGCTGGGGTGAGTGCAGGCTGCTCACCAAGCATGGGAGGGGCTCAAGCACGGTCCAGGGACTGGGGAGTGTGGGCAGGGCCTGAGCGGGTGTCTGGAGAACCCAGATGGGGTTGAGTTCACATATCCCTAAGTTGCTCCCAGTGGCTAGGACTGGAGTGGAGAGAGAAATGCCATGGAGTTTCCCTCTCAGCTCCCATCCAATCCTGCTGCTGCCGCCACTGCCGCCACCATCACTGCACACAATGGCAGCTTGTCAGGGCAGCAGGAGTCTGCTCAATTATCAGGTGGCTTGCACACCCCAATGGATCATCTTGCACCCCCCCATGGGTTTATGCACCCCATTGTGGAGACCACTGCTCTAGCCAAAGAATGTTCTGACAGTCCTCTCTTCTCCAGTAACACCACCTCTCTCACAGTGAGCAAGCAGAGGCTGACTCACAGCAACACTCCCTCCCTCCCTCCCTTCCTCCCTCCCTCCCTCCTCCTCCTCCTCCTCCTCCTCCATGCCCCCTCCCCTTCCCCCACCCCTCCTGGTGACTGGATCTCTCTCAAATTCATACATTTGGTGCCTCTGCATCCTCTTGCCTTCCCCTCTCTCCTCCTCCTGCCCCTCTGCGTGATCTTTCAGAAGTTGATACCTTTTGGAGACACCCTGTCTGGGTTGCTCAGAAGGCATAAGAAGGGCTATGAATCTCTGAGGTGGACAAGGTGCCTTGTGGAGGAGCCCCTTTGCTTTGGGGTGCCTCGGTACTGGTCTGATCTGCTTCATAGCACGACGAGGCACCTCCAAATCAGCCCACTTTGCCTCGTTATTCAGGCTTCGGACTGAACTGGTGCACAGCCCTAGTAGACAGCAGTGGGCTCAGCAGACTCTGCTGAAGGCACATAGATCACCCTCATTCTTCTGGGCTCATTGCAGATTACATGATGTTACCAGCTGTCCTCATCTACATGTGTCTAATGATGCACATTTACCTGAACAGACAGGTGTAAGGATATTTAACCCGAAGTCTTGGTGTGCTATGGCAAGAATTGGTATACTCACGTGGGGAAAAATAACAGACAGTCAGCCTGAGATTAGAATAATCAAATATATGGTTTATTGTTTCAGATGACAGATGATAGATGATAGATAGATGATAGATAGATAGATAGATAGATAGATAGATGATAGATAGATAGATGATAGATAGATAGATGATAGATAGATAGATAGATAGATAGATAGATAGATAGATAGATAGATTACATTCAGCTTTTGAATGGGACCAGCAGTTATTTGGTTAACTCTATAGAGAAGGCTGGGGATGGAGGGAAAGGACCGAGAGACAGAAACATGCAAGCATTTTGGAAGGATGACGGAGAAGCTGATAGCTAACAGAGAGATAAAAACCAGAGAGAAACAAGAGAGACCAGAATGGAAATATCAAGACCCATGGAGACATGGGTAGCTGTTCTAAAGTTAGATGGTAAGAAAACATGGAATCAGAAAGGAAAAGAGACTGGAGCACATATATTACCTGCCCTGAAGCAAAGGGGGCAAAAGGGGGGACTTCCACAAGGAGGTTGTTGTAAGCTGGAGTACTTTATTGTCAGCAAAGGGTGTCCTTATTTCTCCATCTTGAATGTATCTGCTAAATTTCTTCTTCCACACCAGGTTCTCTCCTGGATTGGAACCCATAGCCCTCATGAGGAAGGCAGTGGTGAGTGGAAGCTCCATTTCCCAACTGCCCTGGAACCACACACCTCAGGAGTTCAAGGATGGGAGGAAGATAGATGGGGTGGGGGGATCTGGAGGAAACTAGTTCTCTTGGCAGAACTTCTCACATGACTGTGAACCCTCTCTCTAACTGAAAAAGATGGTCCTTTTACAATGTTTGTTTTGGGAAAGGATTTCTCCCTATGATCAAAGAGGAGCAGTGGCAATGAGGTTTTGTTTTTTCTGTCATGGGTATCTAGTGCTAAAGAAGGGTCATGTGCATAGTCTGGGTGTAGGTCCCTAACCTTGATGGATGCAAACGAGTGACTAAGTACCTATGATTAGGGATGGGTGAATCTGTCAGGTTCACTTTCTCCCACATTCCAGTTTTTAAAATCTCAAGTTGTTTCTCTCCAAAATATGAAGAACCTTGCAATTTTTGGTAAATTCTCATTAAAACTAAACTACAATGAAATTATCTGGTTCCCTAAGCCTCTGTATAGTAACCTTCCCAGACAACGCTGACATTTTAGGAGAAAGTTGCTAAAAAGGTGGCAAGGCTGCATCTCTTGCTTCTTGGTAGCACTGGTAACAATCTAGAACTTGAAATCAAAGCTATCCTATCTAACACGTATTCTACCTGAAAGACCACCTCCTCCCATAAAAGCCTGCCTCATCCTTGAGATCATTGGGAAAAGCTCTTCTTATGGGACTGCCACCATCAGAGGCACATTTGGTGGTGACATGAGAGAGGACCTTTTCGTTGGCTGCTCCCAGGCTCTGGAACACCCTCCCAAGGGAGGTTAGGTTCGCTCCCTCTCTGCTGTGCTGCAGATGGTAGGCAAAGATCACTTTATTCAAGAAGGCGTTTGGCCTGTAAGTAGGAATGCTGTGCTTAAAACTTCTCCCACATTTTTTTACCATTCTCATTCAATTTGATAGAAAAGAAATTGCTTTTGAAAAGAAATTCAAAGGAGGAGAAATTTTGGAGGAATTCTCATGGGTTGGGGTTGGGGTTCTTGTCCTTACTTTACTTATGAGGTGACCATGGAGCTTAATTTACTTATGAGATGGCCATGGAGTGTACAGAGATTCATTGCACAATAATCTCTGTGGCAGCTTGTAGCCTCCTAAGCTTCCTCCACTTCAATTAAAGCCATTGTGCGGAAGACATCCTGAGGAAATTCCTCCCATGGGGGTTTTCAGTTCAGGAAGTGCAGGGGGCCTGGGAGACTGCAGAGCCATGGAAAGATGTATAATAGAGAGAGAAAACACTCATGGCACCCTCGGCCACCTCGCAGTGATTAGGTAAACTCAAAACCCAAAAGAAATTCAAAACCCTGCCTGAGAAAAGTGGAAGCCTCAACATATAGCCATTTGCAAGAGCAGTGCAACAAATCAAAACCCCTTAGGTTTGAAAGAAAGAAGCAGTGCTACAACCCCTGTCGACAGTGAGCCCTATCTGTGAGAAACTTTTGGAGAATTTCTCCTCCCCTAGGAGAAATCAACCCTGAGTGCTCATTGGAAGGACAGATACTGAAGCTGAAGCTCAAATATTTTGGCCACCTGATGAGAAGAGAAAACTCCCTGGAAAAGACCCTGATGCTGGGAAAGACTGAAGGCAAAAGGAGAAGGGGACGGCAGAGGATGAGATGGCTAGATAGCATCACCGATGCAATGAATATGAACTTGAGCACGCTCCGGGAGAGAGTGCAGGACAGGAAGGCCTGGCGTGCTATGGTCCATGGGGTCACGAAGAGTCGGACATGACTGAACGACTGAACAACAACAACAACAACAGGAGAAATTCAGTGAAATTGTCCCCTCAATTTCTCTGGCCACAAATAGGCTGGAGAATTTTGAGAGGCACAGCTCTAGCATGTAGGTCTGTGGGTTGGGTGCTGTTTTTGTTCTGTAATGATTATGTTTTTATTGTATTTTTGTGTTTTATTGTTTTCATTGATTTAAAATTGTTTTGTAAGCCACTTTGAGAGCCATTTGTTTTGGTAGAAAGGGGTATGCATGCATGCATGCATGCAAACAAACAAACAAACAAACAAACAAATATGCTGTTCATACATACCACTTTTGGGCAGCTGAGAGATAAATATTTCTTCCACTGTCTTTCTGGCTTTCATCTCACATGCCAGGTTCAGTATGATTCATGCCAGGTTCAGCATGATTTTGTGTAGCATCTTTAAGAAACAAAAGAAACCCAGACAAACAACTGTTTGGCGTCTACATTTTTGGATGTTCCCACACATGTAGTCCACTTGGCAGAAGGGCAGAAGGTCAATGGGTTATGAATCCCCCCTGGCAAACTTCACAGTACTGTTACTAGATTAAAACCAGATGTATTGGCAATATATGCAGTAAGCGTGACTATGGTGGCAATCGCAGAGGCAATGAAGGGTAGCTTTGCTTTCGGACGTGAGTTTCTTGGGGAAGATTTCACAAGACAGGAAATTTCATAAAAATACATCACGATCCTAAGGGGGTGATGAGCACCAGCATCGGTTGGCTGGACTATTGTTGCCCCCGCCCCATCCTTCATGGCTCCAGAGTGCATTCAAACTATACAGCTCAGATACAGTATTGCCCACATAACTAATCCAGGAAGGAGAAAGCAGCAGCAGCCGCCGGGGGGGGGGGGCTATTTATACACACAATTTAGGGGATGCCCTATAACCACATTTAAATAATGACAAATAATCATGAATTAAAATAACCACAATTAGAATTTAAAAAATACAATAAATGCGACATATAAAACACAGCTATATAAGTAAAAAAAGAGACCACTTTAAAAACAGGGAGCAAAGGAACACAACGCTTCAGCATTAAAGCGGCGCAAATCCTATGCATGTTTCGACAGAAAGAAGTCCTACAGCTCCCAGTATGCCCCAGTCAGCCATGTGGGTTGGGACATGCTGGGAACTGTAAGGCTTCTTTCTGTTGAAACATGTGTGAGGTTGCGCCTTAAATAAATTAAGCACACGAAGCAGAAGAACAATGCACAGAGCTAACACGGTACTAAACCACCATATACATTAAAGGGCTTGGAGGGGGGAGCATTCGCCTGGCACCAGAAAGACATTAAAGTAGGTGCCAGGTGGACCTATCTGGGAAGGGCATTTCAGAACTGGGGGGGGGGGCGCTGCTGACAAGGTGCTTTCATGTATGGCTACGTACCTTAACTTGCAAACTCCCTGGGACTGGCAGGCTACTAATGTGGCTGGGATTTTGAGATTGTGAATGAAATCAGGGATGCATCCACAGCAGAAATTATAGCAATGGGTGACTTCAGTTATCCTCATGTAAATAGATGTATGTGCTGGCCATGACAAAGAGGTAACATTTCTCAAAACCAGGGATGGACGAAAGTCCCTTACCTGGTCCCGCAGCTTGCTTTGCGGTGGGGGGGAGGCGCTCCGTCCCTCCCCCCGAAATTCTGGGCGGGGTGGGAGGCGCCCCATCCCTCCCCGCCAAAATTCTGCTCAGGGGGGGAGGCGCCCCGGCCCTCTGGCCAAAATTCTGGCCGGGGGGGAGGCGCCCCGTCCCTCCGGCCGCGAATCTCATCTCCTGCTGGGACGCAAATGGTGGCGGCCGTAGCCGCCGCTGTTTGCATCCCTGCAGTCAGCCGTGATAGGCTACGTAAATATTTACGTAGCCTATCACGGCTGACTTTAGGGGGGGGAAGTGTGTATGCAAATGGCGGTGCCCATGGGCGCCGCCATTTGCATTCCTTATTTGGGCACATGTAGTCTACGTACACATTTACGCAGACTATGGAGAAAATAAGGGCAACGCAAATAGCGTTGCCCTTATTTTCACCGTAGTCTACGTAAATGTTTACGTAGACTACACGTGCCCAAATAAGGAACGCAAATGGCGGTGCCCATGGGCGCCGCCATTTGCGTACGTGCTTCCCCCCCCCCAAAGTCAGCCGTGATAGGCTACGTAAACATCTATGTAGCCTATCATGGTGTTTTCTGAAAATCTAGCCATGATAGGCTACGTAAATCTTTACGTAGCCTATCACGTTTGTTGTTGTTGTTGTTTTTTCACTTGGAAATGGTGGCGGTGGCAGCTGGTCGGAAGACCGGCTGCCGCCGCACCGCCGCCAAACTGCCGCTGGGAGCCGCCGCCGTCAGGGACATTCGAGAAAGGTAAGTCCCATCCCGGGGGGGATGGTGGGGGGGTGGCGGACTGTTTCTCAACCAATTTTGGGGGGCCGAATGCGTTGGCATTCGGCCTCCCGGAGATTCGTGGCAAAATTCTCCGACATCCCTACAAACTGTAAACAACTGTGCCCTGGAACAGTTGGTCACAAAACCAACCAGAAGGGAGTCGACCCTGGACTTAAGCATATGTGGTTTCCAGGATGTATTGTGAGATGTGAGAGTTGGGGGTGAAACGAGGGGGGCAGAAAATAAAGAGACAAGACTCAAGTAGTTGGTATAACAGTTGGGCCACATTTATTGAGATTGATCGGATCGGAAACCGAAGCGGGCAACTTCTCTAAGCCGGCGACTAACCTGGCATTTTATCGGGTAAGACATTTGATGCCTGTAGAGTGACATCTTTGATTGCCACCCCTCAGGACTGCCTGGTTTGGGGATGGGAGACCTACCCCTGTCACTGCCCCCCTGCTGGCCACGAAACTCTGACTGGGTGAGGTGAGTTGGCCTCAGAGGTAATCCTTATCTTCCAATTGGGGCAGCTAGGTTTGGGCGAACTCACCTGAGTCCGCCTCGCTGGAACCCTGCCCACTGCTGGGCCTGGCTTGTGCTGGGATGCAAGCTGGCTGGTGGTAGCCATGGGCCCAGGAGTGCTGTTGCTGCTGACATCATGAGCAACTGTATCCCTCTCTGCTGAGCACCAGCAGACAGGGGCACGGTTGCTCTCAGCAGCAGGATGGGAAGTGAGATGGAAGAGCCACTTCCCTCTCACTCCCCATCCTGCCATCTCCACCACCACCCAGATCAACTGAGCCCCTCTCTGCTGAGCACTGGCAGAGAGGAGCGCAGTTGCTTTGGGTGGTGTGGTGATGGGAGAGGGAAGCACTGCTTCCCTCTCCCATTGCCCACAGCAACTGCGTCCCTCTCTGCCAGGTACCAGCAGAGAGGGATGCAGTTGCTCTTGGTGGCAGGATGGGAAGGCTTCCCTTCCTGCTGTCGTAGCTCAGCAAGGAGTGGGGCGGGGTTGCTGCGCTTGCCGACTCGGCATGGGCCAAGTTGGGCAAGAGCAGGAAATCATGGACTGGTGTCCAGGAGGCCGAACTGTCGGGAACCCGCTGAGCCCCCAGACAGATGCTCATGGCATCCCTAGGGGCAGCAAAACACTGACTGGAATCCTCAGGCCTTACCACTCACCAGAAACAGGGCCTCCGAATGCTAATCAACCCTATTCCCCACCAAAAGTGCCCGCATATACTTGCCTATTTAGCAAATGTGACCGAATCAAGCAAAGTATTTAAATAAGACCAAATCACCTGAAATCAACTCAACTTACAGTGTGAAGTAGGCAGAAAGACACATACCCAAGGCCAATCTGGCTATGAGCCAAAAATTCCTACTTAGACCCCAAAAGGATGACCAGCACAACCCACACTGCATACAGGGTGGGAGGGAGGGAGCCACGCTTTGAGGAGGGAGAAGCGAGAGGCTCCACAGACTAAAATGTCTGGTAAACCCCACCCCTCCCCAATGGCGACATTTCTGAATGCCAGTGGCATCTCTGCCTCCCCCCACCCACAAAATCCTTCCTGTGGCCAGGCAATACAGACACGGAGATTCAGGACAGATAAAAGGAAGGATTTCTTCACACAGCACATAGTTAAACTCTGGAATACGCTATCACAGGATGTAGTGATGGCCACCACTTTGGATGGCTTTAAGGGGCGGGGGGTTAGACAAATTTCTGGAGGAGAAGGCTATCAATGGCTACTAGTCCTGATGGCTATATGCTACCTCTAGTATCAGAGGCAGTATGCCTATGTACACCAGTTGCTGGGGAACATGGGTGGGAGGGTGCTGTTGTGCTCATGCCCTGCTTGTGGGTTTCCCATGGGCAACTGGTTGGCCACTGTGTGAACAGAATGCTGGACTAGATGGACCCTTGGTCCGATCCAGCAGGGCTCTTCTTATGTGGGGGGAAGGTACTTGTTGAAGCAATTGAAAACAGACCACAGTGCTATCAAATTTAATTTATATGTAAGTGGATAATTGCCCAGGAAGTCAAACACAGTTACAATTGATTTTAAAAGAAGAAACTGGTAAAAATGAAGTCAAATGGGTCAAATCTTTCCAAAATGGGGGTTACTTAAAACTGCAGTTCATTCATCCATCATAGTATGTTTCTGATTTATCATTGCTGGGTTTATATATTGGGTTTTGTGGATAGGACTTTAATCACTTTTTTGTGGAGTTGTTTTTACTGACTGTATATGGGGTGGGTTCAAAATATTTTAATAAATCAATATAAATAAATAACATAAGAACTCTATACAAATCTGTGGTGTGAGCATAGTTGAATACTGTTTACAGTTCTGGTCACTGTATCTCAAAAAGGATATTGTAGATAGGGATGTACGAAAGGCACTTACCTTTTCGACGGGTTGATTCACAGTGGGGGGGGGCGCTCCGCACCTCCCCCCGAAATCCTAATCCGGCCAGCTCTGCTCTGCGGAGATTCCGCAGAGTCACCGGCCAGGGTCACCCGCAGCCGGACATCCATGCTGCGGGCAGACATTTTCCATGGTGGCTGCCATTTGCGTGGCTGCCTTTGCCATGATAGGCTACATAAATACTTACGTAGCCTATCATGGCAGCCTGGCCGGACGCAAATGGCGGCTGCTACGGCAGCCGCCATTTGAGTCTGCAGCAGCCAGCCGAGAGACCAGCTGCCACCACTGCCACTGGAGCTGCCGCCATGAGAACATCTGCCCCAGGTAAGCTTTGTCCTGGGGGGGGTTCCACAGGGGGGTGGGGGGGTGGGAGGCCATTCCACCACAGGTTTCGGGGGGCCGAATGCCAGTGCATTCGGCCTCACTGAAATCTGTGGTGGAATTCTCCGCCATCCCTAATTGTAGAGCTGGAAAAGGTTCAGGAAAGGGGCAATGAAAATGAGGCAATAGGAAGGCACTGAAGCGACTCTTCTATGAGGAAAGGTTTCAGTTATCAGGAGTGCTGTAGCTGCCTCTTGCAGTCCCCTCCAATAGCCAATTCAGGACACATACGACGAGGATTCTTTCCAAGGCTTTATTCCTTTATTACTTTAAGGATCTTTTAGATACTAATCACTAGCCACTAAGCAAGGAACAGCTCTGGGGAAAGATAGCTGAGTATCCTAAGCTCCAGGTAAGGCAGTTGGTCCCCATTTGAAGGAGAACCATGGGAAGACCCTGAACGTATGGGCTAGGGAGAGATCCTCCCTCTTTCCCTTGGGTCCTCGGGACGCAACCGTTGTTTGCCCACCAAACGAGCGCTATGCCTCCTTTCTGGGCCATCCATCTGTCGTCGCTCCCTGTGTCTTCGCCGAGTGTCCAGCAAGCCCCCCTCCAGCGCTCTCTCACTGCCAGGGTCACTATCTCTCTCAGGAATGCTGGCAGGAGGAATCTCTGCCAGCTGCTGTGCTTGTGAGAGATGAGTGAGCTCCTCTCCCACAGATTGCTGTTCCTCCTCAGAATCAGAACTGCTCTGGGGCTCTATGGGCTCAGTTTCCACCCTGACATCAGTGTGCTGGTCTCTTTAATTTAGGAAAAAGAGAAATAGGAAATATGATAAAGGTGCATAAGATTATGCATAATATGAAGAAAGTGGATAAATGCATAATCCTAGTGTCATCCAATGAAGATGATTGGTAGGAGATTCAGGCCAGATAAAAGGAAGTTATGCTTGAATTCTTGGTTCTAAAGGAAGCAAATGCCGAGTGTAGCCAAACATATACCCTGGATTTTAGGAAAGCCAATTTTAATACACTCAGAATAATGATAAATATGGTCTCATGGTGAGTGACTCTAACGAGAAAAGGAGTCCAAGATGGGTGGGAGCTTTTAAAAAAGGAAATTCTTAAGGCAATAGCTTCCATATCCCGGGAAGTGCTAGTTCCCCTCTACTCAGCACTGGTAGGCCTCATTGGGAGTACTGTGTCCAGTTCTGGGCACTGCACTTGAAGAAGGATGCAGGCAAGCTGGAGACGGTTCCGAGGAGGGCAACGAAGATGATCAGGGGACTGGAAACAAAGTCCTATGAAGAGAGACTGAAAGACCTGGGCATGTTTAGCCTTGAGAAGAGAAGACTGGGGGGAGATATGATAGCGCTCTTCAGGTACTTGAAAAGTTGTCAGAGAGAGGAAGGCCAGGATCTCTTCTCCATCATCCCAGAGGGCAGGACACGGAATAATGGGCTGAAGCTACAGGAAGCCAGATTCCAGCTGAACATCAGGAAAAATGTCCTGACTGTTAGAGCAATATGACAATGGAACCAATTCCCTAGGGAGGTGGTGGGCTCCCCCACACTGGAGGCATTCAAGGCGAGGCTGGACAGCCATCTGGCAGGGATGCTCTGACTTGGATTCCTGCATTGAGCAGGGGGTTGGTCTTGATGGTCTTATAGGCCCCTTCCAACCCTACTATCCTATGACTCTATAATTCTGTGATTCTAAGTACTTGTTCACACAGTGGCTAGCTCCAGAATTTGCTGCCACAATATGTAGTGATGTCCATGAACTTGGATGGCTTTAAAAGGGGATTAGCTATCTTAATGGAGGATAAGGATATCAAAGTCTAGTGGTTCTTTTATGTTAGGGCTTTGCACCACTTTGACCTGAGGTCTGAAGCCTGAGTGGAAGCATGCTGCTTCAGGCCACTTCGGGCCCCTTCTGAGGTGAAACGGAGGGGCACGAGGTGACCCCAAGCAGGTCAAGTGCTCTCTGAAGCCCTGCGGTCTGCTTCGGAGCTTCGGCACTCCGGCCCAGCCAGTCCGATGCCTCCAGGTCTTTACCTGAGCCACCCATCACTGTCGTTGCCACTGCCATGACCTCCGCTGCCTCCACCTCCACTGGTACCGCTGCCTCCGTCACCGCCGCCCCCCTCATCACTGTTGCTGCCTCCATTGCCCGTGCAGGTGCCGGCGCCCCTGCCTCCACCACTGCCTCCGCCATCACCGCTGCCACCATCATTATCTCTGTCACTGTTTCCGCCATCACCCGACGCCATCATCTCTGCCAGCAGCTCGTGAGCCCTGGACACACACTGGCTCTTACTGCAGGCAGCCGCCATTTTTAAAAGGAGGAGGAGGCGGTGGAGGGGGAGGAGGCAGTGGCAGCAGCAGTGAAGGTGGCCCAGGTAAGGACCTGGGGGTGTCACATGGGGGCATCGGGGGGCAGGGGCGAAGCAGGATTCGGCCTTCCAAATCCTGCTTTGGATTCAGAGCCAAGTCAGGTCGGGGGGGCCTGAATCAACCCGAGCCGAATCAGGCGCACCTCGGAAGCCACAAGGCGGCTTCCTAGTCAGATCGGGGGATCTCTACACAGCCCTACTAAAGATTACTTCCCATATCAGAGGGATGTGCCTCTGAATACCAGTAGCTAGGGAACATGAGGGTGAGGGTCCTTTTGCACTTATGTCCCACTTGTGGGCTTTCCATTAGGGCATCTGGTTGGCCATTGTGGGAATGGAATGTTGAACTACATAGGCCTTTGGTCTGATCCACCGTGACTCTTCTTATTTTCTTATTGTTGGGGGGATCTCTTGGAGAAGGGCGTCAGATGAGAATGTCAAGGCATAATTAGGAATATGTAGTTCTGAGCCACAAAATGGTGCTGACTAGGGATGGATGGAAACTTACCTTCCATTCCGTTCTGTTTCCGCTGGGAGGAGAGGTGCTCCGTCCCTCCCCCCGGAATCCTCGATGGGGAGGGGGAGGCGATCCGGTCCTCCCCTCCAGAATCCTGCCCAGCCGGCTCCGCTCTGTGGCCAAGCTGTGGAGCCGCCAGCTGGCTCTGGCCGCCCGCAGCCAGACATCAGGCTGCTGGGCAGCCTGCAGGGATGCAAATGGCGGCTGCCGAAGCCGCCGCCATTTACGTCCCTGTATTTAGCTGTGATAGGCTACGCAAGCATTTACGTAGCCTATCACGGCAGGGGGGAAAAAACCCAGCATACGCAAATGGCGGCGGCTATGGCCGCCACCATTTGCATTCCTTATTTTTCGCCGTCTTAGTCTATGTCAATATTTACGTAGACTAAGACAGCGAAAATAAAGGGGAACACAAATAGCATAGTGGGAGCTATTTGCGTTCCCCTTTATTTTCACGGTCTTAGTCTATGTAAGTAATGACGTAGACTGAGGCGGCGAAAAATAAGGAATGCAAATGGCGGCGGCTGTAGCCGCCACCATTTGCATATGCATTTTTTTTAACTCAGACGTGATAGGCTACGTAAGTCTTTACGTGCACATCTATGTAAAAAACAAACAAACACACAGACTGCAAATGGCGGTGGTGGCAGCCGGTTGGAAGACCAGCCGCCGCCACTGCCGAAGCTGCCGCTGGAGCCGCCACCATCCGGAACATCCGCCCCAGGTAAGTCTCGTCCTGGGGGGGATCCGCAGGGGCGGGGGGGTGGCAGGCCGTTCTGCCATGGATTTCGGGGGGCCAAATGCACTGGCATTCGGCCTTACAGAGATCCATGGCAGAATTCTCTGACATCCCTAGTGTTGACTGAGCCAGAAAACTTAGGCTAAGCAATGCCCCTCAACTGGATAGGAGAAAAACAAAATATCAAGTACCTGTTTTACAAAAACGAACTGTTTCTTTCCAGTCCCACTGGTCACTATCTTCAACCTTGGTGATAAAAACATGAACATAGTCTGGAGAGACCCCAATACTTTTTTTTTAAAAACTACCTCTTTTCTTCACATCCATTATGTTATTAAGGAATGTGCAAATGGGAAAGAAACAACCATTTTCTTGTCAGTAGAGTAACTTGTCCCTCCTTGTAAAACAACATGATGGAAACCAGCAAATCCTTTCACAAAGCCCCTAAACCCAGAAGTGTTTTCCCAATTCATTATTCATAGTTTCTAAACCCCATGCCACTTATTAAACCAGTGGTTTTAATGTATGCAGCTGTAAGATAATAATTTTTGACTTGTTTTTTTTAAATAATTTAGCAAGAAGCTCACTTGTCCATGCTGGGATTCTTTTATTACAGCAATAGAGACATCTCCTGCTGGCCTGAACTATTTGTAACTTGTCTTAAAGGATAACAACATGCATTAAAGAGGAACAGAAATCTTGGTTTGCCTGCATCACGTAGTCATCAGTGGCCTGGCCACAAGACTGGAAAAGGTCAGTTTACATTCCAACGCAAATAGCGTTGCCCTTATTTTTGCCGTAGTCTACGTAATCTTTACGTAGACTACAGCGACCAAATAAGGAACGTGAATGGTGGCTCCCTATGGGGGCCGCCATTAGCTGTACGCGCTTTTTTTTTTTTTTTAAGTCACCCGTGATAGGCTACGTGACGATTTACGTAGCCTATCACGGCTGACTTTGCAAATCTAGCAGTGATAGGCTACGTTAATCGTCAAGTAGCCTATCACAGGGGCGTGGGGTTTTTTTAGTTTTATTGGAATGGTGGCGGCGGCAGCCGGTCAAAAGATCGGCTGCCGCCCCCGCCCCTGACGAAGACCCGATGAACCGCCGCCGGGACCCACCGCCGGGAGGGACATTCGGGAAAGGTAGGTCCCGTCCCGGGGGGGGTGCGGGGTGCGGGGGTGTGTGGAGAATTTCTCCCCGAAACTTGTTCGGGGGGCCGAACACGTTGGTGCTCGGCCCCCTGAAGTTTTGGGGAGAAATTCTCCGCCAACCCTAGCTTCTAGACTACAGTGGGGATGGGAATGTTATTGAGGGCTCAACTTTCCAGTTTGAGGAAGGTGGAAGAGACTGGAAGGGCCCAGTTGGAGGTGCTGAAGATTCCCCACACACACCTCATTTGGGCAGCCTGTATTTCTTCCTCATTTGTATCTTCCTCCTAAGGGTAGTGTGAAGGGTGATGGGGGTCATGATGTTAAGTAGGGTTAGAAGGGGTCTATAAGACCACTGAGTCCAACCCCCTGCTCAGTGCAGGGATCCAAGTCAAAGCATCCCTGACAGGTGGCAGTCCAGCCTTATCTTGATTGCCTCCAGTGTGGGAGAGCCCACCACCTCCCCAAGTAATTGGTTCCAATGTCATATTGCTCTAACAGTCAGGAAGTTTTTCCTGATGTTCAGCTGGATTCTGGCTTCCTGTCACTTGAGCCCATTCTTCCATGTCCTGCACTCTGGAATGATCGAGAAGAGATCCTGGCCTTCCTCTCTGTGGCAACCTTTCAAGTACTTGAAGAGCGCTATCCTGTCTCAGTCTTCTCTTCTCAAGGCTAAACATGCCCAGTTCTTTCAGTCTCTCCTTATAGGGCTTTGTTTCCAGTCCCCTGATCATTGCCCTCTCCAGTTTGTCAGCGTGCACTTGAAGGTCTTATCTCATTTATTTCACTTATTATATTTCTATACTACCCCATAGCTGAAGCTCTCTGGGCAGATCACAAAGATTATGTCTGACTAATTTTTTTGCCCTAGCCCATGTCAATCAATTTGGCAAGGTTGGGTGATAAATTATTAGGGATGGCGGAGAATTTCTCCCCGAAACTTCGGGGGGCCGAGCGCCAACGTGTTCGGCCCCCCGAACAAGTTTCGGGGAGAAATCCTCCGCACCCCCCCGCACCCCGCACCCCCCCCCCGGGACGGGACTTACCTTCCCTGAATGTCACTCCCGGCGGCGGGTCCGGCTGGCAGTTCGTCCGGTGTTCGAGCGGGGCGGGAGCGGCAGCCGGTCTTTTGACCGGCTGCCGCCCCCGCCATTGCAATGAAAGAAAAAAAACCCGTCCCCTGATAGGCTACGTGATGATTCACGTAGCCTATCACGGCTAGATTTGCAAAGTCAGCCGTGATAGGCTACGTGAATCGTCACGTAGCCTATCGCGGGTGACTTAAAAAAAAAAAAAAGTGTGTACGGATAATGGCAGCCCCCATAGGGAGCCGCCATTCCCCTTCCTTATTTGGTCGCTGTAGTCTACGTAAATCTTTACGTAGACTACGGCGAAAATAGGGGCAACGCTATTTGCGTTGCCCTTATTTTCGCCGTAGTCTACGTAGACATTTACATAGACTACAGCAACTAAATAAGGAACGCGAATGGCGGCTCCCTATGGGGGCCGCCATTCGCGTACGCGCTTTTTTTTTTTTTTAAAGTCACCCGTGATAGGCTACGTGACGATTCACGTAGCCTATCACGGCTGACTTTCCAGATCTAGCCGTGATAGGCTACGTGAACCGTCACGTAGCCTATCCGGGGACGTTGTTTTTTGTTTTTTTTTACTTTCGTGCTCGCGGCCGGGCAAGGCGGGAAGCCTCCTCCCCGGCCTGAATTTCGGCCGGGCGAGGCGGGAAGCCTCCCCCCCCGGCCTGAACTTTGCGGGGGGAGCAGCGAAGCGCTCCCCCCCACCGCGAACAAGCTGCGAGAAAAGGTAAGTGACTTTCGTCCACCCCTATAAATTATACAACATTAACCTTGCATTTCACAGTTTAATGATGTGTAGATGTTATATATGTATATATATCTGCTCTCCGGGTGATTATGTAGTTACCACCAGAAAAATAAAAACCTTAAAAAATCCTAACTTCCAATGAAATGAGTCTACCTCAGCTCCCAGCATTGTGCCTGATGTGACACAGGGAAGAGGAAGTAAGGTTTTGAAGAACTAGCTAAGGTCTCAGGAACACCAGGACGAGATCTAATGGCCTTAAGGACATAATCCTATACATTTTAAGACAGAAAAAAATCCTACAACTCCCATCATTCCCCAGCCAACCATCCTCGCTGGGGAATGTTGGGAATTGGTGGAGTTTTTTCAGGGGAGGCTGGTGGATCAGATTTTGGTGGGGCAGATATTCCATTCTGGATTTTACTTACAACAAGCCAGGAGTCTAAAGAAGCTATCCAAAATGCTTGGCCCTATTCCCCTAAAAGGTCCAGAACCTTGGATAGCTCCTTTAGTCTTCTAGCTATTGTAATTAAAATCCAGAATGGAATCTCCACCCTGCCAAAATCAGATCCACCAGCTTTCCCTGACTTTTTTTCTATCTAAACATGCATAGGATTGCACCTTAAGCTACTGGAAGGTATATTTCAGGTGAACAATAGGAAAAAAATCTCAACAGGAAAAGCAGATCAGCAATGGAGCCCATTACCTAGATGAGTGTTCAGCTGTCCCTCATTTGGAGGTCTTCAAGCAGAGGCTAGACAGCCATCTGTTGGGGATGCTCTAGCTCTGTGTTCCTGGGAGTTGGGCTAGATGGCCTAGAATTAGAGATGTCAGAGAGATCTGCAGTGGAACTAAATCTGTTTGGAATGTTATGAATCTGACCTGTGGATTCCGTAGCGGACTGGCTTCCTCCCCTGACAGGCGGATTCTACAGACTTGCGCACCATTTTTCTAACTTTCCCAAAGTTTGCACAAACAAAGCAATTTTTTTTAAAAAAAATCCAGCCAAAAATGCACATTTCCCCCATAGGGTTAAGCATGAAAATGCACATTTTGGGGGAATTTGCACATTTTGGGGGAATTGGTGCATTTTCTCATGTGTGAATTCATAACAACAACAAAAAATCCATTGATGGGCGGATGATGGAATGAAAGGCGCCTGACAATCCATGAAACACAGATGGAAGGGATTTTGGACATCCTGTACATCCTGACCTACCCCCTCCCCTCCAGCTCTCTGATTCCAAGTTGCAGATTGCTAAACCCCCAGGTTTTTCAACTTACAGTCAAGGAGGTCAAATTTTACCATGAAAGTCTTAATGACTGAAGTACTAACTTAACTGCTTGTTTGTCAGCAATGAATAATAGCTTGTACTAATTGAGGTGCTACTGACCTGACTGCTGCTATGTGCTTTTTCAGTTCTGGCATCAGTACGCACTGATACTTGTGGACGCATGGTCTCCAATTCATACTGCCAGCATCAATTGTGGCTACAGTGAAGAGGTGCACATGCCTTATCCTCAGGGCTTCTCCATGGAGAAATCTGCTGCAGACTTCAATGAGGCCAAATTCCCCAGAATCTGACCTCCAGGGACCACAGCACACCAGCCCCCCTTACCTGTATGTCCTTGGTGCATCTGCCGGAGTTCATGGGGCAGCTCTCTGTCTAAAAGGCATGATAGGCTAATGGCAGCTGCCATTTACCTATTGTGGGAAAATTACAGCCATAATTGGTGTATTTTATGCCATTTGTGGCCATAAGGCATTTACTCCTACCTAAGTTGTGGTGTTATGTGTATTTAACAAATGGTGTTAAATACACAAATTACAGCAGTACGTTTCCCACAATAGGCAAATGGCAGCTGCCATTAGCCTATCATGCCTTTTAGAAAGACAGAGAGCTGTCCCATGAACTCTGGCAGATGCACCAGGGCTTTTGCTAAATCTGAGGGCGCCCAAGTGGCCCAGATCTCCCTGTGGCAGACCTCCCCCGGCTGGACGTTGGGGGGTTCACCCATCCCTACCTGACACTGGTTATTACCTGTGGTTTCCATCATGGAAATGATCCAAAGGCACAGTCATTCCTATAATGATCAAGAATGAATTCATACAAGAGAGCCTGCTTGAAATCAGCATATGTATAAGAGCCTGGACACCACTGGAACTCAACCAAGACAAGGTACTGTTGGTATATTAATTAGCTACCTGGAGAGGTGGTGCTCAGCCTGGTCTGGAAATGGTAGCACTCCCCTAGGTTTGCAGTCTGGAATGCTCTTGGATCTACTGACCCTTGTTGGACATAGCACATTTCACTTCTTAAGGCAGGTACACCTGTTGCAGGCAGGGATGTGCAAACTCACCCCTATCCAGGTTCTCTGGACACTCAGCCAGCCCCTGCCCTTGCTTGCCAGTCTCTGTACCATGCTCGAGCCCCTCCCACGCTTGGCCAGCAGCTTGCCAGCAGCCTTGTCGAGCTATGTGGTCACAATTTTTTTGAAAAATAAAATGTCAATCGCAAAAATGTGCATGTTTTCATATGTGTGAAAATGTGCATTTTGCAAATGCACATATTTGCATTTGCAAAAGTGTGCACTTTTGCAAATATACATATTTATGTGTGCAAAATGAGCATTTTTTGCAAAATGCACATTTTCGCACATACATCAATATGCACATTTGGAGGAATGCACATTTTTTGCACACGCAAAATTTGCCATTTTATAGTGCAGGCAGGGGGCGAGCAGGAGCAGGGGCTCGGTGAGTGGGGCTTGGGGGTGTGGGCAGGGGTGTTTCCGCCTGATTCTCAGACTGAATAGGGTGCCCGTACCATCCCTAGTTGCAGGTATTTTGTCCTTCTGGGATCTGTTCTTTCAAATCAGGAACCTAGAAAGCTCCCGGTGGCCCCTGGTGGGTGAGTTATGTGAAGATGCTGCCCCAACAAGGAATTGAAGGCATCTGAGGCCATATAAATGATAATTATTATTGGAATATACTCTATGTGGGGCTACCACTGGGCTTGGTCCAGAAGCTGTGGCTGGTGCAGAATGCAATGGTGAGGCTGCTAACTGGGGCCTCCTTCTGAAACTAAGCTGCAGCGTTGCTAAAAACAAATCAAACAAAAACAAACCAACCAACAAACAAAATGCATTGGCTGCTAAGGATGTCATGGGCATCTGGCTGGGGATTGAGGTCCAATGAGAAATTGCCAGCTCAGCTCCTTGGACACCAGTCCACAGATCTCCATGCTTGCCAGACTCAGCACACGCCAAGTCAGGCAAACATGGGGATCCCCAATCCCTCTCCAAGCTGCAAAATGGTAGCTTGGCTTTTTACGTAAAAGCCAAGTTCATGCAAATGGTGGTGTAAAGTGATGATTTACAGCCACCAGTTGCATAAAATAGGGTTTACGATAAAGGACAAGCTTGGCAAGGGACCGGCGGCTGTACACCACTCACCAGGTGCTTGAGGGCCACCTGGCAACTTGCTGCATGCGGCATGCAGGGGCGGCCAGATGGTGGGAGTCTGCCAAGCGGCACGCGGCCTGGACCACAGTAAGTTTGCCCATCCCTACTGGCTGCCAATAAGCTATTTGGCCAAGTTCAATGTTGTTGTTAACACATAAAACCCTAAACAACTTGGGATCAGGTTACGTTAGAGACCTTCTCACTCCTTATGCTCCTGCCAGATCTCTGGGATCATTAGGGGGAGCACTTCTGAAGGTGCTGCATGCTCTGGTGATTTGCCTCAGGAACACTTGTAGTAGAGCATTTAATGCTGTAGCATCCACCCTCTGGAGCACTTGACCAATTGATATTCGACAGGCCCCCACAGTTCTGATGTTCAGAACCCTTCTTAGAACTGATCTCTGTAGGAAGCCTTTCCCTGAAGTGGGACCCAGCCAGCTATGGTTTGTAGCACACTGCACAGTGTGCCATTAAATTGCTGATTAATTGTATTGTATTGTTTTTATTTAACTTATATGCAGAGTACATCATGAGAAACGCTGGGTTGGATGACTCACAGGTTGGAATTAAGATTGCTGGGAGAATTATCAACAACCTCAGATACGCAGATGATACCACCCTAATGGCAGAAAGCAAAGAGGATCTAAAGAGCCTCTTGTTGAGGGTGAAAGAGGAGAGTGCAAAAGCTGGTTTGAAACTCAGCATTAAAAACGCTAAGATCATGGCATCTGGCCCCATCACTTCCTGGCATATAGAAGGGGAAGAAATGGAAGCAGTGACAGATTTTACTTTCTTGGGCTCCAAGATCACTGCAGACCATGACTGTAGCCATGAAATCAAAAGACGCTTGCTCCTTGGGAGGAAAGCTATGGCAAACCTAGACAGCATAGGAAGAAGCAGAGACATCACCTTGCCCACAAAGGTCCGTCTAATCAAAGCTATGGTTTTCCCAGTAGTAATGTATGGCTGTGAGAGCTGGACTATAAGGAAGGCTGAGCGCCGAAGAATTGATGCTTTCAAACTGTGGTGCTGGAGAAGACTCTTACGAGTCCCCTGGACTGCAAGGAGGTCAAATCAGTCCATCCTAAAGGAAATCAACCCTGACTGCTCATTGGAAGGACAGATACTGAAGCTGAAGCTCCAATATTTTGGCCACCTAATGTGAAGAGAAAACTCTCTGGAAAAGACCCTGATGCTGGGAAAGACTGAAGGCAAAAGGAGAAGGGGACGGCAGAGGATGAGATGGCTAGATAGCATCACCGATGCAATGAATATGGACTTGAGCACGCTCCGGGAGAGAGCGCAGGACAGGAAGGCCTGGCGTGCTATGGTCCATGGGGTCACGAAGAGTCGGACATGACTGAATGACTGAACAACAACAACAACAACAACAACAACAACAACAACAAAATGGTTTTTATTGTTATATTAATTGTTGTTCTTATGCCATGGCATTTGATGTTCGCTGCTTTGATAGTTTTGTGGAAAGCAGCATATAAATCTGAATAATAAATCAATAATTAATAAAAAGCAGATATGGCCTGATCAGCATCATTAGGATAGTAGCTACATTTCTGTCCCCTCCCCACTAGGGGTGCACGAAAGCCACTTACCTGGTCTCGCCGGGGAGGAGTGCAAATAACGCAGTGCAAATAGCATTGCCCTTATTTTCGCCGTAGTCTACGTAATCTTTACGTAGACTACAGCGACCAAATAAGGAACGTGAATGACGGCTCCCTATGGGGGCCGCCATTAGCCGTACACGCTTTTTTTTTTTTAAGTCATCCGTGATAGGCTACGTGACGATTAACGTAGCCTATCACGGCTGACTTTGCAAATCTAGCCGTGATAGGCTACGTTAATCGTCATGTAGCCTATCACGGGGGCGTGTTTTTTTTTCTTTTATTGGAATGGTGGCGGCGGCAGCCGGTCGAAAGATCGGCTGCCGCCCCCGCCCCTGACGAAGACCCGACGAACCGCCGCCGGGACCAACCGCCGGGAGGGACATTCGGGAAATGTAAGTCCCGTCCCGGGGCGAGGTGCGGGGGGAGGGGGGGTGCGGAGAATTTCTCCCCGAAACTTGTTTGGGGGGCCGAACACATTGGCGCTCGGCCCCCCGAAGTTTCAGGGAGAAATTCTCCGCCAACCCTACTCCCCACCTTCTTTTGTAATAAGGAAAAAAAATGCCATCACTTCGGAAACTCCCAGAATATGGAATCAGGCAACTTTAATTCTGCTAAGTAGATCTATCTAGCTCTGGTTTGCCAGGAATGCAGCTCCTCTGAATTTTTCAGTCAAGGCTTTGAATTGCCAAATAATTGGCTTTCTAGCCATCTATACTATTCTGATTTCATTTCTAATATGCAGGAAGATTCTTTTTTATGATTATTGTTATTGTTATGCAATATGGGTATTCATATATTTAACACTTGTAATTGCCTCTCTCATTTGCTTAGCAATAATTAGGTCTCTTATTCTGCATGAACAAAAAGAACATTGAGGAACTTAATTAAAAATATCTAATGCTCCCCTTTACTCACAATTTTATGGAGCACAAGAGAACTAACTATAGTACTACCATAGCTCTGAATATATTGTCTTCTTATATTATTTTCCTGGATTATTCCATGAAAACAGTACTAGTCCTACAATAACAGGTTCAGACATGTTGCATTTCCTTCTTCGTTTTGTCTTCCAAATGAGACGTCTTCTTAAATATCTATATGTTTAATACATCCTTGCACAGCAGTGCAAAAAAGGCCAGCATCTCTTCTCTATCATCCCAGAATGCAGGACAAAGAATAATGGGCTCAAGTTACAGGAAGCCAGATTCTGGCTGAACATCAGGGAAAACTTCCTGACTGTTAGAGCAACACGACAATGGAACCAATTCCCTAGGGAGGCAGTGGGCTCTCCCACACTGGAGGCATTCAAGATGAGGCTGGACAGCCATCTGTCAGGGATGCTCTGACTTGCATTCCTGCATGGAGCTGGGGGTTGGATGTGATGGTTTTATAGGCCTCTTCCAACCCTACTATTCTATGATTCTATGAACCACTTCAAAACCCCAAACTTCCCCCCTTCCAGGGGGAGAACCCAATGGGAGAAAATAGATTGGCTTATTCTGACCTAGGGGTGTACGAAACCCTGCTTACCTGGCTCCGCCAGGTTCCACAGGTGGGGGGAGGCGATCCGTTCCTCCCCCCAGGATCCTCAATGGGTGGGGAGGCGATCTATTCCTCCCCCCCAGAATCCTGCCCGGTTGGCTCCGCTCCGCGGCCAGGCCGCAGAGCCGCCGGCCAGGCCAACCCGCAGCGGGGCCTCCAGCCACTGCCGGGCTGGTGTGGACGCAAATGGTGTCCTGTGTAGGGGATGCCATTTGCGTCCCTATGCCAGCCCATGATAGGCTACATATATATTTATGTAGCCTATCACAAAAAAAAACACAGCGAACGCAAATGGCGGCAGCTATGGTGGCCGCCATTTGCGTTCCCTTTATTTCCCGCTGTGATAGGTTATGTAAATATTTATGTAGCCTCTCGCGGCAAAACAGAGGGGCACAAATGGCGGCAACTATGCCATTTGCACCCCTCTGTTTTGCCATGATAGGCTACGTAAATATTTACGTAGACTTAGGGATGGCGGAGAATTCTGCCACGGATTTCAGTGAGGCCAAATGCAGTGGCATTTGGCCTCCCTAAATCCGTGGTGGAACGGCCTGCCCCTCGCCCCCCCGCGGATTCCCCCCAGGACAAGGCTTACCTGGGGTGGATGTTCCAGATAGCGGCGGCGGCTCCAGCGGTGGCGGCTGGTCTTTCGATCAGCTGCCGTGGCTGCCAATTACATCTTGTAATGTAAGTATTTACGTAGCCTATCACAGCAAGCCAATAATAATAAAAAAGGCGTATGCAAATGGCGGTGGCTATGGTGGCCACCATTTGCATCCCCTATTTTTCCCCGTTTTAGTCTATGTAAATATTTACGTAGGCTATTATGGCAAAAAAAAGGGAACACAAATAGCGTAGTGAGCGCTATTTGCGTTCCTTTTTTCCCCACCGTTTTAGCCTACGTAAATATTTACGTAAGCTATTACGGCGAAAAAAAAGGAACGCAAATGGCGGCTGCCGTAGCCGCTGCCATTTCCATACACTGTTTTTCTAGGGGGGGTTGCCATGATAGGCTACGTAAATACTTACGTAGCCTATCATGGCAGCCTGGCTGGACGCAAATGGCGGCCACTACGGCGGCCGTCATTTGCGTCTGCAGCAGCCTGTCTGCGGCTGGAAATCCGGCTGTGGACAACCCTGGCTGGCTGCTCCGCGGAGCTGCTGCGGAGCGGAGCTGGCCGGGCAGGATTCCGGGGGACGTAAATACTTACGTAGTCTATCACGGCTTCCACAGGAATAGAAATGGTGTCCCTGCGTTAGCTGTGATAGGACGTGGCCGCCATTCGCTATGCAGCATGGATGGCAGCAGGTAGGTGCTCCGTTCCAGGCCCATTTCGTGGGGTGGGGGATGGGGGGGCTTTGTTCTGCAATGGATTTTGGGGGGTGAATGCACTGGCATTCAGCATCACCAAGATCCATGGTGGAATTCTCCGCCATCCCTATTCAATTCTGAATTCAGAAACTGTGTCACCCTTCCAGTAATGTCACTGGGAACATGAAGAACCCTAACCCTAACCGTCCCACCACATTTCAATGTCCAGATTTAACTGTTACATCTTGCCCCATTGCTCCTTCCCCCAAACTCATCTCTAATGATGGCAGAATATCAGCCAGCACAAGGTTTCTCTGTATATTCACAAGGTATGAGTGCTGCTTTGTACCTGTCATGGAAAGCCTTGGAAAGTGACATCTCTAGGTGCTAATAGGGCTGAACTTTTAACCCAGTAGTTTGTTTTCTTGATTTGTACTGTTTGTTCTTTATCTCCCTGCCTTTCTCAATTACTATTCCTTCCCTTCCCATTTTTCAACTCTCTCTATTCTCATAAAAGCAACAGCAAAGAATGCAAAAAGAAGTAACAACCACTTTTCGCTCTAGTTATGGTTAGGTGTCATTTCCCTTCCCTCACCCATTAGCTTGTAGGTCTGTCTTTCTTTCTTTCTTTCTTTCTTTCTTTTTTTCTGTATCTGCTTTTCTGTAGGTCGTGTGTGTGTGTGTGTGTGTGCTGTGTGAGTGCACCATACCCATTATTGTGCACAAGCAAACAATGTCACCAAAGCAGTACACTAATACACAGTCCAATATATGTTGTTTGTTGTTTATTTGCTTAGTTGCTTCCGACTCTTCATGACTTCATGGACCAGCCCACACCAGAGCTTCCTGTCGGCTGTCACCACCCCCAGCTCCCCCAAGCTCGAGTACATCACCTCCAGAATATCATCCATCCATCTTGCCCTTGGTCGGCCCCTCTTCCTTTTGCTTTCCACTTTCCCTAGCATCAGCATCTTCTCCAGGGTATCCTGTCTTCTCATTATGTGGCCAAAGTACTTCAGTTTTGCCTTTAACATCATTCCCTCAAGTGAGCAGTCTGGCTTTATTTCCTGGAGTATGGACTGGTTTGATCTTGCAGTCCAAGGCACTCTCAGAATTTTCCTCCAACACCACAGTTCAGAAGCATCTATCTTCCTTCGCTCAGCCTATGGTCCAGCTCTTGTAGCCATAGGTTACTATGGGGAATACCATTGCTTTAACTGTGCAGACCTTTGTTGTCAGTGTGATGTCTCTGCTCTTAACTATTTTAAGTCCAATATATACTGTGGAGCAAAGCAGTACACAATACACATAATATGAAGCATCATCACTTTTGCTGATCTTCCAAGACACTTTGCTTGTTGCTTGTTTTCCCTTGTGTACATCAAATGACCATAAGAAGAATATGATCAGACTAGGCTATATGTATTTTTTTTTTAATGTTTTCTTCATCTTACCCTTCCTGGGGAAAAGGGCCGCCATAATGACCAGAGGGCTGAACAACTCCTCTATAAAAGCCTTCAATGTCTGGACTGTTTAATGTAGAAGAAAGGGAAATAAAAGGGGAAGTTTATAAAATTATATAGAGTAGAGAAAGTGCAGCAGTGCAATTAATAAATAAGCCCCACTGAGTAGGGATGTACAAACTGTGTAATATCTGCTCCGTCTGTGTTTCACCGATTGCCAGGTGCCTTTTGTTCCATCGTCTGCCCACAGACAAATGAAAAAAAAATTTGTTCATGCAGAAAAATACACATATAATTACTTAAGTATTTATGTAAGCATTTACATAATTTACCTTAGTATGTAACATTTAGTGTAGTGTCCCCCATTCCATTCAACAGTTCCTCAGCAAAAATGTATGTATTTTCCTACGAATTTATATGCGTAAATTTTGGGAAAATAAAAAAAATCATCCGAAAGGCCACAGACTCCGGGCAGCCTGAGGAGGTCACTCCAGAGCAGATTCTGCTGGTTGGATTCTTAGAAATCTGAGCTCATTTTAGTTTGTCTCGAATTTCTCCAGAATCCCCACCGCTGAGTTCAGTTACTGAGACTTTTCCAGGTAATGTGTACTGCAATTTGCCCCCAAAGAGATGTTCAGCTTTTCTTTCTTCCCTTAATGAAAGCCTCAGGTCAGTGGCAGATTCAAGACAGACAAAAGGAAAGTACTTTTGCACTTCAGAAAAAACCTACACCACAGAGTAGGGATAGCGACCTCCTAATTGTTACCTTAAACACCTTCTGACTAGGATCTCTAATCCCCTGTGTGGCTGACAGTTTTTTTTTTTACCTTTTGTTTTAGTCTCTGAGAAAAGAACATTTTATGCATGCTAGCACAAAAACTACTGTCCAAACTGTCTGAAATTTGGCAGGTTTAGTCACCTCCACTGGGGCTACCAGGTGCCCAAATTCCATGCACTTCTGTGGAAGCACTGAAGAATTATAGCTCTTTGCTTTGAGAGATTTCCTTGAAAAAAGTACATTTTACCTGCACTTAGCACAAAAACTACTGAGCCAAGCGGTCTGAAGTTTGGCAGGTTCAGTCTCTGATGGTCATCTCTGTTTCCCAATGCAAGTCAATGGGAAAACATAAAATCCAAATAATTCGGATATCTGAATCTCGATCTGGATCTGAAGCTGAAGTGAATCAGATTGGGTCCAAATTGGTCCAAAGAGAATCAGGGCTGATTCAGAAAATCCCAATCAGCCTCCAAAGTGAATTGGAGGGTCCGTGCATGGCCCTACTAATAGCAGATATTGAGTGGTGTGTGGGTTATTTCAATCAGGTAAGAGCACAGGGGGAAAGAGTTAACCTCACCTTCCTCAGCTCTGTGGCCCTGAACAAATCGCCCTCCCACACACATGTGTTTTTACTTTTTAAGCTTTCAAAAACATGTCAGGAGAAATGATCACACATCTCCTGTAGTACCACATCTAAGGATGGTTGAGAAATTAGTCAAGATTGGCCTCTGAAATAAGGATTATTGGTGTACCACTTACTTGGTTTTAAAGGGTTCTGTTCTGGCCAATACTCAACACTGGCATAGAATAGAATTCATAGAATTATAGGGTTCGAAGGGGCCTACAAGACCATCAGGTCCAACTCCCTGTTCAGTGCAGGAAGCTTGATTCCCATGTGGTCTCCCATCCAAGTACTAACCAGGGCTAACCCTGCTTAGCTTCCAAGAACAGATGAGATCAGGCTCAGTTCAGCTCTGTACCCATATCTATATATTGTTTAATGTAGGAGTGGGCAACTTGTGTCACTCCAAATATTTTGGCCTACAGATCTCATCATCCCTCACCATTGGCTATGTTGGTGTCAGGGTTGGATCTGAGCTCATAGAGTCCCAAAGCAGCTCTGACTCTGAGGAAGAGATACAATCTGTGGGAGAGGAACCCGCTCATTTTTCATTTTCTGGAACGGTATGCATTTTCTCCCATTGATTAAAGAGTGATTGTTTGCATTGTTCAAGAGTACACATTTTCTCATATGCATGTTTCCAACGTACTTGTTCTGAATGCTTGTGTGTGTGTGTGTCTGTGAATCACATCACAAGTCCAGAAACATACAGACTTCAGTCAGAGATGGTATTTGGTTCCATGTTTGGTTCAAGGGGTGTGAACGGGATACATTCTGGCCAAAAACTACTTCAAACAACTTTCTCATACAGCCACAATTCAAATAATCCAGTTTCCTAACATCAAGGCCACAGCCAATTGGGCAGCAAGTCTGGGTGGGGTAGCTATGCCATCCATGAATATGAAGATGCTCCTTTAAGGTACAACACTGCCCCCAACATGAATAAACCAGCTGCCACCCATGGAGTTTTGTTTAAGGTAGTCTGGAAGCCTCTTTTAAAAAGTCAAGAGCAAGCTGCAAAAAAGGCCAATGCTATTTTGGGCTGCATTAGCTTCCAAATCCCGTGAAGTACTAGTTCCCCTCTACTCAGCACTGGTTAGGCCTCATCTGGAGTACTGTGTCCAGTTCTGGGCACCACACTTTAAGAAGGACGCAGACAAACTGGAGAGGGTTCAGAGGGCAACGAAGATGATCAGGGGACTGGAAACCAAGCCCTATGAGGAGAGACTGAAAGAACTGGGCATGTTTAGCCTTGAGAAGAGGAGACAGAGTGGAGATACGATAGCGCTCTTCAAGTACTTGAAAGGTTGCCATAGAGAAGAAGGCCGGGATCCCTTCTTGAACATCCCAGAGGGCAGGACATGGAATAATGGGCTCAAGTTACAGGGAGCCACATTCTGGTTGAACATCAGGAAAATGTCCTGACTGTTAGAGCAATACGACAATGGAACCAATTACCTAGGGAGGTGGTGGGCTCTCCCACACTAGAGGCATTCAAGATGAGGCTGGGCAGCCATCTGTCAGGGATGCTCTGACTTGGATTCTTGCATTGAGCTGAGGGTTGGACTTGATGGTTTTATAGGCCCCTTCCAACCCTACTATTCTATGATTCTATAATCCTTAGTCATGAATTCATTGGGTAGTTTTAAACAGGTCAGTCTCTCTCTCTCTCTTTCTCCGTCCCTCCCTCCCTCCCTCCCTCCCTCCCTCTCCCTCTCCTCCCCTCTGTATTTTCCCAACCTCAGCCCCCCATCTGTAAAATTGGAATAATAATACTGGCTAAGATCACAGAGCTGTTGTTTAGCTTAGAAAAATGGTATGTAAGGGGAGACATGATAGAGATGATGTACAAAATTATGCATTGTGTGGAGAAAGTGGATAGATTTGTCTCCCTCTCTCATAATATGAGAACCCAGTGTGTTCATCCCATAAAGCTGATTGGTGGGAGATTCAGGACGGATAAAAGGAAAAGCTTCTTCACACAGCACATAGTTAAACTTGCACAAGATGTAGTGATGGCCAGCACTTTGGATGGGTTTAAAATTGGGATGGACGAAAGTCCCTTACCTGGTCCCGCAGCTTGCTTCGCGGTGGGGGGGAGGCGCTCCGTTCCTCCCCCCGAAATTCTTGGCGGGGGGGAGGTGCCCCGTCCCTCCAGCCACAAATCCTCTTCTCCTGCCGGGTTGCAAATGGCGGCGGCCATAGCCGCCGCCGTTTGCGTCCCTGCAGTCAGCCGTGATAGGCTACGTAAATGTTTACGTAGCCTATCACGGCTGACTTTGGGGGGGGGGAAAGCGCGCACGCAAATGGCAGCACCCATGGGTGCCGCCATTTGTGTTCCTTATTTGGGCACGTGTAGTCTACGTAGACATTTACGTAGACTACGGCGAAAATAAGGGCAACGCAAATAGCAAGGATGGGCAAGGATCAAGTAAGCAGGTGGTTGGCCTTACAGATGAAAGCACCTTGTCCACTTCATAAGGAGGAAGAAGCTGGAACCGATCCTACAAAACTGGTTTGCCACAGGCCGCCGCTTGCTCACTAACTGTATCCACAGCGTGCAGAGTAACACACCTAATCTGATCAATTTTAACTGCAAAGTGCCTTGCCAAGGCCTCACAGGAGGCTTTAGAATGCTCCAGTGGTTCAGGAGCCACAGGACCGACCAGGCTCCGGTAGGGGTGCATGAAAGCCACTTACCTGGTCTCACAGCTTTTCATGGTGGGGGGGGAGGCACTTCGCTGCTCTCCCCCCGAAGTTCAGGCCAGGGGGGGAGGCTTCCCGCCTCGCCCGGCCGAAATTCATGCCGGGGAGGAGGCGCCCTGCCTCGCCTGGCCACGAAATAAAAAGTTAAAAAAAAAAAACGCCCCCGTGATAGGCTACGTGACAATTAACGTAGCCTATCACGGCTAGATCTGCAAAGTCAGCCGTGATAGGCTACGTAAATCATCACGTAGCCTATCACAGGTGACTTAAAAAAAAAAGCGCGTACGCAAATGGCGGCCCCCATAGGGAACCACCATTTGCGTTCCTTATTTGGTCGCTGTAGTCTACGTAAATCTTTACGTAGACTACGGCGAAAATAAGGGCAACGCAAATAGCATTGCCCTTATTTTCGCCGTAGTATACATAAATCTTTACGTAGACTATAGGGACCAAATAAGGAACACGAATGGCGGCTCCCTATGGGGGCCGCCATTAGCCGTATGCGCTTTTTTTTTTTAAGTCACCCGTGATAGGCTACATGATGATTAACGTAGCCTATCACGGCTGACTTTGCAAATCTAGCCGTGATAGGCTACGTTAATCATTGCGTAGCCTATCACAGGGGCGTTTTTTTTTACTTTGCTTGGAATGGCGGCGGCGGCAGCCAGTCGAAAGACTGGCTGCCACCCCCGCCCCTGACGAAGACCTGCCGAACCGCCGCCGGGACCCGCCGCCGGGAGAGACATTCGTGAAAGGTAAGTCCCGTCCCGGGGGGGGCAGGTGGTGGGGGGGCGGAGAATTTCTCCCCGAACAACCTTCGGAGGAGCGAATGCGTTGGCGCTCGGCCCCCCGAAGTTTCGGGGAGAAATTCTCCCCCATCCCTACTTCTCTCTGTCCCATCAGCCAGGACAGCTAGACTGGTGGGGATGAGCGAGAGGGCCTTTTCTGTGGTGGCCCCCACTCTGTGGAACTCCCTCCCTAGGGAACTCTGCCATGCCCCCTCTTTAATGAGCTTCCGTCGTGCATTAAAAACGTGGTTGTTCAGGCAGGCATTTGGGGTGGGTTAGGGTATTTTAGAAAATGTTTTTACTGTAGAATTTTATTGTTTTAAACTGTATTTTTGTACGCTGTACATCTCCCAGAGTGGCTGCGTGACCAGCCGGATGGGCGATTAAAAAATTTAATAATAAATAAAAATAATAAAGGGGCCGTGGGAAAACTAGTATCCAGGATGTTCATATCAAGGCTCTGGAAAATTACATTTCCAAAATCCCTGGCATCTGAGATGTCCCTGTTACAGCAGGGGTGCGGGAAACAAAATCCTCTCAAGGGCTCCATTCCCTTGGGGGTAATCAGTCAGGAGCTGCATGCCAGCACTGGGTGGAGCTAAAAGTGGTGGTGTTTGGGGTGGAGCCAGTGGGTGGGACCATAGCCAAAGCTGGGTGGGGTACCCCCTCCCTTTCTGCCAATCACTTCTCTCATCCCCACTCAGTCTTCTTCTCCACCCAGCAGGCTGTTGCGGGAAAGACAGATTGCTCTTGCCAGAGGTCTGAACTGATTGCCTGCAGAGGTCTTCTGAAGTGAGGCCAAGGGCCAGAGGTTGCTCAGTATTGTGTTACAGCATTCAAGATACTGGAGAAGGAGGTATCCAGTGAGAACGCTGTGTTACTGCTGTTGCCACTGCCAGATCATTGACACATGGAGAGGTACGAGAATTCTCATGGGAGGCTATGGGAGCATTCAGGCTCTATCACTCTGCCAACAACAGTGTTGAAACAATGACTGAATTTCGGAATTGGACTTAGGGGAAGAACAACTTAAACAAAAAACTGTTTGCTGAGTCCGATTCTTAATCAAGTCAAGGGGACTGTGTATGTCATGTACATAATTTGTCACTTTTGAACAAATATGTGAACTGTCTGAAACTCATTTATTTGAAATTCACATTTCTCCAGATTTTGCAGTGGAGTTGTCCAGTTAAAAGATGCGTGTACAAATGTGTACATAAAGGGAAGGTACGCACAAAAATGTGTGTATTAGAGAGAATCATGTTTAAAATGCTTTATACTAAGAACATTACTCGCAAAAAATGTGTACGTTAAGCAAAATGGTGTGCAAAAATACATACATTATGAGAAAAGTGTGCAGAAGTGTGTATGGATGTTTAAGTGGACTTAAAAAACAACAAATTTTGGGATGAACTGAAGTTCAGATTGGGAAAAGTAAGGAACGGAGAGGAACCGAGATTGACAGATTCATCTACTCCTACTACTGAGTACTTAGTGGGGAAAGGAAGCCATCTGCATCTGTTTGGAGACACTGACTTCACTTTTAGGAATGTCTCTTGCTGGGAAAAATAGCCCTTTGTGGGCTCACCAGATTTCCATGGCACCGCCAGCTCAGTTTGCATTTGTGAGCCAAGCCATAGATGAGTTTTTTTTTCTTTTTTAATTCTCGTGAATAGAAATGTGTGCAAATTACAGCTGTAATTTGCATAATTTGCACAAATTGTGGCTGTAATTTACATAATCTGGGCAAATTTCAGCTGTAATGTGCATAATTAGCACAAATTATGCAAATTATGGCTGAAATTTACAAGAATTACGGACACAATTTGGGTAAATTTCTATTTATTTATTTATTTGTTTGTTTGTTTGTTTTAATGTAAAATCTGTGAGCTGGCCTGATTTGATGCTGATTGAGTTAGGCCAGCTTGCAAGGAAATGAGCCAAAGTCCAGGGAACGGGGGAACTGATGAAAGCTCAGGGAGCTCTACCCCCTGGACAGATTCCCCTGACATCCCTATTCACTTGTTTCTGGATTAAATCCTGGCAGCAGGTATGATAAGGCCCAGCCAGTTCAGGAAAGGATTTGCTGGAGAACTAAGCAAAATAGATGAGAAGGATCGGGCCTGTGAATGCATGCATTCTTGAAGGTTGTCTGGATACTATTTACAAAAACCTGAAATATCTCCTCTCTGCGAACAGACATAATTCACAGGGCCAAGTACCATGAGAAATTGCTTTTATCTATTTATTGTTAGCACTGCCAAAGGTTATAAAACCATAAAAGGCAAACTGGGCATGAAGGACAGTTTTGCAAGGAATGTATTCATAATTTAAAGAGCTTGCAGCCGAGTTTTTCCAGGCAACCCGGAATAATTCTGACAGTTGGCTATGGACAGTGTTCATCACTGCATGTGGAGCTATGATGATCATTTTACATCCAAGCCAGGACTTACTGTTAATGTCACATAAGATTATGCACAGAATGCACATCTTAAGCCTTATTTGCATGTAAAGTGAAAGCCGGTGGGTTTGGCTAGTGCTGTTGCTCATTCAAAGGGATTCTGAAACCAGGTACTGCTGGTTTTTGTGTTCCTTCTGAAGAGCTGCTTTGGAACTTAGCAATTTCGGATTTTTGGACAAGGCCTGAACGTTCATGCATAGACCTAGCTATGAAGACAGGCCTGAGAACTCATGAGTGAATGCCTCTCGCCAAATCTGGCCCCAGGTTTGAGAGGACCCCAAGCAAATGCCCTGTGGTGGGCCCCTTCCTACCTCAGTGAGAGCAGCAGGTAGCTATTAGAGTTTCCGTCAATGCCCTGGGGTGAAACTTCATCAGGGTGATTCTGGGAAATTTAAATGGTGGCTCACAGCTGCCCAATGGTTCCAGGTGGTGACGCTGGGCCTACAAGACATTCCCTTCTTGATGATTTCAAATGTCACACCATATTCTTCCTTCAGCCTGCTAGAGATCCCCCACTAATAGGTATGAAACTTTTAATCCTTCGCAGCTGCTTTAGCCCATAAGCGCCTGAGTCAGACATACCAGGAGAATTAACACAGAGAGCAGTAAGGTCTGTTTGCATGCTTTTCTGGGATTGGAGATTTAAATCCCCATCTTCATTGGCAATGGGTTTGTTTCTTTCTTCATAGTATTTCTGTGCTTGGCCATGACCAAAATTCTCTGAGTAGTCTGCTTTAAACAGAAAATGTTAAGAGGCAACATGAACAAGAAACATGCAGTTACAGCATAAAACACAACATATTGAAGATGAAGCAATAAAAGACTAAACATGCATAGGATTGCACCTTTAAAGGCTAAAACCAGTTTGTCAATCCTCACCTGGATTAGGTGAAATGCCCTTACTTCCTAGCCAACTGTTATGTGATGTGCTCTAGTTAGAAGAGCACTCATTCAGTGCTGAAGGAGTTGCACTGGTTACCAGTTGTTTTCCGGGCCAAATTCAAGGTGTTGGTTTTGACCTTTAAAACCCTATATGGTTCCGGCCCAGCCTATTTTAAGGAGCGCCTCCAGCAACACCAGACAGGCCACTTAACAAGATCAGCCTCAGATGGCCTTCTCTCTGTCCCATCAGCCAGGACAGCTAGACTGGTGGGGACGAGGGAGAGGGCCTTCTCTGTGGTGGCCCCCACTCTGTGGAACTCCCTCCCTAGGGAACTCCGTCATGCCCCCTCTTTAATGAGCTTCTGTCGTGCATTAAAAATGTGGTTGTTCAGGCAGGCATTTGGGGTGGGTTAGGGTATTTTTTTAAAAAAAAATTATGGTAAAATTTTATTGTTTTAAATTGTTTTATGGTGGGTTGTACATCGCCCAGAGTGGCTGGGTGACCAGTCAGATGGGCGATTAATAAATTTAATAAATAAATAAATAAATTAGACCTGTGTACAAACTTGCACCTGTCCTGTTCTAACGAGACTCACAGACCTGCTTATAAGGAATCTTTAGACATTGGCAATAGAGCATCTATGGCTAAGAAGGCTATTCCCACCCAAAGGGATTCACACTCAGACACTGTTGGAGAGGATAACGCCACAATGGCACATTTATTGGGGTTTACAAAGATTCAAATGAAGAAGCTGGTCTTGGGGAATTAGCTGAGCAAATGGATTTAACACAGCATACTGGAAAAATTCGAGATGGATTAAAATTAACTCAGATTTCTACAAATCTGACCTGTGGAATCCGCTGTGGAGCAGCCCCCCTCAGCCATGTGGAGTCCATGGACTTTTGGATAGTTGCTTTTATTTTCCCAAAATGTATGCATATTTATTCGTAGGAAAATACACAACTTTCTGCTGAGGAATAGTTGAATGGAATGGGGGACAATATATTAAATGTCACGTACTAAGCTAAATTATGTACATTCTTATGAAACCTCTGATGGAATTATTTATGTATTTTCCACTTGACGAAAAAAAATCGCATCCACCTGTGAGCAGATGACGGAACAAAAGGTGCCTCACAATCCATAAAACACATACAGAAGAGACTGTACACAGTCCCTATTCATGGCAAAGGTGATATTTCAGCTGGAGACTTCTGGGCTCAAATCTCAGTCTCTTAACTGCCACTAGACTGTTGTTGTTGTTATCATTTACATTTCTATAATGCCTAATAGCCGAAGCTCTCTGGGCAGTTTACAAAGATTACTATACACTGACTGCTTATTCCTATAGTGCCATATGAATCTTCACTATGGGGTCACACATACATAACTTGATTTCTCTACAGTTTGCTGAATGTGCAAGCTGACTACACTGAAAACCATTGCATGGAGATGACCTGATCTCTTCTGAATATTGTACCTGTGATGTTCTCTGATGACCCATTCAAACATCTATGTCTTCACCCAATGTTGTAACCATCACTTAATGAACATGCACATGTGAACAAGTTCTTTGTGGAATGAAGGTTAAAGACACGTTTTTTGTGTGTTTTTTGAGAAGTGTAAATGAGCTTTATCATCACTTGCCTTCTTTTGCAAGAACCAGGGTCAGAACTTCTGTCATAGGCTTTGGCACCATCCTGCTTGTGCCCTATCATTACTTTTCTTGGAGGTGAAAATATATGTAGGTGGAAGGTGGGTGAGAGACACTGGAACAAAAAGTGTCTGACCTGACCTCTAATCCTGTTTGGTATCTCTGCAGAGTGGTCTTCTGTTCTGCAGGAGGCAAGAGGTGGAACGGTTCCCATCCTGCAAGGGGATCTGTCTTGATGGGGAGGTGGCTTTGGCAGTTCCTGTCTTGGCTTACATAGGGATGCACAGAACAAAGAGGGTCCACTCTGAACAACTTTGGCAAAGAGTGGGAGGATTCCATTCTGGTCCACCAGAACTCTGGAGGGGATTCCACCATTTTCTGTTGAAACATACAAATGCACAATGGTCTCTGATGTGTTGTTGGGTTTTCTTTTAGCAGCTCCTTGCCACATCAGAAGCTTTGGCTAGGAAAGGACAAATTTGTCTCTCTCAGTTCTTCATAGGGATGTTGCTGGGGCCTGAGACAGGGGTGGGGTCTGACGGACTCCCCCCCACTCGGCCCCCCAGACTCCTGTTATCAGACTGAGCAGCACTCACCAGATCCAGCTGTGAGTGCTACTCATTTTGCAAGCATCCAACAGCCACCCCGCTCCTTCCCCAAGCCGCCATTTTGCATAAAAATGGTGGCTCAGGTCTTTCTGGAACACTGCTGTTCCGCAAAGGCCTGAACCGCCATGTCTATGCAAAATGGCAGCTTAGGGAAGGAGCAGGTGGTCCCACCATGCTTGCCAGTTGCTTGCCCAGCCGTTGAGGGGCTTGAGCAGCACAGCAAATGGCCGCAGGCAGAAGGAAGCAGTGGCTCAGCAAGCGACCAATGACCCTGGATGGAGGTGAGTCCACCCATCCCTAGTTCCGCCCTTTTGCAATCTTAGGTTTGGTTTGACCTGAACTTTGATCATTTTTTTCAAATCTTAACTTTGGTTTGTCCCACATGAAAATTGGTACACATTTTGTGCAGATTCCTTCTCATACATACACTGATGTACACAATGATGCCTAATATACACATTTTACAAGCAGTTTTCCTAATACAATGTCTTTCTGAACATTATTTTCACTAATATGCATATTTCCATGTACACATTTCCTTAAGAGATAGAGATAGAGATACAGATAGAGATAGAGATAGATAGAGATAGAGATAGAGATAGAGATAGAGATAGAGATAGAGATAGAGATAGAGATAGAGATAGAGATGGAGATGGAGATAGAGACAGACAGAGACAGAGACAGAGAGATAATGAGAAGTCTGTAGCAAAATTCAGAGGAGGGCAAATTTGGAAGGATCACTGAGTTTTGGTTTGTGTTTTGGTTCAAACGTGTGAAATTAGGTACAGTCACAGTAAAAAGTGAACCAAACAAATTTCTCCCTTCATCTCTAGATGTGGCATATGCAAGCCCTCACTAGGCAGCCCTCAGTTACTGCCTTACATGTTCTGAGGCTTCAGCATGACGAGAGTGGGGGTGAAAATATTGACTCCCTCCTAGCTATTTCCAAAACGGGTCCAGAACTGACCGCAAAGCAGTGGATCTTGGTTCTGTTCTGAAAATGTCCTTTACCCCAGATGATAAACATACTGCCTTTGATACTGGAGGTAGCATATAACCATCAAGACTAGTAGTAGCTGATAACCCTATTGTCCAGGAATTTGTCCAACCTGCTTTTAAAGACATCCACACTGGTGGCCAGCACTACATCCTGTAGTAGCAAATTCCATAGTTTAGTGATGCACTGTGTGAAGAAGAACTTCCTTTTATCTTTCCTGAATCTCCCACCAATCAGCATCATGGGATGACCCCAGGTTCTAAGACTACAAAGAGATGGAGAAAAATGTCCCCATCCACATTCTCCACACCATGCATAATTGTGTACACCTCTATCATGTCTCACCTTACTCATCCTTTCCCTAAGCTGATCAGTCCCAGATGTTGTAACCATTCCGTGTGGGAGAGTTGCTCCAGCCCCTCAGACACTGCAGTTTCCCCTTTCTTCCCTTTTTCAAACTCTACAATATCGTTTTTCGGGTGCAATTACCAGAATTGTACACAATATTCTACGTGTGGTCACACCATAGATTTGTATAAGGGCAGTATTACCTTGGCAATTTTATTTTCAATTCCTTTCCTAATTATGCCTAACATACTGGGTTGACATTTTCATTGAGGTGCCCACTGCAACCCCAAGTTCTCTTTCTCATTCAATTACCACTACCTCAGTTCCCATCAACATATAGTTGGGATTTGGGGGATGCTACCTGGGGTGGAATTTAGTGACACTAAGAGTCTTGCAAGTGACATAGATAGGAGGAAGAAGATGGGCAGCTTGCTGTTTGCAACCAAGTTTGTTTCATTCCAGGCTTTTTGCAGTTAGAGGTAGAGGGGTTGGGGAAAACCATCTTTCATTTGGAAAGCCAGTTCTTTCCTTCCTTCTCTCCTTCACAGTCTTATAATAAATGAGATTTGATGTTGCATTGCATGATTTGCTTAGAAGATCAACTGTCTTCTTCTAATTAGGACTTCTTCTTTTTCCAATGCCAGTTGTCTTCATTGGAAAACTTTCTCAGCATTGTTTTCCCTGGATTGTTTACCCAAGGGTTTCATCCTTGCAAACAACTCCAACTGTAGCAGAAAAACTTGACAATATTTAATTGGAATCTGGGTACATGGGACTCACATTGCCAACAGCTGTTTTTCTGAATTAATAAAGGCATGGTTCTGTAGCTCTTAATCTCCAACAGTCAGTAGTGCAATAAATATTTTGAAACTTTCCCCTGATCCTTCGAGCTACCATTAAAAAGGGGGAGAGATGGATAATACTGTTCCACTCAACTTCAAGTATTTGGTTTTGGCTTTTTTTCACTCTTTGGTTCCACATCCAGTTTCTCTTTTCCTGTCTCATTCCTTTTTAATGCTTCCATATTGGAGTAGCTCTATCAGAAGAATGATCACACCATCTCCTGCACAGGCTCTATCAGAAGAATGATCACACCATCTCCTGCACAGGCTCTTGTTCTTCCTTGATTCTCCACTTTCAATTTCCAGAGGTGCTGTCAGAACTGACCTTCCCAAAGTTAAAGTGGTATGACGTACACACCAAACATAAAATAGCTTGTTCCTTTCTCTGAAATCATAGCTTGATATGTACAAAGAGATCAAGGGATATATTGTTCAAAAACCATTGCTAATTCATAATACAATAAATGTTTAAGGCTATGTTGTGTCTTTGAATACCAGTGCTTCAGAGTTCAGCCCACCAGGGGGGTGGGGTGGAGGGGGGGATGTGGAAATTGCTCAGCAGTCTACATCGTTTGGGCTACAACTGAAATGGATTTGATTCTAAAAAAAATATCTGCAGTTTCTTCTCTGAGAATTTTTATGTAAAATATTCTCCAAATCTCTTTTGAGTGCTTGAATATTTGATATCCAATGATATTTGATTTCAGTTGGCTGGATGCAGAGGTATCTTCTGCAAATGGAAATGCTTCATCTGCTTGTGGAAGGGACTGAGTTCTAGTGGAAGCTCCTGTTGGAAGAAGGGAGGCAGGTCATTTTTGCCAGTTCCCAGTTTCCTCTGCCTTGGTTCCTTGCAAGAGGAAAAAAGGTAGGATATAAATATAATTAATTAATTAATTAATAATAAAAACATCCTGTGAGTGGAGTTTCATTCATGGGAATTCTGGATCCAACCCTATGTAGACAGGTAGACAGATAAGACAGATATAGATAGATATAGTGTTTGATAGATGACACTTCTTCTTTGATCCTATTTGATAGTGGGCATGCAAAAGTATTCATTATTTGACTGCATTTGTTAGTTGACATGCAGTGGTATTTAGTATTTGATAATTGCAATGTATGAGATTTCATATTTGATGCCCGCCAATTTTTTTAAACAAAGAACAACTACCATGAAGATTAAAGTACTTGGATTTCAAACACTGAATTACTATATATTCCAAATGAAATATCTAAGGAATCTTGAGCAGAGCAAAAAGACTTTCAATAGGACTAGGCAAATGGATCAGAGAGCCCACTGTTTCCCCTGGGTTCAAGGAGCACCACAGTAAGAACATCAGAGAGCTGAGAGAGGATTTAGCATCACATTCTCCCTGATGTCTCTCACAACAAAGAGACAAGCCAAAAGCCATGTGCCATTTGGATCCACATTTCCTGTATTGTTTTAATTGGTCATAAGCTTCCATTGGATATCATTTGATTGAAGGACGGGTATAAATCTTTAAAGAAATGAAGAAACCCTCTATTCACCAGGCAAAGTTAATAATATAAGATGTAGGAGTTACGATCACATTTCTGTAGGGGTGGACGAAAGTGACTTACCTGTCCTCGAAGCTTGTTCGCGGTGGTGGGGGAGGTGCTTCGCTGCTCCCCCCGCGAAGTTCAGGCCGGGGGGGAGGCTTCCCGCCTCGCCCGGCCGAAATTCAGGCCGGGGAGGAGGCTTCCCGCCTCGCCCGGCCGCGAACTCGAAAGTTTAAAAAAAACAAAAAAACGCCCCCGTGATAGGCTATGTGACGATTAACGTAGCCTATCATGGCTAGATCTGCAAAGTCAGCTGTGATAGGCTACGTCAATCGTCACGTAGCCTATCACGGGTGACTTAAAAAAAAAAAAGTGCGTACGCTAATGGCGGCCTCCATAGGGAGCCGCCATTCGTGTTCCTTATTTGGTTGCTGTAGTCTATGTAAATCTTTACGTAGACTACGGCGAAAATAAGGGCAACGCAAATAGCGTTGCCCTTATTTTCACCGTAGTCTACGTAAATCTTTACGTAGACTACAGCAACCAAATAAGGAACGGGAATGGCGGCTCCCTATGGGGGCCGCCATTATCCGTACACACTTTTTTTTTTTAAGTCACCCGTGATAGGCTACGTGACGATTGACGTAGCCTATAATGGCTGACTTTGCAAATCTAGCCGTGATAGGCTACATTAATCGTCATGTAGCCTATCATGGGGGCGTTTTTTTTTCTTTTATTGGAATGGTGGCGGCGGCAGCCGGTCAAAAGATCGGCTGCTTCCCCCGCCCAGGATGAACACCCGCCGAACCGCCGGCCGGACCCGCCGCCGGGAGGGACATTCGTGAAAGGTAAGTCCCGTCCCGGGGGGGTGCGGGGGGTGGGGGGGTGGAGAATTTCTCCCCGAAACTTGTTCGGGGGGCCGAACACATTGGCACTCAGCCCCCCGAAGTTTCGGGGAGAAATTCTCCACCATCCCTACATTTCTGCTGAAAAGAATATTTGAGGTAAATTTGCCCAACCATTCTGTTTCTCCCTGCCTGGGAGAAACACTGGAGGAATTCTGAGCAAAGCAAAAAGAGTTTCAATAAGACTAGACAAATATATCAGGGAGGCTCTATGCTTTTCTACAGGCCTTTGGATTTGCACATCAGCACCTCTGGCAAGAATCCACATAAAGGATGCTGACTTATGCACTCTTACTAGTGAGTACATTCCATTGAATACAGTGGGGCGTACTTCTGAGTAAATCTAGGAAGCTGACGTATATATAGGGATGTTGGAGGTTTCCATCTGGGGGGTGTAATCTGCCAAGCATTCCAGAGTCACTTTCCTGGACTCTGATTCGCCAGCCCATGAGCTGGCCTCACTCAAGCTGTATGAGTCGGGCCAGCTCGCGGACTTCCACTTTATTTTTTTTTTCTCTGAAAATGACAAGTTACACAAATTGCAGCTGCAGTTGGCATAACGTTTATATTTATTTATTTGTTTGTTTGTTTATTTATTTATTTCATTTCTATACTTGGTTATAGACCAAGTTATATAACTTGGACGAATTATGGCTGAAATTTGTGTTATTTTTGAAGATTGTAGCCGTAAAGTGCTTAGTTATATGCAAATTGCAGCTGCTTTCAGAGAAAGAAAGAAATGAAGTGGAAGTCCAGAAAGATGGCCGAAATCACTGCTATCCAAGTGCGTGCCACTTGCCCGACCCTTGCTGGCCGCCCAACCCTGTTTGTCACACACGTAATCTTGCCTAAATGGCCCCTTTATGGCTGCCATGTGTGTAAATGGGATTTACAAAAAAGGCCAAGCTGCCATTTTTACATAAAATGGTGGCTTGGTGGACCAGCCTGGGCTGCCATGCTTGCCCGGTTCTGTGTGTGTACAAGCACAGCAACCTACGGACTGGAGTCTGGGAGACCGAGTGGGGGGAAAGTCAGGTGGACTCCATCCCCTTCCCAGACTCCCTAGAGATCTGTGAATTCTGGCTAAAAGTCAGCTCACAAACGCAAGCCGAGCTGGGGATTTCCAGGAAATCCATCGAGGCCCAAGACAGCCAGATTTCCCCGTGACAGACATCCCTACTTTTATGGAGTCAGATCATAAGAACATCAGAAGAGCCACACACACTGAGTCAGACCAAAGGCTTATCTAGGGATGTTTTTAAAAAAGAAGTTTTCCTTCATTCTTTACTCAGATTTACCCTGTTCACACCTTTAAATGCAAACAGGAGCTCATTTTTCAGGAAAAGCTCACATGGACCCAAACTTGTGTTCACATTTGAAAAGTGTGCTGTTCAAAAATGTGTACTTTGAAGATATTCATCCCCACCATACGCATTCTCACACTTTAGTCTATTTGGGGAAAGTGTGCATTTGGGTGTGCACTTTAAAAAAAATGTGTTCCAAAATGTGCATGTTCCTGTTAAAAAATAAATGAAAAGGAAATGAAAACAGTAACGAGGCAAACCAAGCTTAAAGTTGGAACTTGGAGAACCTCAACGAGCTGAAGCTTCTCTGATTCTCACACCCTATCTAATCCAGCAGCATCATGGTCCCCACAGTGGCCAACAAGATGCCTATGGGGCACTCAGAAGCAGGAGGCAAAGACAATAGCCCTCTTCTGCTATAGTTTCCCAGCCACTGGTATTTAGAAGCTTGTCACCTCTAACCCTGGAAGTAGCACATATCCATCATGACCAGTATGACAAATGTCATGGGTCAATCTAGCTTAGTATTAGCTATACTGACTGACAGTTAGGGATGTACGAAAGTCACCTGTTTGCGGATTATGTTGATGGTGGGGGGGGCGCTCCGTCCCTCCCCCTGGAATCCTTGTGGGGGGGAGGCGCTCCGTTCCTCCCCCCTGGAATCCTCCAAGGCCGGCTGTGCTCCGCGGCAGCTCTACGGAGCAGCCGGCCAGGCCCGGCCAGGACAGAGCCGTCCGCAGCCAGATTTCCAGCCACAGATGGCTCTGGGTAAAAAAACAAAACAAAAACCACGTACGCATACGGAAAGATTTACGTAGGCTAAAACGGTGAATCAAAAAGGGACGCAAATAGCGCCCGCTACGCTATTTGCGTTCCCCTTCATTTTTGCCATCATAGTCTACGTAAATATTTACGTAGATTAAGAGGGCAAAAATAAGGAATGCAAATGGCGGCGGCCGTAGCCGCTGCCATTTGCGTATGCGGTTTTGTTTTGTTTTTTAACCCACCCAGCCATGATAGGCTATGTAAAGATTTACATAGCCTATCACATCATGTGTGTTTTTTTAAACCTAGTCATGATAGGCTATGTAAATCTTTACGTAGCCTATCACGTCTTTCTTTTTCTTTCTTTTCTTTTTTTTACCAGAGTGGAAATGGCAGCAGCAGGAGCCGGTCGGAAGACCGGCCGCTGAAGCCGCCGCCGGAGCCACCGCCGGAGCCCCCGCCGCCCGGAAGATCCACCCCAGGTGAGTCTTGTCCCAGGGGGGATCTGCAGGGGGGTGGCAGGCCGTTCCGCCATGGAGTTCAGGGGGCCGAATGCACTGGCATTCGGCCTCACCGTGATCCGTGGCGGAATTCTCTGCCATCCCTACTGACAGTGCCCTTTCCATGGTTTGAGGTAGGGGTCTTTACCAGCCCTACCTTTTGTTTTTTCTGCACAGAAACTTGTGTGCATTTTTGTGTGCATTTTTCAACATGTGTGAAATTTGTGTGCACATTTTCAAATGTTTTTATTTTTGTAAATGTGCATTCATTGACAAAAACATGTTTTGTACATTTTTGAGATGTACACAATATGATCTTCTGAAAACAACAGTGACAACAACAACAGATTATGGCACCATTTGAACTGAGTTCAACATTCAATCATGTTACTAATATCCTACAGGAAGATATTGCCACATTTTACAGGTAGTACCTGGATGTCAAGAAAAACTCATAATTTCTCTCGAAAGAACTAGGAATATGGGAGATATATTGGTCAGGAGTAGGGGTGTATGAGCCCTACTTACCTGTGTCCACTGGGGGGGTCCTTGGGGGGGAGGCAATCCGGTCCTCTCCCTGGAATCCTCTCTGGCTGGCTCCACTCTGTGGCGAGTCTGCAGAGCAGCCACCTGGGGCTGGCCGCTGCCGGACTTCTGGCCGTGGCTGGTCTGCGTCCACAAATGGTGTCTGGCATAGCAGACGCCATTTGCATCCCGGCACTTTACCATGATAGGGTATGTAAAGATTTACATAGCCTATCACGTTAAAGAGCAGGGATGCAAATGGCATAGCAGACGCCATTTGCATCTGCAGTCCGGCGATACGGCCATAGCAGCCGTATCACTGGGTCTTTGGAGCCGGCGGCAGGGAGGATCCGCCAGTGAGGACTTTGTGCTGGAAGTAGGGTTGCCGGAGAATTTCTACACGAATCTTTGGGAGACCGAGTGCCGACGCATTCAGCCCCTCGAAAGTGTTGGGGAAATTCTCCACTGGCCCCCTGCCCCCCCCGGGATGGGACTTACCTTCTGCGAATGTCCCTCTCGGCGGTGGGTCCTGGCGGCATTTCAGTGGCGTTTCGTTGGGGGCGGAGGCGGCGGCCGGTCTCTCGACCGGCTGCTGCCACCGCCATTGCAAAAAAAAAAGTAAAGTTTTTTACTTTGCAAAAAAACCACACCCGTGATAGGCTATGTAACGATTTACGTAGCCTATCATGGCTAGATTTCCAAAGTCAGCCGTGATAGGCTATGTAAATCATCACGTAGCCTATCACGGGTGACTTTGAAAAAAAAAAAGCACGTACGCAAATGGCGGCACCCATGGCGTGCCGCCATTTGCGTTCCTTATTTTGGCATGTCTAGTCTACGTAAACATTTACATAGACTAGACGAAAATAATGGAACGCTATTTGCGTTGCCCTTATTTTTGCCGTAGTCCACGTAAATCTTTACGTAGACTACCCGGGCCCAAATAAGGAACGCAAATGGCGGCGCCCATGGGTGCCGCCATTTGCGTACGCGCTTTTTTTTTTTCCAAAGTCACCTGTGATAGGCTACGTAAAGATTTACGTACCCTATCATGGCTGACTTTGAAAATCTAGCCATGATAGGCTACGTAAATCTTTACGTAGCCTATCACTTTTTTTTTTTTTTACACTTTACTTGGAAATGGCAGCGGCAGCAGCTGGTCGGAAGACCGGCCGCCGCTGCCACACCGCCGCCGCACCGCTGCCGAACTGCCGCCGGGACCCGCCACCGCGAGGGACATTCACACGAGGTAAGTCCCATCCCGGGGGGGGGTGGGGGGGGTGTCGGAGAATTTCCCCACCAATTTTGGGGGGCCGAATGCGTTGGCATTCGGCCACCCGGAGATTCGTGGAGAAATTCTCCAACATCCCTAATAAGAGCTGCATGGCTGACTGCTGGTAAACCATCTGTCTGGACCTAAAATGTGCCTGGTAAGTAGTGCTTCTTTGCCAAGGAACTAGGGCAGCAATTGTATTCTATTCCAATTATACAATTACACAGGGTGGGAGGAATGTGAGGATACATATCTTAGGATATTTGTTTTGAGTGTCCCACTTCCACAGGCCACAACGTCTCTTGCCACTCTTTATAGCTAGGGCTGCAGCCCTGTTTCTCTCACACAATTGAAATATTCTTATAATTATCCTAGCCATTGCTTCTTTCACAGCCACCTCACATGAGGAGGCCCACCTGCCCTCACCCAACCAATCATCCAAACACCATCAACAGCATCTCTGAGGCTGTTCTGCAGAACCATTATAGTTAAAATGATAATGTTTCCCTAAAAACAAAAGGAGGTGGTATCTGACCCTTCCCCAAAATAGCAGGGAACTTTGAGGCAGTGTAATACACGATGCTGTATCACACTGTTTCTGAGCAAGCTTTAACACTTTCATTAAACAAAATGGATGGGGAAAGGGGTTCAAGGACTTCCCAGCTTTTTTCTGGCCATATGATAGTCAGGAATCCAATAGGTAAAACTTTCCCAGCAGGGAGACACAGTGTCAGGATTGATTCTGAGTGCAGGGAGATAGCAGCTCAGATTCAGAAGAGGAACAGCCAGAACCGGGGGATGCATTTTCCCAAGCCAGTTCAGATATGGGTGGTCATGCTTCTCAGGTTACTAACTACCAGATGGCTGGGCCTGAAGCCCCCCCTTGCCCCCTCTGTGAGAAGCTGGGAGGAGGATGAAGAGGAGGAAGAGGAGGAGGAGAGTGAGAGCTGTGACCTAAGAGATGCTAGAGTCGATGTCAGAGAATTTCACCACGAATCTCGGGGAGGCCGAATGCCAGCACATTTGGTCCCCCAAAATCGGTGGCAAAGCGGTCTGCCCCCCCGCCCCCCCGGGACGGGACTTACCTTGGGCGAATCTCCCTGGCGGCAGCGGCTCCAGCGGCGGTTCGGCAGCAGTGGCTGCGGCGGCTGGTCTTCGACTGGCTGCCGCCGCCGCCATTTCCAAGTTAAAAAAAAAAACAACGTGATAGGCTACGTAAAGATTTACGTAGCCTATCATGGCTAGATTTTTTAAAAATACAGTGATAGGCTACATAAATGTTTACGTATCCTATCACGGCTGAGTTTTAAAAAAAAATGCGCGTACACAAATGGTGGCACCCATGGACGCTGCCATTTGCATTCCTTATTTTGGCACGTCTAGTCTATGTAAACATTTACATAGACTGCAGCGAAAATAAGGGGAACGCAAATAGCGTAGCGTCTATGCTATTTGTGTTCCCCTTATTTTCACTGTAGTCTACATAAATGTTTACATAGATTAGACATGCCAAAATAAGGAATACAAATGGCAGCACCCATGGGCACCGCCATTTGTGTATGCACGTTTTTTTTTTAACTCAGCCATGATAGGCTACGTAAACATTTATGTAGCCTATCATGGCTGACTACAGGGATGCAAACAGAGGCAGCTACGGCTGCTGCCATTTGCAGACCCGGCTGGCCAGGATTCACGGCGGGAGGGACAGGGCACCTTCCCCCCAGCCAGAATTTCAGGGGGGAGGGACGGGGCGCCTCCCCCCCACCGCAAATCAAATTTCATAAAAGGTAAGTGACTTTCGTACATCCCTACCAGCAAGCCTCACTTCAAACTGTAAGCAATGTCAGTGTTCCCATTTGAATCCCCTGGAGGCATTCCTTTGTAGCCTGAGAGTCTTCGAGGATTTGCATCAGTAATGAACCTGTTGATAATGAATTAACGGCCTGAAACTGAAGCCGGTCTATTTGTGTGTGTGTGAGTACATAAGGAAAGAGGAGGGCCAAGGGAAATGTGACACACAGTAAAGGGAGGACTCCACTTGTGGAGTTTACAGCCATCCAGCTGTTAAAGGCCCGAGGACCCAGAAAAGCTTGGTAACCCTACATCTGGCAGATCACATTCCCAGCCTTCCAATTTCCTTTAATGTAAAAGAGTATTTTAATCAAAGACACTGATAATGGCACCAGAACGTACTATTGAGCTTACAGTTTACAAGCCCAATCCTATGAACGTTTACTCAGAAGCAATTCTTGCTGTGTTCAAAGGGGCTTACTCCAAAGATGATAGATTCTTTCTGTAAGTACTCATTTTGCAACCACACTCACAGTTGCTATGATCAGGTAAACATTGTTCGTACTTCTGGTTGTCAAACCTAGAGACAGAAATGAAAAGACATACTCTAATTCCTTTTAAAATATTAACGATGAGCCGTGAAAACAGAAAATGAAGCCACTCAAGCAACTGTCCCAATAAAAAGAAGAACTGTTGCAGAACAGAAGTGAAGCAAGGAGCAATCCCTACATTACCACATACACTTTAGGAGTACCATAACTTGTGGCTGAGTAATACAAGTTTTAAGGGTTGTTTTTTTTTTTTTAAGACCTGGAGCTGACTGTGGCTCAGATCATGAGCTTCTTGTTGCAAAATTTCGGCTTAAATTGAAGAATGTAGGGAAAACCACTAAACTGTTCAGGTATGACCTAAGTCATATCCCTTATGAATATACAGTGGAGGTGAGGAATAGATTTCAGGGATTAGAGCTGATAGACAGAGTGCCTGAGGAACTATGGACGGAGGTACGTAACATTGTTCAGGAGGCAGCAACTCAATCCATCCCAAAGAAAAAGAAATGCAAGAAAGCAAAGTGGCTGTCTGAGGAGGCTTTACAAGTAGCTGAGGAAAGAAGGGAAGCGAAAAGCAAGGGAGAAAAGGGAAGATATATCCAATTGAATGCAGAGTTCCAGAGAATAGCAAGGAGAGACAAGAAGTCCTTTTTAAATGAACAATGCAAATAAATTGAAGAAAACAACAGAATGGGAAAGACTAGAGATCTCTTCAAGAAAATTGGAGATCTCAAGGGAACGTTTTGTGCAAAGACGGGCATGATAAAGGACAAAGAAGGCAGGGACCTAACAGAAGCAGATGAGATTAAGAAGAGGTGGAAAAAATACACAGAAGAACTGTACAGGAAAGATCTGAATGTCCTTGATAGCCATGATAGTGCGGTCACTGAACTTGAGCCGGACATCCTCGAGAGTGAAGTCAAGTGGGCCTTAGGAAGCATTACAACAACAAAGCTAGCGCAGATGACAGTATTCCAGCAGAGCTATTTAAGATCCTAAAAGACGATGCTGTTAAAGTGCTGCACTCAATATGCCAACAAATGTGGAACACTCAACAGTGGCGACAAGTCTGGAAAAGGTCAGTTTACATTCCAATTCCAAAGAAGGGCAATGCCAAAGAGTGTTCCAACTACCGTACAATTGCGCTCATTTCACATGCCAGCAAGGTGATGCTCAAAATCCTACAAGCTAGGCTTCAGCAGTATGCGAACTGAGAACTACCAGAAGTACAAGCTGGGTTTCGAAGAGGCAGAGGAACTAGAGATCAGATCGCCAACATTCGCTGGATCATGGAGAAAGCAAGAGAATTCCAGAAAAACATCTCTTTCTGCTTCATTGACTATGCTAAAGCCTTTGATTGTGTGGATCACAACAAACTGTGGCAAATTCTGAAAGAGATGGGGGTATCAGACCACCTTACCTGTCTCCTGAGAAACTTGTACGAGGGTCAAGAAGCAACAGTAAGAACCACACATGGAACAACCGATTGGTTCAAAATTGGGAAAGGAGTATGACAAGGCTGCATATTGTCGCCCTGCTTATTTAACTTATATGCAGAGTACATCATGAGAAATGCCGGGTTGGATGAATCACAGGTCAGAATTAAGATTGCCAGGAGAATTATCAACAACCTCAGATACACAGATGATACCACCCTAATGGCAGAAAGTGAAGAGGATCTAAAGAGCCTCTTGTTGCGGGTGAAAGAGGAGAGTGCAAAAGCTGGTTTGAAACGCAACATTAAAAAAAATCAGATCATGGCATCTGGCCCCATCACTTCCTGGCATATGGAAGGGGAAGAAATGGAAGCAGTGACAGATTTTATTTTCTTGGGCTCCAAGATCACTGCAGATGGTGACTGTAGCCATGAAATCAAAAGATGCTTGCTCCTTGGGAGGAAAGCTATGGCAAACCTAAACAGCATAGTCAGAAGCAGAGACATCACCTTGCCGACAAAGGTCTGTCTAATCAAAGCTATGGTTTTCCCAGTAGTAACGTATGGCTGTGAGAGTTGGACTATAAGGAAGGCTGAGCGCCGAAGAATTGATGCTTTCGAACTGTGGTGCTGAAGAAGACTCTTACGAGTCCCCTGGACTGCAAGGAGGTCAAATCAGTCAATCCTAAAGGAAATCAACCCTGTGTGCTCATTGGAAGGACAGATTCTGAAGCTGAAGCTCAAATCTTTTGGCCACCTAATACGATGAGAAAACTCTCTGGAAAAGACTCTGATGCTGGGAAAGACTGAGGGCAAAAGGAGAAGGGGATGGCAGAGGATGAGGTGGCTAGATAGTATCACTGATGCAATGAATATGGACTTGAGCACGCTCCGGGAGAGAGTGCAGGATAGGAAGGCCTGGCATGCTATGGTCCATGGGGTCATGAAGACTTGGACACGACTGAACAACTGAACAACAATACAAGTTTTGTGTGTTTTTTTGAAGGAAAATGGATGGAAATAAGCATATTAGCTTTCCTGACCAGAATACTTTTCCTCATTTCAGTCGTTGGCACTCAGTTTCTAAGGCACTTATCTGTATTGTTGGGGGTGGAGTGGGAGGGTATATTAGGCAACTTACAGCAGCAGACCTGGCCACTCTATCAACATGGGTGAATATACAGACAGAACTAATCTGGATGTGCTTCTTCATTACAGTGCTCATCTGGGCCAGAGGACCTTTCGTAGGAACTCCGGCTGTTTTGGGGCTTGCCGGACTTCTGCAGCATGCACAACATGGCTTGCATTTGTGAGCCAAGCTGCACATTTCCCCCAAATTCCAGGGACTGCTAAAATTTATTTTTAATTTGAAAAAATAGACATTTGCGCAAATTGCAGCCACAGTTAGCCCAAGTTGGGCCAGCTGTTGGAAGATAGAATGGAATCCAGGGGGTTGAACCAATGAAAGCTTGTCAAGCTCATTCCCCCAACCAGATTTTTTCTGACATCCCTAATCCAAGCTTCCTTGAACTGGGTGGATGTACCCTTTGAGGTACACAATGATGGGGATTCCCAATGGTTATGCACTGCTCATTTCTGTGGCTGGCCTACAGGTCATTGATTAGGGATGTCAGAGAAATCCTCCATGGAACCAAACGAGATCAAATTTTCATGAATCTGACCCAAGATTCTGCACCAGACTGGCTTTTCCCCAGTCTGGTGGATTCCGCTGACTTGTGGACCAATTTTCTAACTTTCATGAATTTTGCACAAATGTTATTGTAGAAAAATACACAAAATAAAAAACCTGGCCAAAAAGGTGCATTTCTCCCATAAGCTAAAGTGTTAAAATATGCATTTGGGGGAATTTGAGCATTTTTGCATGTGTGCATTTACGCAAATGCAAATTTGCACTAATTCAGAAACAAAAAAATATGATTCCATCAATGGGAATGAAAGGCACCTGACAATCCATGAAAAACAGACAGAACAGATATTACATGATTGGTAAATCCCTATCATTGACTACATGAATGAACTGGAAATAATTCATATAATTATATGATCTATTTTCTATAAACACATTTAAATTTGTTTGTAGTTAGACATTCTTTCTCTCTGTGTATATAAGAAAATGAAGTATTTTTCTTTAGTTTTTTAAAATCAAAATAAACAATTGTACATTTTCAAAATTCATTTTCAAGTAGAGAAAATTTGCTGGATTTCAAATTCATGCCAACAAACAAACCAGTTCTAGTCCTACCACCTCATGAAAAGCATCTATAATGGATGGATACTCCCCACCCCCATTTTTTTCCTTCTTTTTGCTCTGTAGGCAGTCGATTACTCTCGGCTGACTATACAGAGATCATAAGAACTCCTTTGAGGCTCATTGAATCATTTTCAGGTGCTGGGTTTAGAAACATCTCCCGTGTTAAAAACATTCATAATTCAGACTTTCCTTTTATCTGTCATTACCCTTTCTTTGTCCTCCACTTATTTTCACTTCCAGCTACCCAACTCCCCTGGTGCCTTTTGAGAGAAAGTGCTAAAATGATTTTTCTAGGCACATTTATCGTTCTTTGACTTCTTACTAACAAACTCCGTATGTTGAGAAACTTTAAATGTTTCCTAGGTATAAAATTCCTGATGTAGTGTTACATGCATGCACCTAACCCCTGAGTGGTAAGAAGCTTCAGGTACATATTCCAGAGCTCACCCAGGGTACAATTTCTTTAGAATGCAGCCTCAGAAGAATCACAGAATAGTAGGGTTGGAAGGGACCTATAAGACCATCGAGCCCAACCCCCAGCTCAATGCAGGAATCCAAGTCAAAGCATCCCTGACACATGGCTGTCCAGCCTCATCTTGAATGCCTCCAGTGTGGGAGAACCCACCACCTAGGAAATTGGTTCCATTGTCGTATTGCTCTAACAGTCAGGAAGTTTTTCCTGGTGTTCAGCCGGAATCTGGCTTCCTGTAACTTGAGCCCATTATTCCATGTCCTGCATTCTGGGATGATTGAGAAGAGATCCTGGCCTTCCTCTATGTGACAACTTTTCAAGTACTTGAAAGACTTATGGCATTTCTGGGATATGAGGCTTATTTACACATCTGTATGGGCTGAACATAAGACATATGTTATTGAGTCACTTTAAGTGTTTCCTAGGTTTAAAATTCGGCTATTGGGCGGTATAGAAATAAATAAATAAATAAATAAATAAATAAATAAAATTCCTGGTATAGTGTTACATACATGCACCCACCTTCTGAGTGGGAGCTAACCCAGGGTACAATTTCCTTAGAATGAGGTCCCTGAAGACTTATGACATTTCTGAGATATAAGGCTTATTTACACATCTATACAGGCTGAACATAAGTTCATAGCATTAATACTCCAACATTCACATCAAAATTTCAGGGGGAACCTCTGCTTCCCTAAACAAATTTAATGGTTTAAATACCAGTGCTGTGCTCCCCCTGCCAAGCATTTGAGTTGGGGGGCATGATGAACATGGTGGGAAAGGTGTGAGAATTTTCAGAGAAATACTTGGGATACAGGTCTTTTGCACTTACCTTACTGTTATTTGGGATTTACAGCTTTTGTAAAATCCGTTGTGTCTGCGTTTCATGGAATGTCAGGTCCCTTTTGTTCCGTTGTCCATTCATTGATGGTATCAGATTTTTTTTTCAGTTTCCTGAATGTGTGTTCGTTCACACTTGTGCAGATTTGCACGTGTGCACATTTGCACTTGTGAACTTGTGCAAGCTCCCCCCCCTGCTCAGTTTCTTGCTTTAGCCTATGGGCATTTTCAAGTTTAGCATTTTCCAATGGTTTTTTTAAAAAAATTATTCTACGTATTTTTCTACAACTGAATTTGTGTAAAATTTGGGAAAGTAAAAAAAAAGAAAAAGTTTGGATTCCCCCCCCCCCGAAAGTCCACGGAATCCATGTGACTCAGGAAAAGCTGGTTGGCTGCAGTATCTATGGGTCAGATTCATAGAAATCCAAACTCATTTTATTCCATAGTGAATTTCTCCGACATCCCTAACTGTTATGAGGTGGATGAGAGGTATGTGTTTGTGTTTCCTTGCTTTTACAATCCACACAACATATGCCCTGCTCTTGCAAAAGCTCTTCTCTCCTTTCTTGGGCAGGGAGATGGCTGCTGCTTCCTTCCAGAGTAGGGAAAGTGCTTTGCTGTAGCTAATGCCATCATTAGCTACACTAACAGTACACTGCACTAACTACCATCACTAACAGCTCACAGATGAGGTTTGGGCATGGCTATGAAAGACCCTGCATAAAAATAGCCATGTAAGGTCTAGAGAGTTGCTGGAAACAATGTTGACCAGCCCTTCCTGAATCTAGCTTCCCTTGCCTTGACTCCAGAATGCTTTCTAGCTTGAGTATGTTTGGACTGAACAGTGTCTCTCCTTATTTTGGGGATAGGTTCCTTCCAGCACCTTGGATAACTCCTTTAGAATTCTGGCTGGTTCTAGCTGAAACCCAGAATGGATTCACACAGCCCCACTGAAATCACAGCCACCCATCTCCCGTGTATGTCATCACACAACATTGGCCATCCCACTGCTGTGGATCTTAAAGCCTGTTGTGAAGAGCTGTGAGTGATTGCATTGCAAGGGGAGGGGGGAAGTAAAAAAAAAAAAAAAAGGTTGAAGACTCCTCAGCCACCTCATTTGCTGGATAAGGTAAACAGTTATGGAACTCCTGTCTCCCCACTCCCCATTAGAGAGTTCTTTGAAAATCTCCCCCTCCCTGAAAAAGAGGAAGAAAAAGCAAGGACTCTCTTGCAGGGAGGGAAGTTTTTCCTGAAAGGGACTGGTTTTGGCACATCCCTATTAAATATGTTCTAAAAATCTCATATGGGCCTTTTCTACATGAGGCTTATAACTTGCCACCTTACTGAGGTTTCTGTTTCCAGATTCTTTACAGGATTAAGATCGGCTCCTTTGCACATGTTTCCCCGCTCCCTGGGGTTTTTCTTTCTCATCTTTTCCTTATGTTTCATTACACGAACGCTAGGTGGCACTGTGGTATAGTGGAATTGTGCAATTCCCCTAGGCTTTAACTTGCCATTCACTAATAATGCCAGACAAAAACAAACAAATAATTGAAACAGTTGCAAAGGACAGGAGAGGCCCTGGAGGAGGAGGAGGGTGTCATGTAAAGGATCCACAAACTACTGTAACTGAGGAATCATGAGTGCACAATAAATGCCTTGGGTAGAAAGGCTCATGCTCTAAAATATCTAAAAAATGACTGGTGTAATGGCCTCTTATAGAGCCTGTTCTGTGAGGTTCGGGTTGGGGGGAAGTGAATTTAGAATGAATTTGCTACCATTGCCAAGTGATGATTTTCTAAACAACAACAAGTTTTGCTGTAGCTCATTATGGAAAGTGTTTTCTGCTTCTAAAAACCCCATAGCTTGCTGCAAAATCCCTCTGGTGCTCAAGATAAATGGATCCTGTCATACAGATATCTTCCCTTTCAGTAATATAAGCTGAAATTTTGCATTATTTAATTAAGGTGTAAACTATATATATATATATATATATATATATATATATATACACACACACACACACACACATACACACACACACACACACACACACACACATATATATATATATATATATATATATATGACAGCATTCTGATTTTTAAAATGAATAAATAAAGGGACTGTGCTTTTTTTATCACACCATTGTACATTGCAGATGATCACTGAAACAAAAGTCCCTAGTTAATCAAAGAGGAGACTGTTGTCTTTTTCAGGCCATTAAAGTTGGATTCATCCAGCTGCTAATTAGGTAGTGTTCCACCTTTCGTGACATGTGTTCTTTTTCTGCATGACAATAATGTCACTGTTTGTTTATATAGCTTCTCTTATCCTTAACCCATGATGCATGCATCACTGTATCAGCAGGGCAATGTACACCTTTGGAAGGAGCTGCTATCGTAGGTCTGCCATGCTCTGTCATTGCAGACTTTTAAGAAGACCTTGGAAACATATTATTTCATGTTGGCCTTCTACTGGTATGACTGCTGTTGTTGCTGTTGCTGCTTTTAACATCATTGCTGGATTTATTGTTGGCTTGTATTGTTTTTGATATTTTTATCACTTTTAATATTTTAATTGCTTTTATGTGTTTTATTGTTGTAAGCCGCCTTGGGAAGGCTTCTACCCTGAAAGGTAGCCAAGAAATATTATAAATACGTACATACATACATACATACATATGTATCAGTTAGTGAGCAAGAGGCGGCCTGTGGCAAACCGGTTTTGTGGGATCAGTTCCAGCTTCTTCCTCCTGATGAAGTGGACAAGGTGCTTTCATCGGTACTGCCGACCACCTGCTTACTTGATCCTTGCCCATCTTGGCTCATTATAAGCTGCAGAGAGAGACTGGGTGAGGGGATCAAGGCGGTGGTGAACGCCTCCCTTGAGGAGGGAGTGATGCCATCAGCCCTCAAGGAGGCAGTGATAAGACCACTCTTAAAGAAGCCCTCCTTGGATCCTCAAGTTTTGAACAACTTTCGCCCAGTCTCAAATCTGCCATTTTTGGGCAAGGTGATTGAGCGGGTGGTGGCGGTGCAGTTGAAGGCACACTTGGAAGAAACTGATTATCTAGACCCATTTCAGTCGGGCTTCAGGCCTGGGCATGGGACAGAAACGGCCTTGGTCGCCTTGGTAGATGATATGAGGAGGGCTCTGGATAGGGGTGAATGCTCCTTCCTTGTTCTCCTCGACCTCTCAGCGGCTTTCGATACCGTTGACCACGGTATCCTCCTGGACCGCCTGGAGGGGTTGGGCATTGGGGACACCGTATTGCGGTGGTTCCGGTCCTTCCTCTCCGGCAGGTACCAGAGGGTAACAGGAGAGGAGGTTTTGGACCCGTGGCCACTTACTTGTGGGGTGCCACAGGGTTCCATCCTCTCCCCGATGCTATTTAACATCTATGTGAAACCGCTGGGGGCTATCATCAGGAGGTTTGGGGTGCAGTGTCATCAATATGCGGATGACAAGCAGCTCTACCTCTCATTTAAATCTTCACCAAGGTTGGCCATAGAATCCCTGTCCAAATGTCTGGAGACGGTGAGTGGCTGGATGGGGAGGAATAGGCTGAAGCTGAACCCTGACAAGACCAAGGTACTTTTGGTGGGAGACAAGAGGAGGCTAGGGGATGTTGACCTGGTGTTGAATGGGGTACAGCTACCAGATCCGCAGCCTGGGGTCATTTTGGACTCCCAGCTGTCCAGGGAGGCTCAGGTGTCAGCTGTGAGCCGGACAGCGCTGTATCAACTCCATCTGATACGGCGGCTGCGCCCCTTCCTTCCCAACCATCTTGCTCCCATCGGTAGTACATGCCCTGGTCTCCTCTCATTTAGACTACTGTAATGCGCTCTACGTGGGGGTACCCTTGAAGACGGTTCGGAAACTGCAGCTGGTACAGAACTCGGCGGCTCGCCTGATTAAAGGCAGCTGCCGGCGAGATCACATCACTCCAGTGCTGAAGGAGTTGCACTGGTTACCAGTTGTTTTCCAGGCCAAATTCAAGGTGTTGGTTTTGACCTTTAAAACCCTATATGGTTCCGGCCCAGCCTATCTTAAGGAGCGCCTCCAGCAGCACCAGACAGGCCGCTTAACAAGATCAGCCTCGGATGGCCTTCTCTCTGTCCCATCAGCCAGGACAGCTAGACTGGTGGGGACGAGGGAGAGGGCCTTTTCTGTGGTGGCCCCCACTCTGTGGAACTCCCTCCCTAGGGAACTCCATCATGCCCCCTCTTTAATGAGCTTCCATCATGCATTAAAAACGTTGTTGTTCAGGCAGGCATTTGGGGTGGGTTAGGGTATTTTAGAAAATGTTTTTATTGTAGAATTTTATTGTTTTAAACTGTTTTTATTGTATGTTGTACATCGCCCAGAGTGGCTGGGTGACCAGCCAGATGGGCGATTAATAAATTTAATAATAAATAAATAAATAAATAAAAATACATTTTGCATCTAGGGATGTACGAATTGTGTACCTTCTGTGCCGCTTGACTTCCACAGTTTGCGGCCAGTGCTCCGTTCCGCCATTCACAAGCAATTTGTAAAGCAATTCACAAGCAATTCTGTTCTGCAATTCCCCCAGAATTCTCCTATTTTTTTTCTACTCTGAAAATTACGAAGATAAATCCATAATGACAACTGTAATTCCGGTGCCCAGCCGTCTCCATGAGTCTGCATAACTTCTGTAAGAATCGCTATTTTTCGTAAATATTTACTTTTAAAAAAAATTGAAATCCTCCGTCTCCATCTACTTTCAGCCAAAACACTTCCTCTTCCTAGGTGCTTCCCCAAAAAAGGCTGTCTTAGGTGTGCCTGAATGATAAACTCTTTGCTTAAAGCAATGCTGTTTTAAGGAAAGAAAAAACCTTTTGAAATGACCATGCCGGTCCTGGAGCGGCACGGCCATTTTAAAAGGTTTTTTCTTTCTTTAAAACAGTCTTGCTTTAAACAAATAGTTTATTGCTCAGGCACACCTAAGACAGCCTTCTTTTGGGAAGCCCCTAGGAAGAGGAAGTGTTTTGGCTGAAAGTAAACGGAGACAGAGGATTTCAATTTAAAAAGAGCACCCACAAACAAGGTGGTGAGCACAATTCATTTTTTAAAAAACTTATATATTTATTATCGGAATATACTACACTGCATTTATATTTATGAAAATTTTGCGACTCTTTGCAGACGACGAAAAAAAAAGCTGCATGACTGCTGGCTCCGCAGGACCTCGTGGTGTTGTTCTGCAGAGGTTTCCATGGCATGGACTGAAGAGAATTCGATCCCATTTCAGTCCGTGGCAGAATTCTCTGACATCCCTATCTGCATCTTCCTTGAGTGAGGGGAAGAAAGCAACTGGCTTCACTGTTCAACATCCCTCTGAGTGCAGTACTACTGATAGTGCATCAGTTAGTTTTGATTTCTCCTGCATTTGGATTTTTTATATCTCAAGATCTTTCTCTCCAGGATATGAAGAACTTTGGTAAGAGTTTTGGTAAATTCTTATCAAAACTGAACTGAAACAAAATCCGTGCCCTCCTGAGCAAGCCGTAGTCAATGGTACAATCACTCCCAGTATGGAGAGGACCATAATGTACCTGCCTGACAAATAGTTGTTAAATTGAGGAGCCTGTCAGAAAAAAAGAGGCAGTAACCCTAATTAACCACTAATATGGTTGAATACCCAGGGATTCAAACCCAGACATTTAAGAGCCTAGCCTTCAAGGCCTGGATGGACAAATGTCATGTGTCAGTTTCAGTTTCTCCCACAATCTTAAAAAAAATTAAAATCTCAGGTTCTTTCCATGCCGAAAACTATTGTGAATTTTGGTAAATTCTTACAAAATCCAAAATGAAATGAAACCCTCACTGTGAGCGGGTCTTGTGGCAAAGGCACATCAAATTCTCTTTGATTCATTGACTCCATCGGAGACACAACAGCTAGAAATGGGCTTTAACTCAAAAGTTCAATATGGACTTTTCCCACTTTTTATCCAGTTCAGCCTGCTCCCCCCTTCCTCCTTACTCCCTCCCTCTTCCAGGTGAATCCTGTCACAGTGATTAGCAGAAGCCTTGAGCATGTGCCAGCTGGGGGTGGCTATTCATTTGTACTGCTGCCCCCTTGCTTCTGCCCAGACATAGCCAATCTCCTTGACCCCAGAACTGGGAAGGGTGCGGGGTGCCCTGCCAATGCTGTGATGGGTCTGAAGGATGCTGGGTAAGAGGCGGCAAGCCAATCACTCACACTCTCCCATCCCTATGTGCCACTTTCCTTTGTTCCTCTGTGATCTCTATTCTCCACCTAGGACACTAGCTCAGCCTCTGATGACAGTCCGAGACATTCCATAGCAAAGGTGCAGAGAAAGACTGCACAGCTTGGAACAGAAGCTGAACTTCAACTCAAACATTCAGGAGGGTGAGCATGTGTAGGGATGTCATGAACACTCAGTGTCAGGGTTGGTTCTGAGCCCACAGACTCCCAAAGCAGCTCTGATTCTGAGGAGGAGATACAATCTGTGGGAGAGGAACCCTCTCGGGTTTCAGAGGCGCAGCAGGAGGGGGACCCCCCTGCTCACATTCCTGGGAGCGACAGTGACCCTGGCATGGAAAGGGAGGGACAACTTGAGCTTTTAGATGCGAGGCACAGGTGCAGGCACAAGTGACAGGTTGTGGGAGCCGAGCTGAGGTGCTCAGCCCAATTGGCTGGACATGAACAGCTGCGCCCCGAGGGCCCATGAGAGAGGGGGAGACTTTCCCGTCCTATTCCTTAAGTTTAGGGAGTTGGCACACTTTTCTCCAAATGGAGACCAACTGATGTCCTAACTCTTGGAAACCCCTGGTAGGCTGTTCCTTTGTATGTCCTCGGAGTCTCAGGCAATTAGCGTTTGTAAGCTTCATTAGGTTGAATGGAAATAAAGCCTTGGAAAGCAGCCTTTTTGTCTGACTGTTGATTCTGGCTATTGGAGGATTCAGAAGGCAACAGCGGCATTCCTTGACACTCAGGTTGACTCCCCCACACCTGGCCCCCAGCCCCCACTTGCCAAGCTGTGGGGCACTGATGGAATCAGACACTGAGTGCCCTGGAACTTGGCGAGTGGCTGGGAGCAGCCTCGTCATTGCTGCCCATGCCCCAACCCCTCTCGCTATCTCCTCCTTGTGAGGAGGAGATGGCTAGAGCGGTGGGGGTGTGCGTGGAGCTGAGGACTTGTCCTGCCTCCGCTGGCTGTCAAGGAAGCCCTTAACAGCCAGTGGGGGCAGGATGAGGCTTCAGTACCCCAAGCGGTCTAGCCATCTCCTCCTTGCAAGGTGAAGGATAGAGTACTGGGGTGCAAGGCACTGAGGACTCTTGCAGTCGAGCCCTTGTGCATATAAAGCACAAAGGTGCCGCTCGGTGGGCAGGGTGAGCAGGGAGGCTCGCTGGGTGGGTCCAGGCTGCACGAATGGCAGCAGCAGCTCGTCGAGCTCCCCTGCGCTCCAGACAGAGGTGAGTCCATCCATCCCTAAGCATGTGTTTGTGCAGTATGAGCAGGAGGAGGATGGGCTAGCTGAGGCTGGGGTCTGCGTCAGCAGGAGGAGGAAGCAGGGCTGTGGTTCTTCTGTTCTTCGGAGCCTTCAGGGGCTGTGGTGTAGGAAGAGGCAGTTAGCAGAGGTTGAAGCTAGGCCTGGGTAGGAGTAGCCCTAGGAGGTGGAAGCTGAAGGGTGGGGAGAGTGAATGCAGTAAGGGTGGGGTCATAAAAAGGGGTAAGTAAGCCAAAGAAGGTGGGTCTAGGCTGGGGGAAGTGATGGGAGCCAAAAGAAGATTTTGAGGGCTCCAGTTGTGGGTGAGTGGAAAGAGGTCCACCCTCAGATCAACTTATTGAGAAACACAGGATGGGAAGTCCTGGTGTACAAGTTGCCTTTTTGCATTTTGTGAAATGCAAAGTCAAAGATGTCCACAGGGGATTCAGAATTAGCATGGCAGGGAGAAATCTCCTCCACCCTCCTGGTCCTCTCTTTGTACATGCTAAGCACTTGCCTGGCTAGTACAGGACCAGATAGATCTTGGCTACCCAGATGGCGGACTGGCTCCTGCCTGTGTCGCTAGAGTTACATGGCATGCCTTGGCCCACATGGGAGAAGCTTTCCCCCACACTATCGTGTATTTTATTTATTTATTTATTTATTTATTTATTGCATTTATACCCCACCTTTCCCCCGCTCTTGCACTGAACCCAAGGCAGCTTACATGATCCTCCTCTCCACTGTATCCTCACAACAGCAACTCTGTGAGGTAGGTAGGCTGAGAGTCAGTGACTGGCCCAAAGCCACCCAGTGAGCTTAATGGCTGTGTGGGGGACTAGAACCCCCTCTCCTGAGCCCCAGTCTAGCATTCTAACCACTACACCACCCTGGATCTCTTCCCAGAGAGGCTCAACTAGTTTTGATTTTACTGTACACAACTCTGACATCTGTCAGTGTGGAGTGTTTTATAAATTCTATATTAAATAAATCAGAGTGCCAAAGGAACACCTAGTCCATAATTCTGATTGCCTTGCCTAAAAATGATAAGAGTAGAGCAGCTACCTTTAAAAAAAATGGGCAGCAAAATGGATAGTGTAGGTGGGAAAACTTTCATAGGAAGGAAGGCTTAAATAATTTGGACTCTGTAGCTTTAAAATGATTTATTTTATTTATTTATTTGAACTCTTTTTATGATGCTCGTCAGCCAGGAAAGCTCCCAGACTAGCTTAGATATAACCACTTGAGCAAGGCAGTCCATGCCTGCAGGATTGCAATCTAAAAAGACATGACACACAGTGAAACTGGAATGGGGAGGGAAAAGGTGGGGGGGAACCTTTCAACAGCACTAGTGGAATGGCTGTGCTCTCCCTCTTGTCTCCCTCAGTACAGCCCACTGGAATGGCTGGTGGTGGTGACAGTTGAGTCAGAGAGAGAGAGAGAGAGAGAAGGATGTGTGTGTGTGTGTGTGTGTGTGTATGTGTATGTATGTATGTGTGTGTGTATGTGTGTATATATATATATATATATATATATATATATATATATATATATATAAAATCATAGAACAGTAGGGTTGGAAGGGGCCTATAAGACCATCGAGTTCAACCCCCTGCTCAGTGCAGGAATCCAAGTCAGAGCATCCCTGACAAATGGCTGTCCAGCCTCGTCTTGAATGCCTCCAGTGTGGGAGAGCCCACCACCTCCCTAGGGAATTGATTCCATTGTCGTATTGCTCTAACAGTCAGGAAGTTTTTCCTGATGTTCAGCTGGAATCTGGCTTCCTGGAATGTGAGCCCATTATTCTGTGTCCTGTCCTGCATTCTGGGATGATGGAGAAGATATCCTGGCCTTCGTCTCTGTGGCAACCTTTCAAGTACTTGAAGAGTGCTATCATATCTCCCCTCAGTCTTCTCAAGGCTAAACATGCCCAGTTCTTTCAGTCTCTCCTCATAGGGCTTTGTTTCCAGTCCCCTGATCATCTTCGTTGCCCTTTTCTGAACCCTCTCCAGTTTGTCTGCATCCTTCTTAAAGTGGGACATACATCCCTATATACATTCCTATATGTATATAGGAATATAAGGATCTCCCTTATTTCATGTCTGACTGTTGGCTCATCTAGCCCTGTATAATCTGGCAGTCCTCTCTAGGGTCTCTGGCAGACAATTTTTCATTATCAAAAAGCAACAGTCTTTATATATACACCAGGAGCAGTCAACCTGATGCTCTGGAGATGTTTTGGACTGCAACTCCCTTCAGCCTTGGCCAGAACGGTCAGGGCTTATAAGAATTGTAGTCCAAAACATTTGGAATGCTCTGAGTTACCTACCCTCACTTTATATAATAACACAAGATGGTTGTCTCCCGAAACCCATAGGCATCAGGTTCAATAAAAGCAAAAGGAAGTATTTCTTCACACAGAACCAGCTGCTACGGATGGACCCATTGATACAGGATGTTTGGACTCAACTAGCATTCAAGCTGTTACCTGAAGTGATACACTCTTCAAGTGATAAACACACACTAGGAACTGGTTTAATACCACAAGACCTCATGCTCTGCTCAAAGTCTGAGGCACTGTTCACTTTCCTATTCTGATCTCATTTGTCACAGTTGCTGGAAGGGTACGGTTGTTTCCGGATCCTGTGTGAGTCTATCGAGTCATTTTAAGTCTGCAATAGAAACTTCTTCAAACAATAAAACCCTGGACATGTGGAGTGATTGTCCACAGGGATTTAATGTTTCATCTTTGTATGAAAAAGCCTCATAGACTTCCTCCCAGCTCCTTTTTAAATCACTTCTTTAATGTAGCCCTTAATAGAGAGGACTGTAGTAATCTAAGCACATTTTTAGAAGCATTTAATTTAGATTTAATATGGGAATTAAAAAACACATTTTTGTAAAGAATGGAGTACTTACTATGGTGTAAGGAGTACATGGGACAAATCTGCTGGAAACAAAACTGAGTGTCTTTCTTGTTTCTAAGAAATGCACTTGAGTGATTTACTTTTATAATTACGCTGGCAAATGACACCATGTTCAAAATTCAGATTGGATCTGAAGACTCTAGTTCTGGGACATGGAGTTAATTCAAGCATTGCTGCTAATCCACATCATTGCTAATAGCTAAAAATGTACGAATCAGCAAAACCCCATCTGACCAAAGTTCTCCGAATTCAGAGCTCATTCTGACGTGTGACATTGTGAACTTATGGGGTTTTTCTTCTTTTCACATGGAACTTTGTGCATATTTTCAAATGTATTTTTCCAAATGCATGCATCAGTTCTGCACATTTTTTGAAATGCATGCATTTTTTCCCATTGATCAAATCATGTTTATATATATTTTTTCAAATGTATGCATTGTTAAAAGCGTTTGTTGTTGTTGTCTTGTGAATCACATCATGAGCTCAGAAATGAACTGGAATTAGTTTCTCATATGTCCCTACTAATGTAATCATTCACATTTCAAGCTCCTGAACAGACAAAAGATTCTTCATTAATTGCCATAAAAAATGTGCAAGCTTGCAAGATCTCCAGGTCTCCTCATCAGACAAGAGGTTACAAAAAGCAGGTGGGGAAATGAGGAAATAAGAGCGCGGGGAGAAAAAGTGTTTTTAGACATTCAGATTGTGCTCTCCTAGGTGATGTAATGGTTTCAAGTGTCACTGGAACTGCCCCTAGGGCTGCTGTGAACAAGAAATAAACTAACAATAGTTCTTCCCCCATTTCTGAACATATAAAATCCAGCTGTTACTCAGAACTAGGGTCAGGATTTATCTCCCAGACAAAATGCAGAGTCCAAAACAATCTGCGGTTGAAGTCCATACATTACCAACCTTGCAATGTGATTTGCAGACCCTCCAACATGCATTTGACAGCATGTGTACATTTCAAAAACATGCATGAAAAAAATATATAGAAAGATGTTTTAATGGGTCAGAGAAGAAAGTAGGGATGGCATGAGCATCCGGTTGGGGCTCGAAGCCCGGCAAGAAGTTGCCGGTTCGGCCTGCTGGACACCAGTTTGCAGACCTGAGGCTGAGCTCTTGCCTGACTCACAGCGTGCTGAGTTGGGCAAGAGCTCGGGAGCCTGCTCCCTCAGCAAGGAGAGGGGGAGAAGGCAGCGTCTCTCCTCCTTCCCGCATCCTTGCTACAGCGGCAGTGGCAGGGGAGAGGCTGGTAGTTTTCCATAAGTTTTCCTGGCCTTACGGAAATTGACCAGCTTGTCGCTTGCTGCGGCAGCTGTAGTAGGTGGGGGCAGAGGGAAGGAGGAGGCACCTATCCTCTTCTCCCCCCTCGCCCCCACCTGTTGGATGCCAGGGTGAGAGGCTGGGGACTGGCCACCTAGGCCCTTTTCCCCCGCACCGGCCCTCGACAGCCGGCGTGAGGAGGAGGGGCAATGGTGGCATCCCAGTGCTCTCACCCCGGCCTCCTCTAGAGAAGGTCAGGGCGAGAGGCTGGGGGTGGCTGCCGAGGCCCTTTTTCCCCATGCCAACTGTCAAGGGCCGGCGCAGGGAAGAGGGTCAGCTCGCACAGCTCGCGGGCAGGCGGGGCGAGCAAGGAAGCTTGCCGTGCTGGCCTGGGCTGAGCAAACTGCAGGGAGCAGTTCATTGAGCTCCCCCTTCCCAGATGGAGATGGGCTCGTCTGTCACTAGAAGAAAGTGTGTGCAATTTTGCATACAGTTGGAAAAATATGCATGAATGTCCATGCCAGAAGATAATAAAGACTGCAAGTCGATACTGACAGAAGTGGGCAGGTTCCTTGATGGGTGGACAACAGTGTACCCTCACATTCCTGTGCCCCTCCTTTGGACTCTTAGGCCTTTCCACTGTGGCAGGCAGAGGAGTGCCTGTGCAATGCATGATCATTACTCACTGGTTCGTTCCCATTGGCAAGGCAATTCACTCAACACTGGAGAGGGCTGGTCAAACAGGAGAAAACAATGACCAAGCTGGAATTATTTATGATCTAGAATGAGTCAGCATTCCGATTTTGTCACCCGAGCTGAGCCCATACAGGGGCTGCCCACCGTTCTTAGCCAGGTTGCTTAGCAATCCCTTGTCATATGTACAAATAAAGGTTCCATAGAGCAAAGTCTTTACATCTGTACAGTACTGGGACATTTGATTGATTCCGTGGAGGGCCAAAACCTGAAATGACAGAGTGCTTTTGAAAATAATACTTAGCATATGTGAAGGTGGCAGGTTATTTTACTTTTAAGAACATGTTCACAGAGGAGACATTTTGGCATGTTTCCGCTGTTCTATGCATTTCATGGATGTGTGAATTCTCTCGCAAGGTGAATCTGTTCCTATAAAAACTAAGTAGCAGAACTAATAAATATAATCACATTTACAGCAAAATGAAAGATGTGGATTATTCTACAGGTCTTATTAGTAAGGCATTGTTAACTTTAACCAGTGGTAAAAACAAACTAAATTATGTTTAGTGGCACTAACTGCATGTAGGGCAGAGTTAACACATAATGGTAGGGCAATTTAAAGTGTCAGAAAGCAATGAGATTGAAAATGGAACCATACCTGCCCAGCACATAACTTTTAACACAGTGCTATATGCTGTAAAAGGACGTACCACATTTAAGGTTCACAAAGTATTGAATAAAATCACAGCATGAAAATGTACATTTTATTCCCCTATAGATCGATGGTGTGACCACACTTAGAATACTGTGCACAGTTCTGGTTACCACACCTTAAAAAGGATATTGTAGAGTTGGAAACAGTGCAGAAAAGGGCAACTAAAATGCTCAAGGGGCTAGAACATTTTCCCTATGAGGGAAGGTTACAACACACAATGTACAACAACCCAAAGAGTCAAAAGTATGCCAGTATTTCCACAACTTTAATGTCACTAATACACTAAAGTGTAAATATTGAGCAAAAAATGTATTTAAACCATGGGTACAATCCCCAGTTATTTAAAAAGTGCAACACAAAAATCAAAGTCTGTACAATACAATGTAATGTATGGCAAATTCTCATAGCTCCTAGCACAGGCTACATAGGAATAAAAAAGGTCAATATATAGGTAACAGACCTGGATACACTGAATCTAGAACATGCAGTGAGCACTGTTGATATTGCTACACCAAAAAAAAAATAAAAATGGATAGCTGGTCTGCATATTAAGAATTGTATAAGCAGCATCTGGATCCAATCTGCCACTGAGGAGGGCCACACAGGCCGAAACGCATTTGGTTTGGTTTTGAGATCATTGAATATTTTTGTTGTTGTTGTTGTTCAGTCGTTAAGTCATGTCCAACTCTTCATGACCCCATTGACCATAGCACACCAGGCCTTCTTGTCCTCCGCTCACTCCCGGAGTGTGCTCAAGTTCATATTCATTGCATTGGTGATGCTATCTAGCCATCTCATCCTCTGCTGTCCCCTTCTCCTTTTGCTTTCAGTCTTTCCCAGCATCAGGATCTTTTCCAGGGAGTTTTCTCTTCGCATTAGGTGGCCAAAATATTTCAGCTTCAGCTTCAGTATCTGTCCTTCCAATGAGCACTCAGGGTTGATTTTCTTTAGGATGGACTGATTTGACCTCCTTGCAGTCCAGGGGACTTGTAAGAGTCTTCTCCAGCACCACAGTTCGAAGGCATCAATTCTTCGGCGCTCAGCCTTCCTTATAGTCCAGCTCTCACAGCCATACATTGCTACTGGGAAAACCATAGCTTTTATTATACGAATCTTTGTCGGCAAAGTGACGTCTCTGCTTCTTACTATGCTGTCTAGGCTTGCCATAGCTTTCCTCCCAAGGAGCAAGTGTCTTTTAATTCCATGGCTACAGTCACTGTCTGCAGTAATCTTGGAGCCCAAGAAAATAAAATCTGTCACTGCTTCCATTTCTTCCCTTTCTATATGCGAGGAAGTGATGGGGCCAGATGCCATGATCTGAGTTTTTTTAATGTTGAGTTTCAAACCAGCTTTTGCACTCTCCACTTTCACCCTCAACAAGAGGCTCTTTAGATCCTCTTCGCTTTCTGCCATTAGGGTGGTATCGTCTGGGTATCTGAGGTTGTTGATAATTCTCCTGGCAATCTTAATTCCGACCTGTGATTCATCCAACCCAGCGTTTCTCATGATGTACTCTGCATATAAGTTAAATAAGCAGGGCGACAATATGCAGCCTTGTCGTACTCCTTTCCCAATTTTGAACCAATCGGTTGTTCCATGTCTGGTTCTTACTGTTGCTTCTTGACCCTCGTACAGGTTTCTCAGGAGACAGGTAAGGTGGTCTGGTACTCCCATCTCTTTCAGAATTTGCCATGGTTTGTTGTGATCCACACAATCAAAGGCTTTAGTGTAGTCAATGAAACAGAAATAGACATTTTTCTGGAATTCTCTTGCTTTCTCCATGATCCAGTGAATGTTGGCGATTTGAACTCTAGTTCCTCTGCCTCTTCGAAACCCAGCTTGTACTTCTGGTAGTTCTCGGTTCACATGCTGCTCAAGCCTAGTTTGTAGGATTTTGAGCATCACCTTGTTGGCATGTGAAATGAACGCAACTGTGCGGTAGTTCGAACACTCTTTGGCATTGCCCTTCTTTGGAATTGGAATGTGAACTGACCTTTTCCAGACTTGTGGCTGCTGTTGAGTGTTCCAAATTTGCTGGCATATTGAGTGCACTTTAACAGCATCATCTTTTAGGATTTTAAATAGCTCAGCTGGAATACTGTCATCTCCACTAGCTTTGTTGTTAGTAATGCTTCCTAAGGCCCACTTGATTTCACTCTCTAGGATGTCCGGCTCAAGTTCAGTGACCGCAGTGTCATGGCTATCAGGGGCATTCAGATCTTTCCTGTATAGTTCTTCTGTGTATTCTTTCCACCTCTTCTTAATCTCATCTGTTTCTGTTAGGTCCCTGCCTTCTTTGTCCTTTATCATGCCCGTCTTTGCACAAAACGTTCCCTTGAAATCTCCGATTTTCTTGAAGAGATCTCTAGTCTTTCCCATTCTATTGTTTTCCTCAATTTCTTTGCATTGTTCATTTAAGAAGGCCTTCTTGTCTCTCCTTGCTATTCTCTGGAACTCTGCATTCAGTTGGATATATCTTCCCCTTTCTCCCTTGCTTGTCACTTCCCTTCTTTCCTCAGCTATTTGTAAAGCCTCCTCAGACAGCCACTTTGCTTTCTTGCATTTCTTTTTCTTTGGAATGGATTGAGTTGCTGCCTCCTGAACAATGTTACGGACCTCTGTCCATAGTTCCTCAGGCACTCTGTCTATCAGGTCTAATCCCTGAAATCTATTCCTCACCTCCACTGTATATTCGTAAGGGATATGATTGAGGTCATACCTGAATGGTTTAGTGGTTTTCCCTACATTCTTCAATTTAAGCCGAAATTTTGCAAGAAGCAGCTCATCATCTGAGCCACAGTCAGCTCCAGGGCTTGTTTTTACTGACTGTATGGAGCTTCTCCATCTTTGGCTGCAAAAGACATAATCAATCTGATTTCGATATTGACCATCTGGTGATGTCCATATGTAGAGTTGCCTCTTGTGCTGTTGGAAAAGAGTGTTTGCTATGATCAGCGTGTTCTCTTGACAAAATTCTATTAGCCTTTGCCCTGCTTCATTTTGTACACCAAGGCCATGCTTGCCTGTTATCCCAGTGATTTCTTGACTTCCTACTTTAGCATTTCAATCCCCTATGATGAAGATGACATCTTTTTTTGGTGTTAGTTCTAGAAGGTGTTGTAGGTCTTCATAGAACTGATCAGCCTCAGCTTCTTCGGCATCAGTGACTGGGGCATAGACTTGAATTACTGTGATGTTGAATGGTTTGCCTTGGATTCGTACTGAGATCATTCTGTCGTTTTTGAGATTGTACCCCAGTCCTGCTTTTCCCACCCTTTTATTGGCTATGAGTGCTACTCCATTTCTTCTAAGGGATTCTTGCCCACAGTAGTAGATATGATGGTCACCTGAATTAAATTCACCCATGCTTGTCCATTTTAGTTCACTGGTTCCCAAGATGTTGATGTTCAATCTTGCCATCTCATGTTTGACCACCTCCAGCTTACCTTGATTCACTGATCTTACATTCCTAGATTTTAGGATCTAGGTTCCTAAACAATATTGTTCTTTACAGCATCGGATTTTCTTTTCACCACCAAATACATCCACAGCTGAGTGTCCTTTCGGCTTTGGCCCAGCCACTTCACTCTTTCTGGCGCTACTTGGAAATTCCCTCTACTCTTCCCCAGTAGTATTTTGGACACCTTCCGACCTGAGGGGCTCATCTTGCGGCATCATATCTATTAGCCTTGTGATACGTTCCATGAGGTTTTCTTGGCAAGAATACTGGAGTGGGTTGCCATTTCCTTCTCCAGTGGACCACATTTTGTCAGAACTCTCTGCCATGACCTGTCCGTCTTGGGTGGCCCTGCATGGCATAGCTTATGGCTTCACTGAGTTATGCAAGCCCCTTCGCCACAACAAGGCAGTGATCCATGAAGGGGAGAATATTTTTCCTGTTTACCAATTCCATGAGCATCCAGCAAGGAGTGATATGAAAACCCTATATGGTTCCGGCCCAGCCTATCTTAAGGAGCGCCTCCAGCAACACCAGACAGGCCGCTTAACAAGATCAGCCTCGGATGGCCTTCTCTCTGTCCCATCAGCCAGGACAGCTAGACTGGTGGGGACGAGGGAGAGGGCCTTCTCTGTGGTGGCCCCCACTCTGTGGAACTCCCATCGGTAGTACATGCCCTGGTCTCCTCTCATTTAGACTACTGTAATGCGCTCTACGTGGGGGTACCCTTGAAGACGGTTCGGAAACTGCAGCTGGTACAGAACTCGGCGGCTCGCCTGATTAAAGGCAGCTGCCGGCGAGATCACATCACTCCAGTGCTGAAGGAGTTGCACTGGTTACCAGTTGTTTTCCGGGCCAAATTCAAGGTGTTGGTTTTGACCTTTAAAACCCTATATGGTTCCGGCCCAGCCTATCTTAAGGAGCGCCTCCAGCAGCACCAGACAGGCCGCTTAACAAGATCAGCCTCGGATGGCCTTCTCTCTGTCCCATCAGCCAGGACAGCTAGACTGGTGGGGACGAGGGAGAGGGCCTTCTCTGTGGTGGCCCCCACTCTGTGGAACTCCCTCCCTAGGGAACTCCGTCACGCCCCCTCTTTAATGAGCTTCCGTCGTGCATTAAAAACGTGGTTGTTCAGGCAGGCATTTGGGGTGGGTTAGGGTATTTTTTTTAAAAAAAAATTATGGTAAAATTTTATTGTTTTAAATTGTTTATGGTGAGTTGTACATCGCCCAGAGTGGCTGGGTGACCAGTCAGATGGGCGATTAATAAATTTAATAAATAAATAAATAAATATGAACCACTATTCCATCACTTTCAGCTTATGGACTACATATTGACTATATATTGACCTTTTCATTCCTATGTAGCCTGAGCTGGGCTCTATGAGAATTTGTCATACGTTACATTATATTGTACGTATTTTGATTTTTGTGTTGTGCTTTTTAAATAATTGGGGATTTTACCCATAGTTTAGATAAATTTTGTGCTCAATATTTACAGTTTATTGTATTGGCGACATTGAATGTGGATAGGGAGACATTTTTCTCCATCTCTCATAATACTAGAACCCAGGGTCAACCCATGAAACTGATTGGTGGAAGATTCAGAACAGATGAAAGGAGGAACTTCTTCACACTTGAGGATGCTGGAGAGATTCAAGATGAGCTAAAAGCAGCTTAGATTTCTAAGAATCCAACCTGCTGAATCCGCTGCGGAGCAGCTCCATGTGGAGCCTGTGGACTTTTGGATTTTTTTTTTTAACTTTCCTAAAATGTATTCATATTTATTTTTAGGAAAATATACAACTTTCTGCTGAGACTGGTGGGAAAAAAGTTGAATGGAATGGGGGATGGTGTGCTAAATGATACGTACAAAGGTAAATTATGTGAATTTTGTTGCCAACCCTGTTACGGAATGATTTGCATATTTTTCCACATAACAAAAAAGCCCTGAATCTGCCTGTGGATGGACGACAGAATAAAAGGTGCCTGACAATCTGTAAAACACAAACAGAGTGGATTTTACACAATTCATACATCCCTATTCACACAGCTCATAGTTAAATTATGGAATTCACTACCACAAGACGTAGTGATGGCCAACAGTTTGGATGGCTTTAAAAGGGGGTTGGACAAATTCCTGAAGGAAAAGGCTATTGATGGCTACTAGTCGTGTTGGCTATATGTGACCTCCAGTACTAGAGGCCATGAGCCTATGTACACCAGTTGCTGGGGAACGTGGGTGGGAGGGTGCTGTTGCACTCAGGTCCTGCTTGTGGGTTTCCTGGTTGAAAGCTGGCTAGCCACTGTGTGAATAAAATGCTGGAGTCGATGGACCTTTGGTCTGATCCAGCACACAAAATTATTATGTTCTTATATGGGATAAATGTTTTGCAAGTGGACTTCTGCTTGTGCAACAGGAGTTCCCCTTGCTTTCCTTCCCTGTGCACCTACCCATATGCCCCCAAATTTGTTCTGGAGGGTCCCCCAAACCACCAGAGCAGTTTTGGGGGCATGTGGGAGGTTGGAGAGGGGAGGGGGTTTCCATTCTGCTTGTAGATGGCCACTGTTGGATGCAACCCTTTACTTTTAATAATAATGTTTAGCATGCAGTGTTCAAAGCACTTCCTATACCTTACAACCCTGTAAGATAGGTCAGCATTATTATCCCCATTTTGTGGATTGTGGGTGATCAAGGGACTGAAGCTGAGAGATACTAGATTGCCTAAGGCTACCTAGGGAGTTCATGGGCACAGCTGAGATTTGTAACTAGGGGTGCACGAAAGTCACTTACCTGGTCTCGCAGCTTTTTGCAGTGGGGGGGAGGCGCTTCTCTGCTCTCCCCATGAAGTTCAGGCCGGGGAGGAGGTGCCTCGCCTCGCCCAGACGCGAAATTAAAAGTAAAAAACAAACAAACACGCCCCCGTGATAGGCTACGTGACGATTAACGTAGCCTATCATGGCTAGATCTGCAACGTCAGCTGTGATAGGCTACGTAAATCGTCACATAGCCTATCACGGGGGCATTATTATTTTCTTTTATTGGAAAGGCGGCGGCAGCAGCCGGTCGAAAGACCAGCTGCCGCTCCCGCCCCGGACGAAGACCCGACGAACCACCAGCCGGACCCGCCGCCGGGAGGGACATTTGGGAAAGGTAAGTCCCGTCCCGGGGGGGGCGGGGGCAGGGGGGCGGATAATTTCTCCCCAAAACTTGTTCGGGGGGCCAAACACGTTGGCGCTCGGCCCCCCGAAGTTTCGGGGAGAAATTCTCCACCATCCCTGTTTGTAACTCGATTCACAAATTAGTAGTTCAGCTCATAGCCATGTTGCCACAAAAAAATGTGAGTGGTATCCTTTGTACTAGGGGTGGACGAAAGTCACTTACCTATCCTCGAAGGACGTTCACGGTGGGGGGAAGGCGCTTCACTGCTCCCCCCGCGAAGTTCCGGCCGGGGGGGGGAGGCTTCCTGCCTCGGCCTGGCCGAAATTCAGGCCAGGGGGGAGGCTTCCCGCCTCGGCCCAGCCGAAATTCAGGTCGGGGAGGAGGCTTCCCGCCTCGCCCGGCCACGAACGTGAAAGTTAAAAAAAAAAAACGCCCCCTGATAGGCTACGTGACAATTCACGTAGCCTATCACGGCTAGATCTGCAAAGTCAGCCATGATAGGCTACGTCAATCATCACGTAGCCTATCACGGGTGACTTTAAAAAAAAAAAAACGCGTACGCTAATGGCGGCCCCCATAGGGAGCCGCCATTCGCGTTCCTTATTTAGTCGCTGTAGTCTACGTAAATGTTTACGTAGACTACGGCGAAAATAAGGGCAATGCAAATAGCGTTGCCCTTATTTTCGCCGTAGTCTACGTAAACATTTATGTAGACTACAGCGACCAAATAAGGAACGGGAATGGCGGCTCCCTATGGGGGCCGCCATTATCCGTACACACTTTTTTTTTTTTTTAAAGTCACCCGTGATAGGCTACGTGACGATTGACGTAGCCTATCACGGCTGACTTTGCAAATCTAGCCGTGATAGGCTACGTGAATCGTCACGTAACCTATCAGGGGGCGTTTTTTTTTTTCTTTTATTGCAATGGCGGCGGCGGCGGCAGCTGGTCAAAAGACCGGCTGCCGCTGCCGCCCCGCTCGAACACCCGCCGAACCGCCGGCCGGACCCGCCGCCGGGAGGGACATTCGGCGAAGGTAAGTCCCGTCCCAGGGTGGGTGCGGGGGGCGGGGGGGTTCGGAGGATTTCTCCCCGAAACTTGTTCGGGGGGCCGAACACGTTGGCGCTCGGCCCCCCGAAGTTTCGGGGAGAAATTCTCCACCAACCCTACTTTGTACATAAATCAGGTATCACCATATTCCCAAGTTTTTCACAGTGAAAAGCAGGGCTGCTCCTCAAGGTTGTCGAGTGCTAAACACCCATGTTTGCCTCTAGCTCTCCATCTGCAGCCAGAGACCGCAGTTCAATGGAAGAGCACCTGCTTTTCCTGCAGAAGGCTCCAGCCCAGGTTCAATCCCTGGCATCTCCAGTTCAAAGGATCAGGTAGTTGATGGGGAAGACCTCTGCTTAAAACTCTGGGTATCCTCTTTCAGTCAGAATATACAATACTGAGCTAGGTGGACAAAGAGCCTGACCCAAGCTGGACCTCAGGGTCAAAGTCCAGGGCACCGTAGCACAGGAGATGGGGCGAGTGACCACTCAGAGAATGGCAGGTGGTGAGGACAGTGGCAAAGAGACCTGGCATCATCACCTTGGCCAGCATGGGTATGCTGGGGTTGATGCTGGTTGCTCCAGCATCCATCCCTCTTTCCTCTCCTCACCTCGCCTCGCCTCGCCTCGCCTCTACTCGCCTCGCCTTTCTTTTCTTTTAAATAAAGTTGGGGTGTTGATACAGATTGTCATTTTTTTGTAAAAAAGAAAAGAAAAGAATAATGTTGTTTTCTATAAGGAGGGATGTCCGTTGCCAGGAAATCCTGACCATTTGGGGCTCGCCGGATGTCCATGGCACCTCCAACTCACCTTGCATTTGTGAGCTGAGCCATGTGTTTCTTCCCGAAATCCAGGATCTTTTTTTTAATTGAAAAATGCATAAAAGTAAATCATGCAAATTACAGCCACAATTTGTGCAAATTATATAAATTGTGGCCAAGATTTGCACAAATTGATTTTACACAAATTTTTTAAAAAAACCCAAAATCCATGAACTGGTCCATCTCAATGCAGATCAGATCAGAACAGCTCATGGAAAAGTGAGCTGAAGTCCGGGGGTGGGGGGAAGCTCATGAAAGCTCAGTGAGCTTCACCCCTCCGGACAGATTCCTTTGACATTTTTAGATTTAAGTCACTTTAAACTGCAAAACTGCACATACTCAGGGTATTTCTTTGATCAGGGTTGGAAAACCTGGTGTGTGTTTTTTGCTCTAATATATCAGGAATGTAGAAGCGGTTGTAAAGCATGGAATAGTAGTTGGTGGTGGAGGGAGAGAAACATTGGCTGTGTGCTTTATGATCAAAATACACATGGCTTTATAAAGGGAGGTCCCAGAAGACCATAAAATCAGGGTCAAAAATTATCTAGCTGCACATCTGGTCTGACCTAGTATAAGCTTCCTGTGCTTCTAGGAGATCTGGATGTGATTCTATGGTCTATGTAGGGATGTACAAATTTTGTTTAATCCATTCCATCTGTTTTTCGTGGATTGTCAAGTTTTCATTTAATTGTCCACTCATTGAGTTTTCCAAACTTTTCCATTTGGAAAAACTACATTTAAAAAAGTAACTGGAATTTACATAAATTTCACTGCTGCAGAATCCATGGGTTGGATCCATAGAAATATGGAGTCATTTGAATCCATTTCAGATTTCTCCAACATTACTTAGTCCTAGGACTAAGGTTTTCAGTTGGTCTCAAAATTTAGGGATGTACGGACTGTGTAAAATCTGCTCCATCTGTGTTTTGCAGATTGTCAGGTGTCTTTCATTTCGTCATCCACCCACAGACGGATGTGAATATTTTTTTTTCATCATGCGGAAAAATGGAATTACTTAAGTATTTACTTAAGTATTTACATAATTTACCCCAGTACGTAACATTGACTGTATTATCCCCTATTCCATCCTATGTTTCCTCGGCAGAAACTTATGTATTTTTCTATGGATTTATATGTGTAAATTTTGGGAAAGTAAAAAAATCATCCGAAAGTCCACGGACTCTGCAGGGCCTAAGGGGGTCACTCTGCAGCACATTCTGCAGGTTGGATTCTTAGAAATCCGAGCTCATTGTAATCTGTCTCAAATTTCTCCAGCATCCCTACCTCAAATGCCTTTGGAACATATTGGATGTGGAGGGATCACTAACAACAATAATAGCAATGAAGGCTTCAGTCATTAGATGCTGAGTAGCTACCAAAGTCAACAATTCTTTGACTTCTTATGTTAAGAAAGGGCCAGATGGCACCTGTTATAGCCCCTGCCATCCTGTCTCCACTGGAGGAATCATCCTCAAAAGAAGAGCTGAAACCTTTAGAGCCAGATATCCTCAGGGAACAAGTCACCTCAGGGGACCTTGGCACTCCCTAAGATGATCCTGGGACTTCAGGGGGTGAAGCCTTCACATCTGTCTCCTTGAGAGGAATGCTGAGTCACCATCTAGCCCCTGAGAATCCTGACACCTTATGATTCAGGCTAGGATGGTGGTCAGGCAAAGGAGTGCCTATTTGCTGAAGAAGACTCCTCAGGAGCAAAGGACTCCTCATGACTATGGCCCTTCTCATGAGGAGGACTTCTTACACAAACCTCTAATGTGATGCAACTGAGTCCAGGGTGGGGCTCTGGAAGTTCCTTCATATAGGCTTCCAGTTGGAAATTACAAGTTGCTGGAAATAATGTCTTACTGCCAGGTCCAGTGCCTTGAACCCTTGCTTCGTGACTCCTGCTTGACTCGGCTTCTTAGAACACTCCTTCTTGCTTGGTAATAGTGTGTTTCACCATTGCCTGTTTACTGACTGCTGTTGCCTTCAACTGCTCTCATGCTGGATGGATACTTCTGTGCTTGACCCTGTACCTGTTTACTGAATTGCCATTGGACTCACCCCTTAATTTGCCCTAGTACTAAGTCTGATCCAGCCACAGCAGGACAGCGCCATTGTCCCCATATGGTGCAGCATACTATTCGCAGTGGACACTGGGATGCTATGGCCTTGATGACCTTTAAGCCCTGATCACATTCTTCCTTCTCCCTTTAGTCTGACCTGGTGTAACATAAGTAGGGGCTCCCCCATTAAGAAATAATCAGGAATTACAATTTCTTTCCTAAATTGTAACTCCATGATGGTGTTTACAAAATCTATCTACAGCAGCTTGTGTTATGACTTTCCTGTCATAACAGTTGGGATCTGATTGAATCTTGTTTTTCCTGCTGCATATCATCAGCCTTCCTAATTTCCTTTCTGAAAATTATGGGCAAGAATAATATTAACCTGGGAGCATTAACATTCAGCCGACTACAGCTTTACATAATGCTGATCATCCTCCTTTGGAATGGGATTTTCAGTGGGGGCAGCAGAGTTCAGCACTGGCCTAATTCTGCTACCACTGCAGTCAAGATCAGTTTGAAAAAAAATATGATAGCTGTATTCCTTTCGGGGAACCCCTTTAGAGAAAGATCAGATAGCCTTTTAAGTTTCAATATGAGACTTGCTGGTTCAGTGCTTCCCTGATTTGCGGAAGTATGGGTAAATTTACCCATTAAGAACATAAGAGAAGCATTGCTGACTGTGCCTGAAGTAGGGATTCCTCAGAAATTTGACCTTTGTGAATTCGGATATGAACAGACTTAACGCTCACTGCTACAGACTTAATGCTCATCACCTCACTGCCTAGACTAAAGTGCAGATGGGAGCACTGGATTTTTCACTTCCTGAATTTTCCTGAGTTCTCGGGACTTGGCTCAAAACCGGTATCAAAATATCTTTAGAAATGCATGTTTTGTAAATATATTTAAATAATGCTGTCATGGACAACACCCTATTCTGTGAGTGGAGGGGAAAACAGTCAAAATAGTGTGCCCACACTCCTTTTTGCACTTTCCTTCCTATGACCTTTTCCGCTGCCACCAGGTGGAAACCTTTATTACTCCGGGTGCCTCCATCAGACCAGCCTCAAACTCCTTAGGTCTCAGGTAGTGTGGGTTGACTATTAGACATGGGGTGGTACCCCCAAAGAAAAACAAATTAGAAACAAATTAGCAAGCAGTGGAGCTGTTGCAGAATTGGTGTAATATGGGTGAACACCTACTAACATTCTAGCAGCTGCATTCTGGACCAGCTGCCATTTCTCAAGACTCTCCTTCCTTCCTTCCTTCCTTCCTTCCTTCCTTCCGTGGTATTTCTATGCCTCCTTTCTGAGACCAACTGAGGTGGTAAGCAAAAACCACCAGAAGATAGAACAATCAAATAATGAAATCAAAGCATAGTAAAATACAAAAAGTAACCTTTTAAAAAACAATACAACAATTTAAAAAGCCCAGTTAAAAAGATGTGTCTTGACTAAGGATGGCCTGGCTCACCCCCGTGCACAGCTGCCCATCTGCCGAACTGCTGCCAGCTGTTCTCCACGTGAGCCACTGCATGGGCCTTGAGTGCCTGGTGGCCACCTGTCCCCTCAACAAGCTGCCATTTTTAGCAAAATGGCAGCCCTTTATGGCTGCCATTTCCATAACATTACATTTACAGGAAAACCCAAGCCACCATTTTTTCACAAAATGGCAGCTTGCTGAGAGAATGTGTGGCTGCCGGGCGCTTGCAGACCACACAGTGGCTCAGCCAGCAGGTCTGGTAAGCATGGCAGCTTGGCAAGCTGGGTCCAGCAGGCTGAGTGGGGCATAGTCTGTCAGATTCCACCCCCTCTTGGACTCCCACAACATCCCTAGTGACCCCCTCCCTAAATACAGAGAGACCAGGGACCAGATGCAACTCCAAAGGGAGTGCTTCCCAGAATTTGGGAGCAAGACAGGCCTCTGCAAGTGAGGCATCTTCAAAAGGGCCTCTCCTACTGATCTTAGTAACTGAGCAGGTTCATACTGAGGGATTCCCCAGATAGCTGGCTCCTAAGCCATTTAGGATGCGATCCTATACATGTTTACAAAAAAAAACCCTCTTATCTCCCAGCATGCCCTAGCCAGCCATGGCTGGAGCATGCTGGGAGCTGTAGGACTTCTTTCTGCCTAAACGTGTATAGGATTGCACCCTTTAAAACCAACACCTTGAATTGGACCCAGAAACAATTGGCAACCAGTGGTGATCTTCCAGTACTGAGGTGACGCAATCATGATTCTGTGCACCGGTTAACAGACTAGCTGCCACATTTTGCACCAATTGAAGCTTCTGGATGCTCTTCAAGGGTAGCTCCATGTAGAGCACATTGCAATAGTCTAACCATGAAGTAACCAAGCCATGGATAATTGTTGCCAGATCAGACCAACTCAGGAATGGTTGCAGCTGGAGCACTAAATGCAGTTGTGCAAATGTGCTCGTCACCACCTCTGTCATCTGAAGTTTCGGGGGCAGCACAAGATCCAGAAGCACTCTCAAGCTACAAACCCCATCCAGAACAGGTTAGATCCCAATCCTCAAGTAGGGATGTCAGAGGAATGTGTGTGTGGTTGGGTACTCGGTGAGTTTTCACAGGCTCAGCCTCCCAGATTCCAGCTTGTTTGTCTGTGAGCTGCCCTGACTTGACATAGGTCAAGTCAAGCCAGCTCGTGAACATCCACCATTGTCGTGCTGTGTGCAAGTCTCTCCTTCTCCCTCCCTGGAAGGGAGAAGAAGACATTCACTCACAGCATCCCCACAGCTGTGTGCAAATGGCACCTTCTCCCTCCTTGGGTGCAAATGGCTCCCTTTCCTTCTGTGTGCAAATGGCTCCCTTTCCTCCCCGGAACATGAGAGGGAAAAGGAGCCATTTATGCACAGCAGCAGTGGGGTTGCTAAATGGCTCCTTTTCCCTCTCGAGTCCCAAGAGGGAAAAGAAGCCATTTATGCATAGCAGTGATGGGCTTGCTAAATGGCTCCTTTTCCATCTCAGGAGGGAAACACCATTTACACATAGCAGTGGCAGGGTTGCAGTGCCTGCATTTCTCCTTTTCCCTCCAGGGACCCAAGAGGGAAAAGGAACCATTTATGCAAATGGTTCCTTTTTCCCTCCAGGGACCCAAGAGGGAAACGGAGCCATTTAACCACCCTGCTGCCACCTTGCACAAAGGACCCATTTGGGCACAGCAGCACCCACACGTTCTGGCTCAGCTTGCTAACACAAGCCAAGCTGGGGGCTTGGGGGAAATCCATTGAGCCCCAAGAGGACTCTATTTCTCTGCACCAGACATCCCAGTCCTCAAGCCATGTTTCTTCTGTTCTGGCCAACATCCTGCACTCTGTGTAGTCTGGATTTAATCTCAGGTTGTTCACCCTCACCCAGCCCATTATTGAATTTAGGCAATGTTCAAGGTTGTTGACTGCTTCCTTTGAGTCAGGTAACAAAGAGCAATGGAGCTGAGCGTCATCAGCATCTTGATGGCATCTCATGCCAAAGCTCTGCATGACTTCTCCCAGCAGTTCCATATAAATATTCAGCAACATAGGAGACAAGATAGAACCCTGTGGGTGTTAAGCAGGAGTCCGCCAACACTATCTTCTGGACATGACCTGACAGGAGGGCCCAGAACCACTGACAAGATGTGAATGCCTTAAGTAGGTCCCCTCCCCCTGCCATCCTCTTCTGAAGAGGCTGCTTTTGTTTTTTTGTTTGTTTAAAGAAGATCAGGGGAAAACGCATGCAACAGAGTGTAAGACATACTTTGGGTATTACTGGATTGTGTTAAAACACAGACCAAAGAACCACCAGCTTAACATGTGACAGAATCATTTCCCAGTGACATGAACCCACCGGCCCTTGCTTTCTTGCTGTAATGAAGAGTAGTGAATCAAAGTACGAAAGTAGCATAGTGTTCTAACAGTGAGAAATGTTTTAATAGCATCTCCTCCTCTGTAATTTCTACTTTTCATTTTGGTGGGAGGATAAGGTATGGTGGGGGCTAGAAATCATAGCCTTTAGTTATCTTTACCACAGGCAATTTTTAAAAATTGGTTAAGGCTCTGAGCGCACCGGCCTGATAACAAAGGTTTACAGCTCTCTTGTGGCAATGATCATATATAACCGTGATACAGATTTACTTCTTTGCCATGGCTGCTACATCATCCACCCTGCATTCCTCATATCTTATTGGAACAAGCCCGTTATCTCTTGCCATGTAACTGAGTGATCCCACATGCGAGGCATTTTAAATCATAAGGCCATAGATCTTGCTCTTATTCATCTTGGGACAAATGAATTCTTCATGCTCATTAGCCACAAAGGTGGGAAGAACATAAAAAGGGAAGCACATTAAATTCAACAGGAGAGGTAGTGGAGAAGAACAACTTCCACAGTATAATTTAGGCAAACCACACCATCATTTCCAGTACCTCGATGCATGCATTAATTGCTTAATGCATTAATTACATTTCTATACTGTCCAATAGCTGAAACTGTCTGGGCATTTTGAAAAAATAGGGCTGCAGAATAGAGTACTAAGATCAGTTCTTAAGATGCCTGGGAGAATAAGAAGGTACCTGGCACTGAAAAGACGATAACATATGTGTCAGGTGAGCCTCTTGGGGGAGATATTCCATAAATGGGGTGCCGTCTCTCTTGCCTCATTTAGTGGGGCATCTTGAGGAGGGCCTCAGACAATTCTCTCAATGTCTGGGTAGTAGGGATGTACGAAAGTCACTTACCTTTCTGCGGATTCTGTTCATGGGGGGGAGGTGTTCTGTCCCTCCCCCCGGAATCTTTAATGGGGGGGAGGCGATCTGGTCCTCCCCCCCAGAATCCTCGATGGCTGGCTGTGCTCCACGGCAGCTCCGTGGAGCAGCCGGCCAGGCCCAGGCCAGGGCCGTCCACAGCTGGATTTCCGGCCGCAGAGGGCTCTGGGTAAAAAAACAAAAACAAAACATTTGCGTTCCTTATTTTTGGCCGTCTTAGTCTACATCAATATTTACGTAGGCTATTACGGCGAAAATAAAGGGGAACGCAAATAGCGTAGTGGGCACTATTTGCATTCCCCTTTATTTTCGCCATTAATAGTCTACGTAAATATTTACGTAGACTAAGACAGCGGAAAATAAGGAACGCAAATGGCGGCAGCCATAGCTGCCGCCATTTGCGTACGCATTTTTTTTTAAAAAAACCCAGACATGATAGGCTACGTAAGTCTTTACTTAGCCTATCACGTCTATGGGAAAAAGAAAGGAAAAAGACCAGACTGCAAATGACGGCAGCGGCAGCCGGTCGGAAGACCAGCCGCTGCTGCCGCCACCGCCAAAGCCGCCACTGGAGCCGCCGCCGTCCGGAACATCCTCCCCAGGTAAGTCTCGTCCACAGGAGGTGGCAAGCCATTCCGCGATGGATTTCGGGGGGCCGAATGCACTGGCATTTGTCCTCACCGAGATCCGTCATGGAATTCTCTGACATCCCTTCTGGGTAGGTAAAGATGGGAGAAGGTGGTCCTTCAGGTAACCTGACTCCAATCTGTTCAGAGTTTTAAAGGTCAGCACGAGCACTTTGAATTGGACCTGGAAATAGGCCAACAGCCCGTGCAGATCTGGAAGTACAGGTTGATCATTGGCCAGTCCCAGGTACAACGTGGTCCTCACCATGCATTTTATCGGGTGACCCTAAGCTCCGGTATTACAAAACAGGAAGAAAAACCTTTCTCAATCGGTGCTCTGGAGCATCTGTAAATCTGACCCAGTGTAGAACTCACACTTCAGCATGCTGCATGTTTTGATGCCGATTATCCAGGACTAACAAGGGGAATCAAGAGCATTTATATTGGACTCATGCCAGTTTCACAGAGCATTTTGCACATATCTTCTTACGGCTCTGTTTTGGGATCTTTGCAAGTAAGGATGTCGTGGGCACCCAACTGGGTCCAGAAATTCATCGGGCTCCCCCTGCCCACGACCCCCAGACTCCACCAGCTGAGACGCTGTCCTTGCTCACCTCCCGCTCGCGCCTATTCGTGCCCTCAAGGACTCACTGTGGTCCCATTCGGTGAGCGCCCGCCATTTCTACGCCTTTGATTGCTACGTAAAGCAGGAAGTTTTTAAAAAATGTGCATATTTAAATATGCACATTTTGGAGCTGGGAAAGCTAAATAAGTGCAATATTAGAGGGATTATACCTCTAATATTGTGCTTATTTAGCTTTCCCAGCTCCAAACTGTGCATATTTAAATATGCACATTTTTTAACTTCCTATTTTACATAGCAATCAAAGGCACAAAAATGGTGGGCACTCACCAAACGGAATTGCAGTGAGCCCGGGGAACTTGCTGAGCTTGTGGGTGACCCGAGCGCGGATCCAGGGGGGTGAGAGCAGGGGCACCGCTTCGGTGAGTGCTGAGAAAAACTAAGCTAGGGTGAGTTCTTACATCCCTATTTGCAAGATCAGTGTGCTAGGTTCATGGTGGCTAAGCTTCCTAGCTAGGGATGGAGTGGGTGCCTCATTCAGTCCAGGATCCTGGGGGAACTGCCCCTGCCTGCACCCCTGCGCCGTGCTTGCCGAGCCCCTGCCCCTGCTCGCCCCCAGCCTGCGCTCCACAAATGGCCTGTGCTCACCCCAATGGCCTCTTTGAGCTTTGCAGTCACCATTTTTTGAGAAATAAAATGGCTATTGCAAAAATGCGCATATTTGCACATCTGCAAAAACATGTATTTTGGGAACGTAGACATTCACATATGTGAAAATACACATTTTTGCAAATTTTGTGTCTGCGCAAAATGAACGTTTTTCAAAAATGTGCATTTTCGGGCAAACAAAAATGTGCATTTTTGCAATTGCCATTTAAAAAAAAGAAAAACAAGAATGGTGACCACGGGGCTCGATGAGGCCACTGGAGTGACTGTAGGCTGCTTGCTGAGCGTGTGAGGGGCTTGAGTGCAGTCTGGGGACCAGTGAGCAGGGGCAGGGGCTGGGTGGTCATCCAGAGAACCCAGACCGGGGGAGTTCTCACATCCCTATTCCTAGTATAATCAAGACTCAGGCAACATTGGCTGGCTTTCACCCAAATTAAAAATGAGACTGAAAGGATGTATAATTAGAATTCATCCCAAGCAAGCTTGCTCCCTGCCATTCCAATTTCTCGCCACCTTACCGTGTGTGAAAAACTATCTTCTGCCTTTGGTTTTGAATTTGCCATTAATATGGGGAATAGTGGTTGATATTCTAAGCATGATATATGTTTTCCTGTTATATCTTACTTTTTGATGAGATAAGGAAATGCATTCTGGTCTTCTGCTGTTTTGAATCAGTGCATATCTATGAGTCCCCATGCCCTTCACAATCAATTCTCTCATCTGAGGTTGCAATATCCCGTCTGTGATATCAACCATAAGAACGAGCAGCTGTTAGAAGGAGGTCCATCACATGAAGCATTTTCAGGTGAAAGTGAGCTAGCGATTCTTATAGCATCAGGGTTTCTGTCTTCTCCTGTTCAACTTCGAAAGTTCCCTGGCTGAGCAAGAGATGCATTGCTGTCACCTTGGCAATGGGGCAGTGTTCCCCATTGGCCACTGGCTTTCACATTGCCAGGGCAACTGCTGTGGCTGGTCCTGCCACCAGATCGGCCCAAGTTCTCCACTCCAGTGCTGGTGGGGCCTGCCATTAAGCAGGACTCCTGAAAGCATTATTAGCCCCATAATAACAATCTGTCAGGAGAAAAGAGAGGCCTACTTAAAGAGTTCATGGCCACCAGTGCCATGGCAGAGGTCACATTCAAACTGGCAACTTCCTGATTTGTAACCCAATGTGTTAGCTACATCAAATCTTTCAAGGTAAGAACCAGCACTTTTCGTTTGGTGCATTTTTCGTTTCGTGCTGAAGCTCTTGTAAGGTTGGTGTTATATGCTCTAGGGATGGGGGAGAATTTCTCCCCGGAACTTCGGGGGGCCGAGTGCCAATGTGTTCAGCCCCCCGAAGTAGTTTTGGGGAGAAATTCTCCGCACCCCCCTGCCCCCCACACACACACCCCCGGGACGGGACTTACCTTTCCCGAATGTCCCTCCTGGCGGCGGGTCCCGGTGGCGGTTCGTCAGGTCTTTGTCAGGGGCGGGGGCAGCAGCCGGTCTTTCGACCGGCTGCCGCCGCTGCCATTCCAATAATAAAAAAAAAAAACGCCCCCGTGATAGGCTACGTAACAATTAACGTAGCCTATCACGCCTAGATTTGCAAAGTCAGCCGTGATAGGCTACGTAAATCGTCACGTAGCCTATCACGGGTGACTTAAAAAAAAAAAAAAAGTGCATACGGCTAATGGCGGCCCCCATAGGGAGCCGCCATTCGCATTCCTTATTTGGTCGCTGTAGTCTACGTAAAGATTACGTAGACTATGGAGACCAAATAAGGAACGCGAATGGCGGTTCCCTATGGGGGCCGCCATTTGCGTACGCGCTTTTTTTTTTTTTTTTAAGTCACCCGTGATAGGCTATGTGACGATTAACGTAGCCTATCACGGCTGACTTTGCAGATCTAGCCATGATAGGCTACGTTAATCGTCACTTAGCCTATCACGGGGGCGTTTTTTTTTTACTTTTTATTTCGTGGCCGGGCGAGGCGACGCGCCTCCTCCCCGGCCTGAATTTTGGCCGGGCGAGGCGGGAAGCCTCCCCCCCGGCCTGAACTTCAGGGGGAGCAGTGAAGCGCCTCCCCCTCACCGCGAACAAGCTGCGAGACCAGGTAAGTGGCTTTTGTGTACTCCTAATATGCTCCCTGCAGCAAGCATCCCCCATCCATCTGGCTGGTGCATTTTTGGACAGCTGAAATTTCTAAGCTGTCTTCAAGGGCAGCCCCATGTAAATCACATTGCAGTAGTCATCAAACTGAAAGTTTAACAAGTGATGTATAACAGAGGTAAAGCCACTCTTCTTCGGGGATAGGTCAGACCCTCCAAAGCTCCGCTCAGATTGGCTTGGGGTTTTTCTGAGCCCTGCTCAATGATGGGGGACCAGAAGAGTTCCCCAAGTCAAACTAAGTGCTTAGAAGGGTGTTGTTCTCCCTGTCTTCACCCATTTCCATTACTGTTCGACATCCCTTCCCCTGCCCCTCCTTCTTTGAAGAGCAGGAACAGTAGCAGACAAATAGCAAATGGGAGAGTGTGTTTCTCTCCCTCTGCCTCTCCCCCTTCCATGCATCATCAACCAGTGTAAGTGATGCTGGGTGTGGAACATTCTGGGAGGGTAGTTTGTTCAAGGGCTCTTGTAGGTCATTAGCTAACAGCATGATGGGTCTTGGTGGATTCTAGGAGACATAGTTCATGCAAGCACTCTTGCAAGTGCATTACTTATGCTAAGCAATGGTAGGTGGGGAAAGAAGAGAAAGGAACAGGGAGAGGAAAAACCTTTCCTGTTGCTTCTCTTTTCTATTGGCACCACTGCTACTCCTGCTCTTCAAGGAAGAAGGGAGGGTGGGAAAAAAAGGGTCAGAGGGAGTGTTTGGAACATTAGGGTTGGCAGGGATGGCTTTAAAGGTGGTGGGAGTGTATGGGATTTCCTCCCCCATGCTGTACTATTTCAGGTCAGGGGCCCTGTTGATGCTCTGCTCTTCCTCAGTTGTGGTGAGGGCTTCATGTTGTTGTGTGTTACTGTAGCTCGGGTTACAAAGTTCTACTATAGGTCAGCTCTTTAGCAGAGGTCTTGGTAGCTTGCATTTCACAGGGAAGCAATACAGGAAGAGATTGGAAAGATCTGAGTGGGGCTGGAAGTTAAAGAGGTTTATTTGAATGTTGCTCCAGCAAGAAGCAGATTAAGACTTAGCTTTAAGTAGGAGTTTGACACCATCTAGACTGGTTAGCCCTGCCTCCACACTGACTGAGGCTTTGTCTCTTAAAGGGGCCTGGCTTGTTTTAGCAAACTCAAGCTGTGAGGTGGGAGTGGCTGTGGCATGCTAGCATCCTCTGTTTACTCTGGAGTCTCTTGTCTTCTGTTAACTCTGGAGTGTCTTCTTCAGAGGACAAGTGCCTGGGATCCTCAGGGGATGAGAGTTCAGTGTCCTGGTCCATGTCACAGCTGCTCCAACTTTGACTGCTTGAGAGAGGATGTTTGGAGCTTGAGAGACCCGATTCCCATTTTGAATCATGTCTTGTCCCCCAAACCACCAGGTCTTAGCTCTGTATCAGGCTCAGTGGTACTCTTGTGCTGCTTTCTAAGAAGAGGTACAGCAAAAAATGCAAAGTGGTAAGCTATAATTATGAAGCAGATTCATCGAATGAATGACAGACATTGAGATGGCCACCAGAAATTTCATATAACTTCTGCAATATGGACCTGCAATATTCAGCCTAAATTCTGCTTCCCCCATCCTCACAAATGCTTTTATTATTTATTCTTTATGTAGTTTGCAACACCAGCTATCATGCCCCTTTCATGATATTGACTTTCAGTTTGCATTCTTCCTCCCCTCCCCAATTGTTTTCAATGTGTTTTTTTTTAAAAAAAAACTTTAATACCTATCGACACAATTCAACCATATTAAGCACTTTTACATCTCATTGATTTCACAATAAGCTAACTCTCCCACTGAAATGTAATGGGACTTAAATGTGCTTAATTTTGACTGGATCCTGAGCAATGGCATGTATTTATTTATGCCATTTGTATGAATAAACTTTCTCCAACTTCCTCAGGACAGTATACATGGAAGTGATCCCATTTATCATCACACCAACCCTATGTGAGGTCAATAAGGCTCAACCAAGGTTACCCAATCAATCCAGGTCACCTTAGGCCATGGCTGATACCATATTCAATGTGCCACATCCACTCATTTGTATTTTAAGGATGTCTGTTGGTGTCTGTGAACTGCCCCTATCCTTTGAAAGCAAATCAAATGGAGATAAATCAAGTGATGCTCCTAGAGGACTGACCCAACACTGAGGCATCTTGACAGAGAGCGCTTTTTCAGGGGTTGTCTAGAGCAAACAACCAAGAAACAAGGTCATCCTCAGAATCCATGATAGCTGTATTAATGCACATGGCCATGTGTACCTGGATAGTGTCAGGAGCACCCTAGCGGCCTCTTTCAGTACACTCCAATAGCCAACTCAAGACACAGATGAAAGGATTCTTTTCAAGGCTTTAATCCTTTTACAACTTAATGACTCTTTCAGATGCTAATCACCAGCGACTAAGCAATGAACAGCAGAGTAGCCTATGCTCCGGGTAGGCAGTTGGTCCCCATTTGAAGGGGAATCACTTGAAGACCCTGAACTTATGGGCTAGGGAGAGATCCTCCCTCTTTCCCTTGGGTCCACGGGACGTGGCCGTTGCTTGCATGCCAAATGGGTGCTATGCCTCCTTTCCGTGCCCTCCATCACTCGTCGCTCCCTGCATCTGCATCGAGCATCTAGCAAGCCCCCCTCCCACACTCTCTCACTGCCAGGGTCACTACCTATCTCAGAAATGTCAGCAGGAGGAATCTCTGCTAGCTGCTGTGCCTGTGAGGGATGAGCTGGCTCTGCTCCCATGGATTGCTGTTCCTCCTCAGAATCAGAACTGCTCTGGGGTTCTATCGCCTCAGTTTCCACCCTGACAGATAACTTCAAACAGTAGCAATATTTGGACAGTATCAGAGTTAGAAACAGGAGACACAAAGAAACCCAAAGCACTAGTCATGATGCCAAAACACTGTGTTGCTCTTATTTTTAACCAAGGGAGTTTTTACATCACATACTAAGACTTTGTCTGTTCTTCTTTTAGTAGGGATATTTTTGTTTTGTCTTGATATTCCTGAATCTGCTTTATTTCTATCTGTTTCCTTTCATAAAGATCTTTATATTAACTTCCTAATAATTTTCCCATTTCCTTTTGTTCATATACTTTAATTCTTTTTTTTGTATTCAAAGCTAAAATTCTGTTCTTAGTCCTCTGGTCGCCAGCAATTTTGAGCTTTTCCCTGTAAACTCATAATACCTTTGCTTGACATATATCATGTAGGGATGTCAGAGAAATCTGCCCGAAAGTTAAATGAGATTGAATTCTGACACATCCAGTCCACGGAACCCTCCCTGGAATGGGGCACCCCGGTCTACTCGGACCGGAGCTCACGCAGACCCTTTTTTTTTTCTCCGCCAAAAATTTTATGGAAGTATTTATGAAAGAAACTCTGCAAATTGAAACAAAAGAAATAGACAGTGAAAGGGATTTTATGAAAGTATTTAATAAATACACAGTTTCCTGCAATGACGTGGCTTTCTTTCGCTGGGAGGGACGGGGTCACGAAGTGCACGTAGCCTGCCTGAGTCACGAAATGCACGTAGCAGCCTCATCTTTTTTTTAATTGTCTGTGAAGGTGAGGTCAGGTGAGGTCAGGTGAGCGAGATCCCTCCAGGCCACCCCCCCAGGAAGATAACGTGATGGAGGGGAGGGAACTCACCAACCATTTTTCCCGCCTTTACACATAGCATGGCGGTGTGTGAGTGTCCAGCAGCCTCAGTTGCTCCAGTCCAGACTAGAGACCAGAGGCGCCGCTGCTGCAGACAGAGTGTTCATGTCCAGCAGCTGCAAGGAGTGTGTTTCTGTGTGTCCCCATTCTACGGCACTGCAGTTCAACCTTTATTACAGTGAAGTTATGTTCTCTGATATGTTTACTTTACCTGAATGTGCACCTATGCTTAGTGATTTTGGGGTGGGGCGGGGTGGGGGGAACTGGGAAGGCATCCTCCAGCAGCCTGTGTTTAGGCTTGCTGAGAAGGACTCCATCCTCCATCGTCCTGGGCTTTCCAGGATTAATCAATGTGCTTTTCAACTCCAAGAGTCATGTGCCCCTATGTACTTAGTGTTTCTGAGTGATTCTGGGGAGGGCCTGCCTGGGCAGCCAGGCCAGGCCAGGCCAGCAGCCTGTGTTTAAGCCTGCTGAGAAGGACTCCATCCCCCAGCATCCTGTGTGTACTGTAGGCTTGTGTTTTTCAGGCCGCATGGATGGACTACATCCTCCATCCTGGGCTTTTCAGCCTAATCTGCTGTACAATATGCCCCTATTTAGTTAGCATTGGATGGCTGGATTGGTGGGGAACTACTTTTACACTGCACTATATCTGCAATTGTAGGCTGTTCACATGATTTCAGCTTTGCCACATGCACTTATGTCTCCTTCTGCCCAGAGACATGAACATGGAGAAAGGAGGAACCCGTAGTCAATCCAGCACTCAAAAGAGGTGTCGGCGCCCAGTGAGAACATACACCACTGACGTTGCATTTCAACGGTATTTTAAGAATGAGATGGAAGAGGAAGACCAAGGTGTGACCAGCAGCGACAGCAGCCCCAGCCCCAGTCCACCCCGCAACCGTAAGCAGCACACACCACCAATTACCACCACAGAAAGTGGCACAGGCACAGCCAGCCACAACTCCAGAGGAAGAGGAAGAAAGTTCATGGATGGTGAGTGGAAGGGCAGTGTCTCCAAAGCAGATGAAAATGTTCCCAAGGAGACTCTACAGTGGCAGAATGAAAGTCAAGATGTCTACATCATTCCAAAGGATGAATCTGGTAAGACTCTGTCATCACAGGTGCTTGTAAATATCTAGATACAAATAATCTTTGAATATTTGAATAGTCCCTACATTAGCCTTCTGCAACCTGCAGCCTTCCAGATGTTTTGGGCTACAACGACCAGCATTTTTGACCATTGGTCATGCTGGCTGGGGCTGATGGGAGCTGAAGTCCAAAACCTTTGGAGGGAACCATTTGGGGAAAACTACCCCACCGGATCTTCTTCTTCAACACCACAAAACATACACAACTGTTTTACATTCATTCATATTCAATGCTGTGAACATATTTCATATTATTTAAATGTTATATGGTACTCCAGTACTAAAGAAAACCCCAACTCTTTAAAAGAACTGCAATAATTTCTCAAACGATACACCTTTTCGGTGGGAAAACACTGCAGTGTTTTGTTCTTGCTTTGTTTCCAAAGCCATTCATCATAGTTTGCTGTCAAATTTGGCCTTGATCTCTTTTAACTAGAGCTGCAATGTGAATTGATTAAGCAATTACATTTCTGAGGATGGTTTTTAAAACAGGGCCTGACTAATCAGGCACTGCTCCCGGGGGACCACAAATACACTCCGGAAAAAGGCAGTGGGATTTGCCAAGTATGTGCTCCGGACCAGCCCTGTCATTAGGCAACAGTGAGGTGTTGGGGCACAGAACTGTAGGTGCTCCTCAGACTGCCTTGTACCTCCTCAGCCAGCTTGTTGTCCTCTGGTGTGGTGGAAGAAGCTCTCCCATTGTCGCTGTTCAAGTAAGATTCAGCTATCACTCTATGTAGGATGGAGGGGTGCCATTTTATCCTTTGCCTCAGGAAGCAAAATGCTTTGGGCCAGCCCTGTAGGTGCTGAGTCCCACACAGTGGTATAATAGAGCTGATGCAAAGGAGTGGACCTTGCAAGGGAGCCAGATATCTCCTCCCCCATGTTTTTCAGACTTTTACCAGTGAGGACATGTTTAGATAACTCTCATGGAGTTTTGAAGTCTGTACAGTACATTTTTTTTGCACCTTGTGACCTGTGTTGTTTTCTCAGTGCTAGCTAGTGCAGTAGTAGCTTACATCTGCACCTTGTGTCGTGTTGATTGATCGCAATTCCAAGCTATGTTTCATAGATTTCTACAAGTACACAGTTTTATTCTCTTGGCTATTACTCATGTGTAAAAGATGCATTTCTCATGAAACTCCGCTTCTATCTATTTTGAATCTTTACAGAGACGGCCACAACCATCCTCCCTGCGTCAGAGAGCGGAAGTGGGACAGATGAACCAGGTCCACAGCTGCCTGCTGATAATCACCTCGTGGGCAGCAGCTCACATGATTTGGCAAAAAAGGCCGGAGGACTTAGCGTCATCAGTGATCCGGACAGCAAAGATGATGAGGAGCCCTTCTATATCAATGTCCCTGCTGAGACTGGGTCTGACTCTGTGTTCCAGCCTGCTGGGTTCTTTGGGAGCAATCCCAAACCTCAGGAACAAACATCCCCTGCCAAGCGCTGGTCATTGCCATTAACAATGCCAACAACAACACCATCCACAGATAAATGGAAATGTGCAGCTCCCGATGCCACCTCATCTGAAACTGATACCCCCATTCCCCAAAGAAGAAATGGTGGTGGCAGGGTGAGCTCCTATGAGTGGCGCTTCTTCAAATATGCAGAGAAAGACCGCTATGTCGTGTTTTGTGATATTCGTAGAAGTCGTGTGCAGCTAGGAAAAGAAAGGGGCTGTGGACGAGTGGGCACGTCTGCCATGAGGCGACACATAGAGGTGCATCATGTGCTTCTTGTTCCCAAAGATAGCAACGGCAAGGAGGGTTGTACGAAACTCCCCTTACCTGGCTCCGCCGGGTTCCGCTGGGGGGGGAGGCGCTCTGTCCCTCCCCCCGGAATCCTCGCCGGGGGGGAAGGTGCTCCATCCCTCCCCCCCGGAATCCTGGCCGTCCGGTTCCGCTCCGCGACGATTCTGCAGAGCCACCGGCCGGCTCCACCAGCAGCCGGACATCCAGCCACTGGCTAGCAGGGACGCAAATGGCAGCGGCCATAGCCGCCGCCGTTTGCGTCCCTGTAGTCAGCCATGATAGGCTACATAAAGACTTATGTAGCCTATCACGACTGGCTTTAAAAAAAACAAAACACGCATGTACGCAAATGGCGGCGGCTATGGCCACCACCATTTGCGTTCCTTATTTTTGGCCATCTTAGTCTACGTAAATATTTACGTAGACTAAGACAGCGAAAATAAGGGGGAACACAAATAGCATCCATTACGCTATTTGCATTCCCCTTATTTTCGCCGTCTTAGTCTACGTAAATGTTTATGTAGACTAAGACATGCCAAAATAAGGAATGCAAATGGTGGAAGCCATGGCCACCGCCATTGCGTACGTGGTTTTTTTTTTTTTAAGTCAGCCGTGATAGGCTACGTAAACATTTACGTAGCCTATCACGGCTGACTGCAGGGATGCAAACGGCGGTGGCTACGGATGCCGCCATTTGCGTCCCTGCTAGCCAGTGGCCGGATGTCTGGCTGCTGGCTGAGCCGGCTGGCGGCTCCGCAGAATCGCTGCGGAGCACAGCCGGCCGGCCAGGATTACGGGGGGGGAAGGAACAGAGCGCCTCCCCCCCCAGCGAGGATTCCGGGGGGAGGGACGGAATGCCTCCCCCCCACCATCAGCATAATCCCTGAAAGGTACGTGATTTTCGTACATCCCTAGGTGGCAGGCCGTTCTGCCACAGATTTCAGGGGGCCGAATGCACTGGAATTCGGCCTCACTGAGATCCATGGTGAATTCTCTGCCATCCCTAACTAGGGATGTACGAAAGTCACTTACCTTGAATGAACTTTGATTCGCGGTGGGGGGGAGGCGCTCCGTCCCTCCCCCCGAAATTCTGGCTGGGGGGGAGGCGTCCCGTCCCTCCCCCCTGAAATTCTGGCCGGGGAGGAGGCGCCCCATCCCTCCCACCGCGAATCCTGGTCAGCTGGGTCTGCAAATGGCGGCGGCCATAGCCGCCGCCGCTTGTATCCCTGCAGTCAGCCGTGATAGGCTACGTAAATGTTTACATAGCCTATCATGTTAAAACAAAAACAAAAAATGCACGTACGCAAATGGCGGCGCCCATGGGCACCGCCATTTGCGTTCCTTATTTTGGCACATCTAGTCTACGTAAATATTTACGCAGACTACGGCGAAAATAAGGGGAACGCAAATAGCATAGCGTTCCCTTTATTTTCGCCGTAGTCTACGTAAATGTTTACATAGACTAGATGTGCCAAAATAAGGAACACAAATGGCGGCGCCCATGGGCGCCGCCATTTGTGTACGCTCGGTTTTTGTTTTTTTTTTAACTCAGCAATGATAGGCTATGTAAACATTTACGTAGCCTATCATGGTATTTTTAAAAAATCTAGCCGTCATAGGCTACGTAAATCTTTACGTAGCCTATCACTTTTTAAAAGAACAACAACTTGGAAATGGCAGCGGCAGCCGGTCGGAAGACTGGCCACCACCACCGCTGCTGCCAAACCGCTGCCGCCGCTGCCACCAGGGAGAGTCGCCCAAGGTAAGTCCCATCCCGGGGGGGTGGGGGGGCAGACCGTTTCACCACCAATTTCAGGGGGCCGAATGCGCTGGCATTCGGCCTCCCTGAGATTCGTGGCAAAATTCGCTGACATCCCTATCAGGGACACACACAGCAGAAAACATCACCAGTACCATCAGTGGTGGTGTTCAGTCCTGGTTGGCCCTAGGGATGTACGAAAGTCCCTTACCTGGTCTCGCAGCTTGCTTCGCGGTGGGGGGGAGGCACTTCGCTTCTCCCCCCGAAGTTCAGGCTGGGCGGGGAGTCTTCCCACCTCGCCCGGCCGAAATTCAGGCTGGGGGGGAGGCTTCCCTCCTCGCCCGGCCGAAATTCAGGCCAGGGAGAAGCGTCCCGTCTCCCCGGCTGCGAACTTCAAAAGAAAAGTAAAAAAAAAAAAAAAAGCCCCATGATAGGCTACGTAATGATTAATGTAGCCTAACACGGCTAGATCTGCAAAGTCAGCTGTGATAGGCTACGTTAATCGTCACGTAGCCTATCACGGGTGACTTTGAAAAAAAAAAAAGCACGTACACAAATGGCGGCCCCCATAGGGTGCCGCCATTCGCGTTCCTTATTTGGCCGCTGTAGTCTATGTAAAGATTTACGTAGACTACGGCGAAAATAAGGGCAACGCTATTTGCGTTGTCCTTATTTTCGCCGTAGTCTACGTAAATCTTTATGTAGACTACAGGGACCAAATAAGGAATGCGAAAGGTGGCTCCCTATGGGGGCCGCCATTAGCTGTACGCGCTTTTTTTTTTTTTTAAGTCACCCGTGATAGGCTATGTGACGATTAACGTAGCCTATCACAGCTGACTTTGCAAATGTAGCCGTGATAGGCTACGTTAATCATTACGTAGCCTATCAGAGGGGCGTTGTTGTTTTTTTTACTTTTCTTGTAATGGTGGCGGCGGCAGCCGGTCGAAAGACCGGCTGCCTCCCCCGCCCCTGATGAAGACCCGACGAACCGCCGCTGGGACCCGCCGCCGGGAGTGACATTCGTGAAAGGTAAGTCCCATCCCGGGGTGGGGCGGGGGGTGGGGGGGTGGAGAATTTCTCCCTGAACAACCTTCAGAGGACCGAATGCGTTGGCGCTCAGCCCCCCAAAGTTTCGAGGAGAAATTCTCCCCCATCCCTAGTTGGCCCCCTTACATCTAACAGTGGGCTGTGTCGCAACATACAATGTCTCCAACTTCATAAAAGCAGCCCGCATTGCACGGCTAAACCATGTTCAGTGCGTTGCTCACTCTTTGAACCTTGTGGTGCATTCCAGATTGAGCAACGCATCTCCTAAAATAGGCAAGCTACTTAAGGTGGCCTGATCCATTTGCACCCACTTCAGGCAGTCCTGCTTATCAATGGAGGCAATCGGCACTATCCAACGTAGCCGTGGCCTTCCAAAACACAAATTCATTATGGATGTGTGCACACGCTGGAACAGAATGTTGCATATGCTACAGAGCCTCTGTGAGCAGAGAGCAGCTATAAACGACTACATTACTGAGAAACAACACCACTCCAATTTTTTTGTCACACCTAGGGATGTCGGAGAATTTCTCCACGAATTTCCGGGAGGCTGAATGCCAATGCATTTGGCCCCCCGAAATTGGTGGAGAAATTCTCCAACACCCCTCCGCCCCCCCCCCAGAATGGGACTCACCTTTGGCGAATGTCCCTGGCGCTGGCAGCTCCCGATGGCGGTTCGGTGGCGGCGGCGGCCGGTCTTCCAACCGGCAGCCGCCACCGCCATTTCCCAGTAACAACAACAACAACAAACGTGATATGCTACGTAAAGATTTACGTAGCCTATCACAGCTAGATTTTCATAAAACACCATGATAGGCTACGTAAATCCTTACGTAGCCAATCACGGCTGACTTTGGGGGGGGGAAGCGTGTACGCAAATGGCAGCACCCATGGGTGCCACTATTTGCGTTCCTTATTTGGGCATGTGTAGTCTACGTAAACATTTATGTAGACTACGGCGAAAATAAGGGCAACGCTATTTTCTATTTGCTATTTGCGTTGCCCTTATTTTTGCCATAGTGTACGTAAAAGTTTATGTAGACTACATGTGCCGAAATAAGGAACACAAATGGCAGCGCCCATGGGTGCCACCATTTTCATACACGCTTCCCCCCCCCAAAGTCAGCCGTGATAGGCTACATAAGGATTTACATAGCCTATCATGGCTGACTGCAGGGATGCAAATGGCGGTGGCTACGGCCGCCGCCATTTGCATCCTGGCAGAAGAGATTCGTGGCCGGAGGGACGGGGCGCCTCCCCCCCAGCCAGAATTTTGGCCTGAGGGACAGAGCGCCTCCCCCCCACCGCAAAGCAAGCTGCGGGACCAGGTAAGGGACTTTCGTCCATCCCTAGTCACACCACATCAGTGGCTCTGGATGCAAGACCTGGTGGACATTTTAAACATATTCAATGAATGCACAATGCTACTGAGTGCAGACTATGCTACACTGGGCCAAGTTCTACCTGTGCTGAAGATTATAGAAGGGGTTCTGAAAAAACACCATGCTGAGTTTTGTGAGCGCACCAGTGCTGTAAGCAGTCAGGTACCCAATCCTGCAGTTAGGCTTGCGGAATTCCTTCTGCAGGAGCTGGGTACCAACTAACACATCACTTCAATGAGGGGGGACATGAAATACGTTGCTGCCACATTCCTTGAACCACAGTTCCAGCGTAGCACAACAAGGGCGGTGCTGCCAAACCAGAACCCTGACTTCCAAAGTGTAAAAACCTATTTGACAGAGAAAGTCATGGAGTGCAGCGAGAGAGATGTTGTGGATGAGAAGGAGCTGGGGAAGAGTGAGGCTAGTAGTACTACTACCTCCCCTGAAAATAATATCTGCAGCAGTAGCACCATCACCAGCAGGAGGGGCGATGATGACGCCACAGCAGCTGCACCACCAACACAACATACAGAGTCAGACATTGGGGCATCTTGTCTCAAGTTCAACTTGTACTCCTCAATGGCAGTGGAGCTCGGTGTAAGTGGGAGCAGGCAGGGGGAATGTGCCAAAGCAGCCAGGAAAGGATCAGCTTATGAAGTGGCTATCCAGGAACTGGGAGCTTATTCCAGAGAGAGTTTCTCGGGAACACAGAGCAGCCCAGAGAGTGATCCTCTCCTTTACTGGGAGACAAAACGTGGCATTTGGCCAAATCTGACCAAAGTCGCCATTTGGCATCTATCTTGCCCTCCCTCGAGTGTGGCCTCTGAAAGGCTTTTCTCCACCACTGGCAACATTGTCACCACCCACCGAAGCAGACTCACACCAGAACATGTCTCCACCCTTGCCTTCATACGCTCCAACAGGGGATGGATTCCCAAGGAGCACCTCCCCCCCCCAGCTGTCAGCAGAGTGGAGCAGTCATCAAGTGACGAGGAAGACCCCTGGGAAGATGATACTGCTGCTAATGTGAGCCAGAGTTCTGAGGGACAATGAGGCAGAATGATATAATTTTTGAGTGTGGTCACACTGAGGTGTCCCTCAGAACTTTGTCCAAACAAGCAGTCCCTGTCTGGCCTGGGCAGAGCCCAAAGCACTGGCGATATGTGGCAGAGCTTTATAATACCTCACATGCAGAGTCCAGTTGTGCTGCCCGACTGTGTGTGGCGGACTATGCAACAGCGTATATCCCCACTACATACACACACAATTTTCTATGCATCCCAGTGTACTTCACCATTGACTGTATATGTGTATCTTTACTGCTCTGAATGTTAGTATGATTCTGATTCCCCAAATGTATGTATAGTTCTAATTCTCTTGATGTGTGCTTTTAATTCATTTTAAATTCTTATTTCATAAATCAAGGAATTGCTTTCAAAGACCTTGTTGTGGTCTCTCTCTTGACTCCTTCAGCTTTTGGGTTTTCCTAAGCACCGAGAGTTCTATGTGAAAAGATCCCTCTGGTATGTTTTTAGTTTACATAGATGTGATATGCACCTCCACGTAAAATAAAGCATACTTCTAGGGATGTCAGAGAATTTCTCCACGAATCTCCGGGAGGCCGAATGCCAACGCATTCGGCCCCCCAAAATTGATGGAGAAACGGTCCACCCCCCCACGGAATGGGACTTACCTTTGGCGAATGTCCCTGGCGCTGGCGGCTCCTGGCAGCGGTTCGGCAGCAGCAGCGGTGGCGGCCGGTCTTCCGAACGGCCGTCACCACCGCCATTTCCAAGTAAAAAAAACCAAAAACACAATCAAATGTGATAGGCTACGTAAAGATTTACGTGGCCTATCACGGCTAGATTTTCAAAAAACACCGTGATAGGCTACGTAAATCCTTACGTAGCCTATCACGGCTGACTTTGGGGGGGGGGAAGCGCGTACGCAAATAGCGGTGCCCATGGGTGCCGCCATTTGCATTCCTTATTTGGGCACGTGTAGTCTACGTAAACATTTACGTAGACTACGGTGAAAATAAGGGCAATGCAAATAGCGTTGCCCTTATTTTCGCTGTAGTCTACGTAAATGTCTACGTAGACTACATGTGCCCAAATAAGGAACTCAAATGGCAGCGCCCATAGGTGCCACCATTTGCGTACGCGCTTTTTTTTTTCCCCCAAAGTCAGCCGTGATAGGCTACATAAGGATTTATGTAGCCTATCACGGCTGACTGCAGGGACGCAAACGGCGGCGGCTACAGCCGCCGCCATTTGAAACCCGGCAGGACAGCTGGATTCGTGGCCGGAGGGACGGGGCACCTCCCCCCTGGCCAGAATTTCGGCAGGGAGGTATGGGGCACCTCCCCCCACCAAGAATTTCGGGGGGAGGAATGGAGCACCACCACCCCACCGCAAAGCAAACTGCGGGACCAGGTAAGGGACTTTCGTCCATCCCTACATACTTCATAACATCAGGGATGCTGACTGACCATCTCCCTATGAGGGAAGCTTACAGCAGCTGGGCTTGTTTGGCTGGGAAAGCATTCTTGTTGTGGTTAACAGTAAGCAAATACAGAGATCATTGTGTAAAATGATCTAGATTTTAAAAATTATATCCGTGGACTTGAACCAAAGAATTGTTAACTTTTTTTAGAAAGAACTTTATATACAAACAGAACAGATCAAAACAAAACACAGAAACAATTGTAACATTGGGCTGGGCACTGGCTGGCTGCAGGCCTCAGTTCGGAGGAGGATGCAATTCCCGCTCTATGGCCTCCACCGTTCTTTGAAGGTCATCATCTGTGTGTAGAAAGAGAAGAATAAAGCACAATGTAATATGCATCTTGCAGGCAGAGTTGTTAGCTCAGGTGCCATTCTGTAGTACTACTTACAGGTCCTGCTGAGCCTCTGGACATCTCTCAAGAGACACCTCAGGAGCACAAGAGGAGGGGCTTCACCTGTGGAAGAAGGGTGGCCTTTCTCCACAGATGCTGCTTCTCTTGCTGCTGGCTCTAGCTGCAGTTGGGGCTCTTGGATCTCCTCCTCCTCCTCTTCCTCTTCCTCCTCCTCTTCCTCCTCTTCCTCTTCCTCCTCCTCTCTCCTCTCCCTCTCTGCGGCCCTCAGTGCCTCCTCCACCAGCAAGGCACGATGCGCAGCTGTGGGATGTCACAGTAACAGAATGAATGCATTTATATATGCAGTGAGTGAACAAAACCACAGTCATTCATTGATCTGTCTATCACCATCCCTACTACCATAAGAACCACTGATTCTGTCCTCCCACCACTAGGTCTAATGATGAGGTGATAATTAGCGATGCAGATTATACAGTACTAAGGATGGATGAAAGTCCCTTACACAGCTTGCTTCGCGGTGGGGGGAGAGGCACTTCAGTTCTCCCCCCGAAGTTCTTGGTGGGGGGGGAGGCGCCCCGCCCCTCACCGCCGAAATTCAGGCCGGGGGGGAGCGCCCCGTCTCCCCGGCCGCGAAATAAAAAAAAAAGTAAAAAAGAAAACGTGATAGGCTACGTAACGATTTACGTAGCCTATCATGGCTAGATTTTCAAAGTCAGCCATGATAGGCTACGTAAATCTTTACATAGCCTATCACGGGTGACTTTGAAAAAAAAAAGAAAAAGCACGTACGCAAATGGTGGCGCCCATGGGCACCGCCATTTGCGTTCCTTGTTTGGGCAGGGGTAGTCTACGTAAAGATTTACGTAGACTACGGTGAAAATAAGGGCAACGCAAAAAGCGTTGCCCTTATTTTCGCCGTAGCCTACATAAATCTTTACGTACACTACCCCTGCCCAAACAAGGAATGCAAATGGGCGCCGCCATTTGCGTACGCGCTTTTTTTTTTCAAAGTCACCCGTGAAAGGCTACGTAAAGATTTAGGTAGCCTATCATGGCTGACTTTGAAAATCTAGCCGTGATAGGCTATGTAAATCGTTACGTAGCCTATCACGTGGTTTTGTGTTTTTTTTACTTTATTTTGTAATGGCAGTGGCAGCAGCAGGTCGGAAGACCGGCCGCCACCCCCGCCCCCGCCGAAACACCGCCAAAACGCCGTTGGGACCCGCCACTGAGAGGGACATTCGAAGGAGGTAAGTCCCATCCCGGGGGGGGGGTGGCAGGGGGGTGGAGGAGAATTTCACCCCCAATTTTGGGGGGTCCAATGCGTTGGCATTCGGCCTCCCGGAGATTCATGGAGAAATTCTCTGCCATCCCTATCCAGTACTAGGGATGTCAGAGAATTCCGGTACAGATCTCGGTGAGGCTGAATGCCAGTGCATTCAGCCCCCCGAAATCCATGGTGGAACAGCTTGACCCCCCACCCCCTCACAGATCCCCCCCCGGGATGAGACTTACCTGGGGCAGATGTTCCAGATGGCGGAGGCTTACCTGGGGACTGTTGGACTTCTGTAAACATGCACAGGATTGCACTTCTAGTCACCCCATTTCTACATTTGCAATGCCATGGTATTTATTTATTCTGTTGATGCATTGCATAAATGCCACCTTTTTTCCTAGCTCAAGGAACCCAAGGCGACTCACATGATCCTCTTCCTCCCCTTTTAACGCTCACAACAACAACACTGAGTTAGGCTTAGGGGTGGACAAAAGTCACTTACCTTTTCTCGCAGCTTGTTCGCGGTGGGGGGGAGCGCTTCGCTGCTCCCCCCGCGAAGTTCAGGACGGGGGGGGAGGCTTCCCGCCTCGCCCGGCCGAAATTCAGGCCGAGGGGGAGGCTTCCTGCCTCGCCCGGCCGAAATTCAGGCTGGGGAGGAGGCTTGCTGCCTCGCCCGGCTGTGAACGCAAAAGTAAAAAAAAAAAAAAAAAAAAACGCCCCCTGATAGGCTACATGACGATTCACGTAGCCTATCACGGCTAGATCTGCAAAGTCAGCCGTGATAGGCTACGTCAATCGTCACGTAGCCTATCACGGGTGACATTACCAAAAAAAAAAAAAGCGCGTACGCGAATGGCGGCCCCCATAGGGAGCCGCCATTCGCGTTCCTTATTTAGTTGCTGTAGTCTACGTAAATGTTTACGTAGACTACGGCGAAAATAAGGGCAACGCAAATAGCGTCAGGGGACTTTTTTTTTTTTTCTTTCATTGCAATGGCGGTGGCAGCAGCCGGTCGAAAGACCGGCTGCCGCTCCCGCCCTGCTCGAACACCCGACGAACCACCAGCCGGACACGCCGCCGGGAGGGACATTCAGGGAAGGTAAGTCCCGTCCCGGGGGGAGTGCGGGGTGCAGGGGGGGTGCGGAGGATTTCTCCCCAAAACATGTTCGGGGGGCCAAACACGTTGGCGCTCAGCCCCCCGAAGTTTCGGGGGGAAATTCTCCGCCATCCCTAGTTAGGCTGGGGCTTTCTGACTGGGCCAAAGTCACCCAGTGAGGTTCCGTGGCTGAGTGGACTATACCCAGATCTCCAAGCTCTCAGATCAACACTTGCTCATGAGTTGACTTGAGTGGCAATGTCTTAGTAGAAAGGTGGGGTGGGTGGGGTGCAAAAGTTCAGCAATCGCTACATGAAGAAGGATGACGTGCACACATCGAGAGGCTGGTCCTGTTGCTGCTGGGCTGGTGCCAGTCCCCCTGTGTGCACTGTGCAGAGACCAGCAGCAGCATTTCCCTGGAAATGGACAGTGTGTCCATGTGTAATATGAGATGTAGCCAGGCCCGCATAATCCTATGCATGTGATTGTACAGGAAAAAGCAATGCAGTTCCCAGCATCCCTTCTTCAACCAGCCAAAGTGGCCAGAAGATGATGGGACCTTTTTCTGTCCATGTTCAACAGCAATAGGATTGCAGGCTAAATGTCAGGATTTGTTTGTTTCCACATGAGACCACAAAGAGATAGCTTCATTTTCGGTACACATCATTGTTTTCATCATTAGTTAAGCTTGATGATGGGATGGGATAAATCTAACTTACCAGGCATATGCCTCTGCGAAAATGGGTGCTGGCCTGCCTTGACCCACACTCTGTGGATGTGCCAGTAGTAGGCGGGGGGGGGTTCGACAGCGGTGCCCTCCTCTCAGCAGCAGCTATCCCCTCCCTGATGAAGAACTGCTTCAACACCTTGCATTTGGACCGTAATTGTCCTGTTGTCTGATGGTGGCCTGCTCGCTCCATCCTCCTCTTTATCCGTAGGGATGGCAGAGAATTTCTCCCCGAAACTTCGGGGGGCCGAGAACCAACGTGTTCGGCCCCCCGAACAAGTTTCGGGGATGACTCCTCCGCACCCCCCGCCCCCGCACACCCCCCGGGACAGGACTTACCTTCCCTGAATGTCCCTCCCGGCGGCGGGTCCGGCTGGCGGTTCGTCGGGTGTTCGAGCGGGGCGGCAGCGGCAGCCGGTCTTTCGACCGGCTGCCGCCCCCGCCATTGCAATCAAAGAAAAAAAAAAAACGTCCCCTGATAGGCTACGTGACGATTCACGTAGCCTATCACGGCTAGATTTGCAAAGTCAGCCATGATAGGCTACGTGAATCGTCACGTAGCCTATCACGGGTGACTTAAAAAAAAAAAAAAAAGTGTGTATGGATAATGGCGGCCCCCATAGGGAGCCGCCATTCCCATTCCTTATTTGGTCGCTGTAGTCTACGTAAATGTTTACGGAGACTACGGCGAAAATAAGGGCAACGCTATCAGGGGGTGTTTTTTTTTTTACTTCCGCGTTTGCGGCCGGGCGAAGCGAGGCGCCTCCTCCCCGGCCTGAATTTCGGCCGGGCGAGGCGGGAAGCCTCCTCCCCGGCCTGAATTTCGGCCGGGCGAGGCGGGAAGCCTCCCCCCCGGCCTGAACTTTGCGGGGGGAGCAGCGAAGCGCTCCCCCCCACCGCGAACAAGCTGCGATAAAAGGTAAGTGACTTTCGTCCACCCCTATTTATCCGGCCCAATAAACTTCATTGCAGCAGGAGCAGCTGCCAAACAGCGCTGCCACCGCCTCGCTGTTCCTAATGTTAATGAGGAGGGCCTTGGTCTCCTCATGGTCCCACCTCCTGCCAAGCACTGATGCAGCCATTTTAGTGCAGCCACACTACTACACACGAACACACACACACACCAGACAGCCACGCACAACCACCACTTAACTACACACACACAAAGACCAAGCCAGACAAAAACACCACAATGCACAACTACACACACACACAGACCAGACAAAAACACCACAATGCACGAACACAAGGAAATCCACTAAGTACCACCACTAACACACCACCACCACCATACAACAGAACTCCACCCACAAATCACCATGCAGATGCAAATGCAGATGCAGATGACATTCAGGAAGTTAGCAGGAAGTTGACGACAGATTTTGCAGAAGCGGAGCTGCAGCCCCATTTTTTTTTTATTTGGGAGATGGTTTTCTGAGGTTAACAAGACCAGTAAATGCGAGGAACATCAAGCACAAATACACAGAAATTAATAAAATCACAGTCCCTGTCCCTGTCCAAGAAAATAAGACAGCGGGGGAGTGCACAGAGGGCAGGAAACATTCCAGGCGCCAATGAAAAAAAATACGTAAACAATTAGGAAAATAGCAGGAAAGTTCCAGCCAAGGCAATCACAATAATGGCGAGTGTGGAGGAAGTTAAGGGGGGATTCCCCCCTAGGGAGAAAATATGTAAGCAATCACAGCAAACACTGGCGAGTGGGGCGGAAGTTATATAGGGTCAATTCTGGCCAACGGAAACTACATAAATATTTATGAAGAATAGTGTTTCACGGGATGGCGGAACGGGATGGGTGGCTGTTGGGAGGATTTTTGACTGATGGTGCGGATTTATTTACGTAACTTCTGAGGTGGAAAAAAAAACAGGATTTCAGGGGCTTGCGGCCAGCAGAACAAGACAGAGGATGCTAGGGATGTCAGGAAATTCCGCCATGGATCTAGGTGAGGCCGAATGCCAGTGCATTCGGCCCCCCAAAATCCATGGCGGAACGAAGCCCCCGCCCCCCTACCCCACGAAAGGCACGTGAAAGGGAGCATTTACCTGCTGCCATCCGCGCTGACTTGTGAATGGCGGCCGCGCTGCAGCTGCCATTCGCTTCCTCATCATAGCTGTGATAGGCTACATAAATAATTATATTAATAATAATTACATAGCCTATCACGGCTAATGCAGGGACGCCATTTGTGTCCCTGTGGAGGCCATGATAGGCTATGTAAGTATTTACATAGCCTATCACGGCAAGCTAAAAAAAAACAACAGCAGACGCAAATGGTGGCGACTACGGTGGCCGCCATTTGCCTTCCCTTTTTTACGTAAATATTTACGTCAGCTATTATGACGAAAAAATGGGGAATGCAAATAGTGTAGTAGGCACTATTTGCGTTCCTTTTTTTTCACCGTAATAGCTTACGTGAATATTTATGTAGGCTAGAACGGCAGGAAAAAAAGGAACACAAATGGTGCCCACTACGCTATTTGCGTTCCCCTTTTTTTCACCATAATAGCTAACGTAAATATTTATGTAGGCTAAAACAGCGAAAAAAAGGTAACGCAAATGGTGGCCACCGTAGCCGCCACCATTTGCGTACGCTGGGGGGGGTTGCCTGCAGGCTGCCCAGCGGCCGGATGTCCGGCTGCGGGTGGCCCCGGCCAGTGGCTCTGCAGAATCTCCTCAGAGCGGAGATTTAAATGAGTTAACATTCATTTAAATTTTATGGGTGATGGGTGAATTAAATTCACCCATGCTTGTCCATTTTAGTTCGCTGATTCCCAAGATGTCGATGTTCAATCTTGCCATCTCATGTTTGACCACCTCCAGCTTGCCTTGATTCATTGATCTTACATTCCAGGTTCCTAAACAATATTGTTCTTTACAGCATCGGACTTTCTTTTCACCACCAGACACATCCACAGCTGAGTGTCCTTTCGGCTTTGGCCCAGCCGCTTCACTCTTTCTGGCGCTACTTGGAAATTCCCTCTGCTCTTCCCCAGTAGTATATTGGACACCTTCCGACCTGAGGGGCTCATCTTCCGACGTCATCTCTTTTAGCCTTGTGATACGTTTTCTTGGCAAGAATACTGGAATGGGTTGCCATTTCCTTCTCCAGTGGACCACATTTTGTCAGAACTCTCCGCCATGACTGACAGGGTGGCCCTGCACGGCATAGCTTATGGCTTCACTGAGTTATGCAAGCCCCTTCAACCAACAACAAGGCAGTGATCCATGAAGGGGAGTATACTTGTACTGCTCCATTAATCTGCTAATTTCTTGATCCAGTGTCTCCTTCTTCTCTTAACCCTTTTCTTTATAAAACTTAGCTCTTTTATACATACCCCTCTTATTGTTGCCTTGCCCACTTCCCATCTAATTGTTTCTGCTGTTTCCCCTGTTTTATTTTCTTCAGAATATCTTTCTATATTCCTTTTTATTCTAGCTTTAATATATTCCTTAGTTAATAATATGAAATTCGATCTCCATATATAACCCCTTCTAATTTCTTGGTCCATCTCTACATACATTTTAATTGGGGCATGGTCTATTACTTTAATTTGTCCAATTTCTATTTTTTTAAGCCTTCGTAAAAAAGCTTCTGTTGTTAAAATTGTATCCAACCTACTGAAACTTGTATATACTTCTGAAAAATATGTATGATAGTCAAATAGTCAGCGTTGTGTAGTGGCTAGAGTGCTGGACTGGGAGTTGAGAGATCCGGGTTCTAGTCCCCACTTGGCCATGGAACCTCACTGGGTGACTTTGGGCCAGTCACAGACTCTCAGCCCAACCTACCTCACAGGTTTGTTGTTCTGAGGATAAAATGGAAGAGTAGGAGGAGGCTTATGTACATCTCCTCAAGTTCCTTGGAGAAAAAATATACAGGATATAAATGAAATAATAAATAAATACATACATACATACATAAGTCATACACATACTGAGACTTTCATCAGATCTGCACCATCCCTCCCCACCCCACCCCAGACTAGATCTTCTAAGCATATTGCCAAAGAGAATTTAGTAAGATGCTATCAAGCAATGGTTGGAAAGAGCATCCTGATGTGTAGATGGCCATTTTGTCAGATTTCCAATAGCTTGAATTAACTTGCGGAGTATTGTCATCCACAGTTTTGTGGTGAGCCTTGCTGGTGCCGCAGGAGATGGGCCTCTTGTCATTCTGACATTCACCTGCCGCATGCTTTGAATATGCATGAATCCATTAATTATAGCCAGACAATGATGCATGAACCCAAAGCGACTCTTTTATCCCATGGCTATCTGGAGTAATCCATGCATGTCAAGATGAAGGCCTTGTTGTGTCATCCAAGTCAACAGCCTTTAAATGCTGAATACCAACTTGGATGTTTGGAATGCCAAACCCAATAAGGCTTCTTACTGTGTGGATAAAGGAATGTGAGTCAAGTCTTCTCGGAGAGAATGTTTCTTTTCTTCTTTCTCAGAGGGTGCTATGTGGTGTCAGCTGAGTTTGGTAGTTTCCAAGAGTTAGATTTTAAAGACGACACAGCGATCAGAAGTAAAAGCTAACATTTACTTATGGAAGGATGACTCAGCTTACGTGACTTTTTTTTTTTTTCATTTCTGGAAAGCAAAAGCGTTCTACTGAAAGGAAGTCCGCACATGACGAGGTGATCATTTGGAATGCCATAGATATTTGAGCTGTTCATTTGCAGGAATGGAACTTGCATAATTGCAGTTGCAAATGCATGTCCTGAATTAGGCAATATGTTTTCAAAGAGTTAGTGCAGATCGGTGTGTGTGTGTGTGCATGTGCGTGTGCGTGTGCGTGTGCATGTTTATCATGGAAGGAAACTTGCTACACGAGAGGTTGTAAAATAAAGCCTATTGAGCAGAATAGAGAAGGAACCACAGCAGCCCTGTTTGTCAAGCAATAGTCTGGTATCTTGCAAAATAAGAAGCTGGTCAATGCTTTGAAAAGGAGAGGACGAGGAGGAGGAGGTGGAGGAGGAGGAGCAATATCTTGGCATAATGTCAAATAGAAAATTAATCAGCATGTGAACAAGAAAAGATGATGAGGAATAACCTGGAACCCCGTGAAATAGCACTTCTTTCACTACTTTAAATGGAGAAAAATGATCAGCAGTATGTCATCACCATGTGCAATAGCCAAGTGCAATAGCAAGGAGTTCAGGCACTGGATGGGGTAGGGCATACTGCTAAACTAATTCCCTCTCCAAATGGGGAAGTTATAATGGGGATCGTGCTTATTATATTCCATAAATTATAAACCTTAGGTCTGAGCCAAGAGTATTTAGGGTGGGGGAGGGCTTTGAGGATTTTCAGCAGCATCACAAAAGTGACCCCCTTTTGCTGATGTACTTGCAGAAATTTCAACAATGTCTTCAAGAGAGATTGCCACTTCAGTAGGCGTGGACGAAAGTCCCTTACCTGTCGTCGAAGGACGTTCGCGGTGGGGGGGAGGCGCTTTGCTGTTCCCCCCGCGAAGTTCAGGCCAGGGGGGGAGGCTTCCCGCCTCACCCCGGCTGAAATTCAGGCCGGGGGGGAGGCTTCCCGCCTCGCCCCGGCCGAAATTCAGGCCGGGGAGGAGGCTTCCCACCTCGCCCGGCCGCGAACGCGAAAGTTAAAAAAAAAAACAAAAACGCCCCCTGATAGGCTACGTGATGATTCACGTAGCCTATCACGGCTAGATCTGCAAAGACAGCCGTGATAGGCTACGTCAATCGTCACGTAGCCTATCACGGGTGACTTAAAAAAAAAAAAAAGCGCGTACGCTAATGGCGGCCCCCATAGGGAGCCACCATTCGCGTTCCTTATTTAGTCGCTGTAGTCTATGTAAATGTTTACGTAGACTACAGCGAAAATAAGGGCAACGCAAACAGCCCTTACGTAAATATTTACGTAGACTACAGCGACCAAATAAGGAATGGGAATGGCGGCTCCCTATGGGGGCTGCCATTATCCGTATGCGCTTTTTTTTTTAAAGTCACCCGTGATAGGCTACGTGACGATTGACGTAGCCTATCACGGCTGACTTTGCAGATCTAGCCGTGATAGGCTACGTGAATCGTCACGTAGCCTATCAGGGGGCTTTTTTTTTTTTCTTTCATTGCAATGGCGGGGGCGGCAGCCGGTCGAAAGACCGGCTGCCGCTCCCGCCCCGCTCGAACACCCGCCAAACCGCCGGCCGGACCAGCCACCGGGAGGTACATTCGGTGAAGGTAAGTCCCGTCCCGGGGGGGGGGGTGCGGGGGGCGGGGGGGGTTCAGAGGACTTCTCCCCGAAACTTGTTCAGGGAGAAATTCTCCGCCATCCCTACACTTCAGGAAGCATCACCACCATTCTGACTCAACTTAATTTGGCCTCATATCATCACATTGCCAAACTTTATGGCACACATAGCATTGTAGCTACTTCATGTTCATTACATGATCCCTTATTGGCTGGATACTCATCAGAGTTATGTAGGAAGGAAAAATAAATCCTAATTAGGAATGGAGGAGAAATTAGTAATGCAATAATACCTAATTTTGCACTTTCAGACCACTATGTGGTCTCACTTCTCACTTCTCCAAATTTTGCACTGGAGTTCTCCAATCAAAAATGCAGGCAAAAATGCATACACTAGGGGAAATAACATTCAAAAATTTATTTTATCAGGAAAATTGCTTGCAAAAATATGTATATGACATAGGGATGGCTGTCATGGGAAATTCTGACCCTTTGGGGATTCAACGGATTTCCCCCGGAGCCCCTGGTTTGGCTTGCATTTGTGACCTGAATTGCAGGCTTTTCCCCAGAATCCAGAAACTTCCTCATTCCCCCCACCCCTAAAATCTCCATTAATGCAAATTGTGGCTAAAATTTGCAACATTTGTTCAAATTACAGCTGTAATTTAATTCGCACAAACTGCGGCCTTAATTACTTAATTTTGTGCAAATTAAGCAATTTACAGCCACAGTTTTGCAAATTACGCAAATAAAGGCTGAATTTTTTGCAAGTTACACAAATTGTGGTAGCAGTAAATGGTAAATTACAAATTGCGGCAAATGGAGATTTTAGAAAGAAAGAAAAATGAGAAACTTCTCAGATAGAGAATGAGTTGGGCCAGCTCGTGGGTTAGGGTGCTGGAGTCCAGGGGGCCAAGCTGCTGAAAACTTGGTGAACTTCAACCCCCAGATGGACTTCCCTTATATTATGTGAAAAAAGTGATGCTGAGGCACTGTTCTGTTCTGCCTCTGTTCTAGTGAAGGCTGAGTTTCGTTGGGCACTGGTGAGGACAGTCTTACAGGTCCCACTATGGACAGGGTCTTTACAGGGCTTGGGGCAAGTCACATTTCCCATGAAGGCAGAAATGGGAAGAGGACAAAACTACAGAGAGCTCTGGGTGATGCTGGAGCTGGAAGCCAGACAGGTTTATCTGTATGTTGTTCCAAGAAGCAGCAGATTGTGACTTAAGTACGGGGCTTGGCTTCCTGAAGGCTGGTGAGCCACACCTCCATACTGACTAAGCCCTTTTCTGTTATAGCGGCCTGGTCTGTTTTAGCAGCCTGAGGCTATGATGACACAAGGCGGCTATGCCATGCTGGTGTCTTCATGGCTGTGGTCCTCAGAGTTGAAGAATGGCAATACAACTTCCTCTGGATGTCTGTGGGTGGGTGGGGTGGGGATAGTTCTCTGTGGTTTTCCTAGAGAACTGGGCCCTGGGGATGAGGAAGCCTAAAGATTCCTTTATGTTACCAAGTCCTCTCCCTCAAAGGAACCTCTTCTCCTGAGGAAGAGAGGTTAGGATCCTGCAAGGAAGAGGGTTCGTGCTCTTGGTCCATGACAAGCACCAGCATTCAGGAGAAACAAACAATGGCACTCAACAGGGTCATTCAAAAGTGACTATTCTCACAATTTCCAGGAATAATTTCAACTACCTTTCCCATGATAGCTAATTTCTGCCCAAAACTTTAAATGAGAGAATACTCAGCACAAGTGATCCCTCTGTTCTTTTATTATCAGAGTTCAACCTATGTCAGTAATGTATTGGACTCTAGGAACCCGCAGAGCATTTTAGCCTCTTCAGGGCTGCTGCCAACTCAGTTCTTGGCATGGTTATCATCATAATAGTCAATGCATCCACACTTCACTGAGCAAAGTTCTCCTCCATATGAATTAGGATGACAGTTTTTCACCCCAAGAGCATATTCAGATACTTCAGGTAATAAAGTACTGATGAAGCCTAACTATGTTTTTTAATGCATCCTGTGGTTTCATAGCAGTCATACAGAGCGTGGAGCAAATAGCCTTTGTCTTCAGATTCATGGCAGCTATGTTCAAAAGAAGCAATTCAAACTAAACAGGCACTTGGCATCCAACCGTCCTTGTTTGGCCTCAGTGAAAAAGAGTGGATATAAATAATTGCTAACAAGAGGTAGGGTAGTGAAATCCTGGGCAGGGATCCAAAGGGCCATTTCAGATTAATGCTCTGGGCATGCACCAAGGTTTTTCAGGTACCTCTTCAGATGACAGGCCCTCGTGCATCTTGAAAAGCAATGCCTAAAAGTCAGGGATCTTCCAGAGTGCCATTTGATTTGGTGCAGACAGCTGCAAAATAATGTCCCTCTAACCTGAGTGTGTTCCAAAACATCTTGCACACTCGCATGGGCTTCTTAGATTCCCAGCAATAGTCTTCTTCATTTTTCCTCCCCAAGCAAACGAGACAGATAGACAGAACTGGCTGTACAATATCCATGTCTTTTGTATATTAATGGTACCATTTTGGTTCAGTGTATGTAAACTAGTCCAGCCTTTCCCAACCTGGTGCTCTCCCAGATATTTTGCACTTCAACTCCCATCAGCCCCAGCCAGCATGGCCATTGGTCTGGAATGCTGGGAGTTGTTATCCAAAACATCTAGGTAATATTTTGGATTGGATCACAGTCATGCTTTGGATTTCACGCTTCTCAGAATGTTACAGTGCAGTGTATGGCTTGAAAAATGTACCTAGATGTATAGGGGCTGTGGTTTTTTTTAGGATAAAATGTGTTCAGAAATGTGCATTTGTGAAGAAAAAAATGCTCAAAACTGGACTTAAATATGTGTTTAATATGAAGTTTTGTGCAGATTCTTTTTTTAAAAATTGCAGATCAATACTGAAAATTGGGGTAGAATAGATGTAGGAATGAACAAAAATGACACAGACTGGGAATAGACAGGTCTGTCTATCCATAGCCACAAATTTGCCTACAGACTTACAATCTAATAACAACATCAACAAAGAAAACAAAGTTAAGAAAGAAAACAGATTGTATGAGCTTGTCATGCTATAGGATTAGTTTTGTATGCATTTTTCTACATATTCTCCTAATATACACATTTTTGCAAGCAGTTTTCATAATATTTGGAAAGTTATTTCTACATGTAAATGCTCTGTGTGTGCACTTTCTTGTAATACATGCATTTCTGTAACATTTTTTATTAGAGGACTCCACTGAAAAATACAGAGTAGTGTGAATTTTGAAAGATAACTGAGTTTTGATTCGCTTATTTGTTCAAAGAGGCAAAAGTTGGTATGTTCTCATCAAAATGTGAACCAAACAAACGTCTCCTCCATCCCTAGTTCAGATGCGGCAACATAAGATAGTAAGAGTTCTAGAAACTATACATGCCAGTACTTCCTACCTAATAAGCTGTATAAATGCAGGTGTCCTTTTCAATGATTACTTTAAACAATGCTATAGCAGTGTCACTTTAATGGGTAGACAGAAATTGCTACCTGTCAGGATTTTACAACTGAACAGCTATCTGCCTTTTCCCAACTAGGCACAGAAAAGTATGATAGACTGGGCCCTAAAAGTTGCATAGTTCAGCCTCCTCTAACCGTACGTAATCTCATTCTGTGTGAATAACAAAATGGGGAACGAGCTCCCTAGAGAGGTTCACCAGGTGCCTACGTTATTCTCCTTCCAGTGCCAAGTCAAGACCTTTTTATTCTCCCAGTATTTTAGCATTTTAGCTTCTTAATCTTTTAGTTCTGGTGTTTTAAATCTGTATTTTAAATCTCTGCATTGCTGCTAGGTTTTATACTGGTTGTATTGTTATATTGTGGTTTTAAGCTTTGATACTTTATATTGTTTTATGTTCCCCCTGTGGTTTTAATTTTGGTGAACTGCCCAGAGAGCTTTGGCTATTGGGCAGTATAGAAACAAACAAACAAACAAATAAATTAGGGTATGCTTGGGTTACTCTCTTGTATAGCCAGAAATTGCTACTTGTCCAGACTCTATACTGAGGAGACAGACTGCCTTTCCAATCAAGAAGGAGCTAATTGTGGTGGCTGGGCTTCTAAAAACACCTCCATACCAGAATTCTGGACCTGTACTTCATTTCTTTCCTAAGAACATAAGGTGAGCCATACTGGATCAGACTTGGGGTCCATCTAGTCCAGCATTCTGTTCACACAGTGGCCCATGGGAATCCACAAGCAGGACATGAATCCAAAAACATCCTCATGCCCACTTTCCCCAGCAACTGGGGTACATAGGCACAATGCCTCTGATGCTGGAGGTAGCATATAGCCATCAGGACTAGTAGCCACTGATAGCCTTCTCCTCCATGAATTTGACATCACTTGAGATATAGGAAGATGATTACAGTTGCCATCAAATTGCACCTAAAATAGCATTTCTAAGCAAAGTCAGAGGGAAGCCCAATCATGAGTAGGGATGTGCAAATCAGCTAGGAATGTCAGAGAATTCCACCATGGACTGAAATGGGATCGAATTCCCTTCAGTCCATGGCAGAATGGTACCATGAGGTCCTGCGGAGCCAGCAGTCATGCGGCTTTTTTTTTGTCATCCGCACAGAGTTGCGAAATTTTTGTAAATAAAAATGCAAGGTAGTATATTCCGATAATAAATATGTAAGTTTTTTTTTTAAATGAATTGTGCTCACTGCCTTGTTTGTGGGTGTTCTTTTTTAATTGAAATCCTCCATTTACTTTCAGCCAAAACACTTCCTCCTCCTCGGGGCTTCCCAAAACAAGGCTGCCCTAGGTGTGCCTGAGTGATGCACTCTTTGTTTAAAGCAACACTGTTGGAAAGAAAAAAAGAAAGAAAGAAAGAAAGAAAGAAAGAAAGAAAGAAAGAAAGAACCTTTTAAAATGATGGGACTTACCTGGGGCACCGCCATTTCCAGGCTTGTGGGGGGGAAAAAAACGTGATAGGCTATGTAAAGATTTACATAGCCTATCATGGCTAGGTTTAAAAAAAAAGAAAAAAAGACATGATAGGCTACGTAAATCTTTATGTAGCCTATCATGGTTGGGGGTGGGTTAAAAAAAGAAACACGTACGCTGCCACCATTTGTGTTCCTTCTTTTTACCATCTTAATCTACGTAAATATTTACGTAGACTATGACAGCGAAAATCAAGGGGAACACAAATAGCGTAGTGGGCGCTATTTGCATCCCCTTTTGATTCGCCGTTTTAGCCTACGTAAAGATTTATGTAGATTAAGATGGCCAAAAAGAAGGAACGCAAATGGTGCTGGCCGTAGCTGCCGCCATTTGCGTACGTGGGGGTTTTGTTTTGTTTTTTTACCCAGAGCCCTCTGCGGCCGGAAATCTGGCTGTGGATGGCTCTGGCCTGGCCTGGCTGGGCCTGGCCAGCTGTTCCGCGGAGCTGCCGCAGAGCACAGCTGGCCGTTCGAGGATTCCGGGGGGAGGAACAGAGCGCCTCCCCCCCAGCCAGGATTCCGGGGGGAGGGACAGAATGCTTCCCCCCCCACCATCAACATAATCTGTGAAAGGTAAGTCATTTTCGTACATCCTTAATTTTGAGAAAGGTGTGCATTTTGAGAAAGTTTGTGCATTTTTCGAGTACACATTTTCTGAATAGAAAGACATGTTAGGGAATTTGCAAGCATCTCTGGAGAAGATGCACTCCCATTCATTTGGGATTTTGAATGGGGCATTTTCAAGAGATTTGCAGACTGAAATGAAATTCTCATACAGCCCTAGGTTTAGGTTTAGTCATCAAAGTGGATAAGCTTTTTAATTATTGTTTTGTTTTAAAAACAGCCTCATTGCTGGTTTTACCAAGGATGAGGTGCTCTGCACCCCACCCTCCTGCTGCTAGGGATGTCAGAGAAATCCACTGTGGACTCAAGGCTGAATTCTCAAGAATCTGATCTGTGAAGTCCACAGAGCCTGGGGCTGCTGGATTCCCTGCGGGGTAGCCTTTCTCCATTCAAAATGTTGTGATAGACTAATGGCAGCCACCATTAGCCAATCATGGGAAAATTATAGCCATAAATTGCATAGTTTATGGCATTTGCAGCCGCAAAACACTTCATTTGATGTAAATTGCAGCATAAACAGCCGCAATTTACATAGAAGGAAGTGCTTTACGGCCACAAATGCCATAAATTATGCAATTTATGGCCATAATTTTCCAGCAAAGTTTAGAATGGAGGAGAGCCACCCCACAAAATCCAACAGATGCAATAAGGCTCTGGGGAAATTCACGGGGCCCCAAGTAGCCCAGATTTCCCCACTGCAGACCCCCCTGGACTGGGCATCAGGGGGTTTGTACATCCCTACATGCCGCTCACTGGACCCCTGCCACTTACCCAACCTTGCTTGTCATGCTGGGGGAGCTGCCAGACAGTCCCAGGTGCCTGGGGAGTGGAGAGTGGCTCCTCTGTGTCCCTCAAGCTGCCATTTTGCATAAAAATTGTGGGTAAACTACTTAAACAACTTATGTAAATTGCAGTTTCTGCGAAATGGCTGCCATAAATAGTGCCATATATGCAAAACCACAGGGGTAAATGATCTAATTAGACCATTTATGCCTGTAATTTTCCATTAAAAAAAAAGTAAAGGTGCCCCCAACCAGTTGTGTCCGACTCTAGGGTGCGGTGCTCATCCCCGTTTCTAAGCCGAAGAGCCAGCGCTATCCGAAGACGCTTCCGTGGTCATGTGGCCGGCATGACTGAACACCGAGGTGCACGGAACGCTGTTACCTTTCCCGCCGGGGCGGTACCTATTTATCTACTTGCAATTTCTTGCTTTCGAACTGCTAGGTTGGCAGAAGCTGGGACTGAAGATGGGAGCTCACTCCGTCAAGCGGCACTCGGGTCTCGAACTGCTGACCTGCTGACCTTCCAGTCTGCAGTTCAGCGTCTTAACCGGTGCTATTTACAGCCGCCATTTTGCAGAAATCGTGATGTATGTAAGTAGCTTACCTGCGATTTCTGGGCAAAATGGAACTCGTGGGTAAGTAGGGATCCCCATGCTTGCTGAACCTGGCACAAGCTGAGTCATCCAAGTGTGAGGATCCACAGACCAGCATCCAAGGGCCAAGCTGGTGAGAAATCACCAAGCTCAAGCCCCAATGGGATATCCTCCAACATCCCTATCTGCACCCTCTCCAGCTCTGTTTCCTGGATGTGAATTCCATGGGAATGACACGACACAGTGGTGCTCCCACTGCATTCTGGTCCAGGAAATATGGGGGTGGGGTGGAAATCCTCATGGTGAGTTTATCAGCACAAAACTGTTTTTAAAGTACAAAAAAAAAAAAAGAAAAGAAAAGAAAAGAAAGAAGTCTTTCTCCTGAGGCTGGACAGCCATCTGTCAGGGATGCTCTGACTTGGATTCCTGCATTGAGCAGGGGGTTGGACTCGATGGCCTTGTGGGCCCCTTCCAACCCTACGATTCTATGGTTCTATGGTTCTATAAGTCCAAGATAGTTTAAAACTAAAAGTGCAATCCTATGCATGTTTAGACAGAAAAAAGTCCTACAATTCCCAGCATGCCCCAGCCAGCATGGCTGCCTGGAGGGATGCTGGGAGTTGTAGGACCTTTTTCTTTTTAAACATGCATAGGATTGTGCCTTAAGAGAACTAAGACAAGCTAGACCCTCCAAAACTTTGAGGAAATTCACCTGCCCCCCAGAAATTAGCTGAATCCCCCCCCCATTGGTGAAGATGGAGGAGGTTTTTGGTCCACCATTATTTTCCAGTTCCCCACCTCCACAAGTAACAGCCACTGAGGTGGACTGGGGGTTCTTGAACAGTGATGATGTCACATCTTTAGGTGTTTTTGCATACTAGCTTCTAGAAAGGAGATGGGAGAAAGAGACTCAAGGCGCTGTTTTCAGTGGCAGCTGTACATTTATTATACCTTCTAGTTACCCTCATAGGCACATTTAAATCCATTGAGTCAATGCCCATTCCCCGCAGTACCGCCCCCCTCTTGAAACAAGGCTATGTCTGTCTTTCACCATAGCCAAGAAATTTTAGCTTGGAAAAAAAAAAGTTAGACTTTAATGGCTGGACAAAATATCTGCATTTCCACTTTATTTTCTATCTCCATTGTGCTGTAGGGATGTATGAAACAGTTACCTCGTTTCGTCTAGGGACATCCACGGTGGAGGGAAGGCGCTCCATCCCTCCCCCTGAAATCCTCGACGGAGGGTGAGGCGATCCGTTCCTCCCCCCGGAATCCTGCCCAGCCAGCTCCACTCCGCAGCAGCTCTGCGGAGCCACCGGCCAGGGCCATCCGCAGCCGGAGTTCTGGTCATGGACGGGCTGCGGCAGACGCAAATGGTGGCCGCCATACTGGCCGCCATTTGCGTCCAGCGGAGCTGCCATGATAGGCTACATAAGTATTTACGTAGCCTATCACAGCAAGCCAAAAAACACAAAAAAAACCAAAACAGTGTACACGAATGGCGGCAGCTACAGCGGCCGACATTTGCATTCCCTATTTTTAGCGTTTTAGCCTAGGCCTTTATGTAGGCTAAAACGGTGGGGGGGAAAGGAACGCAAATGGCGCCCACTACGCTATTTGCGTTCCCCTCTTTTTCACCGTAATAGCCTATGTAAATATTTACGTAGGCTAAAACAGCTAAAAATAGGGAATGCAAATGGCGGCCGCCGTAGCCACTGCCATTTATGTACGCTACTGTTGTTGTTTTTGCTTGCTGTGATAGGCTACGTAAATCCTTACATAGCCTATCACGGCTATGATGAAGAAGTGAATGGCGGCTGCAGGTAAGTCAGCATGGACAGCAGCAGGTAAGTGCTCCATTACGTACACCTTTCGTGAATTGGGGAGGCAGGGCTTCGTTCTGCCACAGATTTTGGGGGGGCGAATGCACTGGCATTTGGCCTCACCGAGATCCATGGCGGAATTCTCTGACATCCCTATTGTGCTGTTTGAAAAATACAACTTGCAAAAAAGTGCCATTAAGAACACCCAAAGCCAGGTGTTGAACTGACTGTATGTGTTTACACAGGTGGACCAAAAAAAATTATGTTTAACTTCTGCAGTGGAGAAGAGTGAGTGCAAATAAATCTAGGCGGAAATAAAAAAGATGTAAATGAGACTTATTTCCAAGTAGCGCCAGAAAGAGTGAAGCGGCTGGGCCAAAGCCGAAAGGACACTCAGCTGTGGATGTGTCTGGTGGTGAAAAGAAAGTCCGATGCTGTAAAGAACAATATTGTTTAGGAACCTGGAATGTAAGATCAATGCATCAAGGTAAGCTGGAGGTGGTCAAACATGAGATGGCAAGATTGAACATCGACATCTTGGGAATCAGCGAACTAAAATGGACAGGCATGGGCGAATTTAATTCAGGTGACCATCATATCTACTACTGTGGGCAAGAATCCCTTAGAAGAAATGGAGTAGCACTCATAGTCAACAAAAGGGTGGGAAAAGCAGTACTGGGGTACAATCTTAAAAATGATAGAATGATCTCAGTACGAATCCAAGGCAAACCATTCAACATCACAGTAATTCAAGTCTATGCCCCAACCACTGAGGCCAAAGAAGCTGAGGTTGATCGGTTTTATGAAGACCTAGAACACCTTCTAGAACTAACACCAAAAAAAGATGTCCTCTTCATCATAGGGGATTGGAATGCTAAAGTAGGAAATCAAGAAATCACCGGGATAACAGGCAAGCATGGCCTTGGTGTACAAAATGAAGCAGGACAAAGGCTAATAGAGTTTTGTCAAGAGAACACACTGATCATAGCAAACACTCCTTTCCAACAGCACAAGAGGCGACTCTACACATGGACATCACCAGATGGTCAATATCAAAATCAGATTGATTATGTCCTTTGCAGCCAAAGATGGAGAAGCTCTATACAGTCAGTAAAAATAAGCCCTGGAGCTGACTGTGGCTCAGATCATGAGCTGCTTCTTGCAAAATTTCGGCTTAAATTGAAGAACGTAGGGAAAACCACTAAACCATTCAGGTATGACCTCAATCATATCCCTTATGAATATACAGTGGAGGTGAGGAATAGATTTCAGGGATTAGACCTGATAGAGTGCCTGAGGAACTATGGACGGAGGTCCGTAACATTGTTCAGGAGGCAGCAGCTCAATCCATTCCAAAGAAAAAGAAATGCAAGAAAGCAAATTGGCTGTCTGAGGAGGCTTTACAAGTAGCTGAGGAAAGAAGGGAAGCGAAAAGCAAGGGAGAAAGGGGAAGATATACCCAACTGAATGCAGAGTTCCAGAGAATAGCAAGGAGAGACAAGAAGGCCTTCTTAAATGAACAATGCCAAGAAATTGAGGAAAACAACAGAATGGGAAAGACTAGAGATCTCGTCAAGAAAATCGGAGATCTCAAGGGAACGTTTTGTGCAAAGATGGGCATGATAAAGGACAAAGAAGGCAGGGACCTAACAGAAACAGATGAGATTAAGAAGAGGTGGAAAGAATACACAGAAAAACTATACAGGAGAGATCTGAATGTCCCTGATAGCCATGACACTGTGGTCACTGAACTTGAGCCGGACATCCTCGAGAGTGAAGTCAAGTGGGCCCTAGGAAGCATTAGTAACAACAAAGCTAGCAGAGATGACAGTCTTCCAGCTGAGCTATTTAAAATCCTAAGAGATGTTGCTGTTAAAATGCTGCACTCAATATGCCAACAAATCTGGAACACTCAACAGTGGCCACAAGACTGGAAAAGTTCAGTTTACATTCCAATTCCAAAGAAGGGCAATGCCAAAGAGTGTTCAAACTACCACACAATTGCGCTCATTTCACATGCCAGCAAGGTGATGCTCAAAATCCTACAAGCTAGGCTTCAGCAGTATGTGAACCAAGAACTACCGGAAGTACAAGCTGGGTTTCGAAGAGGCAGAGGAACTAGAGATCAAATCGCCAACTTTCGCTGGATCATGGAGAAAGCAAGAGAATTCTAGGGATGGCGGAGAATTTCTCCACGAATCTTCGGGAGGCCGAGCACCGAGGCATTCAGCACCTCGAAAGTGTTGTGGAAATTCTCTGCCGGCCCCCCGCCCCCCCCCCAGGATGGGACTTACCTTCAGCGAATGTCCCTCTCGGCAGCGGGTCCCGGCAGCGGTTCGGCAGCGTTTCATCGGGGGCAGGGGCGGCGGCCGGTCTCCCGACCGGCTGCCGCCGCCTCCATTACAAAATAAAAAAGTAAACACACACACACACACACCCGTGATAGGCTATGTTACGATTTACGTAGCCTATCACGGCTAGATTTCCAAAGTCAGCCGTGACAGGCTACGTAAATTGTCACGTAGCCTATCACAGGTGAATTTGGGGGGGGGGAAAGCACGTATGCAAATGGCGGCGGCCCATGGGCGCCCCCATTTGTGTTCCTTATTTTGGCATGTCTAGTCTACGTAAAGATTTACGTAGACTACGGCGAAAATAAGGGAACGCTATTTGCATTGCCCTTATTTTTGCCGTAGTGTACGTAAATCTTTACGTAGACTAGACGTGCCAAAACAAGGAACACAAATGGTGGTGCCCATGCGCCGCCGTCATGTGCGTACGCGCTTTTTTTTTTTTTCCAAAGTCACCCGTGGTAGGCTATGTGACGATTAATGTAGCCTAACATGGCTGACTTTGGAAATCTAGCCGTGATAGGCTACATTAATCGTTACGTAGCCTATCATGGGGTTTTTGTTTTTTGCTTTTTGTTTTACTTTTTCTTTCGCGGCCGGGGAGACGGGACGCTTCTCCCCGGCCTGAATTTCAGCCAGGTGAGGCGGGACGCCTCCCCCACCTCGTCTGAACTTCGGGGGGAGAAGCGAAGCGCCTCCTCCCCACCGCGAAAAAAGCTGCGGGACAAGGTAAGTCCCTTTCGTACATCCCTAGAGAATTCCAGAAAAACGTCTATTTCTGCTTCATTGACTACGCTAAAGCCTTTGATTGTGTGGATCACAACAAACTCTGGCAAATTCTGAAAGAGATGGGGGTACCACACCACCTTACCTGTCTCCTGAGAAACCTGTACGAGGGTCAAGAAGCAACAGTAAGAACCAGACATGGAACAACCAATTGGTTCAAAATTGGGAAAGGAGTACATATTGGGAAAGGAGTACAATAAGGCTGCATATTGTCGCCCTGCTTATTTAACTTATATGCAGAGTACATCATGAGAAACGCTGGGTTGGATGAATCACAGGTCAGAATTAAAATTGCCAGGAGAATTATCAACAACCTCAGATATGCAGATGATACCACCCTAATGGCAAAAAGCGAAGAGGATCTAAAGAGCCTCTTGTTCAGGGTGAAAGAGGAGAGTGCAAAAGCTGGTTTGAAACTCAACATTAAAAAATGAAGATCATGGCATCTGGCCCCATCACTTCCTGGCATATAGAAGGGGAAGAAATGGAAGCAGTGACAGATTTTATTTTCTTGGGCTCCAAGATCACCGCAGATGGTGACTGTAGCCATGAAATTAAAAGACACTTGCTCCTTGGGAAGAAAGCTATGGCAAACCTAGACAGCATAGTTAGAAGCAGAGACATCACCTTGCCAACAAAGGTCCATCTAATGAAAGCTATGGTTTTCCCAGTAGTAACGTATGGCTGTGAGAGCTGGACTATAAGGAAGGCTGAGCGCCGAAGAATTGATGCTTTCAAACTGTGGTGCTGGAGAAGACTCTTACGAGTCCCCTGGACTGCAAGGAGGTCAAATCAGTCCATCCTAAAGGAAATCAACCCTGAGTGCTCATTGGAAGGACAGATACTGAAGCTGAAGCTCAAATATTTTGGCCACCTAATGCGAAGAGAAAACTCTCTGGAAAAGACGGTGATGCTGGGAAAGACTGAAGGCAAAAGGAGAAGGGGACAGCAGAGGATGAGATGGCTAGATAGCATCACTGATGCAATGAATATGGACTTGAGCACGCTCCGGGAGAGAGTGCAGGACAGGAAGACCTGGCATGCTATGGTCCATGGGGTCACGAAAAGTCGGACACGACTGAACGACTGAACAACAACAACACACACACCCACAGAGAAAAAAAAAAAAAACTACTGCTAAGGATAAATAGGAAATGTACTCTTGAGTGTAAACACAAATTTATTTTGAAATCAATAGCTGTTTTATTTATTTATTTATTTATTTATTTAAAACATTTGCCCCCTTCAGTAGCTTGGTAGGATATTTATTTATTTATTTATTTATTTATTTATTGCATTTATATCTCACCTTTTTCCCTCCTCCAAGGAACCCAAAGAGCTTATATTATCCTCCTCCTCTCCATTTTGTCCTCACAACAACAACCCTGAGAGGTAGGTTGGGCTGAGATTCTGTGACTGGCCCAAAGTCACCCAATGAGCTTCCATGGCCGAGTGGGGTCTAGAACCCGGATCTCCTGGCCCCCAGTCCAATAGTTCCTACCCTCAGGCTTGTAATCTAAAAGTCATGGCACCCAAGGAAAAAGGGATGGTGAGAGAGGTGGAAAAAAGTGAGCTCAGGCAACAGCTTAAAGAGGAAACATCATCAAGGTGTATAAAATTATGCATGATCTTGAGAAAGTACATAGGGAGACTTTTTTCCCCTTCTTTCATAATACTATAGCCCTTTGGGGTCATCCCATTAGGGATGTATGAATCCCTTACCTTGCTCCTCTGAGGGGCATCTGCGGTGAGGGGGAGGCGCTCTGTCCCTCTCCCTGGAATCCTCGATGGGGGGGAGGTGCTCCGTCCCTCCCCCCGGAATCCTGCCTGGCCGGCTCCGCTCTGTGGCCAAGCCACGGAGCCGCTGGCCAGCTCGAGCCGCCCACAGCCGGACATCTGGGATGCAAATGGTGGCTGTCGTAGCTGCTGCTATTTGCGTCCCTGTATTGAGCCGTGATAGGCTACGTAAATATTTACATAGCCTATCACGGCAGGGGGAACAACCCCAGCGTACGCAAATGGCGGTAGCTGCCACCATTTACATATGCTGGGTTCCCCCCCCACGCCGTGATAGGCTACGTAAATACTTACGTAGCCTATCACAGCCTCCACAGGGATGCAAATGGCATCCCTGCATTAGCCGTGATAAGCTACGTAAGTATTTACATAGCCTATCACGGCTTGAAGTAGGGATGTATGAAAGTCACTTAACTGTTCGCGGATTATGTTGATGGTGGGGGGGAGGCGTTCCGTCCCTCCCCCTGAAATCCTCGCCAGGGGGGAGGCACTCCATTCCTCCCCCCCGGAATTCTCCGCGGCCGGCTTTGCTCCGCAGCAGCTCCACGGAGCAGCCGGCCAGGCCCGGCCAGGCCAGAGCCATCCGCAGACGGATTTCCAGCCGCAGAGGGCTCTGGGTAAAAAAAATATTAAATATTAATATTTGAATAAATATTTAAATATTAATATTAAATATTTAATATTTTAATATTAAATTAAATATTTATGTAGGCTAAAACGGGGAATCAAAAAGGGTCACAAATAGCGCCCGCTACCAAGATGCGTCGCAGAATTCTCTGACATCCCTACCTTATGAGGCTGATTAGTGGGAGATTCAGGACAGATAAAAGGAAGTACTTCATCACACAGAACATAGTTAAACCATGGAATTTGCTACCCCAAAATGATTGCTATCATTTTGGATGGCTTTAGAAGGGGAGGAGAGAAATGCATGGTTATCAACTGCTACTAGTCCTGATGGCTATATGCTACCTCCAGTATCAAAAGCGTTGTGAATCCAATCAGAAAATGTACACAAACATGCATATATTAGTGAAAAGGTAAAAAAATAGATATTTGCATATTAGGCAAAATTTCATTAAAAATTGAATAGCGTTGCCCTTATTTTCGCCGTAGTCTACGTAATCTTTACGTAGACTACAGCGACCAAATAAGGAACGGGAATGGCGGCTCCCTATGGGGGCCGCCATTATCCGTACGTGCTTTTTTTTTTTTTTTTTTTAAGTCACCCGTGATAGGCTACGTGACGATTTACATAGCCTATCACGGCTGACTTTGCAAATCTAGCCGTGATAGGGTACGTTAATCGTCACGTAGCCTATCACGGGGGCGTTTTTTTTTTTTCTTTTATTGGAATGGCGGCGGCGGCAGCCGGTTGAAAGTCCGGCTGCCGCTCCCATCCCGGACGAAGACCCGACGAACCGCTGGCCAGACCCGCTGCCGGGAGGGACATTCGCCAAAAGTAAGTCCCATCCCGGGGGGGGGTGCGGGGGGTGGGGGGGTGGAGAATTTCCCCCTGAAACTTGTTCGGGGGGCCGAACACATTGGCGCTCGGCCCCCCGAAGTTTCGGGGAGAAATTCTCCGCCATCCCTAATAGATTCATCCATTCCTGTTTGGAGGCAATACTCCATGGAATAGCATTTGTTGGGAGCAACAATACATTATGAGGGTATTGCCTTTATTCCCCTCTTGTGGGCTTCCTAGAGGCATCTGGTTGGCCATTGTGGGAATAGGAGGCAGGACCAGATGAACCTTCTCATAAGAATCTCATGTGCGTTTTGACACTGAGGCTTTGGGAAGAAACCATTTTGGCATCACCACAAGGTCAAAAGATCATTAGAGGCTATAAGAGGGGGTCTAACAAGAAGTATGTAAAGGGACTTTGCCTAAGTGATAGGCCAATCAGGATGAAATGGTCAGAGAAAGCTCAGTGACTGCAGAGTTCCTTCGTAGGAACCTATGGTTTCCCTGAGCTTATCCACAGTTCCCTGTGGCCTTTTGACAACAACCTTTTGGGATCGTTTGTTATCTCTGCCTGAACTGTGGTTACCTTCTCTGGCTTGGACAAAATGCCCTCTTGAGCTGCAATCCTGAAACCCTGTACAAGGGAGCAAGCCCCATTGAACACAGTGAGATTTAGTTAGAGTAGACTGCATGGGATTGCAGTGTTAAACTCAAAGTACTCTGGAGAAAGTTTGTTGTTGTTGTTGCTGCTGCTGTTGTTTCTGTTGTTGTTATCTTAACATTCCAATCTGTAAAAGAAATTCATATGAACGTGACAAGCTGGCCAAATCTGTATTCCAAACTAAGCAATTATGAGTTTGGCAACATCTGTAGAAGACAGAACTTTGAATTTCCTGTACTATAATGAAATGAAAAGTGAAAACCTATCCAGATCCTCAGTGAATAATGTGATTAGGGATGGGCAAACCCATCTCATCCCATGCTGTGCACTGCTCTCTGGCCCCTGCTGGACACCCGACTCTGCTCGCCGTGTGCAGTGAGCCTCTGAGAAGTCAGAGGGCACCCGGGAAGTGACAAGTGGCCAGACGGTCCCTTGTCAAGCTGCCATTTTGCATAAAAATGGTGGCTCGCCCTTTTTTAAAAATAACCATTTACACACATTGTGGCCTTAAAGGGGCCATTTATGCAGCGTTACAGGCATACATTGTCTATTTATGCCTGTAATGTTGTGTAAATGGGCCCTTTATGGATGCCATTTGCATAAATGGTTATTTGCAAAAAAGGACAAGCCCCCATTTTTATGCAAAATGGCGTCTCAGCAAGGGAGCGGGCAGCTGCGCACTTGCCTGACTTGACGCATGCCAAATCAGGCAAGCGGAGGGATCTGTGGACTTGTGTCCAGGGGGCTGAGCCTGTGAGAAATGACTGAGCTTTGAGCTCCAACCAGACACCCACACCATCCCTAAGTGTGATTCCCTAAAAAGAAGGGAAATGAATTTCACCTTCTTCACAAATATTGAAGCTGTTAAAAGCACTGTGTATACCTGGTAGGGTAGTATACTTAGGACAACCTGAAAACATTGTAATGAAATTGTAGTTACAAAAAATGTGGCAGAGAAAGAGAAAGAATGTACACACACAAACGTACACCCAACACACACATACACACAAAGATACAGAGTAATTACAGAGGGGAAAGACTCCGTTCTACCCAAACAGTTATGGAATATTAACAGCGGCTGCCTGACTAGACAAAGTGCAGCAGGTGGCCCCAAAGTCAGTAATTTAATAAATTGAAAATGATGGGAAGTAGAAACCAGGCCCTGAAAGTGCACAGCAAAAATGCATGTGGAGAAATCTCATAGCTGTGCCACGAAGAACCTTAAAATGGAAAGGAAGAAACAATTGACCAAAAAAAGCAGGGCAGAATTGAGTTTTTGTGTGATAGCAGTCTGAGTGATTCTTGACAGCTGAATCGTTCACCATGTCATGTTACAGTCAGCCAGCCATCACCAGCATAACACACTGCATTTTCGTCCTGAAGGAACGGATGGCACTCTGCTTTACCAAATTGATGTCATGCATTATTTTTTCTTTTATAACCCATCCTCAGCCTTTGAATTGAGGCAGAAAAATTGTATATAGCAAGCTAGATACACAAAGACACACCCTTACGTTTCTAAACTGTTTTATATTCATTTCACCTAACCTCAGATCAACCATGGAAGTTTTCCAACTTTTTCAGGTGGTTTCAAATCTTTTACTTTGGGATCCCCAGGAAATGGAGGATACTTGGAAACCCACCGTGGCTATGGATGGGGGTGAAATGTATTCCCCTCACATTTCAATGCGAGCTTACCTAGTTTTGCTGGGGGTGTACGAAACCCCGCTTACCTGGCTCCTCCGGGTTCCGCAGGTGGGGGGAGGTGATCTGTTCCTCCCCTTGGAATCCTCAACAGGGGGGGAGGTGATCCATTCCTCCCCCCTGGAATCCTGCCCGGCTGGCTCCGCTCCGCGGCCAGTAAGGATGGACGAAAGTCCCTTACCTGGTCCCACAGCTTGCTTCGCGGTGGGGGGGAGGCACTTCGGTTCTCCCCCCGAAGTTCAGGCTGGGGGGTAGGTGCCCCGCCCCGTCCAGCCAAACTTCAGGCTGGGGTGGAGGCGCCCCATCCCTCGCCACCGAAATTCAGGCTGGGGAGGAGCGCCCCGTCTCCCCGGCCGCGAAATAAAAAAGTAAATGTAAAACAACACACACGCACATACGTGATAGGCTACGTAATGATTTACATAGCCTATCACGGCTAGATTTCCAAAGTCAGCCATGATAGACTACGTAAATCGTTACGTAGCCTATCACGGGTGACTTTGAAAAAAAAATAAGCGCGTATGCAAATGGCGGCACCCATGAGCGCCGCCATTTGTGTTCCTTATTTGGGCCCGGGTAGTCTACATAAAGATTATGTAGACTACGGCAAAAATAAGGGCAACCCAAATAGCGTTGCCCTTATTTTCGCTGTAGTCTACATAATCTTTATGTAGACTACCCGGGCCCAAATACGGAATGCAAATGGCGGTGCCCATGGGCGCCGCCATTTGTGTACGCACTTTTTTTTTTTTTCAAAGTCACCCATGATAGGCTACATAATGATTTACATAGCCTATCATGGCTGACTTTGGAAATCTAGCCGTGATAGGCTACGTAAATCGTTACATATCCTATCACGTGTGTGTGTGGGGGGTTTTTTACATTTACTTTGTAATGGTGGCGGCGGCAGCCGGTCGGAAGTCCAGCCGCCGCCCCCGCCCCCGCCCCTGCCGAACCGCCACCGAACCACCGCCAAACCGCCGCCGGGACCCGCCGCTGAGAGGGACATTGGAAGGAGGTAAGTCCCATCCTGGGGGGGGCGCGGCGGGGCAGAGAATTTCACTGCCAATTTCGGGGAGCCGAATGCGTTGGCATTCGGCCTCCCTGAGATTCATGGAGAAATTCTCCGCCATCCCTAGCGACCAGCGACCAGGCTGCGGAGCGCCAGCCGGGCCAACCGCAGCAGGACCTCCAGCCGCTGCCGGGCTGCTACGGACACAAATGGCATGCTGTGTAGGGGATGCCATTTGTGTCCCTACGCCGGCCCTTGATAGGCTACATAAATATTTACGTAGCCTATCACGGCTAAAGCAGGGAAGCAAATAGTGGTGACCAGCACATAGAATCCAAGATTTCCTGGATGAAACTAGATTATCTGGACCTATTTCTGTCTCTGGCTCATTTCCTGTGAGCTGGCCCAACTTGATCTGCATCGAGTCAGGCCAGATAGTGGATTTTCCATTGTCATGGTTTTATTTGCATGAATAGAAATTTGTGCAAACCGGGGCTGCAATTTGCATAATTTGCACAACCTGGGGGCAAAATTTCTGCAAATCATGCAAATTGTGCAAATTTCTATTCATGCAATTTTTAGAAAAAAGCGGGGAAAGTTCCTAGATTTTGGGGAAGAAACACAGCTGGGTTTGCGAATGCAAGTTGAGTCAGGGGCAGTGTGGAAATCTGGTAAGCCCCAAAGGGGCAGGATTTCCTGGCAAAGGGGACACTCAAGAATCACTTATTTGTACAGCAAATAGAGAGTCAAAAGTAGGGATGCTGCTGAAAGTCAAAATTAGCTGGCTAGTTGGCAGAATCTATTATGTTCATAATGTCCATATGTATACCAAGCCTGGGTGGCTATCTTAACCATCTTCAGTATTTTTGTAATTCAAACTGAGATTGATTATGGGTTCATAGCTATGTTCTGTGCCTACAGTCTTCATAACTAAGCATCTAAGCTCCACCCTGCCCTGAGGTTAATTAGTTTAACACTTTACCTCTGAAGTACATTAGAGACCTATGGATTTTGTTACATCCGTCTCTCTTTCACTGATTGTCATGCATCTTTCGTTTCATCGTTGATGGAATTGGGATGTATGAGAATTACATTCCACTTGTGCAAGTAGGACATGTGGAGATTCCACATGTACAATATGTGAATAGTAAAGGTTTGTAATACATGTATGGTGGCTGGTAGGTATCTGGAATGATTGACAGGTGAGTGTGAAGCAGAGTTTGGCAGAGTGTGGGCAGGAAGGACAGTTTGGCAAGTGGAAGGACCAGGGAGTGGCTAAGTGAGAATGGACTGGTTAGAATATACAGTGCATATTCCTACAAGTGCACATTTTTCATCCCCCCCCCACACACACACACACCAAGTAGAAAGAAAACAACCTAAAAAACAAAAGGGATCCACTGTGATGTAGTGGCGAGAGTGCTGGACTGGGAGCTGGGAGATCTGGGTTCTAGTTCCCACTCGGCCGTGGAAGCTTATTGGGTGACTTTGGGCCAGTCACAGACTCTCAGCCCAACCTACCTCACAGGGTTGTTGTTGTGAGGATAAAATGGAGAGGAGGAGGAGGTGGGATATAAATGCAATGAATGAATGAATTAATGAATGAATGAGTCTACAAGTCTGTGAAATCCACATGTCTCGAAAAAAGCTGGTCTGCTGTGGAATCCACATGCCAGATTCATAGAAATTCAAGCTCATTTGAATCCGTTGTAGATTTCTCTGACTTCCCTATTTAAAATAAAAGAATTCTGAGCCCAGGAATTAGTTCTGAGTACCAGAACTGAGCAGAGCTCACAGTCCTTCCACACAAAAATCCACTCCCAGTCAACTCTAGGGATGTCTGAGGAATCTGGTTGTGGGATGAAGCTTGACCAGCTTTCATTAGCTTCCCCCCCCCCCCGGACTTTAGCTTGCCTTCCACCAGGTGGCCCGACACGGTCTGCAGCAAGGCAGGCCAGCTGGCAGATTTCCTGAATTAATTTGCAGAAATAGACATTTGCACAAATTGCAACAGTGATTTGTGTAATTTGCGTAAATGCCTACTTCTGCAAATTAAAAGATGCATGTAAAAAGTCCTCACACTGGCTAGCAAATGCAAGCAGAGTCGGGTGAACCGCAGAAGTCCAGTGAGCCCCCAAAGGGCCAGATTTCCCAGTAATGCACATCCCTAATCACCTCAAGCTTTCTTCATTTCAGTGGAATAATTGCGTGCGGGGGGCGGGGGGAGGTAATTTTGCTGCTATTGTAAAAAAATGGGGGAGCCAAAAATCCTTGTTGATCCACTGCAAATCATGCAGGAATCCATCAGTAAAGCCAGATCTACCTTCTGCCTACCCCTGGCTTGGAGCACTCCCCCAGCCTACCTATGGAGAGGCGGTAGAGGAGTTGCCCTTGTTGTTCTTTGAATGGAAGGCTTTCAATTAAGTGGCAATGACACCAGCAGTATAATGTTCCAAAAGCTGGGGACAAACTAGTTTCCATGGTATGGGAGTGGGAGGGAAATAAAAGAGGTAATTTGAAGCAATAGAGGTCAGTTTGGGGGCTACCCAGAAACCACACTGAAATGATTCCACTGATTTTCACTCTGCCTACACAGGGGACATCCTGACTTGCAGCTCAGTCTCTTAGCTGCTGCACTAGGTCTCAATTTCTTAATAAGTTTCAGTTCTATGCTGTCCTTTGCCAACCTTGAAGTTTGATATTGCTGTGTAATGGTTATTTCCCTATATTGTTAGACCAGGTTCCTGTGCACTTGAGACCATGGCAAAACAGAGGCAGAGAGGGAACTAGGCAAAAGTGGTCTGTATCTGGCTTCACTAACCTTGTGGCCTCCAGAAGTTTTGGCCAGCAGCTCCCAGCGGCCCCTGCCAGCATGGCCAATGGTCAGGGGTTATGGGAATCATTGTCCAAAACATCTGGAGGGCTCCAGGTTGGGGGGAGGGTGGTATACACTATGAGTAGATCTCCTAGTTGCCCAACCCAGTGAAGAAGCCTGACTCAGAAGCCCCTATGGATCAAGGAGAACCACCTGATCCTCTACAGGTGGGCAACTTGTAGCCCTCCAGATGTTTTGGCCTGCAACACCCATCAGCACTAGCCAGCATAGCCAAATGTGAGGGATGATGAGGTTCTAGGCCAAAACATCTGGAGGGCCACAAGTTGCCCACCCCTGCTTTATTTGTTTATTTAATTGTCCCCCCCACCTTTCTTCCAAAGAATGGCACTCTAAGGCACATGAACATATGAAGCAGCCTTAGATGAAGTTCAACCATTGGTTCATCAATCCTAGATAAACTCTGATTGGCGGAAGCTATGGACAGCCAGTGGATCCTTCAACTGGAGATACCAGGGACTGAACCTGGGACCTTCTGAATGCAAAGGATGTGCTGTGCCACAGAGATATCAGATCTCTTTGGTGTCAGGGAAATGTCATTGTCCAGCTTCTTATTTGCATTCCTTTAACTAGAAGTATGAGTAATGGAACTGAGGGCCCTGTGTATGCTAAACAGCCACTCCACTACTAGGCTACTGTGGGCCCTCTCCATTCTGGTGTATTGGAGCAAGGAGGCCTGTGCAGATGCCATGGCCAATCTCACTTCAACACCCTCCCAACCATGTCTGGGTCATAGCATGTAGCCTAATCCCCACCTGGTAACCCTCAGTTAGCAGCACAAGGGCCTCTGCTGTGTTGAGGCCCAGCACATGGGAACTTTAAGGTCAGAGGAAGAGGCCCAGAAACAAGACACTTTTAGGTGCACCATATTGAACCTAGCAGTTGTGGAGTTTGGGTAGGGATGTACGAATCCCTTACCTGCCAGTCCGGGGGGGGGGGTCCGCAGGGGGGGAGGTGATCCGTTCCTCCCCCTGGAATCCTCTTTGGCTGGCTCCACTCCATGGTGATTCTGCGGAGCCGCCAGCCAGCTCCGAAGGGCTAGCAATACTGCCGCCATGCCGTTTCGCTGACCGAAGGGGACTACTGACTGCGGACACAAATGGCGTCCGGGAGGTCATTTGCAGCCGTAAAGGCCTTAGGTTAAGGTAAATGCAGCTGTAAATGGCATAGTGGATGCCATTTGCATCCGCAGTCCATCCACCCAGCCAGTGATACAGCAATGGCAGCCATACCGCTGGCACTCCAGAACCGTGTGGCAGGGAGGATCCGGCCAGCGAGGTTTCCTCCAGGAAGCAGAGGTAAGTCTTCCAATCCTCCACAGACTCTGGGGGGCTGGATTCTTTTGAATCCAGCCTCACTGGGGTCCATGGAGGATTTCTTCCCCATCCCTAAGTTTTGGCAAAGATTTTGATTGGGGACATGTAGGAGTGCACGAAAGCCACTTACCTGGTCTCGCAGCTTGCTTCGCGGTGGCGGGGAGGCGCTTTGCTGCTCCCCCCGAAGTTCAGGCCAGGGGGAGGAGGCTTCCCGCCTCGCCCGGCCAAAATTCAGGCCGGGGGGGAGACTTCCCGCCTCGCCCGGCCGAAATTCAGGCCGGGGAGGAGGCGCCTCGCCCCGCCCGGCCGCGAAATAAAAAGTTAAAAAAAAAACGCCCCCGTGATAGGCTACATGACGATTAACGTAGCCTATCATGACTAGATCTGCAAAGCCAGCCATGACAGGCTACGTTAATCGTCACGTAGCCTATCACGGGTGACTTTGAAAAAAAAAAAAGCGCGTATGCAAATGGCACCCCCATAGGGAGCCGCCATTCGCGTTCCTTATTTGGTCGCTGTAGTCTACGTAAAGATTTACGTAGACTACGGCGAAAATAAGGGCAATGCAAATAGCGTTGCCTTTATTTTTGCCGTAGTCTACGTAAATCTTTACGTAGACTACAGTGACCAAATAAGAAACGTGAATGGCGGCTCCCTATGGGGGCCGCCATTAGCCGTACGCGCTTTTTTTTTTTTTTTAAGTCACCCGTGATAGGCTACGTGACGATTTACGTAGCCTATCACGGCTGACTTTGCAAATCTAGCCGTGATAGGCTATGTTAATCATCACGTAGCCTATCACCGGGGCGTTTTTTTTTTTTTTACTTTTATTGGGATGGCGGCGGCGGCAGCCGGTCAAAAGACCGGCTGCCGCCTCTGCCCCTGTCAAAGACCTGACGAACCGCCACCGGGACCCGCCACCAGGAGGGACATTCGGGAAAGGTAAGTCCCATCCCGGGGGGGGCGGGGGGGCGGAGAATTTCTCCCTGAAACTACTTCGGGGGGCCGAACACATTGGCACTTGGCCCCCCGAAGTTTCAGGGAGAAATTCTCCCCCATCCCTAGGGACATGGCGAGTGGAGGTGAATGGGGCAAGCCCCCTTTCCCACTGCTACTTCCCTGAGTGCCTTGCAGGCAGTGCAAATAGAGCTGCTTTAATTTACTTACTTACTTACTTACTTACTTATTTTTAAGTTAGGGAATGCATGTTGTGATCTTGTAACATGTATCAAGAGGATCTACTAATTAAATTATTATTATTATTATTATTATTATTTTAATTGCTATGGATTACCATCTCCTTGGATTATTGGGGATGGGAGGAACTCTAGTAATAATATACTGTACAATCTAAACATATCTCAATATGTCAAGAAGAATTGTCAGCCTAACATAGATATGTAGATGCATAGATATGTCATGATTATGAATATAAAAGCCTCCAGTCCTGCTAACAAAATAACATCATTAGTAACAAAAAAGACTGAACTCTTTCCTTTTCAGAAAGTGGGTTGAATGTTGGATTTGTGAACATTTGCCTGCCTTGTTTTATGAACAATGGTTTCTTGTTATAACCTCCTAGTGGTCCTTGTTTCCATGTAGGATTTTAATTGATGCTCCCTATATGAAAGGAATAGCTCTTTTCTCTCAGGGTCCCTTTGAAAGCCATTTTTGTCCTTTTGTTCAGCTGCCAACTCTTGTCTTCTAATTCTCTTCCTACCATGCCTCCTTTGCTGTTGCCATCCTGGTGGCTTTTTAGTACAGCCACACAATTACACAGCAGATTGAAACACATCTGGGTTTCAGCTGCTGTTTCCTCAGTGTCACCTTATCCTCCACAATTTAGGGATGTCAGTAAATTTTAACTCATTCATTCTCCTTTCTGCTATTCAATTTTGTAGTGATTAAAACCAGCAGAGGTTTAAGAGAACAAGTCCATCAGGGAACCGAGTACTTATTAACAAGCCAAACTGATTCTCCAGTAAATATTCATTACTTAGTAATGGGAGTCACGATTAGGGATGCAATAAGTATCCAAGGGCCTAGACTGATGAAGCAAAACAAGCATATTCACAGCTATAGATAAGTGAACTAATTAAAGCAACAGTTATCATACATAACTGGAAGGGAGGGAGGGAGGAAGGACAGAAGGACAGATGGAAGGAAGGAAGGAAGGAAGGAAGGAAGGAAGGAAGGAAGGAAAGAAGGAAGGAAGGAAGGAAAGTTGGCAGGACAGACGGAAGGATGGATGAAAGATGGAAGGAACTGGTTACCAGTTGTTTTCCGGGCCAAATTCAAGGTGTTGGTTTTGACCTTTAAAACCCTATATGGTTCCGGCCCAGCCTATCTTAAGGAGCGCCTCCAGCAACACCAGACAGGCCACTTAACAAGATCAGCCTCGGATGGCCTTCTCTCTGTCCCATCAGCCAGGACAGCTAGACTGGTGGGGACGAGGGAGAGGGCCTTTTCTGTGGTGGCCCCCACTCTGTGGAACTCCCTCCCTTGGGAACTCCGTCATGCCCCCTCTTTAATGAGCTTCCGTCATGCATTAAAAAAGTGGTTGTTCAGGCAGGCATTTTGGGTGGGTTACGGTATTTAAAAAAAAAATTATGGTAAAATTTTATTGTTTTAAATTGTTTTATGGTGGGTTGTACATCGCCCAGAGTGGCTGGGTGACCAGTCAGATGGGCGATTAATAAATTTAATAAATAAAATAAATAAAATAAAGGAAGGAATAACAACGCGTTCAAGACACCTCTGCAATTAAGACTATTTCATATTTTATTTATTTATTTGGGGCAGTTGTATACCTCTGAATATAATAAAATTCCTCAGCAGTTCACAATATCTATGTATTCATTTATTTCTATACTGCGTAATAGCCAAAGCTCTCTGGGCAGTTCACAAAAATTAAAACCAAAGAGCACACAGTAAAACAATATCAAATATATAAAACATTAAAACCACAGTATAACAATACAACCAGAATAAAACCAGAATAAAACCTAGCAGCAATACAGGGATTTAAAATACAGATTTAAAACAGCAAAGCTAAAAGTCTAGAAAGCTAAAATGCTAAGATATCTGGAAAAATAAAAAGTTCTTCATGTGGCGCTGGAAGGAATACAATGTAGGTGCCAGGTGAACCTCACTAGGGAGCTAATTCTGCAGCCGGGGTGCCACAGCAGAAAAGGCCCTCCTCCTAGCAGCCACCCGGCCCTCCTTCTAGTAGCCCCCCGACCCGCCTCACTTCCTTTGGCAGGGGCTCATGAAGAAGGGCCACTGAGGATGATCTTAAGGTCCAGGCAGGCACATATGGGAGGAGGCAGTCCTTCAGATAACCTGGCCCCAAGCCGTGTATGTTAACAATACATATTAAAATATATTTAAATACAATATTTAAAACACAACATTAAACACACAACATTGAAACATATTGAGGAAGGATGTGCAATAGCCAGTCAGCGATTAGGTGGTGGAGGAGGGAGTTTAAGAAACAGCAGTCTGAATGGGAGACAATGTTCGGTTATGCTAGGCTGGGAACTAACAAGGGAACCAACCATTTGTAAAATCCCAGCCTCACAAAAATGACTCATCTGCTTTTGTGAATAAATGGCATGAATATGCAGTGTTTCATTTCAGCAGGGCAGAAATCTCTGAAAAAACAATAGGGAACAATTCACACATCCCTGGTCGCAGTACACCAGAGACATCTCTTGTGCAGATGTCATGTTCACAAAAAATGTTGCTCCATTAGTGAAATTAATGTCATGTTCACAAGAAATGTTGCTAGGTTGTGTCCAACGTACGGATGTTGGAGAACTCTGCAATGGCTTCAGATGAGTTTTGATTTCTATGGATTTGATCTGTGGATTCCACTGCAGATCGGCTTTTTCAGAGCCATGTGGCTTCTGCAGATTTGAGGAACAATTTTTCACTTTGGCTGGGGGGGGGAAGGGGGGTGTTGCAGTAATTTGCATGAGCACTAATGTGCACTTGTGCTAATGCAGATTAGTTAATGTGAATTAATGCTGATGCAAATTAGTGCAAGTAGAAAAACACTCTGGTTTAAAAAAAAATCAGATTCTGTCAGTGAGTGGATGATGGAATGAAAGACCCCTGACAATCTGTGAAACACAGATGGAACAGATTAAAGAAAATCTGTGCATCTCTAGTCCAAGGTTGCAGTGAAACTAGAACATATTCATAGACAAATGGGTAACACACCAACAGCTATACATTGTACGTAACCCTTAAATGACTATGATTTTCTCAAAAGGTGGGGAAAGGTCATACACCCCTAAGTGGGCAACATATCACTCCCTCTAATAGTAAATTCAGGTGGTGAGTGCCAACTAGGGATGTACAGATTTCGTAAAATCCATTCCGTCTGCATTTCACAGATTGTCAGGTGCCTTTCATTCCGTCATCCACTCACTGTCGGAATGGTTTTTTTTCCAATTTCTCGAATGTGCACAAATTCACATTTGTGAAAATACCCCCCAATGTGAAAATCCCCCCCATGTGCATTTTCATTTTTAGCCGGGGGGGGGGGGATGTACATTTTTGGCTGGTGTTTTTTTTTTTACATATTTTTCCAAGACTTAATTTTCCTTAAAAACAACAACAACAAAAACACAGCCCACAAGTGGGGATGTGTGAACCCACCACCATCTGGGTTAGCCTTGCCCCTGCTCGCCAGTCCCTGGACCGGACTTGACTTCCTCCTGTTCTCAGCAAGCAGCCTGCACTCACTCTGGCAGCCTCATCGAGTTCTGTAGTCACCATTTTTTGAAAAATAAAATGCCAATCGCAAAAATGCACATGTTTGCTTATGTGCAAAAATGCACATTTTTGCACTATGCAGACATGTGTATTTGCAAAAATATGCATTTTCACATACACAAAAAAATGAAAAAATGCATATTTTTGTGCATACACAAATATGTGCATTTTTGCAATTGCCTTTTTTTTAAAAAATGGTGGCTGTGGAGCTTGACAAAGCTGCCAGGGTGAGTGCAGGACACTTGCTGAGCACAGACAGGGGGTGAGCAGGGTCAGGGGCTCGGCAAGTGGGGCTTGGAGGTGTGAGAACTGGGGTTTCCACTGGATTTGCAGACAGAATTGAGTGCCCACACTATCCCTACCCACAAGTCCATGGAATCTGTTTGAATCAGGAAAAGCTATTCTGTGGTAGAATCTGTGGGTCAGATTCATAGAAATCCAAACTCATTTGATTCCCTTTCAGATTTCTCTGACAACCTTAGTGCCAACAGGATTGGAGCCAAAACAATACAACTGAGAATCAAGGAGGAGGAATCAGCATACTTGGAGAGCCTCCAACTTTGCAGAAGCATCAAAAAAAAAATGGAGGGAAAAAACATGAGGGAGCCACCTCACCCCCAAACACACACACAATAACCCATTGTGGACTGAGCATGCTCAGTAGCCATAAAAAAAGAAAAACAGAAAACTGGTGAGGTGGGAAGTGAAATGTCCATACAGCTCATAGTATCGGAGGAGGAGGGCATGGCTGGCTGTCAGGAAAGCTGAACACTCCTGCAAGGAGGTCAGGATGCACTGCACCATTTTGTTGCAGTGCTCCACTTGCTTTATCTAAAGTAAAACTTGTGGTTAATTTACAACTTCCCACTCAGACAAAATAGCAGTGGTGATTCTGGTGGAACTTAAAATTTATCCTGGTGAGATGAAAACAGGGTTTCAGGGATAATCTTCATCACTTTGCCTGAACCAAAAAAGCCAAAGTCATAAGAAATGTCAGTTAGAATAGAAGACTGTGGTTGTTTAGTCCACTTTGGCTGCAACCCTATGCATGTTTAGACAGAAAAAGTCCTACATCTCCCAGCTGGTTGGGGAATGCTGGGAATTGTCGCACTTTAAATAGACAAAAATCCAACATGCATTGGACTGCACCCTTTATATAGTATAATCATGGTTTTTCACCTCTTATTCACCCTGAAGCCATAACTAACAGAAGGGGTGAAAGGGTTACATACCAGAAGGAAGGGTGGTTTGAATTTCTGGCATGACTTCCAAATAAATCCAGTGGGAGTAACTAGGTAGATTGTGTAGAATAAATCTTTACCATATCATAATGGTATCTGGTGGTTGAGAGTTTACATTCCTTTGGGATTAGCAACATCCTCCTTATACATAAGTTGGCCCAATTTCTCAAGTGAACATTATATCATAGAATCATAGAATAGTAGGGTTGGAAGGGGCCTATAAGACCATCGAGTCTTGCAAGGAAAACCCTTGTGTATTGTACTCCTATATATACACATGCAACTTATTCTAACCAGACAGAATTTATACTGTACGTATGGCAAGATTCCAACTATTTGTATTTTGCTTTTTGTAAGTCTTCCCAATCCCCTGCGGTCATCACTGAAGTCTGCATCACCCCCTATCTCACAAAGGAATTCTTTTATTCCGCCTTTCTGCAAAAATGATATAAGCCTCATCTCACTGCTTCCTGCATTGGACTAGGCAAAGGGGCCTGAGTGGGGGCTTTCGGGTAACCACACTGTTTTCCCTTCCCGCAGAAAAATAAAAAAGGGCAATGCATAAATGCATAACAACAAGAAACAATGCTGATTCATTTAACACTTAGAAACTGCAACTGAAAAAAATGCAAATACAGCCTAGAACTCGGCCGCTCTTGATAGTCCATTTGAGCCGCCTGTGAAAGCAACAGGTGCAGGTACTTTACACCATCTGTAATGGTTTTGTATCCCACTTTCCTTCCATGCTGGAAGTGAGTGAGAACTTACAATGGTCCTAGGCAATATGCCATCCAAGCAGTGGCCAGACCTCAGCTTTAACAAGGTTGCTCCATCATATACCTTCAAGCTTGTAACGGTTTTATTCAGGGTCTCTAAAGGGACTAACAGCGAATGCCTTGTACAGGGCCAATTAACATATATCATTTTAATTCCTTAATTAAAAACAGTAATAATGCACATGTAATAATTTTACATGCAGAACAATTCACTTATCACCGAAACAATGAAAAAGAGCAGAGCCCTCCCAAAGTTCTGTCTTTCAGCTTGAGTCCACAACAAAAATATAAATAAAACTTCTCTCTGAAGCTTGAGCATTCTGCTGGATAAAGAAGGAACACAGTCTCTATTCAGTTCATGCCAGCTCTCTAGCAATCTTCTTGAAATGGACCAGGATCCGGCAACACAGGAACAACTTTGTAAGCAGCCCTTTATATCATATAAAAGAACATAAACAACAAAGAATGCATAGTGTTTGTAAAAAATCATGAGTCTTTAAAAAACAAAGTCCAAAAGGAAACATCCCTACTAATCTGTCTCAAGGGTTCAGGGCCATACAGAGAGGAGAAACTAAGCTTCTTCCATATTGCATTTTGGTAACTACCTAAAATAGTGGCCACTCCCTATCTCACTCAGAATATGCCCACTCAGAATTCTTAAAGAATAATATACCAGTGGGTTACACATTCACTTTAGATGAAGCCTGAATCCAGAACTGAAACTGGCAACTTTAGACTGGGTCAGGATTCCTCAAAAGGGAACCAAGAAGAGGGATCTACGAAACTCACTTACCTTTTTGCGGAATCTTTCGCGGTGGGGGGGGATGGGGGGATGGGAGAGAGGCGATCCGGTCCTCCCCCCTGGAATCCTTGACAGCCGGCTCCGCTCCACGGCCAAGCCACGGAGCAGCTGGCCAGGGCTGTCCACAGCCAGATTTCCGGCTGTGGACGGGCTGCTGCAGATGCAAATGGCGGCCGCCATAGCGGCCGCCATAGCGGCCGCCATTTGCATCCAGCCAGGCAGCCATGATAGGCTACGTAAGAATTTACATAGGCTATCACTGCTAACCTCCCCCCCAAAAACCCCAGCATACGCAAATGGCGGCGGCTACGGCGGCCGCCATTTGCGTTCCCTATTTTTCGCTGATTTATCTTACGTAAATATTTATGTAAGATAAAACAGCAAAAAAAGGGGAATGCAAATAGCGTAGTGGGTGCTATTTGCATTCCTTTTTGATTCACCGTTTTAGCCTACATAAATATTTACGTAGGCTAGAACGGCAAAAAATAAAGGAATGCAAATAGCGCCCACTACGCTATTTGCATTCCCCTTTTTTTGCCGTTTTACCTTACGTAAATATTTATGTAAAAATATCAGCAAAAAATAGGGAACACAAATGGCGGCTGCCGTAGCCGCCACCATTTGCGTACGCTGGGTTTTTTTTGGGGGGGGGTTAGCCATGATAGGCTACATAAATTCTTACATAGCCTATCATGGCTGTAAGGACTGCAATGGCGATGGCAGCAGCATGGCCACGGCCGGCCAGAAGGCCAGCCGCTGGAGCCGCCGCCGCCGCATCCGCCGCATCCACCCCAGGTAAGTGCCGTCCCGGGGGGGATTCCGCGGGGTGGGCGGGGGGGCAGGAGGCCATTAGAATCCAGCCTCACTGGAATCCATGACGGAATTCTCTGCCATCTCTAACCAAGAATCCTCTGAAGTCAGGATGCTGGCAAAATCTGCTGCAGACCCGAACAAGGTCAGATTCCTGGGATCCAACCTGCAGTGACTGCAGCGTACCTGTGCAACTTCCAGATTTTTCACTTTTTTTCTTTAAACAGAGCAAACCAACCAGTCAATTGCAGGCACAATTTACACATAGCTAAGCACTTTACAGCCACAAATGGTGTAAAGTATGTTAATTATGGCTATATTTTGCCCAAAATACACCAATTGCGGCCACAATTGAAATAGCTTGTCCTGTTTAAAGAAAAAAAAGGTGCAAATGGTCTGGAGAATGTGCAGGGGCTCCAGGAAAATGCATTAAGCCCGAAGAGGACCAAATTTCCCCATGAAGGACCCCACCCGGATGGGATGTTGGGGGGTTCATACAGCCCTACTCTAATGTGGTCCAAAGTGCAACTGGAATCCCAATGGTTTAGGAGCGGTTCTGTCAAAAAGCCAAAAGAAGAGACCCTCCTGGTGGTATCCAAGATTTTGGAGGTCCGTTCCATGATAGGACTCAGGATAGGTCTTTAATATCATAATGCCCTGTCTCTGGAACTCCCTACCACCACAAATGAGACATGCATCAACCCTTCTGAGTATTCAGCACCTACTGATAACATATTTTTTTTCCAGCCAGCATTCCCAGGAAGGTAATACTATCTTCTGTATACAGTAATAATATACTGTAATCTTGCATGTATGGGCAATTCATGGCGCCATTTTGTGTATAAGCCTATGTGTGCATTTTTGTGATGGCCATGTTTTCTCGCAACATGGTGATCGTGGCACAGGAGGAGGGGGCCTAGGTGAGTGTGGGCAGCTCGGTGAGTGGGTGTGAGGACTGAGCTTGGGTCTGGGGGCACAAACAGGGGCAGGGGCTGAGTGGGCACCTGGAGAACCCATCCGTCCTTGCCAAAAGCTAAAGCTCTCTGGGTAGTTCACGAAAATGGAAACCAGAAAATGTTGATGGCCATCCCCAAGAAAGGGTGTGTGATGCTTTAGTGTTTGGTGTGGAAGGAGGCATTGGAGGCTGGTGGCTCCAATGCCACTGGGGCAGTGAATCCACTTCGGGTTTCAGTCAGAACCAATCAGAACTCCCTGGTGCTTTGGGTAGCTCCTTTAGAGTTCCAACTGGTTCAAACTGAAACCAGAAGTTGATTCACTGCCCCACTGACATCGGAGTCACCAGCCTCCACTGGAAGGAGGGGTGCTGAGGTGGTAGAGGCTGGAATGCTGGCAAGAAAGAGAAAGAGGGGGAGATAAATAAGGAGGGGCTCTCAGGGCTCTCATTAAGCTGTATGAGCAATGGTGTGTTGTCTTGCTTGAACTGAGAAGGGGAGGAGATTAGGCTTTATTAAGTCCAAGAGTTCCCAGGCCACTTCAACAGAGGGTAGCCGCAGGAGCTAGCACAAACACATTCTGTCCTAAGGGACTAGACCTTGCCAGCTAATGTTTCCAGACAAAATGGAGACATCTGAGCCAAGGTTAAAATGTGGGGACCAGACATGGGGGTGGAATGGTGCTCTTTAGGCTAGCAGCATATTACCTTACAAACTGAAAATGCCAAGCAGGAGAGGTAAAACTGCTTTGCTTTGCTCAGCTAAGAACCAAGTCAGTACATAACCAGCAAACCTTCTGTCTCCTACCATGGCTGTCCATAGGGTCTCATCTTCTACAGATTCCACCTTAAACAAATCAAATGCATCTGCTCTTCCAGAAATCTCAAGTGAAAAGATCAATCATAAAGGAGTCAAGAGGCGTGCTGTGAGAACTCGTCTCTGCTTCTGTTATGCCTGCCAAGTCTGACTTCTCAACTGAATCATTGTCCCCATTGATTAGAAAAGAGGGAGGGAGGGAGGGAGAGGGAGGGAGGACCCAACATTTCTGGCTAAATCAGCCTCTGATTGAATCATGAATATATATTTGGGGCCAGATATATCTGAACACTGTGTTCCTCCTTCCTGCTCAGAATTATCCCTGGAATTTTCTGAGTTTGCGAGGGACGATGTTGCATTTAGTTGGATGTATTCTTAGAAGCAAAGCTGTAGCTATCTAGCATCTGGCGAATAGTTCACACTACATAAGGTTAGAGATGAAACCTTTCTGTTGTAAATGGTGGTCCTATTGGCTATGTGTCTATGGGCAGATACAGCCCTTGGGCCACCAGCCTCACACTAAGGTTTATTGTCTACCAAAAAGAAAGAAAAAGGTGCTTGGGTAGATTCAGTTATGCACTGAACAGGCTGCCTTCCCACCTTCCTTCCACCATCTATCTATCTATCTATCTATCTATCTATCTATCTATCTATCTATCTATCTATCTATCTCTATACTGCCCAATAGCAGAAGCAGGGCAGTTCACAAAAATTAAAACCACAAGTGCAATATAAAACAATATGAAATATGAAAACTTAAAACTACAGTACAAAAGCACAACCAGAATAAAACCGAGCAGCAATGCAGAGATTTAAAATACAGATTTAAAACAGCAGAGCTAAAAGACTAGAATGCTAAAATGCCTGGGGAAATATAACGGTCTCCACCAGGTGCTGAAAGGAGTACAACATAGGTGCCAGACAAACTTCTCTAGGGACCTTATTCCACAGCTGGGGTGCCAAAGCAGAAAAGGCCCTCTTCCTGGTAGCCACCCACCTCACTTCCGTTGACATTGGCTACCTGAAGATCATGATCTCACTCAGCTGCACCTCCACCGTTATTCCAAGGCTGACCAGGAAAGAGCTTGCAGTGATGTTGTTGGTGGCTTCTCCACTGCGTGGAGACCCCTTCCCCTTGAAAGAATGGGGAAGGTTTCAAGGTTGTCAAGTTTTAGTACAGTTGTTTGCTTTTGATCAGGGACGGAGGGAAGATGCGGGGGGGGGGGATAGTTGTCCTTTCTCTGTGTTTTAGACCACAGTTGGTAGAACGCAGGAAGACTTGTATGGCCAGCCAGCTCATTGGCTTCTACACACTGTAGGTCTGGCATCAGCATGTGGCATAACTGGGCAAATCAAATGCCAGGGCCTCCTCGATTCAGGGGTAGGTATGTACGAAAGTCACTTACCTTTTTGAAGGGTGACATTTGTGGTGGGGGGGAGACGCTCCATCCCTCCCCCTGAAATTCTGGCTGGGGGGGAGGTGCTCCGTCCCTCCCCCCCGAAATTCTGGCCGGGGGGGAGCCGCTCCGTCCCTCCCTCCCTGAATCCTGACCAGCCGGCTCAGCAAATGGCGGTGGCCGTAGCTGCCGCCGTTTGCGTCCCTGAAGTCAGCTGTGATAGGCTACGTAAATGTTTACGTAGCCTATCACGGCTGATTTAAAAGGAAAAAAACGCGTGTATGCAAATGGCGGCACCCATGGGCGCCGCCATTTGCGTTCCTTATTTTGGCACGTCTTCGTCTAAATAAACATTTATGTAGACTAAGACAGCGAAAATAAGGGGAACGCAAATAGTGTAGACGCTACACTATTTGCGTTCCCCTTATTTTCGCCGTCTTAGTCTACGTAAATGTTTACATAGACGAATACGTGCCAAAATAAGGAACGCAAATGGCAGCGCCCATGGGCGCTGCCATTTGCATATGCGCTGGGTTTTTTTTCTTTTAAATCAGCCGTGATAGGCTACGTAAACATTTATGTAGCCTATCATGGTGTTTTTTAAAAATCTAGCCGTGATAGGCTACGTAAATCTTTACATAGCCTATCACGTGTTTTTTTTTTTAAAACTGGAAATGGCAGCGGTGGCAGCCGGTCGGAAGACCGGCCACCACAGCCGCCACTGCCGAACCACCGCTGAACCGCCGCTGGAGCCGCCGCCGCCAGGAAGATTCGCTGAAGGTAAGTCCTGTCCCGTGGGGGCGGGGGGGTGGCAGACCATTTTGCCACCGATTTCAGGGGGCCAAATGCTCTGGCATTCGGCCTCCCCAAGATTCGTGGCGAAATTCTCTGACATCCCTATTCTGGGGGGCCACCAGGACTGATGCCAGCCTCCACTTCAAATAAATACATAAATAAACCACCCAGCTCTGGAGAGAAATGTTGGGGGAGGCATTGCCACAGCCACACTCTTCTCTCCGATGCCTCTGGGCTCTGCCCCTGCTGTGTACATCTGGGGTGGGCCCAGGGGCACTGGAGAGAAGGAACAAGGCAGTGGCAGCACCCATGGTGCCTTGCCAGCAGCTGTAACCAAGCAGAAGTGTCTGGCTTTGGTTCTGCCACCCAGGATGGCAGAAGCAAGCCAGGGAGGCCAGAGTGGCACAAGTGCCATTGCTTCTCTGTTGCTAACCACCAGCCGCTGCTCCTTCTGCCACCAGCCACCGCTCCTTTGCCCTTTCCCGTAAACAGGGAAAAACTGTAGGGATGTTAGAGAATTCCACCAAGGGTCCCAGGTGGGCTGAATTCCAGTGAATTTGGCCCCCTGGAATCCATGGCAGAATGGAGCCCCCCGCCCCTCCACCCCGCGAAAACCCCGCGAAACAGAGCCTACCTGCCTGCGGCTCCAGCTGCGGCTTCAGCTCCAGCAGTGGCGGCGGTAGTGGCGGCAGAGGCGGTGGCTCCAGCTGCTGCCAGGCTGGTGCAGACGCAAATGGCATCCTGAGTAGGGGATGCCATTTGCGTCCCCATGGTAGCTCGTGATAGGCTACGTAAATATTTATGTAGCCTATCATGGCTAAAGCAGGGATGCAAATGGCATCCCCTGTGCCATTTGCATTCCCGTTTTATCCGGGATACGCTACGTAAATATTTACGTAGCCTATCACGGGCTACCATAGGGACGCAAATGGCATCCCCTACTCAGGACACCATTTGCATCCGCAGCAGCCCGGCAGTGGCTGGAGGCCCCGCTGCAGGTTGACTTGGCTGGCGGCTCCGTGGCCTGGCCGCGGAGCGGAGCCGGACAGGCAGGATTCCGGGGGAGAGGAACGGATCGCCTCCCCCCACCTGCGGAACCCGGCAGAGCCAGGTAAGCGGGGTTTCGTAAACCCCTAGGAAAAAGTCAAGCTGCTTCAGTGGAGCCCAGAACACCACTAATGGCAAAGTGTTCCTCCACCTCACCCGCTAGTGCCCGGTTGCTGCTGCTGCTGTTGTTGTTATATTTATATCCTGCCTTTTTCCCAATACTGGGACTCAAGGCGGCTTTACAACATTAAAACTTTACAACATACAACAGTAAGGCTGCAGTGGGGAGGGGAGCCAGTCGGGGGGGGGGGCTACAAAGACACCCAGCCCAGCCTCTCCCCCCACAACCTGGAGCTGGTGCTGAAAGACTGTATGTGACTGTTGTGACAGTAATGAAATTGTGATAGTGACTGAATCGGTTACCTCAAATCCCGGCCTTACATTTAGATCAACATCAGAGGCCCTTTCCATTTTCCCTCACTATCTGAGGTTTGACGGGTGACTGTGAGAGTCTGAGCCCTTTTGGTCATGGCACTCCCTCAGGAAGCCCACCTGGTTTCATCCCCAATGCTCGTTTGTCGTCACGTGGTGAGCAACTGGCTCCCCCCCCGCGATTTTCTTTTTTGAAGGCTTTTAGTGGTGACCAGTTCTCTTTCCTGCTGTAGTTTTGTGGCATGCATAATGTAATTTTTTATGCAATTCCTTTAATTTGTTGTGCTTTTAATGATAATTTTAATGATTTGTTAGCTGACTTGAATTCATCTCTCCCTGAAGATATGCGTGCCAGAAACACATCATTTTGCTTCAGAAGTGGGGTGCCCAGCATTGAAAGCATTGGTAAAGGAAGCAGCACAAGTGCATTTCAAACCATATATGTATTTTAAATTCCTCTCTTCCAAGCACTTTTCCCATTCTCCCCAAAAGTCCTGTTTCTGATTCAAGGCCTTTGGTCATGTTTTGCCTGATGAACCTTGATTATTCTTTCAGATTCCATGTCGATCTTGGCAACGTAACAGGGTTAAAAGGGGGCTGGACAAATTCATGGAAGAGAAGGCTATCGATGGCTGCTAGTCCTGATGGCTATGTGCTACCTCCAGCACCAGAGGCAGTGAACCTATGTACACCAGTTGCTGGGGAACATGGGTGGGAGGGTGTTGTGCTTATGCCCTGCTTGTGGGTTTCTGTGGGCAGCTGGTTGATTTCCAAAGTCAACCATGATAGGCTATGTAAATCATCACGTAGCCTATCACGGGTGACTTTGGAAAAAAAAAAGCGCGTACACAAATGGCGGCACCCATGGGGTTCCTTATTTGGGCCCGGGTAGTCTACGTAAAGATTTACATAGGCTATTTGCATTGCCCTTATTTTTGCCATAGTGTACGTAAATCTTTACATAGACTAGACGTGCCAAACTAAGGAACGTAAATGGCGGCGCCCCATGGGCGCCGCCATTTGCATACGCGCTTTTTTTTCCCCCCAAAGTCACCCGTGATAGGCTACGTGACGATTTATGTAGCCTATCACGGCTGACTTTGGAAATCTAGCCATGATAGGCTACGTAAATTGTCACGTAGCCTATCACGGGTGTGTGTTTGTTTTTTTTTACTTTCCTTTTTTATTTTGCAATGGCGGCGGCGGCAGCCGGTCAGAAGACCAGCCGCCGCCCCCGCCCCCGCTGAAATGCCGCTGAACCGCCACCGGGACCCGCCGCCGAGAGGGACATTCGCACGAGGTAAGTCCCATCCCGGGGGGGCGGGGGGCTGGCGGAGAATTTCACCACCAATTTCGGGGGGCCGAATGCATTGGCATTCGGCCTCCTGGAGATTCGTGGAGAAATTCTCCGCCATCCTAGTCTTCTTATGTTCTTATGTTTATTAACAAGGTTATATACAGCCCCTTGGAAGCACTCTTAACACAACCCTGCAGTAGAGTTTCTTCTAGGTCAAGGTTGGGCAATTTGTGGCCCTCCAGATATTTTCACCTACAATTTCCATTAGGGATGTATGAGAAATTTGTTTCAATTCGGATTGAATATGGACCCCATTGCAATATGATCTGTACATTTCTGAGCTTGCCACATGATTCATGGACCCAAAGCATGTGTTCAACAGCATGTGCACATTTGAAAAATGCACATGAAACAAATGTGTACTTTTGAAAAAAAGCACATAAACATGCTTTAATAAATGGGAGAAGAATGTGTACATTTTAAGGACTTGCACAACATATGCTTATGCTTGGAAAAAATACACAAAAATATGCATAGATTTGCATGCAAAAAGAGAAAAACAAAGCTTGCAATCTGATATGGACTCGAGTTGGAATGAGCTTCAAGTTGGAATTCAGAGATCTTCGGAGAACTCGAGTTTTGCTGATTCGCACATCCTTAACTTCCATCAGCTCTCGCCAGCATAGCCTGTGATCAGAGATGGTGGGAGTTGCAGGCCAAATATCTGGAAGTCCACAAGTTGCCCACCCCTGGCCTAGGACAAAAGTCAAGGGAGAAGTGAGAGTATGAAGGCTGTCTGATATTTAATGCTATAATACACAATTAATTCACTGCGCTTGGATGCAACATCGATCCCAAGGCAAATTTGTTGTAGTACCTGAATTCATCTCAGCACTAGAGGCCCACAAAATTTCTCTCCCATCCTATGGAAATGCCCTAGATCTCAATCAGTGTACATGGATATAACCAGTTGTGCCTGCTACGAGGTAAGAGATAGGCTTGCACAACTGATGGCTCTCCCAGGCCAAATAAGGTCCACCAGCATATGTGTTTTGGCATGGCTATAAAGTAAACCATCATCACTTTAATGTTTGAATGGAGCTTTATGATTACCTAACTGGATGCACACTTCAACGTTGACTGTATAGTAGCTTGCTAAATTTAAGTACCCCTTGTTTTTGCAGTCCCAGGCAGGTACTGTAAACAGATGGCCTGTTGAGTTCCAGCCTGGAGGGGCACTGTTTGGGTAGGTCTAGCATTTATTCCAATCCTTTTTTGAACAACAACATCAACATGCAGGTTCTTTTCTTATTGTCAGTAGATCTGTGTGAAGATTTCAAAGCACCTCCGAATTCAACTTATGTCATGCATAAAGAAACACATTTCCCTTGTAGCTGTGGTAACAAGCACTGGAGAAGATTCATCTGAGCACCAGCTGCTTGAAAGATAACAATAATAACTGAAGAGCTGGAGGCAATATACACACACACACACACCCTGCTTTCATACCTCTGACTTCTCCTGACTTCAGTTGCTTTTCTAAATGAAAGGTTTGCATTTTTTAGGGATGTACGAAAGTCACTTACCTTTTCGAAGGGTGACATTCGCGGTGGGGGGGAGGCGCTCCATCCCTCCCCCTGAAATTCTGGCCGGGGGGGAGGCGTTCCATCCCTCCCCCCCCCGAATCCTGGCTGGCCGGCTCCGCAAATGGCGGCGGCCATAGCTGCCGCCGTTTGCGTCCCTGCAGTCAGCCATGATAGGCTACGTAAATGTTTACATAGCCTATCATGGCTGATTTAAAAAAAAAAACACGCACGTACGCAAATGGCACGCCCATGGCCGCCGCCATTTGCGTTCCTCATTTTGGCACGTCTTAGTCTACGTAAACATTTACGTAGACTAAGATGGCGAAAACAAGGGGAACGCAAATAACGTAGACGCTACGCTATTTGCGTTCCCCTTATTTTCGCCGTCTTAGTCTACGTAAATGTTTACGTAGACTAAGACGTGCCAAAATAAGGAATGCAAATGGCGGTGCCCATTGGCACCGCCATTTGCGTACGCGTGGGTTTTTTTTTCTTTTAAATCAGCCGTGATAGGCTACGTAAACATTTACGTAGCCTATCACGGTGTTTTTTAAAAATCTAGCCATGATAGGCTACGTAAATCTTTACATAGCCTGACATATTTTTTTTGTTTTCTTTTGTTTTTTTACTGGAAATGGCGGCGGTGGGGTCAGAAGACCGGCTGCCACAGCCGCTGCCACCAAACCGCCGCCGAACCGCTGCTGAACCGCTGCCGGAGCCACCGCCGCCGCCACCAGGAACATTCACCCAAGGTAAGTCCCATCCCGGGGGGGGCAGACCGTTCCACCACCGATTTCGGGGGGCCGAATGCACTGGCATTCAGCCTCCCTGAGATTCGTGGCAAAATTCTCTGACATCCCTACCATTTTTATTTGTGCATGGTGGCCTTAAAAACTCTGAAACCAAAGATACCTTGGCTTTATTATTATACATCACTTTGTGCCTTTTTTAAAGATTTCTGTTGCTGGGAAATCCATTTCTTTTTGGCTCAATGGAGTTCTGTGGCATGCCTGACTTGGTTTGCGTTTGTGGGCCAAGCTGCGGCTTTCCCCCCAAACTCCAGGAAATTTTTGTATATTTTTCTGTGATAAGTCGTCATTTGAGCAAATAGAGATTTGCGCAAATCACCACCAAGATTTATGCAAATTTGCATGATTTCCTCAAACTGAAGCAAAAATGTGTGCAAATTTGCACAAAATTTAGCCATAATTTGTGCAAATTAAAAACCACAGAAAATCTGCATACTGTCCCAGCTCTCTGCAGACTGAGTCTGACTCCACAGTGGAAAATGGACCAAATCCAGGGGGCAAACCTGTCAGGGTGCCCCTCTGCCTACTGAATCCTCCAATAGCCAGAATCAACACTCAGACAAAAGGGCTGCTTTCCATTCATCCTAATGAAGCATACAGATGCTAATTGCCTGAGACTCAGAGGAACTACAAAGGAACAGCCATCTAGGGGTTTCTAAGGGTTAGGATGTCAGTTGATCTCCGTTTGGGGAAAACGCAGCAACTCTTTGAACTTAAGGGCTGGGAGGGGAAGATCTCCCCCTCTCCCGTGATGCTTCTGGGCATAGCTGTTGATGCCAAGCCAATTGGGCTGAGCACCTAAGCTCGGCTCCTGCAATCTCTTGCTTGTGTCTGTGCCTGCACCTTGCATCTAAAAGCTCAAGTTGTCTCTCCCTCTCCATGCCTGGGTCACTGTCGCTCCTAGGGATGTGAGCAGGGGGGGCTCCCCCTCTAGCTGTGCCTCTGAAGTCTGAGAGAGTTCCTCCCCCATGAATTGTATCTCCTCCTCAGAATCAGAGCTGCCTTGGGACTCTATGGGCTCAGATACAACCCTGTCATCATTGCCGCTCCCATGAGGCCTCCCTCTTGCTCCCCCCCTGGGGCCCTGGGCTTGTGGGGGTATTATTGGTGGAAGCATCTCAGCAGCAAAGGGGCATGCACATGTTCAGTGGGTTCCCAGGAGCATTCATCTGGGCCATACCCCTTCCAGTCCACCAAGTATTGTAGGCACCCACAGGAAAGGCGTGAGGCCAGGATGTCAGCGACTTCAAACTCCTCCTCCCCCCCACTAGTACCAGAGGCTTGGTGGTGCAGACTGAGCAATAGGGATTGCCAGAGACCAGTGGGGAAAGCAAGGAACAATGAAAAACAGGATACCCCTTCATAGAGGGGGGAAGAGCTAGGCAAAAAGTGACAGGGTTAATCTGGGCCATAATCTGGAAAGGACCCATCTGACGGGCTGCAAGCTTCTTTGTGGGTGAGTGAGAGGAGAGGTATCGGGTGGACAACCAAACCCAGTCCTCCATCTGCAGGGCCGGGCCTGGCTGGCAACGCCGGTCTGCAGTTTCTTTGTATGCTGCTTTCACTTGTTCAATGGAGTCCTGTAAAAGGTGGTGCACCAAGCGCATCTCCTCTAAAAACTCATGGGCTGCGGGTACTGAGGCCGGACCAAGCGAGGAGGGGAATCCCTTGGGATGGTACCCAAAATTGGCAAATTAAGGGGTTTGGTGGGTTGAGGCATGACATACATTGTTGTAAGCAAATTCTGCCAGAGGCAGCAAGGAAACCCAGTCGTCTTGTTAGTAGTTTAAGTAACAGCATAAGTATTGTTCTAGAATTGCATTGGTGCGTTCGGTCCGACCATCTGTCTGTGGGTGGTGAGCAGAGGAAAGCTTTAGCATCACATTGAGTAGCCCAAGCAACTCCCACCAGAAATGAGCTGTGAATTGGGCCCCCCGATCCGAAATAAGTCCCTCCAGCCATCTATGGAGCTGGAAAACATGTGACAAAAAGAGCTCTGCCATCTCCCTGGCTGTGGGCTGCCCGGAGCATGGGATGAAGTGAGCCATCTTAGAAAATAAATCCACTACCACCAGAATGGTGGTCTTATCTTGGGAGCGAGGCAAGTCGGTGATGAAGTCGAGGGAGAGCAGCTTCCAAGGGCCTGAGGAGGTAAGCAGGGAGTGACGTAAGCCCATGGGTTTGCCCGAGGGGCCTTTTGCCCCGCTGACAGGTCATGCAGGAGCCTTTTAAAAGCCTTTTAAGCTCTTTGAAAGACTGTTGGGCAGAGGCAGTCCAATGAAAAGGGGATTTTCTGCCTTTAAGGAGCTATTTACGTTGCCCTTATTTTCGCCATAGTCTACGTAAAGATTTACGTAGACTACAGTGACCAAATAAGGAATGGGAATGGCGGCTCCCTATGGGGGCCACCATTATCCATACGCGCTTTTTTTTTTTTTTTTTAAGTCACCCGTGATAGGCTACATGACGATTTACGTAGCCTATCACGGCTGACTTTGCAAATCTAGCCGTGATAGGCTACGTTAATCGTCATGTAGCCTATCACGGGGGCGTTTTTTTGTTTTTGTTTTTCTTGGAATGGTGGCGGCGGCAGCCGGTCGAAAGACCGGCTGCCGCTCCCGCCCCGGAGGAAGACCAGCCGAACCGCCGTCCGGACCCGCCGCCGGGAGGGACATTCGCCAAAGGTAAGTCCCGTCCCGGGGGGGTGCGGGGGGCGCGGGGGTGTGGAGAATTTCTCCCCGAAACATGTTCGGGGGGCCGAACACATTGGCACTCGGCCCCCCAAAGTTTCGGGGAGAAATTCTCCGCCAACCCTAAGCCTATCACGGGGCTTTTTTTTTTTTTCTTTTGAAGTTCGCGGCCGGGGAGACAGGGTGCTTCTCCCCGGCCTGAATTTTGGCCTTGCGAGGCGGGAAGCCTCCCCCCCAGCCTGAATTTCGGCTGGGCGAGGCAGGAAGCCTCCCCCCCCGGCCTGAACTTCGGGGGGAGAAGCGAAGCGCCTCCCCGCCACCGCGAAGCAAGCTGCGAGACCAGGTAAGTGACTTTCTTACATCCCTAATCTCCGCGGAGCGGAGCTGATCAGAGAGAATTTGGGGGGGAGGGACGGAGTGCCTCCCCCCCAACGTGAATGTCACCCTTCAAAAAGGTAAGTGACTTTTGTACATCCCTACTGAATATGAAGAAACGTGTGAATATATTTTTATTTATTTATTTTATTTACAATATTTGTATAACGGTAACATCTAAACAGATTCCAGAGTGGTGAAAAACAAGAGATATAATGAACAAGAGATAAAAAGACTAAAACGTGATACTAAAATTATTCTTTAAAGAACAGAGTGCCAATAAAACCAAGGCTGGTTAACCAAGAAAGGCTTCCTGGAAAAGAGCTGTTTTTGGGAGGCTTCAAAAACAACCCAGTGTTGGTGTCTGCCTGGCATCCAGAGGCAGGGAATGCCATAAGAGAGGAGCCACCACACTGAAGGCTCTTCACTGGTTGGACTCCAGTGAGGCCATAGGCCCATGCGGAACCATCAGGAGCATGCCCTCTGAGGACCTCAGTGATTGGGTAGGTTGGTAAGGGGAAGGCACTCTCTCAGGTATAATGATCCCAAGTTCTTTAAGGCTTTGTACACTAGTACCAAAACCCTAAACCTGACCTGATAGTGAATAGGCAGAGAATTTTGATAAATTCTGATCAAAAACAAACTGAAAAACATCTGCACCACTGAAATTGAATAGGCATAGCTATTCCTAGCATGGAGAGGACCATGTTATGTGTGTCTGCCATATAGCTGTTAAAGATGAGGACCCTTATTGAATACAAAGGGATTCAAACCCAGACTATTTATTTATTTATTTATTTATTTTATTTCTATACCACCCAATAGCCGAAGCTCTCTGTGTGGTTCACAAAAATTAAAACCAGAGCTAAGCACTCAAAGCCCTGGGCCTAGACAGACAAATCTGTCTATTTTTGCTTCTTCTTGCATTGGATTTTTTAAAATCTCAGGTTCTTTCCATCCAAAATATGAACAAATATGTGTATATTGAAAAATTTGTATCAAAAACAAAGTAAAACCCATCTCACCTGTCCCCATCTACAATTGCATAGCAGATTTGCACCTGCCTCTGGTGAGAGCTAATGAAAAGCTCTGTGTGCCACTTTTTTACCCTTAAAGGCAGCCTAAAAATAATTTTAAATAAATTAAATCAATAAATACATTTTGGTAACTCTTCCCTACTCTCCTTAATTGCATATTGCAATTAATTGGTTCTTTTTATGAGTTGCAAGCTTTAATTGGTTTAGTCGGCAGTTCAGCCAACTAGAGCTACTGCTGATTAACTGATGTGGGACAATTTTAATAGGAAATTCTAATCAGTAAGAGCATATTTTATTCAGTGGGCCTGAGAGTTAAGGGTAGACTTACTTATCTTTTTGAGGCCATTCTGGTAAGTAACTTAAAAAGAGGCAAAGAGAGAGAAATAGGGGAGTTGTTCTTCCTTTCTTAAGAAGTTCAAACTAAGGTAGGGATGTACGAAAGTCACTTACCTTTTCGCGGATTGATTCGCGGTGGGGGGAGGCACTCTGTCCCTCTCCCAGAATCCTTGATGGGGGGAGGCGATCCGGTCCTCCCCCCCAGAATTCTGCCCGGCCGGCTTTGCTCCGTGGTGGCTCCATGGTAAATACGTAGGTATTTACGTAGCCTATCATGGCTGGGAAAAAAAAAAACAGCGTACACAAATGGCAGCGGCTACGGCGGCCACCATTTACATTCCCTATTTTTCGCCATTCTAGCCTACATAAATATTTACGTAGGCTATTATGGCGAAAAAAAGGGGAACGCAAATAGCTTAGTGGGTACGCAAATAGCGTAGTAGCATACGCTACGCAAATAGCGTAGTAGCTACACCATTTGCATTCCTACTCTTTGCCGTGATAGGCTATGTAAGTATTTATGTAGCCTATCACAGTAAAGGCAGCCATGCAAACGATGGCCGCTACACCATTTGCGTGGCTACCTTTACCGTGATAGGCTACGTAAATACTTACGTAGCCCATCAAGGCAAAGAGCAGGGGCACAAATGGCGTAGCAGCTGCCATTTCTGCCCCTGCTCTTTGCCGTGATAGGCTATGTAAATACTTATATTGTCTATCATGGCAGCCTGGAAGGACGCAAATGGCGGCCGCTACGACGGCCGCCATTTGCGGCCGCAGCAGCCCAGCCACGGCCGGAACTCCAGCTGCGGCTGGCCCCGGACGGTGGCTCTGCGGACCTGCCGCAGAGTGGAGCAGGTCAGGGAGGATTCCAGGGGGAGGGATGGAGGACCTCCACCCCACCGTGGATGCCCCAGCACGGAACCAGGTAGGTGTTTCGTACATCCCTAGGTCTATTGGACTTCAACCCCATATTAGGCACCCAAGGCATCCCTACCTAGGGATGTATGAGAATTTCATTTCAGTTCATAGATCACCAAAAAATGCTGCACACATTGTGGCACAAAGTGGCGGCTCAGGGAAGGAGTAGGTGGGCCCACAGGGGTGGGTCCATCCATCCCTTTCCCTCAGCTGAGCTAGATATTACAGTAAGCAGGAAGCTGCTGCAGAAAATGGAATCAGAATTAAAATTAAAACAAACCATTAAAGCAGCAAATAAAACAAGTATAAAAACAAAACAGATCATAGTACAGCAGATATCTAGGGATTCTACAATGTGACGGGAACAATCAATTCATACAGCGAGCTGAAGGAATTGATCCCAAATGGGTCATAAATTTTTCAAGGGGGAGGGGGGTTATTTGTACTTTCACTCCCTCCTCAGTTTGACAACTCAACTTGTCCATGGCAGTTTACAGATTTACAGTTCATCCCTGTGCATGTATGGGTATGCTTAGCTTGGTGAAGGGGTCATTAAGAGACAATATCGTAGCCATCTTTAAATATCTGAAGGACCGTCACATATCAGGGATACTCTAGCAGCACATTTCCTGCATCGGTAGGGGATTAGACTAGATTATCTTTTAGGTCTCTTCCAATTCTATGTTCTACTCAAAAGTAAGCCCCATTGAGTTCAGTGCACTTTACTCCCAGGTAAAAGAGCATACGACTGCAGCCCTAGGCTGCAGTCCTATACATCAGATGTTGGCAACCTTTGTGACACAATGTGATTTTATTTTTCCTAGTTTTTCATGTTGTCTTCCCTTATCTCCTCACATCTACATATATTTCCCTTAAATAATTAAGTTTATACCTTACTTCTAATATCTTATCAGTTGTATTAATTTCTCTCATTTCTTAAAGCCACTCTTACTTGATTTTTGTCAATAAAGATTGCTTCTTTCTATAAGTTCTCCTTCTGCTCCTAGTTAACAACCTTGTAGACTTCAGGTGCCACAGTGTACTTTGTTCTCTTTTGCAATGTAACTAGGGATATACGAAACTCACTTACCTTTGCTCCATCCCTCCCTGCGGAATCCTCAACGGGGGGGAGGTGATCCTGTCCTCCTCCTGGAATCCTCGATGGCTGGCTCTGCTCCGCGGCCAGGCCACGGAGCAGACGGCCTGGTGCGGATGCAAATGGCGGCCACTGTAGCGGCCGTCATTTGCGTCCAGCTAGACAGCTGTGATAGGCTATGTAAGAATTTACATAACCTATCACGGCTAACTTCAAAAAAACACAAACCCACACAGCGTACGCAAATGGCAGCAGCTACGGCGGCTGCCATTTGCGTTCCCTATTTTTCGCTGACTTATCTTACGTAAATATTTACGTAGACTATTACGGCAAAAAATAAAGGAATGCAAATAGCGTCCACTACGCTATTTGCGTTCCCCTTTTTTTCCGCTGTTTTATCTTATGTAAATATTTACGTAAGATAAGTCGGAGAAATAGAGGGAACGCAAATGGTGGCTGCCATAGCCGCCGCCATTTGCGTACGCTGCGTGGTTTTGTTTTGTTTTTTGACATTAGTCGTGATAGGCAATGTAAATTCTTATGTAGCCTATCATGGTCCAAGGATGGCAATGGCAGCAGCAGCAGCCCTGCCATGGCCAGCCAGGAGACCAGCCAGCACCACCGCAAATGGCGTCCCTGCGTTAGCCATGATAGGCTACATAAGTATTTATGTAGCCTATCACAGCTATATGGACGAAGCTAATGGCGGCCGCAGACGTGGCCACCATTCGCTATGCATTTGCATTCGGTCTCATCGAGATCCATGGTGGAATTCTCCGCCATGCCTACCTATAGCCCCTTAAGCCTCAGAGAAGGGCACAACTTCTTGAGGATTGTTAATCTTGGGCTCTTATCTAAGAGGCGTGCAACCTCTTGAGCTTCAGAGAGCCTGAAACTCTTTGAGATTTCTTTGTAACTAAGTTTGTACCTAGGAGGTGTGCAACCTCTTAAGCTTCAGAGAGTGTGCAACTCTCTGGGGAGGTTCTACTTTTGCTTATTTCTTTTATTTAAATAAATCTCCTTCTCTTTCATCCACATTGGTTGTGTGTGTGTTCTTCTCCCCCTCATAAGATCCCAAATGTCTTAGCCTGATCAACTGAGTGGTCCTGGGTAAATTGAAATCCATATTTCACATTTGTTCTATCAAGAGATGCCCTTGAAGGTAATCTCTTGAGGGGCTCAGATTAGGGGTGAGTGGGGCTGAAGCCAATGGTGGGCAGAGCCAGAGCAAAAAGTGGGTATCTCACCCCATTTCTCTTTCGGACACCTCCATTTCTTTCCCTCTTCCTTCCCACCCAGCAGTCTGCCAGGGTAGGTCTGAACTGATAGCATGCAGAGGTCTTTTGAAATTCAGCTGAGGGCAACATAAAATTAAGCTACAGCCCTATCAGGGTTCCACCATTGACTTGAGCAACTCCTTAAGGATCTCTTGCCTCCTTAAGAGTCCCATCTTCCTTCTTTTACCTTCCCCTTTCCAATAAGGTGTGGTTCAGGCTGTAGATGTGGGGTGACTGTCACTCTAGGCACAGAGTTTAACCTCACCAATTTACTGGTAAATTAAAGCAAGCAAATCAAAACTAAAGGCATTTACGCAATAGAGTGATACAAAAGGACTTAAGAAAAAATAAACGTTGTGAAACACAAGTTCCTTTATCCTAGCTGTACTTAGACTTCTCCAAGCTGCTTCTTCCTGCTCCTTCTTCAGGCTCTGGTCTCCCCGACTCTGCCTCTACTGGCTCTCTTGGTGTTTTTATATACCCTCCTTCATCAAAACTGAAAGTACTGTTTCAAACCTAAAGAGATGAAATTCAACTGGGGAAATGAAAATGAAACTTAACCGGGGAACTGAAACTACTTCTCTCAGGGATACCCACTCCCAACAAAAAAACTCCAAGCCCCTAGGCCTGACCTTTTTCTTTTCCTTTCCTCTGTAGGCCTCAAACCTTCACAGGCCCATATGTAGGGATGTCAGACAATTCCACCATGGATCTCAGTGAGGCCAAATGCCAGTGCATTCGGCCCCCCGAAATCCATGGCAGAACGAAGCCCACCGCCTCACCACCCTGTAAAAGGCGCACGAAATGGAGCACTTACCTGGTGCTGTTTGCGTTGCTTTGCGAATGGCGGCCGCATCTGCGGCCGCCATTCGCTTCCCCATTTTTGCCATGATAGGCTATGTAAATACTTATGTAGCCTATCACAGCTAGCGCAGGGACGCCATTTGTGTCCCTGCAGAGGCTGTGATAGGCTACGTAAATATTTACGTAGCCTATCACAGCAAAAAAAGGAAACACAAATGGCGGCCACCGTAGCTGCCGCCATTTGCGTCTGCAGGCTCCGCATGCCTGCGAATGCACCTGGGTGGTGGCTTCGCGGAGTTGCCGCAGAACGGAGCTGGCCAGGTTAGGATTTTGTAAAAAGGTAAGTGACTTTCTCACAACCCATATGCAGCTGTAAGGACACAGGTTACTAGGGTTGGTGCAGGAGGAGGGGGTGGAGTTCAACAGACTCCCCCTCGTCTGGCCTCCTGGACCCTGTTCTCTGGGCTGCACAGGCCTCGCTTCCCCACTTAGCCACTGGCAGGAAGCACTGCAGGGCTGCCCATCCCCTCACTGAGCCGCAATTGAGCACACACTCACGGCTCGGTTAGTTCCGCATATATAAAGTTAAGTGTATGGTTGCCTTAAAGGGGCAATGACTCAAGATTACAGCATAAAGGACCCTTTATGTCTGTAATCTTGAGCCACTGACACTTTAAGGCAGCCATAGACTAAACATTACATGTGTGGAATAACCCGAGCAGCGATTTCTGCACACAACTGCGGCTCAGTAAGATGTCAGGCAGATTCGCGGCACTTCTGGGGCAATCGCTGAGCTGTCCTGAAACTCCTGCAACACTAGAGATGGCGGAGAATTCTTCCATGGATTCCAGTGAGAATTCTGCCACAGATTCCCTCAGAATCCGTGGCGGAACGGCCTCCTGCCCCCCCGCCCCCCGGGGAATCCCCCCAGGACGGGACTTACCTGGGGCGGATGCGACGGCGGCTCTGGCGACGGTGGCTGGTCTCCTGGCCAGCCGTGGCAGGGCTACTGCCACTGCCATTGCCATCCTTGCACTGTGATAGGCTATGTAAGAATTTATGTAGCCTATCACGGCTAATGTAAAAAAAAAAAACGCAGCGTACGCAAATGGCGGCAGCTACGGCGGCTGCCATTTGTGTGGCCTATTTTTCGCTGACTTATCTTACGTAAATATTTACGTAAGATAAAATGGCGAAAAAAAAGGGAACGCAAATAGCGTAGTGGGCGCTATTTGAGTTCCTTTTTGATTCACCGTTTTAGCCTATGTAAATATTTACATAGGCTAGAACGGCAAAAAATAAAGGAACGCAAATAGTGTCCACTATGCTATTTGCGTTCCCCTTTTTTTTCACCGTTTTATCTTACGTAAATATTTACATAAGATAAGTCGGCGAAAAATAGGCCACGCAAATGGCGGCCGCCATAGCCACCACCATTTGCGTACACTGCGTTTTTTCCCCCTTTACATTAGCCATGATAGGCTATGTAAATTCCTACGTAGCCTATCATGGCTGTCTAGCTGGACGCAAATGGCGACCGCTATGGCGGCTGCCATTTGCATCCGCACCAGGCCATCCGCGGCCTGGCCGCGGAGCCAGCCATCGAGGATTCCGGGGGGGAGGACCGGTTCCCCTCCCCTGCCCCTGTCGAGGATTCTGTGAGGAGGGACAGAGCAAAGGTAAGTGAGTTTCATATATCCCTATCAGCAGCACATCTTGCATGGTGTATGCCCCTGCAGTGGGCTTCCAGAATTTAGTGGTGCCGAGATAATGATAAGCCAGATCCAGGTTTGCTTATTATAAGGAGACTTTATTGAGTACTTGCAGCACACAAGCGTACCCAATGGTTGGATCAGACAGCTTCTCTGAACCCAGAGCCAAGGGGTAAGATGGGTTTTATACTGTACATGTTAGCAGTGAGGCAGCATGACAGCAGCAAGAGTTAATTAGCATTCATCTGCAACTTTCCCAGCATAGACTAGCAGTGCTTGGTGAGGAGGAAAGCAATCAGAACTTTCCCAGCACAGACACCTATAGCTTAGCACAAACAGAGCTCCACTCCCCAGGTGCATCCTAGGCCCTGATAAGAGAAACGGTTCAGAGCTCATTAGCATGGAATGTGGTGGTGGTGATATCGACCTTTGATTCATCTTACCAGCCAAGAGGCCCACTAGCAAGGAAATTGCACTTAATAATGAACCAAAGCAGAAAGCATTATAGGTCTCTATGCCCCTCTAAAACTACTGGTGACTTGGTTACAGGTAGGGGTGCACGAAAGCCACTTACCTGGTCTCGCAGCTTGCTTCGCGGTGGGGGGGAGGCGCTTCGCTTCTCCCCCCGAAGTTCAGGCCGAGGGGGGGAGGCTTCCCGCCTCGCCCAGCCGAAATTCAGGCCGGGGGGGAGGCTTCCCGCCTCGCCCAGCCGAAATTCAGGCCGGGGAGGAGGCGCCTCGCCTCGCCCGGCCGCGAAATAAAAAGTTAAAAAAAAATGCCCCCGTGATAGGCTATGTGATGATTAACGTAGCCTATCACGGCTAGATCTGCAAAGTCAGCCGTGATAGGCTACATCAATCGTCACGTAGCCTATCACGGGTGACTTAAAAAAAAAAAAAGCGCGTACGCAAATGGCGGCCCCCATAGGGAGCCACCATTCGCGTTCCTTATTTGGTCGCTGTAGTCTACGTAAATCTTTACGTAGACTACAGCGACCAAATAAGGAACGTGAATGGCGGCTCCCTATGGGGGCCGCCACTAGCCATACGCGCTTTTTTTTTTTTTAAAGTCACCCGTGATAGGCTACGTGACGATTTACGTAGCCTATCACAGCTGACTTTGCAAATCTAGCCATGATAGGCTACGTTAATCGTCACGTAGCCTATCACGGGGGGGGGTTACTTTTATTGGAATGGCGGCGGTGGCAGCCAGTCAAAAGACCGGCTGCCGCCTCTGCCCCTGTCGAAGACTTGACGAACCGCCACCGGGACCCGCTGCCGGGAGGGACATTCGGGAAAGGTAAGTCCCGTCCCGGGGGGGGGTGCGGGGGGTGGGGGGGTGGAGAATTTCTCCCCGAAACTACTTCGGGGGGCCGAACACGTTGGCACTCGGCCCCCCGAAGTTTCAGGGAGAAATTCTCCCCCATCCCTAGTTACAGGCCTGGGGCCATTACACTTGGGCGGGCAGTGAGAACGGCTTGTCCTCCACCCAAAGGAAGCAGACAGAGGTGCGTCCATCCATCCCTATAGGTTGCTCACCCCTGTACATGTACCTGGGGTTAGGTCCCATTGAACTCAGTGGGGCTTACTTCTGAGCAGACATGTATGCACTGTTTGTGTAAGGTCTAGTCTGTCCCTGACTGGTAGCTTTTGTTTATTCAATTATATAGGAACTTACACTTCCTTCAATACTTCAAAAATGTAGACATGAGGGTTGCTAATATGTAGATGTCTTTAAATTGAATCCATTAGTGAAGCAATTAATCAGTTAAAGGCAGACAGTCAAATAAAGATTATTTAATTGGCTGACAGCCCTTTCTTTTTTCTTCTCTAAAGTAAACATCCTTTATTCTTCTTCCCCTTTTGTAGCATCCTACAAAGTCAAGTACTGGTCATGCAATATAACTTTTATGGAATGATCCCGAGGCTTTGATAGAAATACATTTTCACTGCTTCTTTCATTGTCCTTCATTTTCAGCAACTCATTTGCCTTCACTTTTAAAACAGAACATGAAATGGGAATGGTGTATCCTTTTATTTCCATTAATTGGCTTGGAGATCATCCATTTCTTTTAATAATGTCCTAGTATCCAGTATACCGGAATATGCCACACAGCTTTAAGATTATGAGGCCTCCAAAGGCCACTCTACATAAATTACCCTCACACCATTTGGTGCAGTGCGAGGAAGCCATTGAAAGATATTACCCCTCTCCAGTCTTGTGAATCTATTAAGGGAAACAACCATGTGGAGTTGACTACAGTCCTACGGCAGTGCTGCTTGGAAGACCTCATGGTGGGAGGCATGGTATTGCCATTTGGCTCCACTTTACCCAGGCAGGGCAGAGTTGAAGTATATTAGCACTGAGATGTGAAATTAGCAGACACCACCTGTTCAGATGTCATTTGAAAGAGATGCTGGAATACAAGACTGTAATGAAGGGAATAGCAATTGGGGAATATATTTTGCCTCAAACAGCTGCCCGTTCAGTCCACCTACCATACTGGTGGATATTCAATATAGCTTCGGGAAAATGTAGGGTTAGCTAATGCATTGGTCCTGGAGTATCTGAAGGCCATTTAGGCTACTTTAGAAACAAAATGTGCAATGAACAAGGTAGCTTATGCCAGGGAGTCTTGCCATTAATTACATTTTCCCCCACCTTCCTTCTAAGTAGCTTAGGACAGTGTACATGATCCTCCCTCCCCAATTTTATCATCACAACAACCCTGTGAGGTGGGTTAGATATAGAGACTGTGACAGTCCCAAGATCACCCACGGAGTTTAATGGATGAGTGGGGAACCCTGCTCTCCTCAGTCCCCAAGCAGCACTCTAACCACTCCACCCCAATGTCTTTCTACCCTATGCTGGCAGTTTAAAGACAGTGTGCCTTGGTACCAGAATTGATGTATATCCAGCAAGCCAGCTGGAATTAAACCTAGGTTAGATAAAGACGAGTGCCAATTTGTATTTCTCATTTCTGAGCAGACTCAATTCTAACATCATTCCATGAGAAAATTGACTCCAAATGAGTAGGGCATCCTAGTCTATTAAGAACCTATCATCAGTGTTCAAGGGACAAAAAAAGAATCATGAATCCTTATTAAAAATGCAGAAGGGCTTTAAGAACAAATGTCACCTTTCTATGTATTATCATAATTGTTAAATAATGACCGAAAGAGATTTGTTTCCAATTTTCCTAATATTCATGAAGCCAGACTTAATGAGATGGTTCATCCAAAGGGTCATGATCCATTGCCACACTCATTGTCGGATGCTCTTTTTCTCCTTCTTCAAATTAATGACACAGCAGTTCACAGTTGCCAATTGAAGAGCTCGTGCTACTAATGCCTGATCCATCTGCCCCTAAGTCAGGGGCATGACACTTGAGGAGCGGTTTGAAGGCATATGATGTGACAACTTTGCTGAAGAACATTTGAGCACAGGGCTGGATGCACCTGATCTCGTCTGAGCTCGGAAGCTAAGCAGGGTCAGCCCTGGTTAGTACTTGGATGGGAGACCGCCTGGGAATCAGGGCTCCTGCATTGAGCAGGGGGGTTGGACTCGATGGTCTTGTAGGCCCCTTCCAACCCTGTGGGTCTATGTCTATTTGGAACTGATCAGTACTTGGATGGGAGATTGTTCAGTCGAGATGACAGTCAGTCATGGATCATTTTCAATAAGAGAATGCATATAGATAAAGGTGCAGGAACAGGCTATTAATGTATGCCTCTGCCATTGCAAAAGCAGTATTTTAAACATCACACTGAGCCAACAGTAGACACAGATGAATTTGAGTGTGTCATTTTCTATAACATTCTCATTTTTTCAAGCACAAGCTAGTTCCATCCCATTTCTGCATCAGTATGTCAATGTGTGTGCGTGCGCGTTTTTATTCTACACAAAAATCATGTATACAGTCCCTAATATATATCGTTTGTATGCTATTTTCCCTACTGTATGCATTTGCGTACACAATTTTCCCTAATGACTTTCTTTGGGAGAGAAATGGGCAGAAAGCAACTCTGTTGTTTCTCCTGGACCTCTTGATGGCTTTTGAGACTGTTGACTAGGGATGGGCAAACCCCCGACATCCAGTCAGGGCGCATCCACCGTGGGGAAATCCAGGCCACTTAGGGTCCCGTGAATTTCCACAGAACCCTGGGGCATCTGCCAGATTTCACATGGCAGCTCTCCAGCTTTATAAAAGGTGAGATAGGCTAGTGGAGGCTGCTGTTAGCCTATCGTGTGAAAATTACAGCCATAATTGGCGTATTTTATGTAGGGATGGTGGAGAATTTCTCCACGAATCTCCGGGAGGCCGAATACCAACGCATTCGGCCCCCTGAAATTGGTGGTGAAATTCTCCGCCACCCCCCCCCCGGGATGGGACTTACCTCGTGTGAATGTCCCTCTTGGCAGCGGGTCCCAGCGGCGGTTCTGCGGCGGTTCAGTGGAGGCGGCGGCGGCGGCAGCCAGTCTTCTGACCGGCTGCCGCAGCCGCCATTGCAAAATAAAAAAGGAAAGTAAAAAAAAAAAACACCACACACCCGTGATAGGCTACGTAACGATTTACGTAGCCTATCATGGCTAGATTTCCAAAGTCAGCCATGATAGGCTACGTAAATCGTCACGTAGCCTATCACGGGTGACTTTGGGGGGGAAAAAAGCACGTACGCAAATGGCGGCGCCCATGGGGCGCCGCCATTTGCGTTCCTTAGTTTGGCATGTCTAGTCTACGTAAAGATTTACGTAGACTACGGCGAAAATAAGGGCAACGCAAATAGCGTTCCCTTATTTTCGCCGTAGTCCACGTAAATCTTTAAGTAGACTAGACGTGCCAAACTAAGGTACGCAAATGGCGGCACCCCATGGGCGCCGCCATTTGCATACGTGCTTTTTTTTTTTCCAAAGTCACCCATGATAGGCTACGTGATAATTTACATAGCCTATCACGGCTGACTTTGGAAATCTAGCCGTGATAGGCTACGTAAATTGTTACGTAGCCTATCACGGGTGTTTGGGTTTTTTTACTTTACTTTTTTTTTCGCGGCCGGGTAGATGGGGCGCTCCTTCCTGGCCTGAATTTTGTTGGTGAGGGATTGGGCGCCTCCCCCCCCGGCCTGAATTTCGGCCGGGCGAGGCAGGGCACCTCCCCCCCCCTTGCCTGAACTTCGGGGGGAGAACCGAAGCGCCTCCCCCCCACCGCAAAGCAAGCTGCGGGACCAGGTAAGTCCCTTTTGTCCATCCCTAATTTTATGCCATTTGCAGCTGTAAAGCACTTACTTCTATCTACATTGCACCCGTTTACGGGCACAATTTAGGTAGAAGTAAATGCTTTATGTCTCCGACTGACATAGAATACGCCAATTATGGCCGTAATTTACCCATGATAGTCTAATGGCAGCCACCATTAGCCTATCTTACCTTTTATAAAGCCAGAGAGCCATCCCATGTGGAATCCAGAGGATGCACAACTAAGGAGGACCTGTCTGCTGTGGACTCCACACATTGGATTTTTGGGAATCTGGCCTCATTGTAGTCCAAAGTGGATTTATCTAGCATCCCTACTATTGAGCATGGTATCCTCATAGAATGGCTCAGTTGATTGGGAGTAGTAGGAGGCACTGTAGTTGAGTGGTTCCAGTCCTACCTACAGGGTCACTATGAGATAGTGACCCTGTAGAAGTCATCCAAGTCATTGGATGACTTCTACTTGCCTCCATGGCAGTTGTGCTATGGGGTCCTGAAAGGTTCTATCTTGCCTCCCATGATATTTAACATCTATATGAAACCATGGGGTGGGGATCATGTGGGAATATGGAGTGCAGTGTCACCAACATGCGAATGACACCCAGCTCAATCTCCATTCCATCTGAATCAAGTGTCGGAACAGTGCCTGGAAGCAGTGGTGGGCTGGATGAGGGCCAATAAACTCAAGCAAAATGCTGATAAGATGGAGGCTCTGTGAATAGGTGGTTCCTAGGTTGAGGAATTAGGTAAACAACCTGACCTGGCTGGGGTACCACTCCCCTTGATGGATCAGGTATGCAGTCTGGGAGTATTCCTTGATTCAAATCTGTCACTGGAGGCCCAGGTGGCCTCAGTGGTGAGGAGTACTTATGGCCTGCTACGGCTGGTTCACCAGCTAGAGCTCTTCCTAGACTGGGATAGCCTGGCAGCTGTAGTCCATATTCTGATAACTTTCCAACTGGAATATTGCAATGCTCTCAGGAGGTTGCTGCCCCATTACCAGCATTGAAGTAAAATTTAGCTACCACTCCAGTCAACTTTTGTACATGGAATGGAGAGAGGTGCCATTTTGTACATGGAATGGGGAGAGGTGCCATTTTGTCCTTCACCTTAAATCTCTTGGGCCAGCCCTGCTTCTGATTGAAGTGGACGAATTACATCCCTCAAATGTTTCCTGAAATTAATCCTCAGAGAACCAGTATTTATGATACCTTCAAGTCTGGTACTTTGGTATCTCAGAATTCAGGGATTTTCATGTGCAAACTCTATTTTCTGAAATGGAAAACTGAAGTGGAAGACCAAGTAGCATGATTCCCTGATACTTGATCATTACCAATTGACTGTGTAGGAGTTTTTATGACTTGGAGAATATACCCCTCCCTTAATAGTCATGTTTGATTGCAAATTTAGAAGGAAAACATTTTAATAGCCTATACAGGAGACAGTGGTCTCCTATGGCCAATAACTGGGAGAGAACATTGCAATGTGTTAGTAGTAAACATTCCTTTCTGAACAGCTGGAGAACGAAAATGTGCTTCAGAGGTTTTCACACAATTTTCTGTCCTCTCACCAGTTAGATATCTGATTTAGTGGCCTTAAAACTTTTAGGTTGCTATTTCCATGAGAGCCTAGGTATGTATCTATTCATAAGATTTTATTTTTAAACCCACCTTACACGATCAAAGGAATTTCATTGTGGATTTGGCATATCTAGTCTTTCCTTGGATTGTGCCCGTGTGTGTGTGTGTGCGCACACACACGTGGGCGTGCATGCTTAAGAATACATATGGGTGAGGGAACAAAAAAAATATATAAGAAATGTTGTTTACTCAGCTTGCGGAAAGTCTTTCCACCCAATTCTTGGGGATGTCTTTTCCACCCCACACTAGGGATGTACTAACTATGTAAAATCCACTCGTCTGTGTTTTGCGGATTGTCAGATGCCTTTTGTTCCGTCATCCACCCACAGACGGATGTGAATATTTTTTCCCCATCATGCAGAAAAATATACAAATAATTACGTATGTATTTATGTAAGTATTTACAGAATTTACCTTAGTATGTACCATTTAGCATATTGTCCCCCATTCTGTTCAACATTTCCTCAGCAAAAGCTTACGTATTTTCCTACGAATGTATATGCATAAATTTCAGGACAGTTAAAAAATCATCCGGAAGTCCACACACTCTGTGCAGCCTGAGGGGGTCGCTCCACAGAGGATTCCACAGGTCGGATTCTTAGAAATCTGAGCTCACTTTAGTTCGCCTCAAATTTCCCCAGCATCCCTACCCCACACTACAGCTTACCCAGTTCATCAAGGTGTCCTGCTTCTCTGTGTAGCATTTCCAGGGAGCCAGAGGGGCTGCTCTGGGAAGGAGCAGTCAGGGAAGCCCACTTTTCCCAGCCCAGTTGATCCAGCATAAATCTGCATCCAGTGCCTTAACTGCAGCAGCTGCCTCCTGTTACCTTTGATTTCCCCGAAAGGTTGTGGATGTTGCATTTTTAAAGCGTATTCTGTGAAAAATTGCAGGGACCACAAAAACATGCCCCCCACACACACACACATACACACACACAAATGTCCTGGAATGACACAGTGTTTGGGGGAATTCTGTGGAGGAAACAGTGATTGCGAGGAGACGGCCAACAAGAGGACTTTCACCACCACGGAAAAAGTCTCCCGCTCCCTAATGAGTGATGAATAGGTAGAGATATGTACTCATAGCCATTTGTTGCTCTTAGCATTTGTTTTGAAACAAATGAAAATTGAAATGTATAGGCTACAATTTCTCATTTGTTACAATATGAACTCACAGCCTAGTCAACATCTAAGCTCAGCATTCCATGGTAGCTATGTTTGCTCACTTATCAATCAAGGGAGTGTTTTTAACTCAAGAATCACAGAGGCAGTGAATTTTCTGCATAAACAGAAGCAAATCTGCCCTCATGCAAAAAGGGGGCATCTCCAAGAAAACAGACACAAATGAATGGGGGAAAATAATAATGACGGCTGAGAAAACTCAAGATGGTCTAGAAAGCATCTGTGTGTGTGTGTGTGCATGGAAGTATATTGTTGTTGTTCAGTCGTGTCCGGCTCTTCGTGACCCCATGGACCATAGCACACCAGGCCTTCCTGTCCTGCGCTCTCTCCCGGAGCGTGCTCAAGTTCATATTCATTGCATCAGTGATGCTATCTAGCCATCTCATCCTCTGCCGTCCCCTTCTCCTTTTGCCTTCAGTCTTTCCCAGCATCAGGGTCTTTTCCAGAGAGTTTTCTCTTCGCATTTGTTGTTGTTGTTCAGTCGTTCAGTCATGTCCGACTCTTCATGACCCCATGGACCATAGCACGCCAGGCCTTCCTGTCCTCCGCTCTCTCCCGGAGTGTGCTCAAGTTCATATTCATTGCATCAGTGATGCTATCTAGCCATCTCATCCTCTGCCGTCCCCTTCTCCTTTTGCCTTCAGTCTTTCCCAGCATCAGGGTCTTTTCCAGGGAGTTTTCTCTTCGCATTAGGTGGCCAAAATATTGGAGCTTCAGCTTCAGTATCTGTCCTTCCAATGAGCACTCAGGGTTGATTTCCTTTAGGATGGACTCGTATGAGTCTTCTCCAGCACCACAGTTCGAAAGCATCCATTCTTCGGCGCTCAGCCTTCCTTATAGTCCAGCTCTCACAGCCATACATTACTACTGGGAAAACCATAGCTTTGATTAGACGGACCTTTGTCGGCAAGGTGATGTCTCTGCTTCTTACTATGCTGTCTAGGTTTGCCATAGCTTTCCTCCCAAGGAGCAAGCGTCTTTTAATTTCATGGCTACAGTCACCATCTGCGGTGATCTTGGAGCCCAAGAAAATAAAATCTGTCACAGCTTCTATTTCTTCCCCTTCTATATGCCAGGAAGTGATGGGGCCAGATGCCATGATCTTAGTTTTTTTAATGTTGAGTTTCAAACCAGCTTTTGCACTCTCCTCTTTCACCCTCAACAAGAGGCTCTTTAGATCCTCTTCACTTTCTGCCATTAGGGTGGTATCATCTGCATATCGGAGGTTGTTGATAATTCTCCCAGCAATCTTAATTCCGACCTGTGATTCATCCAACCCGGCGTTTCTCATGATGTACTCTGCATATAAGTTAAATAAGCAGGGTGACAGTATGCAGCCTTGTCGTACTCCTTTCCCAATAGGACAAAGAAGGCAGGGACCTTACAGAAGCAGATGAGATTAAGAAGAGGTGGAAAGAATACACAGAAGAACTATACAGGAAAGATCTTAATGTCCCTGATAGCCATGATAGTGCGGTCACTGAACTTGAGCCGGACATCCTCGAGAGTGAAGTCAAGTGGGCCTTAGGAAGCATTAGTAACAACAAAGCTAGCGGAGATGACAGTATTCCAGCTGACCTATTTAAAATCCTAAAAGATGATGCTGTTAAAGTGCTGCACTCAATATGCCAACAAATTTGGAACACTCAACACTGGCCGCAAGACTGGAAAACGTCAGTTTACATTCCAATTCCAAAGAAGGGCAATGCCAAAGAGTGTTCAAACTACCGCACAATTGCGCTCATTTCACATGCCAGCAAGGTGATGCTCAAAATCCTACAAGCTAGGCTTCAGCAGTATGCGAACCAAGAACTACCGGAAGTACAAGCTGAGTTTCGAAGAGGCAGAGGAACTAGAGATCAAATCGCCAACATTCGCTGGATCATGGAGAAAGCAAGAGAATTCCAGAAAAACGTCTATTTCTGCTTCATTGACTACGCTAAAGCCTTTGATTGTGTGGATCACAACAAACTGTGGCAAATTCTGAAAGTGATGGGAGTACCAGACCACCTTACCTGTCTCCTGAGAAACCTGTACGAGGGTCAAGAAGCAACAGTAAGAACCAGACATGGAAGTATATATACTGGAAGAAATCAAAGGGCTAAACTGAAGATGACTGTCTGAAACCTTAAAGTGTAGTCAAACCTCATACTAGCTCTAAAAACCTCTACTGGAGCCCAAACAATGTACGTTATATAGTGTCCATGTCCATGTATCTAAATGTGGCGTGAGCAGTGGATCTGAAAATTGCGGCTTCTATTTGAAGTAAACCAGTCATGAATACCCCACCCCACCCCCAAATATGCATTGTCTTCTCAAAACCCATGTGCCTCCCTTCAGATGCCTGGGATAAGGGATATAAGGACTGTGTACAATCATCCACCCATTGATGGAACTGGTTTTTTTTTAAGTTTCTAAATTTGCACAGATCCACAAGTGCAAACATGCACAAATTCCCCCCAAATGCGCATGTTTGCACTATAGCCTATCGGGGAAGTGTGCATTTTTGGATTTAAAAAAAAAAAATGCATATTTTTCTACGACCAAATGTGCGCAAAATTTCCAAATGTTAGAAAAATGGTCCACAAATCCTCAGAATCCACCCAACAGGGGAAAAGCTGGTTCACTGCAGAATCCATGGGGCAGATTCATAAAAATCCTAACTCATTTGATTCCACTGCAGATTTCTCTGACATCCATACCTGGGATCTCTTTCTTGAGGACTGGTGGTCCGGAGTAGTGATGCATAACCTCTGACTTACAGTTGGCCTACCTCAGTTGGGCTCGATTTGACTTGGGTCTGCTTTAATGCACTCAAGATCAGGGTAATTACAAATTGAGCCTGAGGGAGTTCTTTATCACCCCCACCTCTTTCCCAAAGTTACGATGGGGAGGGGGTATGGCAACTGAGGCCCAACCCAGGTCCCTGTGCCTCTAGCTGAATTTTCTCACTAAAATTCAGTGATGCAGTGGTGGCAAAAAACAAACAAACAAAACAAAACACAATTTTGCTGTAAAACAAGGTACATCTTGTTTTAAAGCAAAATTGCTGGAAGGAATGGGTGAACAAGCAATTCTTGAGATATCCCTGACGCTCTGAACACCACTTTAATGTTTGTCTCACCTTGTTTCCCATGTTGGTTGGTGTGCTTTTCTAATTTCGGGCGAAAGGAAAACGTGTGTATTTTGAATGGGGAAAATGCACATTTTCACAAGAGCACACCAAAAATGTGCAAGGCCCCCCATAGAGTAAAGTGTAAAAATGCACATTGTTTTGAGCACGAATGCAAGTTCAGGAATTTGTGAGCATTTTCAGAGGACATGCTCATCTGCTTGCATTTGCACTTGGTGTTGCAATCATGCCATGATTTTTGAACATTAACAAAATTCTCATGCATCCCTATTGCTGGAGCGTTTTGCTGCCATGTGGCGGCAGCAGTGGGAGAGGCTGCATGAGATGAGGATCACACAAAAGGCTTGGGGGGCTGCATGCAGTCCATGGGACATATGTTGCCTACCCCTGATTTAACACAAAGAAGTATGGGGAATGTAGCTACCAAAGCTTCCTGGAACATTGGGAATTACATTTCCCATGCTTCTTGGCATTCATCACCATCTTATGCCTGAGGTCTCCATTGCCAAGTGCCATATCCAATACTATCCCTGCCCTCAAACAGTGAGAATTCTGGGGGGAAAGAAAGATATGATGTGGAGGAGAGATGGCAGCAGCAAACTCGTTCATTACAAATTAAGTCTGAAACTGAGAGGAGTTTATGCCCAATTCATGAGTGGCTTGGGAGAGGGGAACCCTTGAGTTAGGGTGAATGAGTGATGTTTCATATTGCAAGGATTCTCCAAAGATCATCTTGGAGCTCATCTTGTGCCCAATTCCCATTCGCCTTTGTGATCACTGGTCATTCTGTGCAAACGGGAAACTTGAGCAAATTGAGCAGTGATCAAACAGGAGATTTCCACAGGTTTCCCTAAATTTGCACACATTTCCTAATTTGCACAACTTCTCTCCATAGACTAAAGCAGGCATAATTCAGTCTATGGAGGAAGGAAGTTTGCATGGACTGAACTGGGAATCAGGAACGAGATGAACAGAAGCATGTGTTTGACCATTTACGAATATTTTTGGCAGACATGTGCTCATGCTTGCGCTCAAACAAGGCATGTTCACATGTTTTGCAAGCAAAAATGAAATTCTCATGCATCTTTACCTTGAGTTTACCATTATGGATCCCCAGTTGCAAGACCTGACAACATCACTAGTCTGGAGGAAGAGGAGCAAGTAGGGATGGACGAAACCTCCCCTGTCTGCCTCACATGCTGCTCGCTGAATCCCTGCTACTTACCCAACCCAGTAAGCAGTGTGGGGCAAGCCACTGGGCTGTCCAGGAGCTCTCATCTCTTCAATGAGCCTCCATTTTTGCACAAGATGGGTCTCTGTATTTTCGTAGATTTACTGTTTGCAGAGTAGATCTACACAACGGTGGCTGTAAAGGTTAATTTCTATGGCTGAAAATTCAGAGCCCCCATCTTGCCCCAAAATGGCCGCTAGCATGGACGCTGAGCGGCTGTGGTGAGTCCTGGCTAGGGATGTACGAAAGTCACTTACCTGGTCCCGCAGCTTGCTTCGCGGTGGGGGGGAGGCGCTTCGGTTCTCCCCCCAAAGTTCAGGCCGGGGGGGAGGCGCCCCGCCTCGCCCGGCCGAAATTCAGGCCGGGGAGAAGCACCCCATCTCCCCGGCCACGAAATAAAAAAGTGAATGTAAAAAAACACACACACACACGTGATAGGCTACGTAACGATTTACGTAGATTTCCAAAGTCAGCCGTGATAGGCTACGTAAATCGTTACGTAGCCTATCATGGGTGACATTGAAAAAAAAAAGAAAAAGCGCGTACGCAAATGGTGGCGCCCATGGGCGCCGCCATTTGCGTTCCTTATTTGGGCCCGGGTAGTCTACGTAAAGATTTACGTAGACTACGGCGAAAATAAGGGCAAAGCAAATAGCTGTTAGATGGGGAGCTTTATTTATATAGTGATCTTAACCCAAACAAGACATTGTTCAGACTGAAAAGTATGACTACAGTCTGAGGATTTATAGAGCCCAAGGAAACCCTTTTGGCCCCTTCTGCCACTTGACCACTTCTGAGCTTGTGGCTACAGTACCAACCTCTGTGGTACTAAGGCACCTGAATGCCAAGAGAGAATTCCATTAGCTCCCTGGTCTGGCAATCTGGCAAGGTGACCCAAGGTTGTTGGGTGCCTTGGAAGCCTACATGAAATTATTTTGGCCAGGTGCTCATAATAGAAATGCCTTGAGAACCACGGCTGAAGTCCTTACATCCTACATTGGAATGACACTTGAAGGGATTGACCTGAAGCAAGTTGGCTTCCCAGTCTCCAAGATCTATTATGTAAAGCTGTGTTAGGTAGAACCCTGCAGGTGTCATTCCAAATCACGATTTACATCAGTATGATGATTGTCTTTTGCAGAAGCACTCAACATATTAGAACACCATTCCCTGGTACTGTAAAAGCGAAATGATTTTGACATATACAATCATTAAACTATAGTTTACCTCTGGTCTGCACTAAAATAAAGAAATCTCTCCTTTTAATAATACTGCATAGGAAACATCTATTGGTAAGAACTAGGAATGGTGCAGGTGCCTGATTCCATCTGGGAATCTGGCAGAACCCCCTGCCTGCACCCTGAGCCACAATCCCCGAGCCCCTGCCACCGCTCGCCCCCTGCCCACGCTCGCCAAGCTGCCCACACTCACCTGGGTGGCTTTGTGCAATCACCCATTTTCAATTATTTGAAAAATAAAATGGTGATTGCGAAAATGCACATATTTGGAGTTTGCAAATATGTACATTTCCATGATTGCCACTTTATTTTTTAAAAAATGGCAGTCACAGAACTCGTTGAGGCTGCTTGGGTGAGTGTGGGTGACTTGGAGAACAGCGGAGAGCTCGAGGGTGGATCCAGGTACATATGAGCAGGGGCAGGGGCTGGGCAGGCACCTAGAGAACCCAGATGGGGGATAGCCTACCCATCCCCACTGAGAATCTGATTCCAGGGAGGGACTTGAACCTGGGACCTCTTGAGGAATAGGCAGGGATTCAAGCTGGGGCACTATCAGCCAGGTCTGGCTAAGGACAGGATATAGAGGAAAACCATCTGGAAACCTCCTAACAGTAACAGTCCAGAGTGGGTGAGGACTAGAACTGAGGTGAAATTTCTCAGAACAGAAGACAGTTTTCTGGGGGAAATTCAGTGAGTTTTCTTTTTCTCATCCCCCTCCTTCCCTGAAAAAGAAGGCCACTTTGCAAACTTTTGTCTGAATATTCTCCACCATTCTTTTGCATGTTTGTGCACATGCACGCGCACACACACTGACCTGGAATTATGCTAGGTCTGGGACACTGTGGACAATGCACAATGGTGGCCAGGCTGCTAATACAGTTGACAGCCATAAAATATCTTAGGAATAAAGAAAGAAGCAAAGTTATTGCCAGTGCTAATGGTGAGCCCCACCCCTGAGAAACTGCTGGAGAAATTTCCCTCCCCTGGGCAAATTCAGAACAATGCTCTCTCCTCCCAAATCTAGCCATTTGGGGGCTTGCCAGATTTCCACAGCGCCCCCAGCTCAGCCTGCATTTGTGAGCTGAGCCATGGGTTTTCCCAGGATCTGGGAACTTTGGTGTTGCTGTTTTTTAATGCAATTTCCACAGCCACAATTTCTGTAAATGTCTATTTATTGAGATGGCACCCGCCCAGCCCCTGCCCTGGTTTGCACACTCTCGGACCTGTGCTCGAGCCCCACGCCTGCGAAATGAGCCACCCGTACTCACCCAGGCCCATCCTCCTGGGCTATTTACACCTGTAATCCTGCTCATATGCGCGGTTCAAGCTGCCATTTCCCATATACGTCAATGTGCACATTTCTGCGATCGCCTCTTCTTCTTTTTTTTGCATCATGGTGATTGCGGCACAGGAGGACAAGGGCCAGTTGCGTGCTGGTGGCTTGGTGAGTGTGTGTGTGGGGGTCAAGCAGGGGCAGAGGCTTGGCAGGAATGGCTCAGGGAGCACAGGGGAAGGTGGTCTGCTGGACCCCCGCACTGCCACAGGCACCTACACCATCCCTGCTATTTATGCATTTTTTTTAAAAAAAAGACAGAAAATCTGCCAGCTGTCCTGTCTCGCTGCACACAAAGTCAGGCCAGCTGGAACTTGGAGCAGAGTCTGGGGGGCCAAGCCAATGAAAGCTCATTCAGCTCCACCCACCCACCCCAGCTGGATTCCTCTGCCACTCCTAGCTGTATCCAGGCTCTGGAACTCCCTTTCCAGGGAGGCCTATCTGTCCCCCTTTCTGAAGGTCTTTGGCTGGAAATATTTTCTCTTCAGGCCTTTAGCTGACTGAAATGTTGGATTTTTGCTCCATAGCACTCACATATATTTGTCGGCTTCAGCAGGCTGTGGGTTTCTATCTCTGTTCTTTCTTCTTGGTGTTGTGTAGGGGGCTTGTATTGCATTTGATTGTATTCTGTATGTTTTGTGATTTTAATATTGCCACCTGCCTTGGGCATCATGTATGGAGATGATGGATGCAAACTGTAAGAAATCAATCAATAAACTGTAGGGGACTCTGCTGTTCAGTACAGATGTGTGTGCTCTGAAAAGAAAAGGAAAAGACCGATAAGAGCCTTGGGCTGCAATTCTATGCCTATGTGCCTGAACTCAGTGGGGCCAGCCTTTGAGCAGGCATGTGTAGGTTTGCATAATTAATAGTTTTTGGGATCCCTCACCCTATTCTGGAATATAATCACTGGCAGAACCAGCAAATACATTAAATAAAAGACAATCAAATAGCGCTCCAAGTATTGATGTGTGACACCCACCTGAGAATTTTTGCTACACTGTGATTTTTTTTTTTTTAAAGTAGCCTCAAAATTCCTGGCAATATGTCACCTGAGCAGCACCTTCGAGATTTGCTTGAAGCACAATGTGCAGCATACTCTGAACAATTCCATTACTCTGGCTGAAATGATGTTGCCTTCCCCCACACCTCAAAATTCCATGGGAACTCCATACCCAACCACCTTCTCATAATAGAACATGGAAGCATGCAAAGATGGACTACAATTAGCCGGGCCAGGTGGAAAGCAAGAAGGGGCTCCTGAACCTTTAATAGGTGCAGGAATGGGGCAGATTAGAGAGAACTCTGTTGAACATGCAGAGAAAAGGGAGCAAGGCAGGGTGCACAGAAAGACCCATGAGTGTAGGGGAGATGGGGAAACATAGCAGCAAAGGATAGATAAAGACGGGATTTTACAGAGACACTAGTGCTATTGGGGAGAGAGAGAGAGAGAGAGAGCAGGAAGTGCTATGGGGTACTGGAAAAAGAGAAGCATGTGAGAATGGGGTGGCAGAGAGATTTGTGGATAGGGAAGCAGAGGAAGAGGTTGGCAATAGAAAAGGGGGTGATATAAGTACAGATCTCCAGCAAAGGAGATCGTTACCTTGTGGTGCTGGAGCTTGAGCACCTCAGTGACGTCATGAGCTAAACCGTGAAGGGACACCCAAGATGGGAAGGTCATGGCAGAGAGGTCAGACTAAATATGATCCCTGGGGAAGGAAACGGCAACCCACCCCAGTATTCTTGCCATGAAAACTAAATGGATCAGTACAACCAGAGATATGTCGGTATACCATCGGAAGATGGGACTCCCAGGTCGGAAAATATTCTGGAGGTGATGGACTCAACCTTGGGGGAGCTGGGGGTGGCGACGGCCGACAGGAAGTTCTGGAGTAGGCTGGTCCATGAAGTCACAAAGAGTCGGAAGCGACTGACCAAATAAACAACAACAAATAAGTACAAAAGGCAAAGCATACCCTAAGGGGCAAACTCCATGTTATGCTAATTGTGTAGCTGATGCCTATCTTATTTTTTACTAGGGATGGGGGAGAATTTCTCCCCGAAACTTCGGGGGGCCGAGTGCCAACGTATTTGGCCCCCCGAAGTAGTTTCGGGGAGAAATTCTCCGCCCCCCCGCCCCCCCCGGGATGGGACTTACCTTTCCCGAATGTCCCTCCCAGCGGCGGGTCCCGGCGGCGGTTCGGCAGGTCTTCGACAGGGGCAGGGGCGGCAGCCGGTCTTTCGACCGGCTGCTGCCGCCGCCATTCCAATAAAAGTAAAAACAAAAAAACGCCCCCATGATAGGCTACGTGACGATTAACGTAGCCTATCACAGCTAGATTTGCAAAGTCAGCCGTGATAGGCTACGTAAATCGTCACGTAGCCTATCACGGGTGACTTTAAAAAAAAAAAAAGCGCGTACGGCTAATGGCGGCCCCCATAGGGAGCCGCCATTCATGTTCCTTATTTGGTCGCTGTAGTCTACGTAAAGATTACATAGACCACAGCGAAAATAAGGGCAATGCTATTTGCGTTGCCCTTATTTTCACCATAGTCTATGTAAAGATTTACGTAGACTACAGCGACCAAATAAGGAACGCGAATGGCGGCTCCCTATGGGGGCCGCCATTTGCGTACGTGCTTTTTTTTTTTTTAAAGTCACCCGTGATAGGCTACGTGACGATTAACGTAGCCTATCACGGCTGACTTTGCAGATCTAGCCGTGATAGGCTACGTAAATCGTCACGTAGCCTATCACGGGGGCGTTTTTGTTTTTGTTTTAACTTTTTATTTTGCTGCCGGGCAAGGCGAGGCGCCTCCCCCCCGGCCTGAATTTCGGCCAGGTGAGGAGGGAAGCCTCCCCCCCTGGCCTGAACTTCGGGGGGAGCAGCAAAGCGCCTCCCCCCACTGCGAAAAGCTGCGAGACCAGGTAAGTGACTTTCGTGCACCCCTATTTTTTACAAGTGTTGTGCCGAATACTTCCCCTTATTTTGGGGAACGTTTTCTCTCTCTGCAGAAGAGGCATTGTTTTTCTGTTTCTTTTGCAGGGAGGGGGAGAATTTCAGAGAAGTTTCTCCCTGGGGAGGGGGACAGGGTTTCCACTGCCTTTTTTCCCCCCTTTAAAGTGTAGGAGATTCTTCTGGGCTCTTCTGTCTATGCTTTATTTTTTTAAAAAAAAACACCCCTGCACTTGCAGGACCCACCCCAGAACACTTCTCCAGCCAGGAGTTCTTCCTGAACGCCTATCAGAGAGGGCAAGGTCACATGGTTTCCTGGGAGTTCAGAAAGAACTGCCAGGCTAGAGAGAAGTCTTGGGTTCCTGCAAGTGCAAGGGGGTGTTAAAAAAAAAAAAAAAAGGAATAAGACCCCTCAAGAATTGCCTACAGTTAAAAACATATGTGGAAACCCTGTCTCCCTCCCTGTCTCCCTCCCCCAGAGATCTCCAAAACTCTCACCTCTCCCAGCCTCTTTCACCAGAGCTTTCACCACACACACACTACCCAAAATGGAAGAATCGAAATTTTCAGCATAGCGCTATTTTTTACTTTTGTGTAGGCATCTATGGCCCCGAATCAGATCAGGACCATGGTGCTCTGGGAGGGTAGGCTTAAACTTTCCACCCCTCTGAAATCCCCCCCTCCCAGTCCAAACATACACACAGGAAGGGTTAAAAAAAGGGGGGAAAGTCTCAATTTACTCCAATAGATATGTTTTTCCTCTTTTTTTAACCTCCGGGGGGGGGGGGGTATGGTGGAATCTTAGGGAAAAGGTTGGATGGGAGGTTTAACCTTGTCTTCCTGGAGTGCCATGGTCCTTATCCAAAGTGCAGCTGCATGTGCTTACACGAAAGTAAAAAAAATAAGACAAACCTCAGCTACACAATTAGCTAATGTCCAATTTGGACCTAAGGGGTGTGGAGAGACAATGCTATGGAATACAGGCATGCAGAGAGAAAAGGGGGGGCATAAGAGAGAGAGATTGAAAGAGGGGTGCAGAGAGAGAAGATAGAGCATGCCATGAGCATGCCATGAGGTGGTAGGAGTAGCAGAAAACTCACCATCACAGAGAATGACCTGGTTCACACATTACAAGAAGCCATCATTGGGGAATATCCCTGTATGTGGGGCTTCTCAGTACTAGGGGTGTACAAAACCCCATTACCTGGACTCCATTGGGGTCCACAGGGGTGGGGAGGCGATCCATCCCTCCCCACCAGATTCCTCGCTGGCCGGCTTCGCTCCACAGTGAGTCCACGGAGCCGCCAGCCGGTTCCGAAGTGCCAGCGATATGGCCACCATTGCCATATCACTGGTGGGCCAGATTGACTACAGCCACAAATGGCATCCCAGATGCCATTTGCGACCGTAAATGCCTTAGTTTAAGGTAAATGCAGCCATAAATGGCTGCATTTACCTTACACTGAGGCCTTTACGGCTGCGAATGATGTCCTGGAAACCATTTGCATCCGTGCTTTTAATTAATGCAATAGGCTACGCAGATATCATGTAAAAGCAGGGATTCTTTTGAATCCGGCCTCACTGGGGTCCGTGGAATATTTCTCCCCCATCCCTACTCAGTACAGTCACAGCTGACATTTTCAATATTCAAGCCACCACATGGGCACACTGCAGCTTGTTGTTGCAGGCACACCCAGTGAGAGTGGGTTGTTCATGTACATGGAAAGCCACCCAGAACTAGGGATGTACGAAAGTCACTTACCTTTTCGCAGCTTGGATTTGCGGTGGGGGGGGAGGTGCTCCATCCTTCCTCCCGGAATCCTCCCTGGGCTGGCTCTGCTCCACGGTGGCTCCGCAAAGCCGCCGGCCAGGGCCATCCGCAGCCGGAGTTCCGGTCATGGCTGGCTGCTGTGGACGCAAATGGTGGCCACCGTAGCAGCCGCCATTTGCGTCCTGCCAGGCTGCCATGATAGGCTACATAAGTATTTATGTAGCCTATCACGGCAAAGAGCAGGGGAGCAAACGGTGGCCGCTATGCCGTTTGCGCCACTGCTCTTTCCGTGATAGGCTACATAAGTATTTATGTAGCCTAACACGGTAAAGGCAGCTACGCAAATGGTGTAGTGGCCGCTGTTTGCGTCCCTGCTCTTTGCCGTGATAGGCTACGTAAATACTTACATAGCCTATCATGGCAGCTTGGCAGGACGCAAATGGCGGCCACAGCAGCCGGCTGAAAGACCAGCTGCTGCCGCCGCCGGCAGAACCCCAGGTAAGTTTTGTTCCGGGGGGATTCTGCAGTGTGGCGGGGGGTGGGAGGCCATTCCGCCAGGGATTTTGGGGGGCCGAATGCCAGTGCATTCAGCCTCACTGAAATCCATGGCGGAATTCTCCACCATCGCTACCCAGAACCCACAGTCTGTTTCAGAGTTGTGTGTGGCTTGTCAAGCACTCCAACAACCCACCCTCACCAGGTTCTCATGTAATGACAAGCTGTGGTGCACCCCCGCCATGGCTTGAATATTCAAAATGGCAGCCACCACTCAACTAAGAAACCCTATAGGGAAATTCCCCCTGGTGTCTCCTCATTATGTGCAAACTGGGCAAATGAGTTAACAAGAAAACACCAAATTAAAAAGCTGGAACAAAATTAATGTGGCCTTCTTGAGTTAGCACCACAAACTCTAAAAGTGATTGGAGTTGTGGCACCTCTGGCATAGGTCATAAGACGGACTGTCACTTTCCAACTATGTCCTTACAAAACTTTAGCTCTGTCCTTTGTCATCTCAGTTTTATCAATGAGTTGAGCTTCATCAATGCATCTATTTTAAATCAAGATAAGAAACTGTGTGGGTGATTGAGGAGAAGGCAAGGAAGGGCATTGATTAAAATTATTGTCTCTACACTCCCCTAACTTGGCTAAATCTAAATTTTTTTTCTGATGCATGTGGATGCACACCAGCCTTTCTTCAATCTTATGTAGACCTCCCTACCCATTGCCCAACAAACATTTGTTGTGTTCAGTATTAAAGAGATGCTGGATTATGCACATGCTCTAATCAATGTAAGGAGACACTTTGGATACAAATGCCTATCCTTCCTAAATGGCACTCACTAAATCTTTGATTTAGCTGTCCTTCAAAAGCAGAGGATCATTTTGCCAGGGCTATTAGGTGTCTCAGGAAGGAAACAAAGATTTATAAAAGGCAAAACTTGGATCTCCTCCATCAGAACCAGAGTGGCGCACTGAATAGGGTGTTGAATTAGGATTGGGGAGACCTGTCTTTGCTATTCAGGCATGAAGGGGAACTTGGGCCCATCAGCCTCTCTCTCACAGCCTATCCAATGTCACAGGGTTATTGATTATTTATTTATGTATATTGAGAGCACGTGCGGTGTCATGGTTAGAGTGTTGGTCTGGGACTCAGGTGTCCCGGATTCAAGTTACCACTTTGGACCACTCACTGGCTCTCAGCCTAACCTACTTAACAGGGTTGTTGTGAGGATAAAATGATGAGCAGGAAGACCGTGTAAGCCACATTGGGTTCCTTGCAAGAGGAAGACAGCCAGGATATAATAATAATAATAATAATAATAATAATAATAATAATAATAATAATAATAATAATAATGCGCAATCCTACAGAAATAGAAGGGGAACCTCTGACCTCCCCTGAAGTCCAGTGCAAGTGGAAGCAGCAAGGAGGAGAGGGTTCCCTCTGTGTTGCAGCTGCCCTGCCCTTGGCCTTAGTGCGGCTTCAGGGTGCAGCTTCGGGGAGGGGGCAGGAACAGGGCTGGAGACCACATAGGAAGCTGTCTAAAACAGCTTCTGTGGTCTCCTCCCATCCCCACCCCCAGGAACGCCAGATTTTCACCCCTCTGTGTTCCATCTGAGGAGCACAGAGACGGTGGCAGTGCGGTTCTCTCCGTGTGAGCTATGAGGGGGCGGGGGCAGGGAGCACGGCTTCCAAGCCATGAGCTCGTAGCACTGTCTATGAGCTTAGAGCTGGGAAACCGGAAAATCCAATCTGCCCAGATGCTGTCTAGGGGACATAGGATTGCTCTCTAAATATTTTAATCCATCTAATAACAAGCTTTCTCTGGACCTATGATGCATAGTTCCAAGAATAATATACAATACAACTTACTGGGCAGAATGCCATGCTGCCACAGCACGAGTGGCACAGATCCCTGGAGTAACAGGAAGCTAGCACATCCCAATAGAGGTGGCAGAGAAATCCTCCGCAGACTCCAATGAGGCCGGATTCCAAAGAATCTGACCTCCAGAGTCTGCAGCAGAGTGGCTCCACTTACCTCCTGCTCCAGAGGATTTCGTGCATAGCGGCTCCCTGGCTCCCTAGACCAGGAGATAAGCTAATGGCGGCTGCCATTAGCCTATCGCTGGGAGAAATACAGACGTAAATAGAATCATAGAATCATAGAACAGTAGGGTTGGAAGGAGCGTGTGAGACCGTTGAGTCCAACCCCCTGCTCAAGGCAGGAATCCAAGTCAGAGCATCCCTGACAGATATGCCCTACCCTACGCCAGCTAGTCTGGCTGAAGGGGGGGGGCATTGTGGGCGGGTGGTGTGACAAGACGTAGGGGCCTCTGATTGGTGCATCCCAGTGGCACCACCATGCAAGGAGGGGCAGGCTGAGTTGCCTTAAACTCAGCCCTCCTCCCAATCTCAGTTCTCTGGCTCGACGCAGCTAGAGAGAACTACAGTTTCACCAAGAAACAACGAAGGACACCTGCCTGCTGGAGACCAGCTTCATCGTCTTCCCAGCCACATGAGCTCGGCGTGCAATCTGCGCACCCAAAGCCTCGCTGACGTTGAGGCCTAACCAGTGCTGAGTAGAGGGGAACTAGTACTTCCCGGCGGGGCGCGCGTGCTCCGGCGCAGCTCCATCGTGGCCGGTGCCTCCCCTGCCTGCAGAGGTGCCGGCATTGGTGACGGAGCACGTTCGGGCGCTACGCCTATGGGCCTCGGCGGTTGAGGCTGCAGCGCGCCCGTCCCCCCTCCTTCCTCAGCTGGCACTTGCCGCCCTGGTCAGAGCGCCTGCAGCTGTGCCAGCGTGCGTCTGGGAGTGGCGCTGTCGTTCCGCTCTCCTGCAGGGGCGCAGGCGCTTGCGGAGGCCAAACGCCCGCCCCTCCCTCTCGCCAGTTGCGACATGCCCGTGCCGTCGCGCCCCCTGGGTTGCTGGCCCTCACAGCGGCGCGCATGTGTGTGGGCGCCGCCCTCCATCAACCAGCGCTTGGCCTCGGCGGGTGCGCCAGCAGCTGTGCCCGCGCGTGCCCGGGTACCACGCAATTGTTCCCTCCCCTGCAGGGGTGCCGGCACTCGCGGAGGCCGAGCACCCGCCCCTCCTTCTCCCCAGCTGTGGCGTGCCTGCGCCGCCGTGACCCCAGGGTTGCAGGCCCTCGCGGCGGGGCACTTGTGTTTGGGCGCCGCCCCCCCATCAACTGGCGCTTGCCGCCTGGGTGGGTGCGCCGGCGGCCGTGCAGGCACGTGCCCGGGTGCCGCGCCATCTTTCCCTGCCCTGCTGGGGCGCCGCTGCTCACGGAGGCTGAGTGCCCGCCCCTCCCTCTCCGGCTGCAGCGTGCCTGCGCTGACGCGGCCCCAGGATTGCTGGCCCTCGTGGGATTGCTGGCCTGCAGCGGGAGCGCGGGCGCCTGTGCCGGCGCGTGCTCGGGTGCGGCGCCGGTTGGCCCATTCCCCTGCGTGGCGTCGGCAATTGCGGCGGCTGCGTGCCCCCCCTTACCGCGGCCCCGAGTCCCCAGCGCTCTTGGTGGGGCGTGCGTCTTTGTGCGCCGCTCCTCCTGGCTGCAGTTGCAGGCTGGTGTGAGTGCCGCGTGGCACGAGTGTGCGCGCGGTGCCGGTGGCTGCTGGCGCTTTCTGGCCTTGGGGGGGGCAGCGCTTAGAGCGGCGGCATGCTCGCCCAGCTTGCTTTCTCGCGAGCACTCGTCCACCCCCCCACCAAAAAAAACAAAAAACACAATCATGCGCCCCCCACACAATTAAAATAAAATAATAATAATTTTAAAAAATGAAAAGTAAAGAAAAGAAAAGAAAAGAAAAGAAAAGAAGAATAAATAAATAAATAAATAGTTATTAAAAATAATTATGATAATAATAATAATAAAAATAAAGAAATAAAATAATAATAATAAAAAATAAAATAAAAATAAAATAATGATTAGAAAACTCACACAGACACCCCCGGCAGCCGCTGCTCCCCGTTGCATGCCCACCGTGACTCCTGGGTCGCAGGCTCTTTTGGCAGGGGGCGCCTGTTCTCAGGCGCGGTTTCCGTGGCCATCGGCCCTGGCCGCGCCTCTTGGGCACCAGGCTTTCAGCGGGCAGCAACCCTTTAAAGACACTGTGGCCTAGTGGCTGCAGTGTTGAACCGGGGCTTGAGAGACCCTGGTTCTAGTCTCCTTTCCAGGGGTTTAGTTCAGTGCTAGTCCCCTGCTGGACATGCAGAAGGTGCCAGGTCCTGTCCCTGGCATCTCCAGGTAGGGCTAGAAAAACCCCTACCTGAACCCCTGGCAGAGTCATTGGGGAGGCCACAGATTCTTCACCCCTGCCCTATAAATGAATAAAAGTTAAGGGCTAGACACAGGGTGTCTTAAATGTGAACACACAGAGCCATACAGGAAGAGGATGAACGTTGTGCGCTCACCTATCTAACCGCTGCCAGATGCAGAGGGTTCCCCTCCTGTCTAGCGGTAATGGAGGCACTGCTGCCTGTTGTCCTGGGTGCACTGTGAGTAGCCCACTGGAACCTCCTGCTGGCTGCTCTGACCCCTGCAACTTTTACTGTTATGGTTGGTGGTTTGAGTGTTGGACTGGGTCCAGGGACCCGGGCCCTTCCTTTTTCTTGCCAATATTGTGCCAACCTTATCTCACTTTCTACAGCATGCCCCCCCAAGAATGGCCAAGGTTGAAAGAATGGGAATGGTAGGGCTCTGCCTCCCCTCCCCAACAGATTGAGGCCTAGGCCGGAGTCCGAGTCTGATGATGAAGCAGACCCGGAAGTGGCGTCAATTCTTCTCGTCTGGAAACTGCTGAGCATTCTCCAGGGATCCCTTCCCCCTCCCCCGGCCAGGCCTAAGAAACCCTCGGTGGTCCAGCTTAAGTGTTCGTGACAGCCGACCCAACACTCGCTACTTATTTCTATTTCAGCTCATCTGGACCCTGTTGAAGCCTCCATCTCCTCTTCCTCGGCTTCCGGATGGCTCACTGCCTTCGGTGGAGCTCCTCCATTCTTCGGCCTCCTCTTCCCCGAGTGCACAAGCAACATCAATTTTCCAGTCAGGGATCAGAGCACGGCCACAATGGATTCAGTCCCGCCTGCTCGGGCATCCACGTAAGTGGCATATCAGATCCCTATGCTAATCTGGCGAGTTGCAAGGCCACTGGCGCTACTCCTTCTTGTAATGGCTTTCACCTGAGGAGGTGTGCGGCTGGCTTATGTCGAGGCCTTCCACAGGAGGGCCGCCATTGACCCTTCTCTGCACAGGGACCTGATGGACCAGGACTTTTCGCTCCAATTTGACTCCTTCCCGGCCGTGTTTCGGTGACAGATCTGACAGTGGCCACATTCCCCAGGCTGTCTCCCGCACTGGCCCTCGGCCTATGGCAGGTCCGCTGCTTCAGCACCGCTGTCTGTAATGGGAATACAGCCCCCGGGCACATACTCCCAGAACCTGTGCCTTTCTGTCATGAGTGCTGCCTTGTTGCAGTCAGCACTCATGCACCTGTTGTCCAATGCCTGGGGACTGTAGGGTCCCCCTTGGAAAGGCCGAGGCAATAGAAAGCCAGGGGGGCGGGCTACAGCTCCCTCCAGTGGGCCCAGGCCTGGTTAGGTTGGCCCCGCTACTCCGGCTTTAAGATGCTACCCCAACTAGGGGAACACATTTTAACTTAGAACATGATTTCATTCTAGGTTCTAGGACCCCTCCCCCTTTTTTCTAGGTCAACATAAGCCATCCTTACTTAGTAAGCAACATTTCCCCTCGCCAGGCGTCGACATGTTTGTGAGAGGTTTTAAGGCAATACTGGCAGAAGGGTTATAGCCCCCACCCCCGTTTTTCCACACCCGGTATCTATGCTAGGGATTTCCCTTCTCCAAACGGTGCCCAGGAAATCCTCGAAGGGTTTTATCCTGATTTGTAACCTATCTTCCCTGAGGGCCAGTCTGTTAAGGACAAGATCCCGGATCATCTGTGTTCAGTGCGATACACCTCGTCGATGTGGCAGTTGTCTTGGTTTGGGATCCTGGCCATGGGTTCCTGTTGGCATATGCTACATGGAGTCCAAAGATGGTGGTCAATGTTCTGACCTAATGCAAACATTGCTTCCCCTTCCTTGTACCTTGGGGTCCCTTAGCTCACAAAAGGCTGAGGGCCCATCTCCCACATCAACATTCAGTGAAGCCAATCTGATACCCTGAGGCATTATTCTCGCCTCCCTCAGGACAACGTTCAGGTCTTTTGGGCACAGCTCCAAGCAGTTATACATCTAGGGTTTCCCGTGGTGGACCATGAAAGATACGGTTGGGCATCTTCTTTTCACAGTTAGAGTAGCGTCCCCTGGCCGTGCCTTCTCACGCTGGCTCAGTTTGGGCAGTGCAGGGACTGCGGCTGCCGCATCATTGACCCAGGGTCACTTCTGCTGTGTGCATGTATCCATGGGCAGGGATTCAACTTAATAGGGCTTCAATGGCACCTCCTTCCGGAGGCGTGAGCTGCCCCTCAAAGCCAGCCTGCAGATTCGCAGGGTTCCGCCGCTACTCCGGGGGGGGGGGTTCAGACTCATGGGGCAGGTCCGATCGTGCTGTGGGTATTGCCCTGTAGAGTGGAGGTTGCTGCTGCCAAGCACATTCTGATTTGACCTCATAGCCAAATCAGTAACCCCCCCCCTTTGGTATGACAACGTGATGACATTATTCATTCCCCGTCCTCCTGAAATCAGAGGGTCATGTCATGTGTCAGTGTTTTCGCGCTCCAGCGTCGGTGTTACAATATCTGGTTCTGGGTCCGCCATGTGCTGGGTTAGGCAAACCCAATTGTCGATACTTTGTCACGAAATTAGGTCAACGACTTCTAGGCCTTAGCCCCGTTGGTGCGTACCTTCCCAGATCCCATACTACAGTACTATGGGAGACTGGGATACCGAAGCCAAGCATGCCATCCTGCATTCCATGGCTCTCAGTACACGAGCCGCCTGCGACAGAGCAGGTATGGCATGCTGCGCAATAGGAAAAGCTTCGGCAACAGGAATCATGGCCCTTACCTATAGATCATTGGCCACGATTTCGCGCCTCCTTAAGGAACAACAGAATATCTGGGACCATAAGTTGCAAGATGGCCATTTAGCCTTCCAGCCCACAACGCTGGGAATTACTGTTTCCCACATCAGATTTTAGGGTTCGGAATGCAATAGGGTTGGGCACAGTTGTCGCCTGTTTTAATAAATTTAGCCACCCTATCTCCCCGGACACCTCCCTTTTGGGCTCTGGCGGTAATGGCCCTCCATTTGTCCTTTTCATTAAGACGTTTCCCTGTTCCACGCAGCAACCTTAATGGTCATCTGCAAGCCCCCCCCTTGGGAATTCAGGGTTGGTCTGGGATCTCAAGTCCGATTTGTTCCGGAGGGCCTTGAGATACTTCACGGTACAGGTCTGGCCCAATGTAACCCACTTACGTATTTGGTGATCAAGCTGATCGGTATGGCAAGGGCACGGCAGGGGCCCACGGCCAAACAGAAGTCAATGGGTTATGCCACTGGAGGTTTCTCTCACAGGCATGTTATGGCAGTTTGAAAATGGGGCTTCACAGCATTCCGGCCTGCGTTCGTGAGTTGTCTGCTTCTTCCTGACACGATTCTCGCTTTGCTTACCCTAATGTGTTTACCCCTTAGACCAGCAGACTTGTCGTACACCGGAACGGGTGCTCTTACATGGGCACGTTATGATGTCTTGAGCTGCACGAAGGGCTTGTAGGTCGTCTTCGGACTTCAGCTTCTGTCACTCCAACACATTTCGATCCAGTGGCTTCACAGATGAGGCATACGGTGGGAGTCCCCTCCTCACACTGCTCCACCAAAGTTTGTTAAGTCTTCCTCCACAGGTACAGGTGCTGCACATTGAGAGGAATGACTTCAGCTGTAAGCCAGGCAAGGACCTGATCGAACAGGCCTTGGTTGAGATGCAGGTGGTCCGGCATACCTGGCCGGAAGTAGCCTATTGCAGTCCTCACCACTCCCATGGATCAATGGGAAGGCATGGAATGACGTTGCTGTCAAGGGCTCCTTGGAGGCCTCTCTCAGTCTAACCCAGTAGCCAAGTCCAGACACAGACAAAGGGATTCCTTTCAAAGCTTTATTCTTCTTTTACAACTTAACAACCCTATAGGTAGCAACTAGATCTGAGCAGCACAGTACCTATGCCCTAAGTTGAAACAGTTGGTCCCCGCTTGAAAGGGAATTACTGGCAGACCCCTGAACTTAAGGACTAGGGAGAGTCCCTCCCCTTTTCCCTTGGATCCTCGGGGCGCAGCCGTTGTTTGCGCGCCAACCGGGCACTGCGCCTCCTTTCCACACCCTCCATCTGGCGCCGCTCTCTGTGTCTGCGTCGCGCATCCACCAGGTCTGCTATCTCTGCTAGGTCACTCCCTGGACTGCTTTCTAATCTCGGAATGCTGGTGGGAGGAATCTGCATCAGCTGTGGGCCCTGGGAAAGAGGAGTGCACTCCTCTCCCAGGAGCGACTGCTCTTCCTCAGAATCAGAACTACTCTGGGATTCTATGGGCTCAGTGTCCACCCTGACAGTTACCAGTGGGAGGGCACGTTGGAAAGCGCATAGAGAAATGGCTTATGGCCTATGCGAATGTGGCGATGGACGCACCATCTGCCAGGAAATTCTGTGGACATGGAGGGAGCGTTACAGGTAGGACAGTGTCTGCCTGTCTCATGTAGTAAATACCATATTTCTGTTTGATCTGCAAAGGGGCCTGCGGGAAGTTCTTCTGCGCAGGTGGGGGGAGTTTCACAAGCTCTAGGCTTGTGACTCCTGTGGCGGCTAGGACGGGCAAAACAGGAAAGTAGGGATGGTGTGCATGCAGAGGCACCTTATGGTGACAGGTGATGCCTGAGGCCCCCTGAACGGGTTGTGCAGCTCGGCGGGGGGATAAGGGTTGCCTGGGAGACCAACCCTACTCACTCACCCTCACCCAGGTGTTGTGCGGCACTGGGTTGGGGGTAACACCGGAAGGTCTACCTCCCCCAGAAGGGGCAGTCCGGAGGGATAGTGAGATCACCGCCACCCCTCAGGCTGGGTGTGTTTTCGCCCAAGAAGTGCCAGCTAGCTTTGCAGGTATTTCAATAAATGTGGCCCAATTTTCAACCCAGGCTTGTTGTCTGCGTCTTCTTTAACTCCTCTCCGCTCGCAAGGCTGTCCAGCCTCATCTTGGACAGCCTGTTTAGGGCTGTATTTGGGTCAAAAACAGTGCTTTACAGCTGCAAGTGGCATACAATATGCCATTTGTGTCTGTATTTCTCCCAGCGATAGGCTAATGGTAGCTGCCATTACCCTATTGCCTGGTATAGTAGGGATGGCGGAGAATTTCTCCCCGAAACTTCGGGGGGCCGAGCGCCAATGTGTTCGGCCCCCCGAACAAGTTTCGGGGAGAAATCCTCTGCACCCCCCGCCCCCCGCCCCCCCCCCCCCGGGACGGGACTTACCTTCCCTGAATGTCCCTCCCGGCGGCGGGTCCGGCTGGCGGTTCATCCGGTGTTCGAGCGGGGCGGGAGCGGCAGCCGGTCTTTCAACCGGCTGCCGCCCCCGCCATTGCAATGAAAGAAAGAAAAAACACACGTCCCCTGATAGGCTACGTGACGATTCATGTAGCCTATCACGGCTGACTTTCCAGATCTAGCTGTGATAGGCTACGTGAATCGTCACGTAGCCTATCAGGGGACGTTGTTTTTTTTTTTTTTTACTTTCGTGTTCGCGGCCGGGCGAGGCGGGAAGCCTCCCCCCCCGGCCTGAATTTCGGCCGGGCGAGGCGGGAAGCCTCCCCCCCCGGCCTGAACTTCGCGGGGGGAGCAGCGAAGCGCTCCCCCCCACCGTGAACAAGCTGCGAGAAAAGGTAAGTGACTTTCGTCCACCCCTATGGTATAGGGAGCCAGAGTGCTGCTCCATGAAATCCTCCAGATGCAGAGCCACTCTGGAGGATTTTGAGGGGCCATGAGCAGCATGAATGGCCCCTCTATGAACCCCCCCATGGACTGGAAAGTGGGGGTTTCCTAAAGCAACTGGAAATGAGCATGGACAGAGAGCCCTTCCCTGAACTATTACATAGCCACAGGTCTCCACCTTCTCCTACTTGCACAGAGAACTCCTGCATGGATCTGATGAATTTTAATGATGTTTCATGGGGCAAATGCAACTATTTACTAATGGGTGCAGATACTTAAATCTGCATATTGCTGAAATTTTAAGCATCACTAATTCAATATAAACAATTAGAAATCCATTGGCTGATTGCAATTATTTACTAATGAGGTTTGCTTGGTATTGTAACTAAATACTAATTGCTTATTAGCTGTAGTATTAGCTGGTGTAGTGCCTCCAATCATCAGAATAAATATGATATAATTCCTCCTATCAGCAACCCAGTGTTCGGCGACATTCCCAAAATTAACATGGATATATGCCTTGAATATCAATATCTAAGAGGATGATTTGTTTTCCATTCAGAAAGAAGTTCTCTGCACAGTGTGCCAGATTTTATTACTAAAGTGATTAAAACCACACACTGTCAAGCATTGTGGGCAGGGGCAGGGGCAGGGTCCTATCACAGGCAAATAAGATCCAAAGGACCATATAGTTAAACTATGAAACTCACTACCACAGGATGTAGTGATGGCCACCCATTTGGATGGCTTTCAAAGGAGTTAGACAAATTCCTGCAGGAAAAGGTTATCAGTGGCTACTAGTCTTGATGGCTATGTGCTACCTCCAGTACCAGAGGCAGTGCACCTATGTCCATCAGTTGCTGGGGAACATGGGTGGGAGGGAGCTGTTGTGCTCATATCCTACTTGCAGGTTCCTGGTCAACAGCTGGTTGGCCACTGCGTGAACAAAATGCTGGATTAGATGGACCCTTGGTCTGATCCAGCATAGCTCTTCTTATGTTCTTATGTTCTTACATTTAATAAACAATAAATAGGATAGAATGCAGACAAAAATGTGTGTTTTCTGGGGGGGGGGACATATCCAAAAATAATCCAAAATTGTTGTGTTGTTGTTTTAAAAAAATCTCAGATTGCTGTAGAAATGGGCCAGAACAGACTTATGAAAGAACACATGTGGAACTGGTAGGGTCCAATCCTCCTCCCGGTGTGCTGCAGACTTGTTGAAAGGAGGAAGTGCTTCTTCACACAGCGCAGAGTTAAACTATGGAATTCGCTACTACAAGATGCAGTGATGGCCACCAATTTGGATGGCTTTACAAGGGGGTCTGACAAATTCCTAGAGGAGAAGGCTATAGGGATGTAAGAACTCACCCTAGTTTGGTTCTCTGTGCACTCGCCGAAGCAATGTCCCTGCTTGCTTCTCCCCGAACCTGTGCTTAAGCCACCCACAACTTCGGTGAATTCCCCAGCACTCACCATGAACCCGTTCGGTGAGCACCACCATTTTCACACCTTTGCTTTCTAGGAAAAACAGGAAGTTTTTTTTAAATGTGCATGTTCAAATATGCACAGTTTGGAGCTGGGAAAGCTCTAAATAAGTGCACTATTAGAGGGATTATACCGCTAATATTGCACTTATTTAGCTTTCCCAGCTCCAAACTGTGCATATTTAAATATGCACATTTTTTAAACTTCCTGTTTTTCCTAGAAAGCAAAGTCATGAAAAAGGCGGTGCTCACAGAACGGGTTTGCAGTGAGTATTTTGCAGTGCGAGCGGAGGCGAGTGGGGGGCGAACAAGGACAGCGTCTTGGCGGGCGCAGTTCAGGGGTTGCAGGCAGGGGTTGCTCAACGAATTCCCAAACCCAAACTGTGCTTGTGGCATCCCTAGAAGGCTATCAATGGCTACTAGTCTTGATGGCTATGTGCAACCTCCAGTACCAGAGTGAGTGAGCCTTTGTATACCAGTTGCTGGAGAACATGGGTGGGAGGGTGCTGTTGCACTCATGCCCTGCTTGTGGGTTCCTGGTCAACAGCTGGTTGGCCACTGTGTGAACAGAGTGCTGGACTAGATAGACCCTGGGTCAGATCCAGCATGGCTCTTCTTATGGCTCTTCTTATCGGAGTTGGTTGGCAGTGTACACAAGGAGTGTTGAAGTTGTTTCAGCCTGATGGCCAAATTCCATTTCGGATAAGTTCTTGGGGACCTCATTCCAGTGGTGAGTGGGGTCAAAGTCAAAAGAGGAGGGGACAAAAGCGAACAGGTGGTGCCAAAACTGGCAAGAGCATATATTAGCTGAAAGCTCTTAGTGCCAGTAAATAAGCCGTAGGAGAGATATGTGTGCAGTGGAGGTTGGTGGCTCCGGTGTCAGTGGGGCGGTGAATCTGTTCTTTGTTTCAGTCGGAACTCTCCAGGACCTGTCCAAGGTTCTGAATTCATTTAAGGGATAGGGTTCAGCAACTTGGATAGGTGCAGTCCTTGGCCCAGTTCAAGGGTGGGCAACTGCCAGTCTTGCCAGGATTCAGTGGGTACCAGGTCAATTAGTAGGTACCAGGTCAATTAGATCAGCCTAGAAGGATGACCAATGCACAATGACATATAAGGAGGAAAAGCAGATACACGACTAAGCTAATTTCATTGCAAATAAGGTGACAAGTGCCCTGCTTAAAGAATCCGATTTCCAGCACTTCCTCAAGGCTTTTGAATAAAATAAGAGACACTTAAGAATTAGCCTAATCCATCAGTCGAAAGCAACAGGATTTAAAAGTGCTTGATCTTGGTTGGAATGTGCCCAGTGTTTTTAGTTTGCTATTATTCTCTCCTGCACTCCCACCCCCTGTATTTTGTCATCAGTCATTGTGTTTGTTGGTATGTATGCTTGTTTATTCAAATGACCTAGGGGAAGGCAGAACATCCATAGAAGCCCAAGAGAAGCTTGCTAATTCCTGAAAGAGAGCAGAAGTCATAGAGTCTCTGCTCATCCATCAAAACAGAGTTTAAGCTTCCTTAGCATAATCATTTATCCCTGCAGCCTGCAGCCCTGCAATAAGTTCCTGAACTATTTCTCAACATTTGTGAATTGAGGGGGGGGGGGAGCTATATTATATATATATTATTTATGGATCTCTTCCATGGTTAGATAATTTCTCTATGGGGCTATAAATTCTTTGTTATTTGAGGGGTGTTGGGCAAAGTACCTGCTGAACCTTTCACTGCCATTGTGAAGTTACTGCTAATATATCCTCTCAAAATTCTGATGTAAAATCTCAGTGGAGTATATCATGTTCACTCCATTGACTTCAATAAATGGATGTTTACAGTTGAAAACACCACTACCTGCACCTCTGTTATCCTAATCCCCTTGTTATGAATAGTAAATGAATAACCAGGTATTATGACAGTCTAGGATTGTGGGATGGAAGGAGGGGCTGTATGTTGAAAGGATCCTTGGCTAACTTCTCTGTGCAAAGAGAGGCATAGCAGTTGCCTACAGGTAAGTATGTGCAAATTAGCAAAGCTTGAACTCACTGTTCTCCAGATTCCAACTCAAAGCTTGTTCCGACTCAAGTCCATATCAGACGGCAAACTTTGTTTTGTTTTTTTCACAAGAAAATCCGTGCATATTTTTGTGTGCATTTTTCCAAATGTATGCATCGCTTGTGTGCATCTTTGAAATGTATGCAATCTTCTCCCATGGATCGAAGCATATTTGTGTGCATTTTCCAAAAGTGCGCATTTTTTCATGCACATTTTTCAAATGTATCCATGCTGTCGGATGCATTTTTTTGATCCATGGATCACATTACGAGCTTGGAAATGTATGGACTTCGACCAGAGACTGTGTCTGAGTCTCCGTTCGATCTGGAAGGTGAGGCCTGGGTAAAATCCTGACCAAAAACAAACTGAAACAAATTTCTTATACATTCCAACCCACAGGATCCTTGCATTAGGAACTGCTGACCACTGCCCCAAATGGTGAGCCATGATATTGCAGTCACTCCGGAAAGACCCTTCCACATCTGCCTTCACTGCCTTTCGGCCTAACTTCATACAGCCCTTGGCCTCGTTCAGGGACGGGCAACTGTCAGAGGTACAGGTAGGGATGTTAGAGAAATCCACCACAGACTCCAATGAGGCCAGATTCTTTGGAATCCGGCCTCCAGAGTTTGCGGTGGGACAGCCCCACTTACCTCTGCTCCAGGAGGATTCTGGCCAGACTGGTACGTCTGCTCCGGATCTTCAGCCAATATGGCAGTGGCAGCCACCATTGCTGTTTTGCTTGGAGAAAGACAGCCGCAAATGGTATTGTGGACACCACTTGCGGCCATAAAGCCCTGAGTTTGATGTAAATAGAGTCGTAAATGGCTGCGATTAGGTAAAACTCAGGGTTTATGGCCGGAAGTGGCTGATGTGCAGAAAGACGTTCAACAGGCTAGCCTATAGCGGGGAAAAACACAGACACAAATGGCATATTGGACACCACTTGGGGCCGTAAAGCCCTAATCACAGCCATTTACAGCTCTATTTACATCAAACTCAGGGCTTTATGGCCGCAAGTGGCGTCCACAAAACCATTTGCACCTGTCTTTCTCCAAGCAAAACAGCAACGGCTGCCGCCATTGCTGTATCGGCTGAGGATCTGGAGCAGGCGTGCCAGTCCGCGGAATCCAGCAGATGCGGAGCTGCTCCATAGGATCCTAGGGGGTGGAAGAAGGGATCACCTCCCCCCCCATGGAACCCACCCCGGAACAAAAGGTAGGTGTTCCGCACATCCCTAGGTACAGGGGCCATTTTTGCCTCCACATTCTCCCCTCACAGGCCACACTCCACGTGGCAGTTCACAGTCCACAGGCAGTGGAGGCTGGTGGATCTAATTCTGGTGGGGCTGTAAATCCATTCTGGGTTTTAGTCAGAACCAGCAAGGATTCTAAAGGAGATATCCAAGATGCTGAACCCAATCCCCCAAAATAGGTTCAGCACTGTGGAGAGTTCCTTTAGAGTACTGGCTAGTTCTGACTGAAACCCAGAATGGATTTTTACTCCTGCAATTTATGTAGGTGCAAAATACACAATTCATGGCCTTGATTTTCCCAAGGACAGATAGCCGCCATTAGCAGACCTTTCCTTTTTAAGACTGGAAAGGCACCCTGCAAAATCTAGTGGGTGCATGCAAGGCTCTGGAGAAATCTGGTGAGCTGAAGCAGCCTGGATTTCTCTGCGGTGGACCACCCCCACAGACCAGACTGGGGGGGGGGGGATCACTAACTGTGAACGGCAAGAGCTTTCTCTCAGGCCGTGGCCCTTCCTAGAATTTGCTACCTGATTCTTTAACTGGAGAGATGCCAAAGATTTAACTGGGGACATTTAGCATGCAAAAAATGATGCCTGATGTGGAGAAGTGGATACGGAGACATTTGTCTCCCTCTCTCATAATACTAGACCCCAAAGGAGTCAACCCATGAAGCTGATTGGTGTAAGGATGTACGAAAGTGACTTACCTGTTCATGGATGTGATTTACAGTGGGGGGGGAGGTGCTCCATCCCTCCCCCCAGAATCCTCGACAGGGGGGGAGGCGATCCGGTCCTGCCCCCCGGAATCCTACCTGGCCGGCTCCATGGAGCAGCTGGCCAGGGCCGTCCGCAGGCAGATTTCCAGCCGCAGACTGGCTGGTGTGGATGCAAATGCCATGCTGTATCGCTGGGGTAGGGTAGGGATGTACGAAAGTCGCTTACCTTTCGCAGATTATGTTGATGGTGGGGGGGAGGAGTTCCATCCCTCCCCCTGGAATCCTGGATGGGGGGGAGGCGCTCCGTTCCTCCTCCCTGGAATCCTCCATGGCCGGCTGTGCTCCGCGGCAGCTACGCACAGCAGCCGGCCAGGCCCAGCCAGACCAGAGCCTTCCGCAGCCGGATTTCCGGCCGTGGAGGGCTCTGGGGAAAAAAAAAACGCATACGCAAATGGCGGCGGCTATGGCTGCCGCCATTTGTGTTCCTTATTTTTGCCATCTTAATCTATGTAAATATTTACGTAGACTAAGACGGCAAAAATAAGGGGAATGCAAATAGTGTAGTGGACGCTAATTGCGTTCCCCTTATTTTCACTGTCTTAGTCTACGTAAATATTTACACAGACTAAGACGGCCCAAAATAAGGAACGCAAATGGCGGCGGCCATAGCCGCCGCCATTTGTGTACACCTTTTTCTTTTTCTTTTACCCAGTCGTTTTAGGCTACGTAAGTTTTTACGTAGCCTATCACATCTGTGTAAAAAAAAAAAAAACTGCAAATGGCGGTGGCGGCAGCCGGTCAGAAGACCAGCCGCCACCGCTGAAGACGCCGTCGGAGCCGCCACCGCCCGGAAGATCCGCCCCAGGTAAGTCTCATCCCAGGGGGGATCCACGGGGGGGCGGGGGGTAGCAGGCTGTTCCACCACAGATTTTGGGGGGCCAAATGCACTGGCATTCAGCCTCACCGAGATCCGTGGTGGAATTCTCTGCCATCCCTAGGATAGGGTAAGTGAGTCTCCAGATGCAAATGGCACTGTGGATGCCATTTGTAGCCGTAAAGCTGGTAGATTAGCCTAAATGCAGCCATAAATGGCTAATAAATGGCTAAAGCTGGTAGCTAATCTACCAGCTTTACGGCTGCAAATGGCGTCCACTATGCCATTTGCCTCCCTGTTTTTTGACACGATAGGCTACACAAATATTTGCATAGCCTATTGCATGAACAAGGACGCAAATGGCGCCCACTATGCCATTTGCGTCCGGAGACTTACCGTATCCCAGTGCTATGAGGGACGGCCGGCTCCGTAGGATCAACACGATGAGGGAGCTGACCCGCACGGCTTCCGGGGGGAGGCAGAGGTGAGTGCTCCATTCCACCACGGGCCCCAATGGGGCCATATTCTTGGAATCCAGCCTCACTGGGGTCTGTGGTGGAATTTTCCCCCATCCCTAATCAATGGCTACTGGTCCTGATGGTTCCAGTTGCTGGGAGAGTGCTGTTACACTCATGTCCTGCTTGTGATTTTACTGTGGGCAGCTGGTTGGCCACTGTGTGAACAGAATGCTGGACTAATGGACCCTTGGTCTGATCCAGCAGGGCTCTTCCTATGTTCTCATGTTCAGGTGTTCTACTGCTGAGCTATGGTTCCAATCCCTTGTTTTGCATAGAGACATGCAGTTCTAGCTATGCGTGGCTACTGGGGTTTGGCGGCTATGCTAACCAGGTGCAATTGTTAGTGCATTTTTGTGCTCATTTAGAGCTTCATTTTCATTACTATTGATTTTTTAAATGCTTGCTGAAGTGAATGATAACATTTTCTTCAGACTTTTTAATCCACTTTGAAGATCTGCTACTTGGTACCAGAGGTATTTCTCCCCACTCATTTGAATCTTGATTCATGCAAATGAGATGTTTCAGCAGAGAGGTTCCAGAGCTAAGGAATCAGATGCAAATTTACATTTGTAGGGATTAAGTTGAGTTGATAGCTGTGGAATGGATTATTAGCATTGCTGAGAGGGAATGAGGAAGAAGAGTGCTTTAATGTGCTCATCCTCCAAGACTTGCCTGTATCTGTGAGGATTAGATACTGCACAGGAATTGTGGACAGGAAGCTATAAATGCCAGGAAGGCTTCATTACAGACTTGCAAACAGCCACTTGCCTTGTCACCTGTGGTGAGTTAAGAATTGCTGTCAGGTGACCAATCAGAGAAGCTTATGTGTATGGGACAAGAGTTGGATCTTTTTCTCCCTTAAGGATTCCACAGTGCCACAAAAATGACCAAGAAAGGTACATGGAGGTTAGAAAAATGTTTGAGGACTAGTATATTGTCAAGGTTTATGCACTATTGTCAAGGTTCCTGGACAACCTAAGCAACTGCTTAAGGTTCTCTTGCCTCCTTAAGAGTCCCACCTTCCCTCTTTTAAACTTCCCCTTCCCAGTAACATCGGGTTTAGGCTGTAGACATGGGTGACTGACACTCTAGACACAGGGTATAATCACAGCAGTTTAGTAGTAGATTTAAAGCAAACAAATTACAACTGAAGGTATTTACACAATAGAGCTGAGTGATACAAAAGTCATTAAAAGCCAAGACAATTTCCAAAATGCAAGTTCCTTTACCCTAGCTCTTAGACTTTTCTAGACTGCTCTCACTTCAGGCTCTGGCTATCTCTGCCCTTACTGGCTCTCTAATTCTCTTTATACACCCTCCTTCCTCAAAACTGAAAGTACTGTTTCAGACCTGAAGAAATGAAACACTTAATGGGAGAAATGAAACTACTCTTCTCAGGGTTACCCCCTCCCAACAGAAAACTCCAGGCCTGGCCTCCCCCCACCCGCTTTGCCTCTGTAGGCTTCAAACTTTCACAACAGTATTCTTTCTAAGTGAGGTCACACCATAGATTTGTATTAAGGTGGTATGATATTGGCAATATTATTATCAATTCCTTTTCTAATTATGCCTTCCATGGAGTTTTGACTTCTTTTTTACAGTGGCTGTGCCCCGAATTGTCATTTCCACCACTGCTTCAAACCTGAAGAAATGAAACTTAACTGGGGAAATGAAACTGACACTGAACTGGAGAAATGAAGCTACTCCTCTCAGAGATACCTCCTCCCAACAGAAAACTTCAGGCCTCCAGGCCTGGCCTTTTCCCCCTTTGCCTCTGTAGGCCTCAAACCTTCACAACTATAATGCTTTATTTGGGCATATCCCTGCTTATGGTTACCAGGCAACAACCAGAAGAATATGTGTTTCACCTTTAAACACACTGATAACATGAGGAAGGCATGGTCACTCCTGCCCTTTCCTCCCTTGCTCTTGTTGTCTTCCTGTATCCACCATCTGAAGTAATGGCTGGACCCACCTTTGCCCCATTGTGGGTGGCAGACACAAGGAACCGATTTGCACCTTTCCTGGTTGCCACTTCCATGGATTTCAAAGAGGAATGTGGAAATTAATATGCAAAAGATGGCACTGGATCAACTACTCCCCCATACTATGATCACCCTGGTTCTTAAACACTTTCAGACATTCGTCTAAGGCATTGGTGCAGAACCTCAGGCCTGGGAGCCAAATCTGGTCAAGCTGGACTCTGAACCTGGCCCTCCAGGAGTCCCAGATGACCACACCCCATTCTCCTGGCCCTGCCCCCTTTCCCAAACCACCAACCATTCAGTGGTCTCCCAGCTTTTGTGCAGTTTTCCCCCCTCCATTCTCAAAGGTTGAAATGCCTCTCCTAAGGCTGTAAGCTAAAACATGATGGCATTTTTGGCCCCACCCTCTTTGCCTTCAGCTACCAGAATGCACCCCATGAAGAGAATCTGTCCCTCAGACTGAAAGAGGTTCAATAACCCTGGTCTATATGCTGCCGGGCCAAAGACTGATATGGTGGTGACAGACTCCTCCTTTGACCTGCACACTTTAAGTTGAGTGTTTGGGATTGGACAGAGGGAGCATTCTCAATTATAGCACCTTATGCGTGGAACAGAGGCTCACCCGCAACCAACTCTAATGTAATTTTGACCCCAAGGAAAGGCCTTTTTTATTTCCCCAGGTATCTTTAATCATCTAACATAAGTTGGCCGTGTTGCTGTTTATTCAGTCAGTCGCTTCCGACTCTTCTTGACTTCATGGACCAGCCCACGTCAGAGCTTCCTGTCATCCGTCGCCACCCCAGCTCCCCCAAGGTTGAGTCCGTCACCTCCAGAATATCATCCATCCACCTTGCCCTTGGTCGGCCCCTCTTCCTTTTGCCTTCCACTTTCCCTAGCATCAGCATCTTCTCCAGGGTATCCTGTCTTCTCATGATGTGGCCAAAATACTTCAGTTTTGCCTGTAATATCATTCCCTCAAGTGAGCAGTCTGGCTTTATTTCCTGGAGTATGGACTGGTTTGATCTTCTTGCAGTCCAAGGCACTCTCAGAATTTTCCTCCAGCACCACAGTTCAAAAGCATCTATCTTCCTTCGCTCAGCCTTCCTTATGGTCCAGCTCTCGCAGTCATAGGTTACTACGGATGGCCATAGCTTTCGGTTTATCTGTTTTGCTGAACTTGATGGGCCATTTTGTTCACCGCTTTTTACTGTTCTACCAATTTGATTGTTGTCATTTTTATTTTTTTTTACCTGAAGGATTGTCACAGAGAAGGCAGGCAGCTAAGATGGTTCAGAATATGGAAAACATGTCCTGTGAGGAAAGATTGAAGGACATAAATATGTTTAGCCTGGAGGAAAGAAGATGGGATGGGAGTAGGGATGTACAGACTGTGTACGATCCTCTTTGTCTGTGTTTTGTAAATTGTCAGATGCCTTTTGTTCTTTTGTCCACTCACAGATGGATGCGAATTTTTGTTTTTCATCATGCGGAAAAATACGCAAATAATGACTTAAGAGGTTTCATAAGAATTTACATAATTTACCTTAGTACGTAATATTTAGCGTATTATCCCCCATTCCATTCAACTTTTCCTCTGCAGGAACTTGCATATTTTCCTATTAATAAATATGTGTAAATTTCAGGAAAGTAAAAAAAATCATCTGAAAGTCCACAGACTCTGCGTGGCAGCAGATTCTGCGGGTCGGATTTTTAGAAATCTGAGCTCATTTTAGTCCGTCTCAAATTTATCCAGCATCCCTAGGTGGGAGTGATGACAATAGGATAGCTTTCTTCAAACGTTTGAAGCATTGTCACACGGAAGAGAGCAAAAACTTGTTCTCTGCTGCCCCAGAGGGCAGGACAAGATGTAATGGGCTTAAGTAACAGGAGGGTAGATTGTTGTTGAACATTGGGAGAAACATCTGGATGGTAAGAGCAGTTTGACAGTGGACCAAATTACCCACAGGGCTGCTGGGCTCTCCCTCACTGGAAGTCTTCGCCTGGGATGTGCAAATCAGCAAAACTCAAACTCGCTGAAGTTCTCCAAATTCCAGATCGGAATTTATGAGATTTGTTTTTTTCTTTTCGCAATTAAATCCATGGATATTTTCATAACGGATTTTTCAAAAGATAAATGTCGATTGTGTGCATTTTTGAAATGTACATATTCTTGTCCCATAGATTCAAGTGTATTTGTGCACATTTTCCAGAAGTCCATTTTTTTGTGCGCATTTTTCAAATGTATGCATGATAGGGATATTGCAGGTGTCCATTTGGGGGCTTGAGCTTGGTGGGTTCCTGCCAGTATGGCCCCCTGGGTGCCAGTCCTCACCCCCCCTTCATCTTGCCCAACTGGCAGCTTTGCCTGTTTTGTAAGGGCCCGATTTTAAGTAAAAATCAGCCTTTACTGGAAAGGGCCCCTGCACCTGGGTTCTTAACCCTTTGTGCTCTCCTTGCAAGGAAGGAGAGCACGAGGGGAACTGCCACCTGAGTAACTGCCTCCGGTGCTTCCCTCTCGGTTCCCATTCTGCTGCCTCCACTGCCACGGCCACTGAGCAACTCCACCTCCCTCTGCCAGTGTGCAGCAGAGAGGGGCACACTTGCTCTCAGATAACCGAATGGGAAGGGGCTCCTGGAGGAAGTGGGTGGCAGCTTGCTGGGCTCCTGATAACCACTGGACAGCTTGCATCCCGGTGTGAGCAGGGGTGGGCAGCTGGCAGGGGGCTGGCCTGGCATGTGGGGTGCGGGGCGGACTCTGGTGACTTTGCCATCTCTAATGCATGATGTCAAAAGCATTTCTTTATGGTCTGTGAAACAAAGGTCTTATAGCTGGTTACATGACCAATTGTAAAGGTAATTTAAGAAAGCAGAATATACACAAAACATAGGTTATCACAAGGAAATCTGATTCGTAGTAGATATGAAGTACTTGAATGTGGTTTTTCTAAAAAACTACAAATTAGATTTCTGTCATGTGAAAATTGTATTTATAATATAAATCCATACCTCCCTTTTATTCAACTTGGTTTTCTGTGTTTAAAAAAATGTTTATTACTGGGCAGAATTTAAAGAAGTACTGGAGACATTCTGAACATTTTACTGAACTTCTGTAGAATATGCTTCCTGCCATGTGTAGCATTTGTTTTTGAGGTTATATTCTCCCCTGGCAAGATCTCAGTTGTTCAGCACAACTAATTATGCTTAAGAATTACAAATGCATTTAAAGTTTAACTCACCACCCTCTCAATACACTCAGAAATGCATGGACTTCAACCTCGGATTGTGTCTGAGTGTTCAGTCTGGAGGTTGTGAACTGGGTAAAATCCTGACAAAAATGAACTGAAATGAATTTATCATGCATCCCTAGTGTTCAGCCAGAGGCTGGATGATCTGGTGGGAATGCTTAGGACTAGCCTACCTGAAGAGCAGCTTTTCCCATATGTTCCTGCCCAATTGCTAAGATCCTCTTCAGATGCTCTTCTCTGGGTCTTGCCACCCACAATAGTGCAATGTATGTGTGGCTACCAGGGAAAAAGCCCTCTCTGTAGTGGCCCCCTATCCTTGGAATGCCATTCTCAGGGAGATCCAGCTGGCATGTGTACTGTGTACATTTAGATGCCAGGTTAAGACCTTCCTCTTCAAGCAGGCATTTCATATTTAATCTGTTGCTTTATTAATTTAAATAATTTTATTAATTTTACTGCTGGGTCCTCAGTGTTTTTAAGATCTTTTAATGTTTTTAATGTTTAATACTGTTTTATTTTGGTGCTTGTATTATTGTATTTTTATTTTTTTCCTTTTATTTATTTTATTTTTTGGTCATTTTGTTGTTTGGTTTTATGATTGTAAACCACCCAGAAAGGCATTTGCCAGTTGGGCAGTGTACTAATCCCCAATGGAAGTGAGGCAGGTGGCTACCAGAAAGAGGGCCTTTTCTCCTGTGGCACCCTGGCAGTGGAATGAGCTCCCTGGAGAGGTTCACCTGGCATCTACGTTGTACTGTTTTCGGTGCCAGGTGAAGACCTTTTTATTCTCCCAGTATTTTAGCATTTTACCTTCCTAACCATTTAGCTCTGGTGTTTTAAGTCTGTTTTTTAAATCTCTCCATTGCTGCTAGGTTTTATTTGGTTGTATTTTTTATACTGTAATTTTAAGCTTTCATGTTTTATATTGTTTTGTGTGGAACTTGGTGGTTTTAATTTTTGTGAACCATCCAGAGAGCTTCAGCTGTTCGGCGGCATAGAAATGAAATAAATAAATACTAAATAATACATATATACATATGTACATACATACATACATAAAATGGTCTAGCTCTGGATTCCATGCATCATGTCTAGACTACTGTTATGCGCTCTACGTGGCGTTACCCTTGAAGATGGTTTGGAAGCTGCAGCTGGTGCAGAATGCAGTGGCTTGCCTGATTAAAGGCAGCCGCCGGCGTGATCACATCACTCCGATGCTGAAGGAGTTGCACTGGATGCCAGTTGTTTTCCAGGCCAAATTCAAGGTGTTGGTTTTGACCTTTAAAACCCTATATGGTTCTGGCCTGGCCTATCTTAAGGAGCACCTCCAGCAACACCAGACAGGCCGCTCTACAAGTTCAGCCCCAGATTGCCTTCTCTCTATCCCATCATCCCGGACAGCTAGGCTGAAGGAGAGGGCCTTCTCTGTGGTGGCCCCCACTCTGTGGAACTCCCTCCCTAGGGAACTCCGCCATGCCCCCTTTTCATGAGCTTCTGCCATGCATTGAAAACATGGTTGTTCAGGCAGGCATTTGGGTTGGGTTAGGGTATTTTTAGAAATACGATGTTTTACTGTGGAATTATATTGTGTAAAACTGTTTGTACTGTTTTACACCACCCAGAGTGGCCAGATGGGCGATTAAGAAATTTTATAAGTAAATAAATTTAATAAATAAATCACATTTCACCATGGACCTGATGTTCTACAAGACTCGCTCCAACTCTGTGATCCTATAGTTCTATTTATGATTGTAATCATATTGCTTTGTTGTATTATTCTCTTGTAACTGGAGATGTTGGAGAAATTTGAGAGGGACTCAAATGAGCTCAAATTTCTAAGAATCTGAGCTGTGGAATCCTCTGCAGAGTAACCCTCTCAGGCCATGTGGGGTCTGTGAACTTTCAGATCTTTTTTTTTTTTTTTTTTTTAACTTTCCTGAAATTTATGCATATTTATTTGTAGGGAAATATGCACGTTTCTGCTGAAGAAATGTTGAATGGAATAGGGGAAAATGCGCTAAATGTTACATACTAAGGTAAATTATGCAAATACTTATGAAACCCCTTATGGAATTATTTATGTATTTTTCAGCTTGATGAAAACAATTGCATCTGTCCGTGAGAGGATGATGGAACAAAAGGCACCTGACTATCCGCAAAACACAGACGGAGCGGATTTTACACAGTCCATACATCCCTACTTGTAACATGCCCTGGAGGTTCCTCTGAAGGGTGGCATAAAAATATTTGGGCAGAGCCATCTGATCTGCCAGGGTGTTGGGGCAGGGGCATCCACAGTGGAGTATCTGCCACATCCAAGTCATGCCGGCTCCCTGTGGACAGGATGGGAGGGAGGGGGGAATTCTTTTTCTGTTCCTTTCATTGTTTGTTGTTTCCCTCCTATGGGGTGCAATGGAAGTGAATTAACTACTCTGGATCAGGGGAATGGGAAATGGGATCCTACACATCCATCCCCCCCCCCCAATGCCCCATTCCTGGTCCCACTACTGGTGGAAGATGGCCAACAATGTCACACAATGGGACTTCTGCTCAGGCAGTGGGGCTTCTGTGTGCCCACAAATCTTCTGTAGAGAGTCCCCAAACCCAATGGAGTGGATTTGGGGGACATACTGGGGGCATCAGGTGGAAGGGGAAATTTGTTCTTCCAGCAGTTTTCCTTCTGCTGGCAGAACAAGACAATGGGACACAACCCCCTGTGCATGCATGCAGCTGTAGAGAGACACCAAAATACCTGTCCCCTCTACGCACATTCATTTAGCCCTAGATTAATGTCTGAAAGGGCTCTTGCATTGGTACTTCAAGGACCAGTATTTCCAATTGAGAAGCCTTATTCTGTAGAATTGTCATAAGGGAAATATAATACCTAACCTGACCCCCTTTGAATTAATTATTTTTTGATATCAAAGGGCAAAGAGGCTTACCTTGAATTTACCAGCTGTCATTAAATTTTGAGGCTGTAAAATGTAATGCTCTTAAGCATAAATGGGTGAGGTTGAATGTTTACAATGCCAGTCAAGGATTGTGTTGGCAGTCAGTGTTCACAAAGGGTCCTGCATATTCCCCGATGTGCTCATATAAAGGAGAACCACTACAAAATCCCAGTGGTTCCAGTGGTATTTAATCTAGCATTTTATCAAGTAATTTAGATACTTACAGCAAATAAAATGATGCACGATCAGAAGGTGATTTCTTGCATCACTTCTGGAATTGTCCAAAGACGTAGGAATTATGGGGTGAATTTGTGTGGATCAAGGGGCAAATGTTAAAAATGCTATTCCCCTCTGGTGCCCTGGTCTTGTCTTTATGAGGGCTAGATACAATTCTGATATTGACAGATAGAAATGTTTTTCCTTGTTCTATTCTGACCAAGAGCTGTAGTTGACCCATTTTTGACAAACTGTTTAATTGGTTTTGCTTTCTCAGCTGTTTAATAACATACTGACTATCTGTTTGGAATGATACTTGCAGTGATGTTAAGTAATGTTGATGCTTGTTTTTTGTATAAATGTTATATTGTTTTTCTGCCAACCTAGCAGTTTGAAAGCAAGAAATTGCAAGTAGATAAATAGGCACCGCCCTGGCGGGAAAGGTAATAGCGTTCCGTGCACCTCGGTGTTGAGTCATGCCTGCCACATGACCACGGAAGCGTCTTCGGACAGCGCTGGCTCTTCGGCTTAGAAACGGGGATGAGCACCGCACCCTAGAGTCGGGCACGACTGGTTGGGGACACCTTTACCTTTTACTTTTATATTGTTTATAGTATGTATTACATTTGTGTGTGTGTGTGTGACCATTCCCATGTGGCCACTCTTGGTTCTGCATGAATATCTGTAAGATACTGTTCATAAAGAGCATTATGAATGGATGTGGAATCTCTTGACAGTGGCAAAACTGTTGGTTGCAAAGAAGTGGCATGATTCAGGTATTCCTAACCTGGAAGATGGTTGGGAAAGAAGATATGGAAAGTATCAGAAAAATCAAAACTAATCATATATGTCCATCTAAGTAAAGTCAGACATTTATAAGAGGCTTTTAGAGAGGTGACATCCTTTTACGGGCTTGGCTCATGAGTTCGCTCGCACTGGTGAAAGGGGGGAGATGACATTAACTGATTATTCCCCCTTCCTCTGGCAGCTCATTCTGCCCCTCAAAAATCTGCTCCAGGGGGTTGGAGAATCCTCTGGAGCAAGGGGAGTTGCAGGGGAAGGGGGAATTGGCAAAAAGTGATCTCCCTTTTCCACCAGCAGGATCCTCCACTAGATGTAAAACTTTCCATGAATGGGGCAAGCCCTTCCATTTGTAGAAGGCCCCCTTAGGCAACAAACCACTAAAGGTATGATTCAAATTGTCCAGTATTATCAACACCAACTGACTGTAGCAATCCAGGGTTTCAGGAAGGAGTCTTTCCTAGCTCTACCTGGGGGTAGAACCTGGGACCTTTGGCATGCACAGCATGTGCTCTACCAACTGAGCTCCGGCCCTTCTCCAAACTACAGCTCCTGGTCATAAATTGGTCTGCACATGACTTGTAACTTCTGAATAGGGTTAATATTTGACAGATATTCAGGTCCTCAGGATTTCAAAATGACCAAAGCAAAACAAAATGAGGCATTTCTTTTTTATGGATCGCTTGAAATATCATGATGCATTTGTCCTTCAAACTGGAATGGTCTTTGGCATTTGACACAAGCAGTCTTTGCCATCCATTATTATTATTGCTTCCCCTCCCCACAATAAGATGAGATTTGCAGGCTTCCCCCACCCTCAAATAGCATGAGCTAGCAAGACCGAATGTGCAGATTTTAGACTTTGCCTCCTGTTACTGAATTAAGCAGAACTGGAGCCTTTGTTTGCCAATAATAATTTCTGGGGCCTAAAATGAAGCATCAGCTCCCTCTTCTGTAAGCATGGGGAAATGCATAGATGAGCTTGTTGCTGTTCAGTCCTTAAGTCATGTCCGACTCTTTGGGACCCCATAGACCATAGCACGCCAGGACTTCCTGTCCTCTGCTCTCTCCCGGAGTGTGCTCAAGTTCATATTCATTGCATCGGTGATGCTATCTAGCCATCTCATCCTCTGCCATCCCCTTCTCCTTTTGCCTTCAATCTTTCCCAGCATCAGGGGCTTTTCCAGTGACTTTTCTCTTTGCATTTGGTGGCCAAAATATTTGAGCTTCAGCTTCAGTATCTGTCCTTCCTATGAGCACTCAGGGTTGATTTCCTTTAGGATTGACTGATCTGACCTCCTTGCAGTCCAGGGGACTCGTAAGAGTCTTCTCCAGCACCACAGTTTGAAAGCATCAATTCTTCAGCGCTCAGCCTTCCTTATAGTCCAGCTCTCACAACCATACATTGCTACTGGGAAAACCATAGCTTTGATTATACAAATCTTTGTTGGCAAGGTGATGTCTCTGCTTCTGGCTATGCTGTCTAGGTTTGCCATAGTTTTCCTCCTAAGGAGCAAGCGTCTTTTAATTTCATGGCTACAGTCACCATCTGCAGTGATCTTGGAGCCCAAGAAAATAAAATCTGTCACTGCTTCCATTTCTTCCCCTTCTATATGCCAGGAAGTGATGGGGTCAGATGCCATGATCTGAGTTTTTTTAATGTTGAGTTTCAAACCAGATTTTGCACCCTCCACTTTCACCCTCAACAAGAGGCTCTTTAGATCCTCTTCGCTTTCTGCTATTAGGGTGGTATCATCTGCGTATCTGAGGCTGTTGATTATTCTCCCGGCAATCTTAATTCCGACCTGTGATTCATCCAACCCAGCGTTTCTCATGATGTACTCTGCATATAAGTTAAATAAGCAGGGTGACGATATACAGCCTTGTCGTACTCCTTTCCCAATTTTGAACCAATCGGTTGTTCCATGTCTGGTTCTTACTGTTGCTTCTTGACCCTCGTACAGGTTTCTCAGGAGACAGGTAAGGTGGTCTGGTACTCCCATCACTTTAAGAATTTGCCAGAGTTTGTTGTGATCCACACAATCAAAGGCTTTAGCGATTCCGTATCAAAGGAGTAAGTACAAGGACCAGTGGAAGAGAGTGAGACTAGTATATATGTTTACCAACACTGTGGTTTGAATTTTGATGAATCCAAAACTGAATCGGGATGATTCGGTTTAGGCATATTGAAGAAATCTGCAGCGGATTAAAATGAGTTTAGATTTCTATGAATCTGACCTGAAGATTCCACAGTGAACCAGCTTCTTCCAAGTCACATGGATCCCATGGACTCATGGACCAGTTCCTTCTTCTTCTTTTAACTTGGGGGGGGGGATATTTGCACAAACATGCATTTGCACAAGTGTGCACATGTGCTAATCCACATTAGTGTAAACGCACATTTGCAAACAAGAACAAAATTCCTGTCCATCCCTCAAAAAATCCAATTCTGTCAATGAGACTGACAACAGAACAAAATATGCCTGACAAACCATAAAACGCTGACACTATAAGGAAGGCTGAGCGCCAAAGAATTGATGCTTTCGAACTGTGGTGCTGGAGAAGACTCTTACGAGTCCCCTGGACTGCAAGGAGGTCAAATCAGTCCATCCTAAAGGAAATCAACCCTGAGTGCTCATTGGAAGGACAGATACTGAAGTTGAAGCTCCAATATTTTGGCCACCTAATGCGAGGAGAAAACTCCCTGGAAAAGACCCTGATGCTGGGAAAGACTGAAGGCAAAAGGAGAAGGGGACGGCAGAGGATGAGATGGCTAGATAGCATCACGGATGCAATGAATATGAACTTGAGCACGCTCCAGGAGAGAGCGCAGGACAGGAAGGCCTGGCGTGCTATGGTCCATGGGGTCACGAAGAGTCGGACACGACTGAACGACTGAACAACAACAACAAATACGTCCCTAATTTTGACAGATTCAGGAGATCTCCAAATCAAAGTGAAGCTCCTCCAAAGTGGACCAAATCCGAATCAGAATATTTGTGGAGATTTGGGATTTAGAGGACACAGAAACACAGACATCATGTCTCCAAAAATTGATACATTTCTCCCCAAGCTCTCCATATAAGGAAACACCAAAGTGGGAAAATGGGGGAAGGTGAGGAGGGGTGTAGGCTTGTGACTGTCAGCTATGGCTTCTTATCACAGTGCATGGTTTTACCAGGGCTCTCTAATCCTGGTGCTTTGGGGGAGGGATGCTGAGATAATATATCACAGAACAGATCCAGTGTTCAGTGCACTTTGCTACTTCTCTCCCCCAGGAGCAGGGGTGTTAAAGAGGCTTGATGGACTCTGTGGAACCTGGAAGGGTGTATCTTTGTGTGCTTGCCTGAAATATGCTGGATGTTCAAGTCCTTCTGCCTCAGCCATTGTATGCTCCATATCCATCATCCACCCCTGTCCTATTGCATTTTCTGTGACAAGCAGAAAACAACAACAAAAAGGTTTAAATTCATTCATTCATTTTTTTCATTCATCATAACTCCCTAGTCCCCGCACTTATCCATCTGAAATTCTGCAGGTTTGTTGCCTAGGGACACTTCTGTGACATGTGCCATTTCATACACATTGCAAAAAAAAACCCAAACACCAACCCTATGGAGGGGATAAGGGGAAGTGAATGACTTACTTCCCTTCCATTTGAACACCCTCCTTACACACACACACACACACACACACATTTCACCATCGTTCTGAAATTGTGCAGGTTTCTTAACGATGCTTTATGTCATTTTCACAACAATTGCCCACAAAACAGTGTAGGTCACAATTGGAAAGGCCCTTTTTTTCTGTATTCTTCTCAGCCCACAGCTATAAGGTGGCATGTAGTAGGTGAGCCATAAAGAATCTGGAGGAAAGTGACAGATTCACCCATCCTATCCATGTCTGAGGAATAGGGATGGGCAAAACAGCAAAACTGGAGCTCACTGAAGCTTCGATTCCATCTTATTTCTTTCTTTATTTTATTACATTTTTATCCTGCCCAATAGCTGAGGGAGGCTTTCTGAGCAGTTCACAATTACATGTTGAAGTTCATTCCGACTTGAGTCCATATCAGATTGTGAGCTTTGGTTTTTCTTTCCACCTGAAAATTTGTCTGTATTTTCTTGAGAATTTTTCCAAATGTCCCCTTCAGTTGTGCACACCTTTGAAGTGTAATCCCATTGATTAAAGCATGTTTGTGTGCATTTTTCAAATCTATGCATGCTGTCATACGCATCTTGGGGAATCACACTGCAATCTCAGAAATGTATGGACTTCAACAGTAGATTGTATCCAAGTCAGTGTTCAGTCCAGAAGGTAAAATCCTGATAAAAAATGAACTGAAATGAATTTCTCAAATGTCCCTACTCAGGAACAGTTATGCTTCCTTCTTTGTGAATAGTTTGCATTATACACACACACACACACACATACACAGAGATTGAGAGAGAGAGAGAGAGAGAGAGAGAGAGAGAGAGAATTTTCTGAAGAATCTTTTCCAGTATTAGGGATGTAACACCTCCCTAATGTAATCCAAGGAAAGTGACTTACCTTTTCGCGGATTCTGTTCATGGGGGGGGGCATTCCGTCCCTCCCCCCAGAATCCTCGATGGGGGGGAGGCGATCCAGTCCTCCCCCCTGGAATCCTCAACGGCCGGCTGTGCTCCGCGTCGGCTCCGCAGAGCAGCCGGCCAGGCCCAGGCCAGGGCCATCCGCAGCCGGATTTCTGGCCGCGGAGGGCTCTGGGTAAAAAAAAAAAAACAACACGTAGTGGGTGCAATTTGCGTTCCCCTTTCTTTTCTTCATATTAGTCTATGTAAAAATTGACGTAGACTAAGACGGCGAAAAATAAGGAACGCAAATAGCGGTGGTCATAGCCACCGCCATTTGCATTCGCGTTTTTGTTTTTTTTTAAACCCAGATGTGATAGGCTACATAAGTCTTTACGTAGCCTATCATGTCTATGGGGGGGGGGGGAGAAAAAGACACAGACTGCAAATGGTGGTTGTGGCAGCTGGTCGGAAGCTGCCGCCATCCGGAACATCCGCCCCAGGTAAGTCTCATCCCGGGGGGATCCGCGGGGGGCGGGGGGGCAGGCCATTCCGCAATGGATTTCGGCGGGCCGAATGCACTGGCATTCAGCCTCACCGAGATCCATCATGGAATTCTCTGACATCCCTATCCAGTATTCAGAACAGCCTGCAATATTTTAACCTAAGCATTGTACACACACACACACACACACACACACACACACTTAAAATATTACAGGCTGTTCTGAATATTGGAAAAGATTCTTCAGAAAATTGGCAGCCCATAGTTTGATTTTGGGGATCATTTAAATTGTATGAAAATGTATTCAACACTGCATAACCACATTTTTATTTTTTTTTTAAAAAATGAGCATTTTCTTTTGCACTTTAATTGTAAAATCCCTGGCACAGTCTTTTTTCTTATATTGGTTATGACATTCATGTCATATTTGATTATGTGTTACTATTGATGTAATCACAATAAAAAATTAAAATGGAAAAAATGAAGTTAATTTTGGCTTGCAGCTTCATGTCTGAGGTTACTATTATTAATGATAATTTAAATAGTGCTATCAGCATGCATAGTGTTTGGCAGAGTACAAGAGGGCAGGTCCCTGCCACAAGGAGATTACAATCTAACATTTGACAGAAGGGAAAATGAAAGGAAGGGGAATGAAGGGGAGGCCTGGATAAACAGGGAAGCAATATGCAGTTGTCTTAGCTGCCCAGGCTTGGGGATAGGACCAGTTACAGGCTTGGCTGCAGCAGGGAATGGACACTAGGGGAGTTTTCCCAAAGGCTGGAGGGAAAATAAGGGCACAACCCTACACATGCTTAGACAGAAAAGAAGTCCTACAATTCCCAGCATTCCCCAGCCAGCATGTTTCTCATCTCTTTCCTGGAGGAGAATTCCATGGAAATGACACCACATAGTGGCACTCCCACTGCAGGAAATATGGCGGAAAGGCCGAGAGGCTCATGGTCAGTGAAATCAGCAATAAGCTGTTTCTAAAGTGAAAAAGGAAAGCAAGGACTCCAAGGTGGTTTAAAACTAAGGGTGCAATCCTCAAAGCTCACCGTAGCTGCCCCATCTCCCACCCAGGTTAGAACCAAATTGCCAGGCTATGTGCCCAGGCTCTCTCTTTAGGTTCTGGGGGAAGCCAGGACATAGGGCCTGGAGATGCACTAAAGACACATTGTATCCTGCCGATGTCCCATTGCTGTCAAGTTTATATCTGAGAGGAGAAAATGGCGAAGAAGCAGGAGGAGGTGCTATAGCCTCAGATTTGAATTATGGGTGAGCAAGAGGTGGCTGTTTTGTTCTAAAACACTTCTTGCAAATGTGCTGTTTTCTTTTGGCCGCTTCATTGAATCTCCATGAAACGTTTTCAAGGGCACAAAGTTTTAGAGCCAAGTTTGTCCCTGATGATTTGATGATGGCTTGTTGTTTGGCTGGGAAGCCAACCCCTTTCTTTATGAATAAACATGGATGAATAATATATACTTAACATGTCACCTATTGCACTGACTGGAAAAATAGACACGGAAAACAATCAAGACAGTTTTGGCTAGTTTGGGCATGGGATGCCAGGGCTTCGCTATATAAACCCAGTATAACACTGGTGTTGATACTGCAGGCACAAAGACACTATGTCTGGGTTTGGGAGCAGATACTTGTGGGTTTTGTTTTTAATTGAGGCTCCTCTCTTGTTGATGGTCAGAAGATCTTGTCATGATAGGGCATAGCATTAGATGCAAAGGATGCAAAGCTAGTAATAGTCACTTTATCTTTTGTATACAGCATCTCCTGTATAGATTATGTCCAAATTAGGGATGTGCGAACTCACCCCTGTCCGGGTTCTCTGGACCCTGCTCGCTGGCCCTCAGACTGTGCTCAAGCCCCTCTCACTCTTGGCGAGCAGCCTGCACTCACCCCAGCGGCCCGTTGAGCTCCGCCGTCGTCGTTTCTAAAAAAAAAAAAGGTGATCGCAAAAATGTGCATGTTTTTGTATGCGCAAAAATGCATTTTTTTGTGAATGCACATATTCTCATGTGTGAAATGGGCATTTTTGCGAAGGCACACATTATTGTGTGTATGAAAATGTGCATTTTTCATAAAATACAAATTTTCCTGCATATGCAAATTTGCGCATTTTTTCAATCACCATATTTCTCAGACAATGGCGACCGCAAAACTCAACAAGGCTGCCAGGGGGAGTGCAGGCCATTCGCTCAGTATGGGCAGTGGGCGAGCAGGGGCAGGGGCTCAGTGAGCAGGGCTCGGGGGTGCAGGCAGGAGTGGGTCCGCCGGATTCCCAAGCTGAATCAGGCACCCGGCCCATCCCTAGTCCACATTGGTTCACATAATGGCATCTACTCTCATAACATAGCATTAGCCCCCCTCACACAAAGCAGATATCAAACAGCATAAAGCAGCCACAGCTTCTCGAATTATTTATCCAGTATATGATGACGGTAAACTCCGCCAGTTCTGTGAGTTGAGACTGAAGAGCTAAAGGGGAGGATCCAATAATACCCTATAGCTGAGGGCCAGCACCTCTGGTTCCTGGTGCATGTGTCTGGTGCATGGTCAGCCAGCCCTACCACGACCAGCACATGTGCGACTCCCCACCACCACCAGCAGTGATATAGTGCCCCTGGGGGCAAGCCCCCAAATGACTGGAAATGCAAGTTTATGGAAGGCGCAACCTGCCCCTTTCAGAAACGTCTGTTTCCAGTTGTTTGGGCACTTGCCCCCAGAACCACTGCATTGCTGCCACCAGTAGTAGGGGCCATGTGCATGCCGCCAATGGCGGGGCATCTGTGGATCCTACCCATGGTAGCCACCACAGTAGAAGCCAGAAAACACTAACCATGGCAGGACTTTCAGGGGAAAAGGACACATTCAAAAATGGCAGGGAGGGGTGGAATCATCAAGTAGGCAGGGGCAGGAACAATCAAACTGCCATATGCAATACATACAAGGGAAATCAAACAACCCGAGTCTTTGATGGTGAAAAACACATCCTGAGAGGGAAATGGTTTCCTCTGGCAGGAAGTAAATAGTGTGGAGAGCATAATTAGAGATTTTCAAGCAGTCCTTTGCTTGCACCAAAAATAAATCAGGGCCTTTGAATGTTACATTTGAACTCTCAAAATATTCTGGGTGGGATAGAGAGTTCAGGAATTCGAGAGGATTCTTGAAGTAGGGATGTATGGATTGTATTTAGGGATGGCACAGGTGCCCGTCTCGGTCTGAAATTCCAGTGGACCCCCAGGCCCTGCACTCACCGAGCCACCAGCACTTACCCAGGCCCTGTCCACCCCTGACCCTGCTTGGCCCCTGCCCCTGCTCAGCGAATGGCCTGCACTCACCCTGGCAGCTTTGTTGAGTTTTGTGGTCGCCATTTTCTGAGAAATAAATCTCAATACTGCGCACATAGTCTTATACGCAACATGGCACCATGACTCTTGCATACATTTTATGTATATTCATTGGCGTACATTTCATTTTCCATGGCTCACCCATATATACAAGTTTCACAGTGCCATTTATGTGCACAGTATTGCGATTGCCATGTTTTTTCTAGACATGGCAATAGGGGTGCACGAAAGCCACTTACCTGGTCTCGCAGCTTGCTTCGCAGTGGGGAGGAGGCGCTTCGCTGCTCCCACCGAAGTTCAGGCCGGGGGGGGGAGGTTTCCCGCCTCGCCAGGCTGAAATTCAGGCCGGGGGGGAGGCTCCTCGCCTCGCCCGGCCGCAAAATAAAAAGTAAAAAAAAAAAAAAACGCCCCCGTGATAGGCTACGTGACGATTAACGTAGCCTATCACGGCTAGATCTGCAAAGTCAGCCGTGATAGGCTACGTTAATTGTCACGTAGCCTATCACAGGTGACTTTAAAAAAAAAAAAGCGCATACGCAAATGGTGGCCCCCATAGGGAGCCGCCATTCACGTTCCTTATTTGGTCGCTGTAGTCTACGTAAATCTTTACGTAGACTACGGCGAAAATAAGGGCAACACAAATAGCGTTGCCCTTATTTTCGCCGTAGTCTACATAATCTTTACGTAGACTACAGCGACCAAATAAGGAACGTGAATGGCGGCTCCCTATGGGGGCCACCATTAGCCGTACGGGCTTTTTTTTTTTTTTAAAGTCACCCGTGATAGGCTACGTGACGATTTACGTAGCCTATCATGGCTGACTTTGCAAATCTAGCCATGATAGGCTACGTTAATCGTCACGTAGCCTATCACGGGGGTGTTGGGTTTTTTTTACTTTTATTGGAATGGCGGCGGCGGCAGCCGCTCGAAAGACCGGCTGCCACCTCTGCCCCTGTCGAAGACCTGCTGAACTGCCACCGGGACCCGCCGCCGGGAGGGACATTTGGGAAAGGTAAGTCCCATCCCGGGGGGTGCGGGGGGGCAGAGAATTTCTCCCCGAAACTACTTGGGGGGCCGAATACGTTGGCACTCGGCCCCCCGAAGTTTCGGGGAGAAATTCTCCCCCATCCCTACATGGCAATTGTGGAGGAGGACAGGGCCCGGGTAAGTGCAGCTGGCTCAGTGAGCAGGCATGGGGCTTGAACGCGGGTCCAGGGACATGCAAGCAGGGGCAGGGGCTGGGTCAGCACCTGAAGAACCCGGATGGGGGGGGCACCCATTCATCCCTAACTGTATTAAATCCATTCTGTCTGTGTTCTGAAGATCGTTGCGCCTCTTTCATTCCATCATCCACTCACTGACAGAATCAAATTTTTCTAGGGATATACAAGAATTTCATTCTACTTGTGCACTTGCATTACCACTCATTAGTGGTAATGCACATTAGTGCTGACATGAATGCACACTGATGTGCTTTAGCACTTGTGCTAATGTGCATTACTGCAAGTGCAAATTTGCACAAATCTCCCCAAAAGTAAAAAATGGTCTGCAAGTCCACCGAATCCATGGAACTCGGAGAAAGCCAGTCCACTGAAGAATCCCCAGGTTGGATCTATAGAAATCCACACTCATTTGAATCCATTGGGAATTTCTCAATTCTTTCCATTGTCTGCTATCCCATCCCCATTAATGAAGAAACCACACTGGGGGGCAAGACAGGGTAACCGGCAGAGGAGGTATCCCTCTCCTTCTGATGACCTATGAGATTGGAAATGTGTGTGTGGGGGGGGAGGATTGGCTTCCAATCCTGCTGTTTTCCAGGTACTACTTTGCCCCTTCAATTACACACACCCCGTCGCCTCCCATTCATGTGCTCCTCCACAGATTTCTCACTCCACTCGTATGCATAGTGTGTGACACATACATTTTAGGGCTGGGCATGACTACCCAACATTTGTTGGGCCTCCATTCCTCAGTAAAGGTTGGGTGGGGAGCAGTGGAGGCTGGTGGCTCTGATGTCAGTGGGGTGGTGAATCTGCTCAAGGTTTCAGTCAGAACCAGTCAGAGTTCTAAAGGAGTTCTGACTGGTTCTGACTAAAACCTGGAAAGGAATCACCACCCCACTGACATCAGAGCCACCAGCCTCCACTGGTGAGGAGAGTCTCTCTAACTTTCACAGGAGTGGGTGGGGATGAACATCGCTGTACTTTTGTGGAGTACACAATAGTACTTACTATTAGAAGAGATGGCTGGGTGGGCTTTCAGCAGCCAGCTGCCAGTCACTTTCAAAAACTGGTCATAATGGGAGTGGCACTATGTGAGGATGTCCTGCAGGTTCGTTGAGTGGCTGTATGTGAGGATGTCCTGCAGGTTCGTTGAGTGGCTGTATGTGAGGATGTCCTGCAGGGATGTTGAGTGGCACCATGTGAGGATGTCCTGCAGGGGCATTGAGTGGCACCATGTGAGCATGTCCTGCAGGGGCATTGAGTGGCACCATGTGAGGATGTCCTGCAGGGGCATTGAGTGGCACTATGTGAGGATGTCCTGCAGGGGCATTGAGTGGCACCATGTGAGGATGTCCTGCAGGGGCATTGAGTGGAACCATGTGAGGATGTCCTGCAGGGGCATTGAGTGGCAACATGTGAGGATGTCCTGCAGGGGCATTGAGTGGCACCATGTGAGGATGTCCTGCAGGGGCATTGAGTGGCACCATGTGAGGATGTCCTGCAGGGGCACTGAGTGGCACCATGTGAGGATGTCCTGCAGGGGCATTGAGTGGCACCATGTGAGGATGTCCTGCAGGTTCACTGAGTGGTTGTATGTGAGGATCTCATGCAGGGGCTTTGAGTGGCACTATGAGAGGATGTTGTGCAGGGGCACTGAGTGGCTCTATGTGAGGATGTCGTGCAGGTTCATTGAGTGGCTCTATGTGAGGATGTCCTCCAGGGGCTTTGAGTGGCTCTATGTGAAGATGTAGTACAGGGGTGCTGAACCTCATTCCAAATCCGGCCCACCTGGCGTTCCAATTGAAAACTGAATAAATTATTGTAATTTTGCGCAAGGACTCACTTTTGTTAAATCTGCTTTCTTGATCCCCTATGGGGTGAGCTCATTTCAGCTCTGTTATTTCAATATTCAATATATTCCTGTTAAAAAGAAATGTTGTTTCTCAATCTAAGTCTTTGGGGAGACGGGCCAAGTTAAATAAAACAACATAGCACCATCTCATGGAGTGATTCAACTCAGATAGCATAGAAAACACTGAGAAATTATGCGTGTGCTTTGACAAGGAGCAGAACTTCTCATCTCAAACTCTTTTAATTTTGAGAGCTTCACTTGAAATCCCTGAAGTTCGTCAATCAAGCTCACAGGCATCGAAGTTTCTTGCATTTCATGGGAGTTGGCAGTTCAGTGGAGAAGTTCATCGACGGCATCTGAAAAATGTATTTTGCTGGCCTCCCTCAATCAGATGCTCTTGACATGTGTTGGACTATAATTCCAGTCACCCCCATGCCCCTAGTGGCTGGGAACAGGAGTCCAATCTGGATGGCACCAGGTTAGGGATGTCAGAGAATTCCACCACGGATCTCGGGGAGGCCAAATGCCAGTGCATTCGGCCCCCCGAAATTGGTGGAGAAACAGCCTGCCACCCTCCCCCCCCCCCCCCCGGGACGAGACTTACCTGGGACAGATCTTCTGGGCTCCGGCGATCTTCCGACCGGCTGCCACCACCGCCATTTCCAGTTAAAAAAAAAAAAAAGACATGATAGGCTACGTAAATGTTTATGTAGCCTATCACATCTGACTAAAACAACAACAACAACGCGTGTACGCAAATGGCGGCGGCCACGTTTGCATTCCTTATTTTGGCATGTCTTAGTCTACGTCAAGATTTACGTAGGGGTGGACGAAAGTCACTTACCTGTCGTCGAAGGCCGTTCACGGTGGGGGGGAGGCGCTTCGCTGGTCCCCCCGCGAAGTTCAGGCCGGGGGGGGAGGCTTCCCGCCTTGGCCCGGCCGCGAACGCGAAAGTAAAAAAAAAAAACGCCCCCTGATAGGCTACGTGACGATTCACGTAGCCTATCACGGCTAGATCTGCAAAGTCAGCCGTGATAGGCTACATCAATCGTCACGTAGCCTATCACGGGTGACTTTAAAAAAAAAAAAAAGCGCGTACGCGAATGGCGGCCCCCATAGGGAGCCGCCATTCGCGTTCCTTATTTAGTCGCTGTAGTCTACGTAAATGTTTACGTAGACTACAGCGACCAAATAAGGAAGGGGAATGGCGGCTCCCTATGGGGGCCGCCATTATCCGTACACTCTTTTTTTTTTTTTTAAAGTCACCCGTGATAGGCTACGTGACGATTGACGTAGCCTATCACGGCTGACTTTGCAAATCTAGCCGTGATAGGCTACGTGAATCATCACGTAGCCTATCAGGGGGCGTTTTTTTTTTTTCTTTCATTGCAATGGCGGCGGCAGCAGCCGGTCAAAAGACCGGCTGCCGCTCCCGCCCCGCTCGAACACCCGCCAAACCGCTGGCCGGACCAGCCACCGGGAGGGACATTCGGTGAAGGTAAGTCCCATCCCGGGGGGGGTGCGGGGGGCGGGGGGGTGCGGAGGATTTCTCCCCGAAACTTCTTCGGGGGGCCGAACACGTTGGCGCTCGGCCCCCCGAAGTTTCGGGGAGAAATTCTCCGCCATCCCTAGATTTACATAGACTAAGATGGTGAAAATAAGGGGAATGCAAATAGCGTAGCGTCCGCTATGCTATTTGCGTACGTGCGTGTGTTTTTTTAGTCAGCCGTGATAGGCTACGTAAACATTTACATAGCCTATCACGGCTGACTGCAGGGACTCAAACGGCGGTATCCCTACACCAGGTTGGGGGAGGCTGGGGAGGTTGGGGTCCAGGCCTTTGCTGGCTTTTGAACCACTCCTAAGAGATTGTCTAGCTAAATATTTAGCTGCAACTTATGGTGTAGTTTCTACAGGGAGACACAATCACTTGATTGTTCTACTCTAGATTACTCTGCATGCAAGGGCTGTTCATACCACCTCACTCATGTGTTTAAGGCAAGGGTGGTGAACTTCCAGCTCACCGAGATTCCAAATCTGGCCCATGAATGGTTGGGCACCTTCCAGGGACCCTCCCCCCCCCCAGGCTCCTGTCCTGGCCTGGAAGCTACTGGTATCTTGGGGAGGAGACGGAGAGATGAATCCCTTTCTTATCTGATCTGTGTCCAATTGTAACATGAGCGGCATGTGAAGGGAAAGGACTCAGCAATTTAAGAATGACAGATTAAAAAACTTGGGAGAAAAAAGTCTTCACCTGACACTGAAAAGACCACAATGTAGGCACCAGGCAAGCCTCTCTCAGAGTCAGGAGGGGAGTCCACAACTGGGATGCCACCACTGAAAAGACCTTCTCCTTAGTGGCCACATTATTGTTGTTCAGTCGTTAAGTCGTGTCCGACTCTTCGTGACCCTATGGACCATTGCATGCCAGGACTTCCTGTCCTGCGCTCTCTCCCAGAGTGCACTCAAATTCATATTCATTGCATCAATGATGCTATCTAGCCATCTCATCCTCTGCCATCCCCTTCTCCTTTTGCCTTCGATCTTTCCCAGCATCAGGGTCTTTTCCAGGGAGTTTTCTCTTCACATTAGGTGGCCAAAATATTTGAGCTTCAGCTTCAGTATCTGTCCTTCCAATGAGCAGTCAGGGTTGTTAGGGATGTACGAAAGTCACTTACCTTTTCACCGATACTGTTCATGGTGGGTGGGGAGGCGTTCCGTCCCTCCCTCCGGAATCCTTGACGGGGGGGGAGGCGATCCGGTCCTCCCTCCCAGAATCCTCGACAGCTGGCTGTGCTCCGCAGCGGCTCCGTGGAGCAGCCGGCCAGGCCCAGGCCAGGGCCGTCTGCAACCGGATTTCTGGCCACGGAGGGCTCTCGGTAAAAAAAAAAAAAAAGCTTACGCAAATGGTGGCGGCTATGGCCACCGCCATTTGCGTTCCTTATTTTTCACCGTCTTAGTCTACGTCAATATTTACGTAGACTAAAACGAAGAAAAGAAAGGGGGACGCAAATAGCGTAGTGGGCCTGCTCCCTTACTGAGCCACCATTTTGAGTAAAAATGGCAGATCTGCCTTTTTTGTAAAGGCCAATTTTATGGCAGCCATGAAGTGGCCATTTATGCAAGATTAGAGGAGTCAATGGCCATTTAAGCTTGTAATCTTGCACAAATGGTCGCTTTACGGCCACCATTTGTGTAAAATCAGCCTTTATGTAAAAGGCCGAGCCACCATCCTTGTGCTTGCCTGACTTGGCACGCTCCATGTCAGGCAAGTGAGAGGATCCGAGAACTAGTGTTTGAGGTGCCGAGCCTGCGATTTCTTGCTGGCCGTGGAGCCCCAGCTAGATGTTGTGCTTGTCCAACTAATTCTTAATCACAGCGGAGAGTATTTCTGTGACTTCATGTGAAGATGTGGAAGACAGAGCCATCTAGAGGATTTTATATACAAATGCAATTATAACTTAACACAACATTATATATATTCAATGATTTTAAAAACAACAAGAACTGCTGGTTTAAGACCAGAGTTAAGGCTATCTCATATTGGCTCAAGCACCACAAAGCCAGGCAACTGGAAACTGATGCCTTAACAGACGTGCCCCACGATCAATGATTATATTGTACAATGTCACAAATTGTGCTTGCTTACAACGTACCTTCCATGCACTCACACATTTCTTTGGTCTTTCAGGCCCAAATCCAGATGGGGCAGACAGAGTGCCTGGGACTAGCATTTTTCTGCTCTTGTATTGCTTTATGAAGCATCTAAACTGTACTGTTTTGCTAAAGAAATCCTCTGATGGATTAACCCATGCTAGTTCGTGGCTTGAAAGCAAACACAATTTGCGACATCGCACAAGGAGGAACTCAGAGAATCTCAATGAGTTTTAGTCTCAGCTTGAGTACAGTGTCCAGTTCATGGCACCACACTAAGAAGGATGCAGACAAACTGGAAAAGGTTCAGAGGAGGGCAACAAAGATGATCAGGGGACAGGAAACCAAGTTCTATGAGGAGAGACTGAAAGAACTGGGCATGTTTAGCCTTGAGAAGAGAAGACTGAGGGAAGATATGATCGTGCTCTTCAAGTACTTGAAAGGTTGTCACAGAGAGGAAGGCCAGGATCTCTTCTCGATCATCCCAGAGGGCAGGACACAGAATAATGGACTCAAGTTAGAGGAAGCCAGATTCCAGCTGAACATCAGGAAAAAATTCCTGATTGTCAGAGCAATATGACAATGGAACCAATTCCCTAGGGAGGTGGTGGGCTCTCCCACACTGGAGGCATTCAAGATAAAGCTGGACAGCCATCTGTCAGGGATGCTCTGACTTGGATTCCTGCATTGAGAAGGGCTTGGACTTGATGGTCTTATAGGTCCCTTCCAACCCTACTATTCTATGTTTCTATGAGCCTCTGAGATTCTCCCGTCCATAGTGCCACCTGCAGCAAATGAAGAAGCAAAAAAAAAAAAAATTGTAGGGTAAAAGTAATATACCATGCTACTGCTGCTGCTAACGGGGAGCCCCACCCATGAGAAAATATTGGACAATCTCTTCTATTCCTGGCAGGGATGTTGGAGGAATCCATCTGGGGTGTGGAGTTTGCAAAGCTTTCATCAGCTTACCATCCCCCCCCCCCGGACTTTGTCTCGCTTCCCTGTGAGCTGGCCCGACTCGATCTGCATCAGATTGGGCCAGCCCATGGATTTTCCAGTTAGTTAGTTGGTTTCACATGAATAGAAAGTTGCATAAAGCTGGAATTCGCACAAATAATGCAAATTGCAGCTGCGATTTGTGCAACTTTCTATAGACATGGGGGGAAAAAAACTCTACAAAAAGTTCCCAGATTTCAGGAAAAACCCATAGCTTGGCTTGAGAATATAAGCCAAGCCAAGTGGGCAACAGGGTTCTGTCAAGCACCCAAAGGGCCTGATTTTCCAAGGACCGACATCCCTACTTCCTGGAGAAATTGCATGAAATGCCTCCCCCCCCCCCGCCCATTTCTCTGCCCAAAAATAGGGTGAAGGATTTTGAGAAGTTATTTGCTCACAGCTCTAGTTCAGACATGCACATGGACATAGGGATGTACGAAAATCACTTACCTTTTGCGGATTATGCTGATGGGGGGGGAGGTGCTCCGTTCCTCCCCCCCCCGCCCGAATCCTGGCCGGCCGGCTGTGCTCCACAGCAATTCTGCGGAGCCGCCAGCCAGCTCTGCCAGCAGCTGGACATCCGGCCACTGGCTAGCAGGGATGCAAATGGTGGCGGCCGTAGCCGCCGCCGTTTGCGTCCCTGCAGTCAGCCATGATAGGCTACGTAAATGTTTACGTAGCCTATCACGGCTGACTAAAAAAAAAACAAACGCGCATACACAAATGGCGGCGGCCATGGCCACCACCATTTGCGTTCCTTATTTTGGCACGTCTTAGTCTACATAAACATTTACGTAGACTAAGACAGCGAAAATAAGGGGAATGCAAATAGCGTAGCATCTACGCTATTTGCGTTCCCCTTATTTTCGCCATCTTAGTCTATGTAAATGTTTATGTAGACTAAGACATGCCAAAATAAGGATCGCAAATGGCAGCGGCCATGGCCGCCGCCATTTGAGTACGCACGTTTTTGTTGTTGTTTTTTAAAGTCAGCCGTGATAGGCTACATAAACATTTACGTAGCCTATCACGTTTTTTTAAAAAACCTAGCCGTGATAGGCTACGTAAATCTTTACGTAGCCTATCCCTTTTTTTTTTTTTAACTGGAAATGGAGGCGGCGGCGGCTGGTCGGAAGACCGGCCGCCGCCGCCAAACCACCGCCGCCGCCGCCGCCAGGAAGATCCGCCCAAGGTAAGTCTCATCCTGGGGGGGTGGGGGGGCCGGCCACTCCGCCACCGATTTCGGGGGGCTGAATGCGCTGGCATTCGGCCTCCCTGAGGTCTGTGGCGGAACTTTCGTACATCCCTACATGGACACCATTTGATCTCTGATGACCTGACCACTCTTATTCAGCATTTGATGACAATTTGCAGCAGCCAGAGAATGATATGGTGCTTGGCTACGCTTCTACTTCATTTTGTTCTTATTGTTCCCGGAAAGATCCCTTTTTACAATAATGTTAGCTTGAGTTGTCTTTATCCAGGTTTAGCTCCCTCCTGGGTCTCTAGAAATTATGTTCTTAAGTGGAGGATAGATGCATCTTGTCTCTAACACACATGCATGTAATTCCATCACTCCATCAATTTCAATTCTACATTCCATCAAGCTCAGTATTATCTATGGGTAATGATGCTCCAGGTTTTCAGACAGTATACTTTCACATAGGGATGTTAGAGAATTCTGCCATAGACTCCAGGTGTCCATGGCAGAACGAAGGAATCCTCCCCCTGCAAAACTTCCCTGGGACGGATCTTACCTGGTATCGGCCGTCCCGTCCATCCACTGCCCCTGGTCTGCAGCCGCGAATGGCTACCCCAGTCTGCGGCTGCCATTTCCCTCCCTACTTTAGCCATGATAGGCTATTTACGTAGCCTATTATGGCAAAGAGCAGGGACACAAATGGCGGCCGCTACGCCATTTGCGTCCCTGCTCTTTTCATGATAGGCTACGTAAATATATACGTAGCTTATCATGGCTAACGCAGGGACACAAATGGTGGCTGCTAGGCCATTTGCTTCCCTACGTTAGCTGTGATAGGTTACATATATATTTAAGTAGCCCATCACGAAAAGAGCAGGGACGCAAATGGCATAGCGGCCGCCATTTGCATCCCTGCTCTTTGCCATCATAGGCTATGTAAATATATACGTAGCCTATCACAGCTAACGCAGGAATGCAAATGGCAACTGCTGCGGCAGCCTCCATTTGTGGCCGCAGCCCAGCAGCAGATGGAGGTCTGGCTACAGGCAGCCCCAGCTGGCGGCTCTGCAGACTCGCCGCAGAGAGGAGCCAGCCGGGGAGGATTCAGGGGGGAGGGATGGTTCGCCTCCCCCCCACCACAGACGGCCCCACCCAGAACAAGGTAAGGGATTCGTACATCCCTATTTTCACAGCTGAGATAAGATGGATTGAACCTGGGACCTTTTGCAATCCAAGTATGTGCTGTACCATTGGGCTACAGGTTTCCCCCATATTATATCTAGGGATGTTGGATAAATCTGCAACAGAATCAAATGAGTTCAGATTTTTATGCATCTGACCCACCAGCTTTTCCTGAGGATTTACGGACTGTTTTTTGTTTTTACTTTTCAGACATTTGTACAAATTAAGTAATAGAAAAATATTCAAAAAAAAAATTTAAAATGGCTGAAAATACGCGTTTCCCCCATAGGCTAAGGCATAAAAATACGCATTTGGGGGGGATTTGCACATTATCACAAGTGTGAATTTGCACACATCTGAATCTGAATACGCAAATTGGGGGGGATCCAATTCTATCGATGAATGGATGATGGAACGGAAGGTACTTGGCAATCCACAAAATGCAGATAGAACAGATTTTACCCAATCCGTACATCCCTAATTATTAGTGCTGTGCCGAAAATTTCCCCCACATTTTCTTGACCGTTCTCATTGAATTTGACAGAAGAGAAATTGCTTTCAAAAAGCAATTCAATGGTAAAGAAATTTCAGAGAAATTCTCATGGGTTGGGATTGGATTTCTTCGGCTTACCTTACTTAGGAGGTGGCTGAGGACTGAGCACCAGTGTCCTGTTTTTCACTGTACAATCGTATCCCTGGCAGCCAGAAGCCTCCTCAGCTTCCCACACTTCAAATTAAAGCCCAGTTTAAGGCACCATGCAGTAATTCCTCCCATAGGGCTTTTTCAGGTCAGGCCATGCAGGCAGTCTGGAAGCTAGTGGGGAATAGGTAAGCTCAAAAACACCACAAAAATAAATTATAGCACATCCTGAATGAGGCAGAACAATGGAAGCCTCTTTCATGGGAAGAGAAAAGTTTCAGAAAATTGGAGGACAGATTTTGGCAGAGTACTAAGTCCACCTCCACCCTGCAGCCGGACACCACACTGCCCCCACCTGCATTGCGGTGGATGCAAACTGGGGGCCAGCCTGCCAAGGCAGCTGCTGCTGCTGCAGCATGAAGACCCCAAAACCCCTTACCCAAAAAGAAAGAAGCTGTGATACAAGTCCTGCCAGTGGGGAGCCCTACCTGGGAGAAACAGTTGAGAATTTTTCCTCCCCCTGGAGAAATTCTGTGAAACTCTCTCCCAAATTTCTCTGCCCACAAGTAAGGTGGAGAATTTCGAGAGGCCATTTGCACACAGCTCTACTAATTATGTATTTCTAATAAGGGGTGTTGAACCTCAGCACCATGGGGCAAATCTGGCCTCTTTGCTGTCTCAATCTGGCACTCTGTGGTGCCCCAGATGGTCACACCCCCTTCCCCTGGCTCCAACTCTGGAGAACCTCTCCCAGTGGTTTCATGTAGATATTAAATAGCATGGGGGACAGAACAGAACTCTGAGGGACCCTGCAAGCTAATGGCCACAGAGTCGAACAGGCATCCCCCCACACCACCTTCTGAGTTCACCCCACTAGGAAGGAATGGAGCCACTGTAAAACAGTACCCCCAAGTCCCATCGCAGTGAGGCATCCCTGAAGAATATCATGGTCGATGGTATCGAATGCCACTGAGAGGTCCAGCAGAACTAACAGGGACACACTCCCCCTGTCCAGTTCCGGGTGTAGGTCATCCACCGAGGCGACCAAAGCTGTCTCCGTCCCATACCTAGGGATGGCAGAGAATTCCACCACAGATTTCAGTGAGGCCGAATGCACCGGCATTCAGACCCCCGAAACCCATGGTGGAATGCCCCCCCCTGCCCCCCGTGGATTCTTCCCCGGGACAAAGCTTACCTGGGGCGGATGTTCTGCCACCATTTGCGTCTGCTGTTTGCTGTGATAGGCTATGTAAGCCTATCACAGCAAGCAAAAAAAAACCAACCACGTACGCAAATGGCGGCAACTATGGCGGCCGCCATTTGTGTTCCCTTTTCTTCACCATAATAGCTTACGTAAATATTTATGTAGGCTAAAATGGCGGGGGGGGGAAGAATGCAAATGGCGCCCACTACGATATTTGCGTTCCCTTTTTTTTCGCCATAATAACCTATGTAAATATTTACGTACGATAAAACAGCGAAAAACAGGGAACGCAAATGGCGGCCTCCGTAGCCTCCACCATTTGTGTACGCTGTTGTTGTTGTTGTTTTGGCTTGCCGTGATAGGCTACGTACATACTTACGTAGCCAATCATGGCAGCTTGGCTGGATGCAAATGGTGGCCACTATGGCGGCCGCCATTTGCATCCGCAGCAGCCTGTCCGCAGCTGGAACTCCAGCTGTGGATGGCCCTGGCCGGCTGCTCCTCAGAGCCACCACAGAGTGGATCCAGCCAGGCAGGATTCCAGGAGGGAGGACCGGATCGCCTCCCCCCCCCGTCGAGGATTCCAGGGGGAGGTATGGAGCACCTCCCCACCACCGTGAATCACATCTGCAAAAAGGTAAGTCACTTTTGTACATCCCTACCCATACCCAGGCCTGAAACTAGATTGACATAGATCAAGATAATCCATTTCATCTAGGAACTTTTTAAAGTGCTCAGAAGTAGGGATGTATGAAATATACTTACCGTTCTGATCTGGGGCTTTTTGGGGGGGAGGCGCTCCATCCTTCCCCCCGGAATCCTCCCTGGCTGGCTCCGCTCCACGGCAACTTTGCGGACCCGCCGGCCATGGCCGGCCGGGACTGGCCACAGTCAGATTACAGCTGCTGCTGGGCTGCTGTGGCCGCAAATGGTGTCTGCTACGCTGGCCACCATTTGCGTCCCTGCCAAGCCATGAGAGACTACATGAGTATTTACGTAGCCTATCACGGCAAAAGGCAGGGACGCAAATGGCGGCCGCTATGCCATTTGCGTGGCAGCCTTTTCCCATGATAGGCTATGTAAATACTTGCAAATGATGTAGCGGCTGCCATTTGCACCCCTGCTCTTTGCTGTGATAGGATACATAAGTATTTACGTAGCCTATCACGGCAAAAGGCAGCCATGAAATGGCGGCCGCAAAGACAGCCGCCATTTGCACCCGCAGCAGCCCGGCAGCAGCCAGAAGACAAGCCAGAGCTGCCACCGCATTCGCCACCGCATTGGCTGCCGCCGCATCCGCCACATCCACCGCCACTGCTGCATCCACCACCAGGTAGGTCCATCCCAGGGGGGGATTTCAGGGGGTGGCGGGGGAGGAGGCCATTCCGACATGGATTCTTTGGAATCTGGCCTCACTGGGGTCCGTGGCGGATTTCTTCAACATCCCTACTCAGAAGGGAAGCAAGGAAAAGCCCAACTGCCGATTCCCCCCAGCCCCTGCCCACTTTTAAAGCAAAGGTAAGGGGAGAAGGGAAAGTCAGAACCAGCAGCTGAATGGGAGTCCATCATCTTGCCATCCTTGATGCTGCAGTGGAAATGGCACTTCTGAGTAGTGCTGGGCTAAGATATTCAGCTCAGTGATTTTCGGTACTTTGGGGGAGGGTGGAGGAGAGAAAAAATGCCACCCCCCCCCCCGAAGATTGGGTTAATCTTTGGGGGTGAAAGTGAAGAACTTTCACAGATGGAGTGTGTGTATGTGTGTGTGAGGGGGTCAGCTTTAAAGACAAAAGTGTGTGTGTGTGTGTACGCGCGCGTGTGTTCACAGTTTTAAATACTTTGGAATGACTTCACACAACCTTATGGCATTGGCTTTGTAATTTAGGGCAGAATGCCTCATGGGATGGGAATGATTTGATGCCATGATGTAGCATCATTCCCAGGGGCAAAAAAAAAAAAATCCCAAAGAATGTCCCTGGGAGCAACACTATGTCATGGCATAGAATAATTCCCATGGGGAATCCTTTCCAGGGATGCTGCCACTGCCAGGCTGTTGAGGGCAGCAAGCTCTGTGTGTGTGTGTGTGTGTGTGTGTGTGTGCGAGAGAGAGAGAGAGAGAGAACACAAAGAAAGACCTTCAGCCACATCATTTTTCAAGGTAAGTCCACCACCTCCTGGAAAATTCACACACCCCCTGAAAATCACCAGATATTCCCCACCCACTTTGCAGGGGACAAATGGCTCTTCAGAAGTGGTGGAGGGCAGCAGTATTTAACCCAGCTTGAGTATATAATTCTTTAAAATAAGCTCATTAAATAAATAAATCATGGATGGACAGCCCATGTAGAGTCTGGTTGAGGCCTGAATGGGTCTGGAGGACCAGAGTCAAAATCAGTTGCAAGTATTCAAGGAGAGTTGCATTTTTGAGCCACCCATTTTAAATATTTGCCCCAACCCTACTCAGTTTGGGCTGTCAGCTCCTTTCCTGAACTTGTCTTGAGGGCCTACAGCCTTTTCTCCTGAAGCTCACTAGCTGTAAATGCCAATGTTTCCTCCTCCTCCTCCTCCTCCTCCTGCTCCATGGGAGGCAGACAAGGGGTTTCAGCCCCTCTTTGCTATTATAGTTAGTAGGGCTTGGGCAAAGATTGGGCCAGTGGGGGCCAGCCCGACCATTAGGCAAAGTGAGGCAGCCACCTCAGGGAGCAGATTCTGCAGTGGGGGTACAGATAAGCAGCAAGGTGTTAAGCTAGACTACTGCCCTCAGGTATAGGAGAGGATGCTGTCCTGTCAGTAGTGTGGAAGTAAGCTTCTGTATGTGGAATGCGGGGAGGGGAACCATTTTGTCTTTTGCCTTTGGCAGCAAAATGTTTGGGCCAACCCTGAGGGGAGTAGCTGTACTGATGTGGGGGGAACTTTTGGCGGGGGGGTCAAATACTTTGGCAGGGGGATTGAATTACAGCTTACAAGGTGACTGAGGGGTTTTCCACCCTTTCTTTCTTCACTTCAAAAACTCAAATTGTCTGCAGGGCCAGCCTTACCATTAGGGATGTACAAAAGTCACTTACCTTTGCAGAGCTTGGATCTGCAGTGGGGGGGAGGTGCTCCGTCCCTCCCCTGGAATCCTCCCTGGGCCAGGTCCGCTCCACGGTGGCTCTGCGGAGCCGCCAGCCAGGGTCATCCACAGCCAGAGTTCCGGCCATGGACAGGCTGCTGCAGCCACAAACGGCGGCCACTGTAGCAGCCGCCATTTTCGTCCTGCGAAGCTGCCATGATAGGCTACGTAAGTATTTACGTAGCCTATCATGGCAGGCCAAAAAAAAAACAGCATACACAAATGGCGGCGGCTACGGCAGCTGCCATTTGCGTTCCCTATTTTTAGCCGTTCTAGCCTACGTAAATGTTTACGTAGGCTATTACAGCGAAAAAAAAGAAAGCAAATAGCGCCCACTACTCTATTTGCGTTCCCCTTGTTTTTTGCCATAATAGCCTACGTAAATATTTATATAGGCTAAAACGGCTAAAAATAGGGAACGTAAATGCCGGCTGCCAACATTTGCGTACGCTGTTGGGTTTTTTTTGGCTTGCTATGAAGGCTACGTAAATACTTACATAGCCTATCACGGCCTCTGCAGGGATGCAAAAGGCGTCCCTGAGTTAGCCGTGATAGGCTACATAAGTATTTACGTAGCCTATCATGGCTATGATGAAGAAGCGAATGGCGGCCGCAGGGCAGTCGCCATTCACAAGTCAACATGGATAGCAGCAGGTAAGTGCTCTGTTTCACGCGCCTTTCATGGGTTGGGGGCGGGGGCTTTGTTCCACCATGGATTTTGGAGGGCCGAATGCACTGGCATTTGGCCTCACCGAGATCCATGGTGGAATTCTCTGACATCCCTACCTACCATTAGGCAAAGTGAAGCACTGCCTCAGGAGGCAGCAGATGCTGGGTACAGGTAATGGTGGTAAGACATTGGAGAAGAGGGCTGTATGTTCCTCCTAATGAAACCTTTGCTTGTTTCCCTCCTGAAATCACCCACTCCCCATTTTGACCTTGAGTACTTCAACTCACTCTTAGACTTATACCACACCATCACCATGTTATTACAGCACCATCCCCAAATAAATGGATGGATGAGGGCAACACTTTTGGAGGGGTAGCTTACAAGCCCCAGAGCTGTAGTTAGGGGTGTGCATACAAGCAAAAGTCAGGCTCACAGAAGTCCTCCAAATTGCACTTCAAAGCCTGTTCTGACTAGGGATCATAGAGAAATCCGTTTGGGTGGTGGAGTTCAATAGGTTTTCCTAGGTTCGGACCCTGGACTTCATTTCGGTTCCCACTGTAGCACCTGATTTGATCTGCAGCAAGTCGAGCCAGTTTGCAAATTATCCAGGCATTTTGCAAATATTTTTCTGCAGGTTCCACAAATTGCACACATTTCTGAGCAATCTGAGCAAATCCAGCCATAATTTGCACAAATTGCTCTCAAATGTGCACAAATCACTCTGAAATTTGGGCAAATTGTGGAACCTGCAGGAAAAAAAATGTGCAGGTTTGGGGAAAAGCCTGCCGCTCAACTTGAAAATACAAATCAAGCTGTATATACCACAGAACTGTGTCAAATAAAAGAAAAAGAAAAGAAAAGAGAAAAGAGAAAAGAACCGTATTTCCCAGTGATGGCCATCATTAGTTCTGACTAGGGATGGCACGGGTGCTTGACTCAGTCTGGGAATCTGGCTGACCTGCTCCTGCCTGTACCCCCCGAGCCCTGCTCGCCGAGCCCCTGCCCCTGCTCACCCCCACACCTGCACTTGGCAAATGGCCTGCACTCACCCCAGCAGCCTTGTTGAGCTTCACTGTCACCATTTTCTGAGAAATAAAATGATGATTGCAAAAATGAGCAAATTTCTTCACATTTGAAAATGTACATTTTTGTGAATACACAGATTTGCATATCCGCGAAAATGCATATTTTGCAAAAATGCACATTTTCGTACACACACTAATGCATGCCTTCACAAAAGTGAACATTTCACACATGAGAATAAGTGCATTTGCAAAAAATTGCATTTTCACGCATACAAAAACATGTGCATTTTTGCGATCGCCATTATATTTTTTTTAGAAATGGCGACCGCAGAGCTCGACAAGGCTGCTGGGGTGAGTGCAGGCTGTTAGCCAAGAGTGGGAGGGGCTCAAGTGCAGTCCGTGGACCAGCAAGCAGAAGCAGGGGCTGGGCAGGAGTCGGGAGAACCGGGATGGGGGTGAGTTCACACATCCCTAGTTCTGCCTCATATCCACATCAGACTGTGATCTCCCCCCCCTTTCTCATGAAAAGTTGTGTATATTTTTTTCAAATGTACACAGCAATTGTGCACATCTTTGAAATGTGTGTATCCTTCTCTCATTATTTAAAGTGTGTTTGTACTTTTTTCAAAAGTATGCATTTTTATACACATTTTTCAAATGTATGCATGCTGTTGAAGACTTTTATTTGGTCCACAAATCATATTTCAAGCTCAGAATGTACAGGCTTCTACTGCAGACTGTGTCCAGATTTCCATTCAGTCTGGGATGTCAACTGGGTGAATTCTAATAAAAAATGAACTGAAACAAATTTCTCATACATCCAGAGATGCAGAGTTTTGTAGCCTTGGCTAAAATTCTGTACAGAAGGGAGAGCTCTGCCATCCATTAGAAAATAAAATGTGCCCATTTTAGCAGTGTTAAACTCTTAAATGTGTGAAGCAAGTGCCCTGTTTCTCAGTGTGTAGGCCAAGCATCAGGGAGCTGTTGTCAAATCTCAGCTACCCAGTGCATCCCATTGCATCCACCCCCGCAGTTTATGAACACGGTCTTCTCCTGTGTGATGTTTCACCACTGCAAACACTGGTGTATATGCTCCAGACATTCACTGGACAAATTGTGGATCACCTCTAAGAGGAAGAGGCAACAGTGCTGTCCACCAGAGGCATGCCCCTTAGCTAGGGATGCTGGAGAAATTCAAGACGGACTAAAATGAGCTCGGATTTTTAAGAATCCGACCTTCAGAATCCTGCTGCAGAGAGTCCGTGGAATTTTGGATGTTTCTTTTTTTTTTTTTACTTTCCCAAAAGTTCTGCATATTTATTCATAGGAAAATATGCATGTTTCTGCTGAGGAAAAGTGGAATGGAATGGGGGACAATTCTGCAAATGTTACGTACTGAGGTAAATTCTGTAAATTGTTGTGAAACCTCTCATGTAATTATTTGCGTATTTTTCCACTTGACAAAAAATATTGCATCCGTCAATGAGCGGATGATGGAACAAAAGGCACTTGACAATCCGCAAAACACAGACGGGGTGGATTTTACACAGTCCATACGTAGCTATACCAAAACAGATCCCTCAAGATCATTATCAGGGAATGCTAAAACCCAACACACTCAAGTTTGTTTCAGAAGTCATCTAGTTGACTTCGGGGGTGGGGGAGAGATTCAGGTTTCAGCTATGTGCGACAACACATAGTGGAGACTGAAGTATGTTTGAATTTGAGCACCTGATAAGAAGTAGTGGTTAATGTCACTCATTTCTCTGCATTACTACTCATACCCACCAGGTGGAAGCACTGTTTCCATTTTGATTCCTGTATTCTACATTGCCAGAACCAGAGACTATTGCATTAAACCGCTCAAGTTCTGAGAGTGCCATTCATACATCCTCTACTTCATCTGGTCACTGCCGCCTTTCCCTAGAGCACGCAAATCAGTGGGCCTAATAGTATTTACACAGTCAAATGGCTGAGATACAAGTATAATATATGGATGACACATGTCTCCTTGCTTGGAAGTCGGATTACTTTAAGCTGATGCTTTGATTTTGCATAACTTTTATATGTTAACATTATTTTAATTGTGCTGTTTGAGCAGGGGGCATTTTGATACTGCCTGTGATTTTCGGCATCAAGTGTGAGCATATCCTTACAGAGGGAAAATGACTAACAGATTTATATAATAATTATAAATAAATTGATCAACTCACTAAACTGTTCATCTTAAAAATGAGTTGAAGGGCTTTAATATTAGAAGAGTTGTTCATTATTAATACATTTTAAAAACAATATACACAGAAATACCACACACTCACACGAAGAACTATATGAACCATAAAATAATACAATAACCAGGGATAAACACATCCAGCTAACCTCTGCCCCTATTTTATCCGCTCTCTCAACCAATTCTCCTGTTACAGCACTCTCTCTGGCCTCTTCTCTTCTCTTCCTTTCTTCTTCTTCTCTCTTCTATCTGTGTTTCTGCCTTAGGTTTTTATATCTTAAAATTAGTTATTTTTAATTATTGTCCCAACCTCAACCAATCAGGAGGGTAGTTTCCTGTTCACTTTCATAACCTAAGTTTCTACTTCCTGACCTTCTGTTGAACCCCGTGCATAGTCTTTTTTTCTTTCTTTCTGGGCATTCATCCTGGCTCCTATAATCTTAGGTAAGATTTTCTTCTTCTTCCTCTGACCTTTAGTTGAGTCTCCTGCAAACGTTGGCTTCCTGAGCAGAATTCCTGACTCCTGTAATCTAACTGAACTTTTGACCTTTTGGCTGAAACTGATCAGCACCCACACACACCCACACAAAGGTTTAACCCAAAATATCCAAAACCCAAACTAAATACAAAAATGGAGGACAGCTCTACTCCTTCACTGACATCTTTGTGCCTTCTGTGTACTAGTGTGCCCTGTGCACATGGATAAAACACTCTAAAAAAAAGCGGTCTTGATGTAGAAACAAAGAATGTTACAGTCAGTAGGGACCTCAGTAGTCCTCTAGTCCAATCCCCTGCTCAGTCGGTATCTTGTAAGTACACCATCCCTGACAGATAGCCATCCAGATTTTACTTAAATAACGCAAACAAAGGAAAGACAATCACCCCCTAAAGCAGTCTGTTCCGCTGTCAAACAGGTGTTACAATACAAAGTTTCTGCTTCCTTGCAATCTGCTTCTCTGTAATGTCCACCCATTCATTTTAGTCCTCCATTCTAAAAAAGCAGAAGACAAGTCTACTCCCATCTTCTCTCAGGGATGTGCAAACCATGAGCTTGTCAAGGTTCTACAAATTTCACCTCAAAGCTCATCTGACCTTATGTCAATCCTGGATTATGAACTGTATTTGTTTGTTTTTCTCCAAAAAATGTGTGCATATTTTTGTGCACATTTTCTAAATGTACAGATCAATTGTGTACATTTTTTGTAAATGGATACATTACTATGCCATTGGCTGAAGCATGTTTGTGCACATTTTTTTTCAAAAGTACATTTATTGCAAAAAGCTCAATGCTTTGTTTCGTAAATTCTTCTGGGGTTCCTCTCCACCAAGAATATCTTTAAAAAGGATGCAACTTCCAATTAATGAAGGTGGGTTCATTTTCCAGATCTACCTATGTACCATTGGGCCTATTTTCTAGGGATGTCAGAGAATTTTGCCACGAATCTCGGGGAGGCTGAATGCCAGTGCATTCGGCCCCCCAAAATCGGTGGCAAAACGGTCTGCCACTCCCCCCACCACCTCCCCGGGACAGGACTTACCTTGGGCGAATCTTCCTGGCGGCGGTGGCTCCGGCAGCGGTTCGGCGGTGGTGCGGCGGTGGCAGCCAGTCTTCCAACCAGCTGCCACCGCCGCTATTTCCAGTAAAAAAAAAAAAACGTGATAGGCTACGTAAAGATTTATGTAGCCTATCATGGCTAGATTTTTAAAAAATACCGTGATAGGCTACGTAAATATTTACGTAGCCTATCATGGCTGATTTAAAAGGGAAAAAAATGCGCGTAAGCAAATGGCGGCACCCATGGGTGCCGCCATTTGCGTACCTTATTTTGACACGTCTTAGTCTACATAAACACTTACGTAGACTAAGATGGCGAAAATAAGGGGAACGCAAATAGTGTAGATGCTACACTATTTACGTTCCCCTTATTTTCGCCGTCTTAGTCTACGTAAATGTTTACGTAGACTAAGACGTGTCAAATAAGGAACGCAAATGGCGGTGCCCATGGGCGCCGCCATTTGCGTATGCACATTTTTTTTCTTTTAAATCAGCCGTGATAGGCTATGTAAACATTTACGTAGCCTATCACGGCTGCCTGCATTGACGCGAACGGCGGCGGCTATGGCCGCCGCCATTTGCGGACCCAGCCGGCCAGGATTCGGGGGGGAGGGACGGAGCACCTCCCCCACCTCGAATCAATTTCGTTAAAAGGTAAGTGACTTCTGTACATCCCTACTATTTTCTGACCTCTACTAAATTTTGGTCTTTTCCACTCAAATTAGGTTTTCCTCTGTGGTCATTATTGGAATCTTCTTGTCTGGAGCCTTGCTTTAAATAGATGGCATTAGATTCTTGGCATATTAAGGTAGACAGAGCTCATCCCACAATTTTGGCAGTTAGGGAAGTCTGGCATATAATGTCACGTCAATTACAGGTTGATCCATTTTCTCATGCTAAATTGACTTTATGGGGAAATCCAGATTTAAGAATTGGAAGAAAATCTTTTTTATGGCAGACCTAGACAGATAAGATGATCTTTACTTTAGATCAATTAGTGGGGGCTGATGATGAGTTTTTGGTATTTTCAATTTTGCAAGATCAATTTGATCTGCCGGCTTCAGCAGAATGTAGGGATGGGCAGATTACTTACCCAATTCCAGTCTGGGATGTCCGCGGTGGGGGGGAGGCGATCCATCCCTCCATCCCCCGGCTGGCTCCACTCTGCGGCAAGTCCGCAGAGCCACTGGCCGGGGACAGCCGCAGCTGGACTTCCATCCACTGCTGGGCTGTGGCCACAAATGGCATCCAGCGTAGCGGGCGCCATTTACGTCCCTGCGTTAGCCATGGTAGGCTACATATATACTTATGTAGGCTATCACAGCAAAGAGTAGCGATGCAAATGGCGTAGCGGACACCATTAGCATCCCTGCTCTTTGCTGTGATAGGCTATGTAAATACTTACATAACCTATCACAGCTAAAGTAGGGAGGCAAATGGCGGCTGCAGACTGGGGAGCCATTTGTGGCCGCAGGCTGGGGCAGCAGACGGACTGGACCGGCTGACACCAGGTAGGGGCCGTCCCAGGGAAGTTTTGCGGGGTAGCGGGGGGGGAGTGCTCCATTCTGCCATGGACTCCGGGGGGGCAAATTCTAAAGAATCTGGCCTCATTGGAGTCCATGGGAGAATTCTCTAACATCCCTAGCAGAATGGCAGTATTTGCGATTGAAACATTTGTTGGTATCTAGATTTGGTCCTGCTGCTTTTACTTCCTCGGAGTCTCCTTTGGTATTAGAAATACTTATTGAAACTCATCAAATGTATCGACCTACAATTCATGTTTATAAACATTTATTATCTAGGGATGTCAGAGAATTCTGCCACGGATCTCGGGGAGGCCCAATGCCAGCGCATTCAGCCCCCAGAAATCTGTGGCGGAACGGTCTGCCCCCCCCCCGGGACGAGACTTACCTGGGCCGGATCTTCCTGGCAGCAGCAGCTCTGCCGGCGGCTCCGGCAGCGGTTCAGCGGCGCCAGCCAGTCTTCCAACCGGCTGCCACCGCTGCCATTTCCAGTTTAAAAAACAAACAAACAAACAAAGACGTGGTAGGCTACATAAAGATTTACATAGCCTATCATGGCTAGGTTTTAAAAAAAAATGTGATAGGCTACGTACATCTTTATGTAGCCTATCACAGCTGACTTAAAAAAAAAAAAACAACGCGCGTACGCAAATGGCAGCGGCCGTGGCCGCAGCCATTTGCATTCCTTATTTTGGCACGTCTTAGTCTATGTCAAGATTTATGTAGACTAAGACGGCAAAAATAAGGGGAATGCAAATAGCGTAGCCACTATTTGCGTACGCACGTTGTTGTTGTTGTTTTTAAAGTCAACCATGATAGGCTATGTAAACATTTACGTAGCCTATCACGGCTGACTGTAGGGACGGAAACGGTGGTGGCTACGGCCGCCGCCATTTGTGTCCCTGCTAGCCAGCAGTCGTATGTCTGGCTGCTGGAGGAGCCAGCCGGCGGCTCTGCAGAATCCCTACAGAGCACAGCCGGCCGGCCAGGATTCCGGGGGGGGGGGAGGAATGGAGCACCTCCCCCCCGTCCAGGATTCCGGGGGGAGGGACAGAGCGCCTCCCCCCCCACCATCAGCATAATCTGCGAAAGGTAAGTGCCTTTCATACATCCCTATTATTATCAATGAATAATTATGACACAAGTGGTTTACAGCAGGAAAGGAACAGGGAATTGGAACCTCCTATTTTGCTTAACCAATGGACTGCCGTTTGGGTGTCTGTATCAGACATTTCAATGGATCTTCAGTTACGCCTTATTCAGCAACAGCTCTTGTTTCAGGTCTATTGGATGCCACAATGAATTTTTAATAAAGACTTGCCAAATTCAGTGAATTGTTGGAGGTGTAATGTAGTCAATGCTTCTTTTATTCATATGTTTTGGAAATGCCCAATGGCTGCCTCTTTTGGGGAGGAAGTTATTGACTTGTATGGTTAAATTTTGTATTGGGAAGCTCTTTAATATTTACTGATGTAAATGTTATCATAAATTACCTACCTGCATCTTGGAACATAACAAATGGTCAGTGTAAATTGATTTTTTGTGCCCTTTTGGTTGCTAAAAGATTGACACTACAACACTGGAAGAATAAAAGCTCACCACCTATAATGCAATGGACTGAAGGTATACAGGCATAACTTGCAAATGGACTTATATGTGGATATTTGGTCTGCTTTTTGTGTTTTGAAGTTTATGTGACATCTAGTCTTTTTTTTCCCTTCCCTGTTTTTGTTCTTCTCTCAAATATTGTAATGTTAGAAACTGAGGATATGTTGAATATCTTGAATATGTTGTTGCATTTTTATTTTTATTTCATTCCTTTCTTCTTCTTCTTCTTCTTCTTCTTCTTCTTCTTCTTCTTCTTCTTCTTCTCCTTCTTCTCCTCTGAGATGTTGTAATGTTTTCAGTTTGTTTTGTTTTGTAAAAATTCATAATAAAAGATAAATTTTTAAAAAGTACATTAATTAATTTTTGGTTGTGAGAACCACAGTGCGAGTGCAAAAATGTACAGACTTCTGAATGTAGATTGTGTTCAGGTCTGCATTCGGTTCTGGGAGGTGTGAATTCAATACATTCTGATCAAAAGCAATTTTTCACCCATCCGTATCTTTGGTGCAACACAGCCGTTCAGATATTTGATGTCAAGTTCAAGTATTATGTCTGTCCAAGCTAAACATACTCAGCTCTTTCAACTTTTCCTTGGTTTCCAGTCCCACTCACCATCCTTGACTACATGAAGGTTCTTTTTTGTGTAGTGTTTTACGAATACACACGGGCATGTCTGTGCATTGATTAAACACCACATGTGAGTGCACCTATGGTTATTCCTTACATTTCTGTACCACTCAATAGCCAAAGCTCTCTAAGTGGTTTATGAAAGATTAAAACCTTAAAAATATGATATCAAACATAATATAAAAACCACTTACAAAACAATTTTAAACACTCAACAATAAAAACCTCAGGACCAGTAAAAACCTTATCATATGCTGTCAAATGCCTGGAAAAGACCCTGATGCTGGGAAAGATTGAAGGCAAAAGGAGAAGGGGATGGCAGAGGATGAGATGGCTAGATAGCATCACTGATGCAATGAATATGGACTTGAGCACACTCCAGGAGAGAGTGGAGGACAGGGAAGCCTGGCGTGCTATGGTCCATGGGATCACCAAGAGTCAGACTTAACGACTGAACAATACCTTAGAACATTCCACAGTCAGAGAACCACCACCGAGAAGGCCCTCTCCCTTGTTGCCATCCTCTGAACTTCCTGGAAGAGTAGCTCAGATGATTATCTTGGTTGTACCAAGATTTCTTCTCTGTGGTGTTTTACCAGCGGGGTGTTTTACCAGTATGTAATAAAACCCATTGCATTAAAAAAAATTAAGAGAGCAATCCTATGTTCCCTAGAGAGCATCTAGGGGAGATCAGATTTTTCAGTTTCCCAGCTCTGAGCCTGTAGACAGCGCTATGAGTTCGTGGCTGGGAGACCGTGCTCCCATCCTCTTCCCCCTGCCCCTCATAACTGGGGCAGATAGAAGCACAGTGGTCCCCCACCCCCGCCTGTCTGTGTTCATAACACGGATCATGGGCAGGGCAAAAAAGAGGCACCCCCAGGGGTGGGGAGGGGAGGAGACTGTGGAAGCTGTTTTAGACAGCTTCCTATGTGGTCTCCAGCCCTGTTCCCGCCCCCTCCCTGAAGCCATGCTTAGATGCCCAAAATCAGGCATCTAAGGCAAACTACAGGGCAGCCAGAACATGGAAGAAACACTCTCCTCCGTGCTCAGCTGCCCTGCATTGGATAGGTGGTCCCCTCCAACTCCATCTATCTCAATAGGATTATGCTCTAAATTAAATTAATGTAACCGCATGTATGATGACCAAAGCATGACTACTTTTTATCTATTATTATTTATTTTACTTACAATATTTACATACTGCTCCACATCTGAAGATTTTGGAGCAGTGAACAACAAAGATAGAAGAATAAAACACCGGGTCAGAATAGGTTTGTTTGGTTTTTTTAATTAAAGAGACAAATTCCAGTAAGGTCAAATTTAATAAACTGCGGCTGGTCATGCAAGGAAGCGTTATCAGTGTGCGTGGTGCATCTCGATGACACAGATGGGGAAAAGATGCAAACAAACGCAAACAACGGGGTGCACGGGTGCAAATAGTATGAGCTCCATTTTCCAGAATTAATTTTAGAAATTTGATTGGTTCAATTGGAATTTGATAGCTGGAGTGGTACACTGGGTAGTGCAAAGCTGTGGAACTTAACAGTAAGAAATCTGCTCATCCCTAACTACAACACACAGTCTGTGTTTGCCTTATATCCTAGGAGAGGGAAAATAAGCCAGCCGATAGCAACAATATTTGTTTTCCACACTCCATTAGTAGCCTAGAAGCAATTCATGCATGATCCCCAAATCTGCACCCAGCTAATTAAAAAGAATGTTTCATGTCTCCTCTTATGCCTATTGCATCTGGAACTGGCTGGCTTCGGCAAACATGCGGGGGGTGGGGTGGGGGACATAACGACAGATCACAATAAATCTATGCCGACAGGTACAAGCAAATTGGTCTGTGGAAGTGACATGTCTCTCTGCTTAAACGTCTACCACAAATCCCAAAGAGGCAGGGCAGGATTTAATCTAATTGGCTGTGCCACTTCCTTATGGCTTAATGTGAGAATCACAGCAATTACATCTGACTGTACTTAGCCTGGGTGCTGAGGGTCCATTTATTAGGCTATTAGAATCAAGAGAAACCTGAGGTTGGAAATAATTTGGCTACCTGCGTTACATGTGTGGCCTGGGAGTTATTATGTGGTTTCATTTGCCAAATTGCTCGTGATGAAGCAGTAGCGGGGGAAGCAGATGTATTTTCATTTGTTGGTTTTATTGACTTCAAGGCATTTTTATACCACCGGTCATAACTATTTAGCCTAGATCAGTTTACAATGCAAATGTAAATCACTGCGAATCACTGCAAGTGAGGATGTAGTGATGGCCACCAATTTGGATGGCTTTAAAAGGGGGTTGGAGAAATTCCTGGAGGAAAAAGCTATCAATGGCTACTAGTCCTGATGGCTACGTGCTACCTCCAGTACCACAGTCAATGAGCCTGTGTACACCAGTTGCTGGGGAACATGGGTGGAAGGGTGCTTTTGCACTCATACCCTGCTTGTGGGTTCCTGGTAAACAGCTGGTTGCCCACTGTGTGAACAGAATGCTGGACTAGATGGACCCTTGGTCTGATCCAGCATGGCTCTTCTTATGTTGGTATGTCTGTATGTCTTCTGAATGGTTGGGATTCCTCCTACTATGTTCAGTAATCTCATCTAAGATATAGATGTAATATTTATTTTAAGAATATAAGAGGAGTCCGGCTGCATCAGGCAGAGGCCTGATCTAGCCCAGTATCCTGTCTTCAACAGTGGACAACCCGATGCTTCCAGTTCCATTCAGAACATAAAAGCAACAACCCCCTCCTGCCCCCAGTCTATTTCTCATCCATCTCACTTTTACATGTTACAAATTCCATATTAGGCCAAGCAAAAGACCACAGAAGATGTTCAAGTTTATAAGAGCTCCAGATCTCTTCATCACACAAGATGTGACTAAAAGCAGATGGGGGCAGGGAGAGTGTAAAAACGCTAAGTTATGGTGTCTGCATGGTCATAATTTCCTTTTCCCTTCCGTCTCAAGACTGTATCACTGTGTCACCAAAACCAACTAGCGCCATACATCTGGAATCAGGAGAAAGTGTTAGCAGGAGAAAACAGTACAGTACAGTTTACTGCTTTTAAGCCAATCAGGCCATCCGCACACAAAACAAATCGAATTCTCACATCAACCAAAAGGGAAACTGAAGTACAAATTATTAATAAAATAACTAACAAGAGCAAGTTAAAAACATTTTAAAATCCTAAAACAATATTTCCCAGAATGTTATTACCATGTTTACAGATTTAGTTTTTTTATAAGTCTTCAGTGACTTTTGCCTCTTCAGAGCTTGACTGACAAACTTAGCAGTCCTATATGATGTATAATAATGATCTGTTCCAGCTAATAATAATTGAGTTATGCTTGCACCGGAAGTATCCTCAAGCACAGCTAATAAGGGCTCAAGGTATTGCTTCCTCAAATCGATGCACAATGGGCATTCTGCTAGAAAGTGTACCATGTCCTCTACCTTGGGGCAACCAGCTGGGCAATCTGCACTCATGCCATGATGGGGTCCTATAATGTGCCTTCACCTCCATCAATTGGAGTGAGTTCAGTCTACACCTAGTCATGAGCCATCTCAATTCATGTGAGGTGATGGAAATCAAATATGGGGGAACCTTCCCTGGAGAGGTCATGATGCTGTTATAGATCTTGTTAGAGTGACTTTCAGCAGGAACAGCCATTGTTGTTTGTATATCAGCATCTTGTAACCTCTTTGAAATCTCATCCCTGGCTCTATCATAGCCCCTCGCAAGCAAATATGATTGTGAAAAGCCCAACTCAGAGATAGATGTGGCTATCTTGTCTGCCCATGAGCCCCTTCCCATAGCTTCATATGCTAATAAGACCAAGGGGGAGGCCAATTGGAACAATATCTTTAACCAGAAGAAAGTGGCAGCTATTTGGACAAGCATTCCCACTGAGTGACAGGCTGTTTCTAGTCGGACAATGGCCTTAGAAGTGGATCTGGGAACTCCGAGTACTCTGGATAGAAATTTATGCTGCACTGACTCCAATGAAGCAATGTTATTAGCATGGGTCCAGGCAGGTGCCCCATATAATATTTCGGGAAGTAATTTGCCCTTGTATAGCTCTATTAAAGGGGCCACCATCTTACCACCTGGTCCAGCAGCAAAACAAAGAATGGCATTACTAGTTGCATTAGTTGTCAGGGCTATTGCTTTCAAGTGCTCCAACCAAGATCCTGAACTTTGAAATGTCACTGTGGGAGAAAACATGTGTGATTGGCCTTGAGAACTAGTCTCCTATTCAGGGGTGAGAGGCTCCTGACCTGAGAGGGGTTCCAGGAGATGTAGTTAATTTCAAGAAGATTTTAACTCAGGTCTCATGCAAGTGTGGTTTTCCAGGGAATCAATGCCAAGTAGTATGGTGCTGGAAGTAGATTCTACAGGACTTAGGACAGAAGCTATGGAGTTCAGTTGTTATTTATGTATTGATTCAATGACATTTATGAATCATAGAACAGTAGGGTTGGAAGGTGCCTATAAAACCATCGAGTCCAACCCCATGCTCAATGCAGGAATCTAAGTCAAAGCATCCCTGACAGATGGCTGTCCAGCTTCATCTTGAATGTCTCCAGTGTGGGAGAGCCCACCACCTCCCTAGGGAATAGGTTCCATTGTCATATTGCTCTAACAGTCAGGAAGTTTTTCCTGATGTTCAGCTGGAATCTGGCTTCCTGTAACTTGAGCCCATTATTCCGTGTCCTGCCCTCTGGGATGATCGAGAAGAGATCCTGGCCTTCCTCTCTGTGACAACCTTTCAAGTACTTGAAGAGCACTATCGTATCTCCCCTCAGTCTTCTCTTCTCAAGGCTAAACGTGCCCAGTTCTTTCAGTCTCTCCTCATAGGAGAGACTGTTTCCAGTCCCCTGATCATCTTTTGTTGGCCTCCTCTGAACTCTCTCCAGTTTGTCTGCATCCTTACATTAGATAAATTTCTAAGTGATGTACAAAAACAGAAGGACAAGTCGCATTCCCCAGGAATGCCTGTTGGGAAAGGTACACTTTTGGCAGGCACTGAAAACCCTGAAGGGTAGGCACCTGCCTAATTTGCAGTGCCAGGAAGTTCCATACTCTTTATCATACTAAAGATCCTGTTCTGAAACCTGATGGACTGGACCTCCAAACACCTGGGCACCACCAGGAGGGTATCTCCTGATGACTGCAGCAACCTAGCAGGCCGGTAGTGGATCAGACGCTCTCTTAAATTTCCTGGTCCTGGGGTGTTAGGGCTTTGTGAACAAAAGAGCCAGTGTGGTGTAGTGGCTAGGGTGTTGGACTGGGAGTTGGGTTCTAGTCCCCACTTGGCCATGGAAGCTCACTGGGTGTCTTTGGGCCAGTCACAGACACTCAGCCCAACCCACCTCACAGGGTTGTTGCTGGGAAGATAAAATGAAGAGGAGGAGGATAATGTAAGCCGCCTTGGGTTCCTTGCAAGAGGAAAAAAGGCAGGATATAAAAATGCAATAAATAAATAAATAAACAAACAAAATACCAAGACCCTAAACCTGGCCATAAGCATATAGGCAGCCAGTGCGGTTCCCTCAGCTTAGGTGTAAAATGCTAGTGACACGCTGCCCCCATTACCAACCTGGCTGCAGCATTCTGCATTCTGCACCAATTACGGCTTCCAGACTAGGGATGGCGTGGATGCATGATTCAGTCCAGGAATCTGGCAGACCCGCTCCTGCCCACACCCCGAGCCCCGCTCACCGAGGCCCTGCCCATGCTTGCCCCCTGCCCATGCTCAGCAAATGGTCTGCACTCACCCTGGTGGCCTCGTCGAGCTCCATGGTTGCCAGTTTTTGAGAAATAAAATGGCGATCGCAAAAATGTGCGTATTTGCACACACACAAAATGTGCACTTTTGCGAACACGCATATTCACGTGTGCGAAGATGCACATTTTTGTGAATGTGCATATTCGCGTCTGCATCTTCCAAAAAATGTACATTTTCATGCACACACTAAGGTGTACCTTTGCAAAAATGAACATTTTGCACATGAGAATATATGCATTCACAAAAGTGCACATTTTCACGCATGCAAAAACATCTGTGCAATCTCCATTTTATTTTTTTAAAAAATGGCAACCGTGGAGCTTGACAAGGCTGCTGGGGTGAGTGCGGGGTGCTCGCTGAGTGTGGGAGGGGCTTGAGACCAGTCCACAGACTGGCAAGTGGGGGCAGGGGCTGGGCAGGCATCCAGAGAACCCAGACGAGAATGAATTTGCACATCAAGATCAAGGGCTGGATGTGCCTGATCTTGGTGTAGTGGCTAGAGTGTTGGACTAGGAGTCAGGAGATCCGGGTTCTAGTCCCCGCTCGGCCATGGAAGCTCACTGGGTGACTTTGGGCCAGTCACAGACTCTCAGCCCAACCCACCTCACAAGATTGTTGTTGTGAGGATAAAATGGAGGAGGAGGATTGTGTAAGCTGCCTTGGGTTCCTTAAGGAGGAAAAAAGGTGGGATATAAATGTAATAAATAAATAAATAAATAAATAAATAAATAAATAAATAAATAAATAAAATTATCTGATCTCGGAAGCTAAGCAGGGTCAGCCCTGGTTAATACTTGGATGGGAGACCGCCTGGGAATCAGGCTACCTGCACTGAGCAGGGGGTTGGACTCGATGGTCTTGTAGGCCCCTTGTTGTTGTTGTTCAGTCGTTCAGTCGTGTCCGACTCTTCGTGACCCCATGGACCATAGCACGCCAGGCCTTCCTGTCCTGCGCTCTCTCCTGGAGCGTGCTCAAGTTCATATTCATTGCATCCGTGATGCTATCTAGCCATCTCATCCTCTGCCGTCCCCTTCTCCTTTTGCCTTCAGTCTTTCCCAGCATCAGGGTCTTTTCCAGAGAGTTTTCTTTTCACATTAGGTGGCCAAAATATTTGAGCTTCAGTTTCAGTATCTGTCCTTCCAATGGGCACTCAGGGTTGATTTCCTTTAGGATGGACTGATTTGACCTCCTTGCAGTCCAGGGGACTCGTAAGAGTCTTCTCCAGCACCACAGTTCGAAAGCATCCATTCTTCGGCGCTCAGCCTTCCTTATAGTCCAGCTCTCACAGCCATACATTACTACTGGGAAAACCATAGCTTTGATTAGACGGACCTTTGTCGGCAAGGTGATGTCTCTGCTTCTTACTATGCTGTCTAGGTTGGCCATAGCTTTCCTCCCAAGGAGCAAGCGTCTTTTAATTTCATGGCCACAGTCACCGTCTGCGGTGATCTTGGAGCCCAAGAAAATAAAATCTGTCACTGCTTCCATTTCTTCCCCTTCTATATGCCAGGAAGTGATGGGGCCAGATGCCATGATCTTCGTTTTTTTAATGTTGAGTTTCAAACCAGCTTTTGCACTCTCCTCTTTCACCCTCAACAAGAGGCTCTTGAGATCCTCTTCGCTTTCTGCCATTAGGGTGGTATCGTCTGCATATCGGAGGTTGTTGATAATTCTCCCGGCAATCTTAATTCCGAGCTGTGATTCATCCAACCCGGCGTTTCTCATGATGTACTCTGCATATAAGTTAAATAAGCAGGGCGACAATATGCAGCTTTGTCGTACTCCTTTCCCAATTTTGAACCAATCGGTTGTTCCATGTCTGGTTCTTACTGTTGCTTCTTGACCCTCGTACAGGTTTCTCAGGAGACAGGTAAGGTGGTCTGGTACTCCCATCACTTTAAGAATTTGCCACAGTTTGTTGTGATCCACACAATCAAAGGCTTTAACTTTTTTAGCTTTTTTGTAGGCCCCTTCCAACCCTATAATTCTATGATTCCTTATTCCAGACCAAGCTTAGGGAAGCCCCACATAAGCCCACATGGTAGTAATCCAGTTTGAGGTTGCCAATAGATGGACTACAGTGGTCAAGCTATCCCTGTCCAGGTATGGTTGCAACTTTCTTACCTGCCAGGCTCTTGTGCTGCCAGCCATCGAAGATGCCTGTGCCTCCAGGGACAGTGCTGGATCAATGAGCACATCCAGACTTTGCACCTGCTCCTTCGTGGGGGAAGTAACCTCATCCAGGGCAGGCAACTGGCCCAGTTCCAAGAAACTGGAACCACTCACCCATAGAGCCTCCATTTTACGAGGATTCAGACTCAGTTTATGGGCCCTCATCCAGCCCACCACTGCAGCCAGGCCTCAGTCCAAGCCTTTCACAGCTTCCCCTGATTCAGACTTTACTGAGAAACAGAGCTGGATGTCATCAGTGTAGTGATGTCACCTCACTCCATTCCCATAATGATCTCTCCCAACTGATTCATATTGATGACAAATAGCATTGGGGACAAAATAGTGCATTGCAGCACTCCACAGCCTACATGCCAGGGGGCAATGAACTACTCTCTGAGACTGACCCTGCTTACAGTACCCATTGAAGAATGTTGCCTTCAATACCCATCTCACAAAGAGGGATCGATGGAATCATCTCCATCTGGGGCTCAGGGAGATCAGGGAGCTGCCCCCCCACCTCATGGCCCAGACCTGCTCAGCAAGCCTCCTTGCTTGCCCCATCTGCTCACCAAGCTGCATGAGCCGCCCCTCCTCTCCATGCCAACAACTCCAGCAGTCAAGCCCCTGTGCTTTATGAGCACAAGGACTTGACTGCTGGAGACCTCGATGCAGCACCCCCCCTGAAGTGCTCTAGCTCTGTTCTCCTCCCAAGGAGGAAAGGGCTAGAGCGCTTGAGCATCAGCAAGGCCTCTTCTGCCCGCACCAGTTGTCAAGGGCTTCCTTGGCAGCTGGAGGAGGCAGGACGGGTTGCAGCATGGCCACCCCCCAGGGCTTCCACCCTAGCCTCCTTACACGCAGGCTGGGTAGAGAGGGCTGGGGTACCACAACCCGCCCAGCTGCTCACTGAGCTCTGGGGTGCTTGGCGGCCAGGTCCTTCTGTGCCCCACAGCTCAATGAACAGGGTCTGGGTGGCTGGACAGGGGGGAGTCTGTTGGACTCCACTCCCTCCTTGGGCTCCCATCCCTACTCACACAGTCAGTCCAGGAGGAAACCATGGACACTGGTATCAAAAGCAGCTGAAAGATCCAGGGAGAGCAACCAGGTAACACTCCCCTGAACCTCTCTTGGGAAAGGTCATCCATCAGGGTGACCAAGGCCAACCTAGTCCCTAAATGCCTAATTTCCAAAATCCCAGCACTGTTGCAACTTCTGATGTCAGCATTAGACACCTCCCAGAGGATTAATCAGGGCAGAGCTCCATCCTGAACTTGGGCTGCAGCGATGCTGCGTAGTTTCTTGGTGCATTTTCTAATACCCGAGTCTTACATCTGTTGGGCAAAGAGCAGCCTTGCGTCGTTGGCAAGCCACCAGTGTGGTCAGGTTGGACACCTGAGTAACATTGGAGTTACTAAGGTTTGCTGTGGCCATGGACAGCTCAGTCTAAGAAGCAGGGGAAAGGAAGAGCTGAGGAACAGAGAGTTTGGAAAGGAAGAGCTAAGAAGAGAGTGGAGCTGGGGGTGGGAATTTCACACAGGGCCCCAGGACAGTGCAGCATGCCACTGGCAGGCAAAAGGGAGGAAGATGCAAGCTGGGGGCTTGTGGAGGGAAGATGATCATGGAGGCAGAGAAACCAGGCATGACTGGGCAAAGGCTGGATTCCATATATTGATTCGGTCTAACCAGGCAAATACTTGGCTACAGCTCTCCAGGAATTCAATTAATTTTCCCCAACTCCTTCATATACTCTTACATAGCAATCAGGGGGAGAAGTAAAGGAGGGGGGAGGGAGGGGGAGGGAGGGAGGGAGGGAGGAAAGTATATTTGATGTACTGATAGCTGCAATGAAAGAAAAAAGAGATGGTCAAAGAAGACTCAGGAAAGACAGATAAAGATGGGACAAGGATGGGATCAAGTAAGATGACAGGGGATATGGTGAGGAAGACAAATTTGAAATGGAAAAGATGAGGCTGGGATATGATCTCCAGAGGGAAAGGAGAGGGGTGAGTGAGGGTTCTCCTGGGTCAGTCCATGCATATTTAGTTGGGTATAATAAGGAGGAATTGCTTCCTCATTACAAGGAGGAGGGAATGATGTTGATATGTTATTGCCGTCTTTATTTGAAAGGTGCATGCCGTTTATAATTGGTGAGAGGAGCCCTTGGGCAGCACAGTTAGACCCTTGCTCAATGGAAAACCCCAGAGGCCTTTGCCGGGCTGGCTGATAATGACTACGGTGACTATCAAATCATGCAATAAGCCCTTTTGAGAAGGGATGAGGTTGACCCCAGAGACCTTCTGGGTTATACTTCAGGTCTCTGAGGGAAAGGTCTGATAATGCCTTTCCTGAGTTGGCTGCAGGAATGACAAGTTGATTTAGCAGGTTGATTGAATGTGGGAGGGTATAGAAAGAGAGACAGAGAGAGAGAGAGAGACAGGCAGGCAGGCAGACAGACGGACAGATGGACAGACAGACAGACAGACAGACAGACAGACCGACAGACAGAGATTATCCTACAGGAGCAATTTATGAACTTGGCATCCTGTCAGTGAGAGGGGGGAAATCCCTTTATTAATATTAGCTGAGGAATTACTGCAGTGAATCTTCGCAATGATAAGGTGGGGGTGGAAAGGAACTGCCCTATGCAAACAAGAGAGCAAACATTTCCACCTGTCATGTTCCATTCTCCAGTTGTGGGAATCAGCTATGATAAGGCAGAACATCTGTACTATATTTTGAACTTTCTGTGTTGGTAAAGCATTTTTTTTAGAACAAAATGCAATTTAAACAAGATATGGTAGACTAGACAGGAAAAACCAACAGGGTTGGTTTTACTGGACCAGAGTTTATAGGTGCCCAATGATCTGGACTACAACTCCCACCAGCCCTAGCCAGCATGGTCAATAGTTAGAGATTATTGAAGTTGTAGTCCAAAATATATGGTGAGCATATGGACCTCTGGTCCAAATTTTATCATACTTGATATTGTGGATGTGTCTGGGACTTAACAATGTATTTATTTATTATGTATTTAATATTATTTTTTTCACCACTTTTAAGGGTTGAACTCTCTCAAGAAAGCGTACAAGATAAAACCCATACAAAATGTACACAACAAAAATCAGTAACAACATATTTGATAGCAGTCCATAAAAACAGAGATTACCAACAAAAATAAATAAGAACAAAACTTAGTAAAACAACAGCAGCAGCAGTTCAGATATTACAGGAAGGCCAGTGAAAATGGATGGGCCTTCAGAGCTTGCAAAGACCTGCAAAGAAGGGACCTGATGAAGCCTTGAAGGAAGCTGATTCCAGAAGTGTTTCAAATGTATGCATTTTGGTACACATGCACCCGTTGACTAAAGCATGTTTGTGCACATTTTATAAATGTATGCATTTTTCAGATGTGTACGTCTTGTCTAGGGATGGCATGGGAGTCCAAGCAGGGGGTGGAGTCCAACAGATTCCACCCCCCTGCCCAGCCACCCAGACCCCACTGACCAGCCTGTGGGGGTATCGCTTCCCTGCTCGGGGACCAGTGGGAAGCACTGTGAGGCCATCCATCCCCTTACTAAGCTGCAGCTGTGCACACAATCATGGCTCAGTTACTTTTGCATATCTAGTTGAATCTATGGCTGTCTTAAAGGGGCAATGACTCAAGATTACAGGCATAAAGGGCCCTTTGTGCCTGGTAATCTTGAGGCATTGCCCCTTTTAAGGCAGTCATAGACACAACTTCAGGTATGCGGAAATAACCCAGAGCCACAACTGTGTGCACAATTGCAGCTTGGTAAGGGGATGGACGGCCTTGCAATGCTTCTCAGGTGGCTGCGAAGCTGTCCACAGTGAAGCTCGCATGGGCGGGCAGCAACAGCAGGTCAGCTATCACCCAAAGGGACCAGACAGAGGTGAGTCCATCCATCCCTAGTCTTGTTGAATGCATTCTGTTTAGTGATGCCACTGAATTTTGTAATTTGTCAGCTCCTTGGTTGAAACTCGTCCTCTCACAATCCTCACCTTTGTAGTGAGCCTGGATCGACGTATTACAAATTGGCTAAGTTAGAAACAAAATTGCAAGCTTTGAAGCATGAGCAGTAAAACAGTACACAGATGTGCCTTTAAATTTTCAGTCCTATTACTACTTAGCTGACCCCCAAAAAAACTTGCTTGAAGCAGTCTCGTTAGCTGTTTCCCTCATCATCATCAACACCATGACAACTCTACAGGTTTATACAGGTGATCAGTGACTGCAAGTAAACCTCACATGACATCATCATGGAGGCAGGCCACATGAAAACAACCCATTAGGAGGGGCCATATAACATGGTGATGCATGACATCATGCCGCAGCATGCAATTCCAAATTACACCTCCCAAGATGCACCTTGATACTGCGCATGCACAGAAACCCATATACAGGGAATGAGATTTTATATTAGAGAAGAACTCTCATTTGAGCTCACATGGACCAATTTGGTATTTTCTGAGTAAATAACGAATTCGCTCAGGGTAAATTCACCATCACAAATTCTGGTTAGTTTTGCGAAATATGTAGCAAACTCAGAAATGTACAGATTTCCCATGGTAAATTGTGTTTGGGTCCATGTTCAGTTCAGCAAGTCTGAACTGGGACATATTCTCATGGTATGCAAACAAGAACAAACTTCTCAAACTTCTCATACATCCCTAGTCTTGGGGTAAGATTAGGGATGTTAGAGAATTCCGCCACAGACTCCAGTGAGGCCGGATTCTAAAGAATCCCCCGGAGTCTTGTGGTGGAATGGAGCAATCCCCCCTGCCACCCCACGGAATCCCCCCGGGACAGAGCCTACCTTTGTCGGCCGTCCACTGCCCCGCGAATGGCTGCCTCGGTCTGCGGCCACCATTTCCTCTGTACTTCAGCAGTGATAGGCTACGTAAGTATTTACATAGCCTATCATGGCTAATGCAGGGATGCCATTTGTGTCCCTGGCTCCCTGCCTTTTGCCATGATAGGCTACGTAAATATATATGTAGCCTATCAGGGCTACCTCAGGGCTACCATTTGCGGCCGCAGCCCAGCAACGGACAGAAGTCTGGCTGCGGGCAGCCCTGGCTAGCAGCTTGGCGGGCTCCCCATGAAGCAGAGCTGGCCGGGGAGGATTCTGGGGGGGAGGGATGGATCGCCTCCCCCCCCCAGCAGACAGCCCCAGCGGAAAGGGGTAAGTAATCCGTACACCCCTAGGTAGGATTACATTGGATTCCAGATTTCGTTGCCATGTCTGGATGTCAAATTACCCATAGAGATGGAGTCCCAGCTCACAACATATTGGATTGGAGCCCTCCTTCCTCATTGACTTCAAGGATCATGCCCATAATCTTTTGCATATCCATAACGATTTCATTACACTTTATACTATGCAATTATGTCTCATGTGAATGTGTTCTAATTACCAGAATGGCCGTGATGTCTTTTTTCAAGCAGAGATCAGAAGGAAGAGAAGATAATATTGAAGATTTTCATAGTTGGACTAGGGTGACCTCGTGTGGTTTTTGTCTGCTCATTAAAATTCAGCCTTAAAACAACACAGGCCTACTTTCATATTCTTTAACTACAAGGGACTCCTGTTTTAATTTTATTTCACCCTCCTGACCTCACCGTGTGAAGTGTGTTGATATATCAAGCATACCTGCTTTTGGTAAATAAAGGAGGGTGCATCTGGCAGTATTTGCTCTTCACTAGAAAAGCAAAGAAGAAAGAAACATCATCTGTCCATCCTTCCTTTCTTGGAAGAAGGTGGATTGCATATTTTGCCTGAGCTGCCATAGTATTATTCCAGTGTTCTAAAGATTGGTCCACAGATGCAGATTCTTAGCTAGCATGGTTTCGGACAGACTTCAGGCTTTCTGACAACGTGTTTGAGGTTTGGCTGTTGTGTTTAACTGCTCATCATATGAAGGTGTATCTCATTCTCATTTTACTTTGCATTTTAAAATTTTATTTATAAGCTCCCTCGGAAACCTTTTGGGACAAAAGACAGGATAATATAGGATAAAATATAGATACTGATATTAATTATGGGGTTTTTTTAATGATGGCAGGTGGTGGGCTCTCTTTTGCTGGGGGGGGCGGTTAAGCAGAGGCTGGACAGGCATCTGTCAGAGATGCTGTAGTTGCATCCTGTATTGTAGATAATGGATTGAGCAAGGGCGTTGAACTAGATGACCTCCAAGGTCTGTTCCAACTCTACAATTCTGTAAATCTATGATTCTAGGAAATAAAAATGAAGAGAAATCACATGATATGGGCAGCTTGTGTGGTTCCAAACCGTGCCCAAGAAGGCTGCTATCTACTTGTAACCATGTATTATTTTAAACGTTATAGAGATGGTCACGGATTATAGATGGTCTGCATTTTTAAGGGTGGGGCCCTATGCATGTTTAAACAGTAGAATATCCTACAACTCCCAGCATTCTTCAGGCACCCATGCTGTCTGGAGAACACTGTGAGTTGTAGGATTTTCTTCTGTCTAAACTTGCATGGGATTGTGCCCTAAGTGAACCAGCCTGAGTTCCACATTACAAACTAATATGCAGATCAGAACTGCAGTTGACCTTCAGTTTTTGCACTTTTCCTAATTTTGCTGTACAGTTCTCAACTTACAAAAATGTACAAAAAAGGCATTCAAAATGCAAATATTTTGTTAAAATGTGTACAGAAATGCATATGTTAGGGTCAAATGTACACATAAATGCAAGTGATGACCCTGGTGGGCAGAAAAAAGATATATAGGCCCTTTTAATTAACAATAAATAGTATAGAATGCATAAAAAAATGCGTATGGGGGGCATATCCAAAATAATCCAAATTTGTGGTGTTGTTTTTTAAAAAATGTCAGGTTGCTGTGGAAATGGGCCTGAACAGACTTATGAAAGAACACCTGTGAAGCTGGTATGGACCAGAAAGTGAGTGATCCATTTACCCCATATTCATTCTCATCCTCATCAATAATAACGGTGACAATGACAACAACAACAACAACAACATTTAAAAGAGATAGCTGACGGGCATAGTTCAGAACCACATGAACTACCCATCACTTGACCATCTATGGTCCTCTTCCTTCTCTTCATCTCATGCACCTGTATTCTCACTGAATAAGAATCATATTGGCCCATACAGCCTCTTGCTGATCCGAAGCAAATATTAAATAGTAGGACAAACAGTTGCAATACAGGACATAGATCTCCAAATGGTTGAGGATGTGCTCAGAAATATTTGTGATAGAGGTGGATTGCTAACAATTCATTGGACCCTCATTTTCGTTGGGACTTTGTCCCCCAAACAATGGATTACATGAATCTGCCATCATATATTACAGAAGAATTTTTTTTTACTCCTGTAAGTACAGACTGTAAATCATTGTACACCTCTCAAAGAATGACCTGGATTTGAAATAGAATATCTATGAAAGTAAAGGGGAATTGGTTGTATACTTTGGAGGGTTACAATTGGTGTCCCAAACTGTAAAGTTTATGGCCAAATTCAAGTGATCCACAGGCTCATTTATTATTGCAAAAATGATTGGAACTGGAGCTCTTGACACTATTACCCATTAGGACAGATTTATTGAAAATTAGCAATTCCATTTATAACTATGAGATTTCAGGGATTATTCTGCTGTGGACTAGGAAATGGACAGATTTACAACCTCAGTGAGTCTAGTTGTACCAACTAATAGAGCAAGGGAAGAAAATTTAGAGGTTTGTACTCCTAAAGGAGTTAACCTTTGGGTAAAGACACATTTTTCAAGTGGCTCATGAGAAATTATTGGGCCCATAAATTGTGGTTGCCACCGCATGAAAAATAGCTACAGTGCAGCAGATTTTTATTTTGGTGCGTATTCCCCCCACCCCCCACCCCAGGTGAGGAAGAAAAGCAAAAGGCAAGAAAAAGTTTAAAACATCATCTTACCCTTCCTTGATTGCCAGCCAACAATCTCTTGCAGTCATGGGTGCTGCTTAGGAAGCAGAGTTTTATGCTGGGAGACTGCAGATGGCTCCCTCCAGTGTAGGCAGCAATTCTAAGCTGCCCAGGAGGCTACATGAAGGCCTCTGGAAGTGGCAGAAATGAAGCTCCACCATCAGAGAGGGAGGCCCACTGGCCGACCAATAATACACATTTTATTTTATTTTATTTTATTTAAAAATTTATACAAATAAAACATTTGTATCCTGCCCTATATCATTAAGATCTCAGGATGGTGTACAGATAAAATCAATTTAAGCAGTATGAAACAATAAACATTTTAAACAGCTAAAAACATATTAAACCATTAAACAAATTAATGCCAGTTAAAACCTAAAACAATAAGGGAGCAATCCTATGGTTGCTAGTCAGTGGCTAGATGGCCATAGGCTATGTGGTTTTCCAGGAACCAACCTCAGAGCCCGCGCACCGAAGTTGGTTCCCAGAGAACCGACCTCCCCCCAGTTCCCTGCTGCCGCACAGGCAGCACAGAACAACCTCAAACACCACACTCTGAAGAGGAGCGTGGAGCAGCCAAAATGGGGCATTCTGGGGGGTGTTCTGGGGTGGAGAAGGCAGAAATGCCGGTACAACACATACTGTGTGTTGTCCAGCAGCCTCCTCCCCCACTCCTCCTTCCTGTGGCTATACAGCTGAAATCGGCTGTCTAGCCGCAAATGCAGGGCACGAGAAGCATGGAGGGAATGATCCCCTCCATGCTTCTCCTACCCTGCATTGGATGGGCATTCATCTCCGAGTTCGGAGGCAGCAGCCTATCACCATAGGATTGCACCCCAAAACATTTAAAACAGTGTACTACTTTAGGGAATGCATTTAGCTATGTTTTTACTTGGCGCTGAAATGATACCAGTGTCTGCACCAATCGGGCCTCCAAGGGGAGGGCATTCCACCACCAGGGTGCCACAGCAGAGAAGGCCCTCTCCCACGTCCCACCATAGTGTATGTCTCACACTGGTGGGATGCAGAGGAGGGCCCCCTCCAACAGATCTCAGTCCTTGGCAGGCATATTATAGGGATGTACGGACTGTGTAAAATCCACTTCATCTGTGTTTCATGGATTGCCAGTAGAGATGGCACAGGTGCCCGATTCAATCCGGGAATCTGGCAGACCTGCTCCTTCCCACAACCCCAAGCTCCACTCACCAAGCCCTTGTCCCTCCTCACCCCCTGTCCACACTCAGAAAATGGTCTGCACTCACTCCAGCAGCCTTATTGAGCTTCGCGGTCACCATTTTCTGAAAAATAAAATGGCAATCGCACTAATGTGTGTCTTCGCAAAAATGCGCTTTTTACACATGAGAATATGCACATTTGCAAGATGTGCATTGTTGTGCATACAAAACCATGCGCATTTTTCTGAGCGCCATTTTATTTTTTTTAGAAATGGTGACCGCTGAGCTCGACAAGGCCACTGGGGTGAGTGTGGATGCTTGCTGAGAGTGGGAGGGGCTCAAGCGCAGTCTGGGAACCGATGAGTGGGGGAAGGGGCTGGGCAGGAGTCTGGAGAACTCGGACAGGGGTGAGTTCGCACATCCCTAATTGCCAGGTGCCTTTTGTTTCATCGTCCGCCCACAGACAGATGCAGATTATTTTTTTTTCATCATGTAGTAAAATCCGAAAATAATTATGTAACTATTTATGTAAGTATTTACATAATTTACCTCAGTACGTAGCATTTAGAGAGTAGAGTCCCCTATTCCATTCAACATTTTCTCAGCAGAAAAGTATGTATTTTCCTAAGAATATATATTATTCATACATTTTGGGTAAGTAAAAAAAATAATCCTAAAGTCCATGGACTCCGCACGGCCTGAGGGGCTCACTCCACAGCAGATTCTGCAGGTCAGAAATCCAAGCTCGTTTTAGCCCATCTCAAATTTCTCCAGCATCCCTAGGCATATAAAGGGAGAGGTGCTCCCTCAAATATCAAAGTCCCAAGCTGCTTAGGGCTTTAAATGTAATCACCAAAACCTTGAATTCTGATCGGAAGCATATTAACAGCCAGTGCAATTCCTGTAGCTGATATACCAGCTAAAGGTTCCGCCATTGTTTTTGTTCTGCTGGCCTTAGGGCAACAGCTCGGCTTTTCAGGGTGGTCATAGTTCTGCAGGGTCTACTGGTGGGTGGATCTATCCATTTTGCTTTCTCCTACATTCGCAGTTTTAAAATCTCAAGTTCTTCCCATCCTGAATATGACAAAATGTGTGGATTTTTGTACAAAAGAAAAGAAAAACTGAAACCAATTTCTCACCAATCTGCACTGGCCAAATTCAATAGGTCCAGCTATTCCAAGTATACAGAAACCCATATTGTACCTGCCTGATATATGGCTGTTAAAGATAAAGAGCATTTCAGAAAAAAAGAGGTGGCAAGGCAACCCTAATTCTGCATCACAGACTTGGTTGAATACACAGAGATTTGAACCCAGACATTTAGGAGCTGCGCATTCAACGCTCTGGGCCTGGGTGGATGAATTGGTCGGTTTAAATTTCTCTCACTTTCTGTTCTGTTGTTCTTGTTTATTAGTTTGTTTGTTCATTTTGTTTTGTTCTTTTAATCCTAAGTTATTTCCACCCTAAACATAAAGAAATTTCCAGATTTTAGTAAATTCTGTTTTTAGAAGGACTTAAATGTTTCATTCATCCCCAGCAGGATCCAAAGCCTTCTTTTCCCCCGATACAGCCCCAAAAGGTGTCCAACACGGGGCAGCATTCGGAATTTAGTGGGGCTGCCATTTTGAAGTAGATAGGTTCAGTGGAGGCTGGTGGCTCCAATTTCTGTGGGACTGTGATCCATTCGGGTTTTCAGTCAGAACCAGCCAGAACTCTCATGGAGCTATCTGAGGTGCTGAACCTATTTTTTGAGGGGGGGCATTCAGCACTTTCAATAGCTCCTTTAGAGTTCTGGCTGGGTCTGACTGAAACCCAGAACGAATTTACAGCCAGACCAAAATTGGATCCACCTGCCTTCACTGGGTATGTTGGTCACAACTGGTGGGCAGTGTGAATGGGCATCAAGGTGAGATGAGTAACTTCTTCTCACTCCATCAGACTAGCTTGTTCCCCAAACTTGAAAGGGTTCACCTGAGAGTCATCAGATCAAGGGAGAATACAACAACTTTAAGAGAGACTCCACTCAGTGATAACATTTGGAAACCTCTACCAAGTGTTTAGGGCTTCAAGAATTAATGTATGGGCTGTGGTCCCTGAAACCTCTCTCAAGCCAGCCAACACAAATATGGTATTAAAGAATATATATTTATTGCTCAAACAGATGAAGAGAATAACGAGCTTTAGCGAAGATGAGGCAGATTACAAACATCCCTAAATACATACAAGTTATAATCACAGAGGGAGCAATCCTATGGCTGTTAGGCAGCAGTTAGACAGCCATAGGATGTGGTGTTTTCCAGGAACTGACCTCGGAGCCCACACTCCAAGGTCGGTTCCCAGAGAACTGACCTCCCCCACTTCTGCGCTGCCTCAGAGGCAGCACGGAAAAGCCCCATCCTCCGCGCTTGCAAGAGCTCCGCGCTCTTTACGCGTCTAAAGATTACGTAGACTACGGCGAAAATAAGGGCAACACTATTTGCGTTGCCCTTATTTTCGCCGTAATCTACGTAAAGATTTACGTAGACTACAGCAACCAAATAAGGAACGCGAATGGCGGCTCCCTATGGGGGCCGCCATTTGCGTACGCGCTTTTTTTTTTTTAAGTCACCTGTGATAGGCTACGTGACGATTTACGTAGCCTATCACGGCTGACTTTGCAGATCTAGCCGTGATAGGCTACGTTAATCATCACGTAGCCTATCACGGGGGCGTTTTTTTTTTTTAACTTCTAATTTCACGGCTGGGCGAGGCGAGGCGCCTCCTCCCCGGCCTGAATTTCGGCCGGGCGAGGCAGGAAGCCTCCCCCCCCGGCCTGAACTTCGCGGGGGGAGCAGCGAAGCGCCTCCCCCGCACCACAAAAAGCTGCGAGACCAGGTAAGTGACTTTTGTGCACCCCTACAGTCGCTATCAAAGTTTCATATTTACCCAATTGGAAGGCATGGTGGGGGAAGCCAGCCTAAGCACATATGGTGGGTTTCTTGTTCCCCCAGGATCTCTCTCCCAAACAAATCAAACCCTGGTCTTTTATAACCCCCATGAAGTCAATGAACTCATCCTTACCTTCAGACCTGCTCTTACCAGCATTCCCATTGTTCTCAATGTAACCAGGCCTGCCATTGACACCAGTAACACCTAGACAAAGGTATCCCTGCTAAACTCACCAGCATGCTGCTTCCAATACTGGACCGACACACTTCTGGCAGCCTTCCTTCAGTTCCAAGAATACTTTCCATTACTCATAGTTTCCTCATAATACACACACATGGAACTAGTCACATCTACAAAATACAAAATATTCTTATCAATTCCACGCCCACTATGCTATTTGTGTTCCCTTTTTTTTCGCTGTAATATCCTACGTAAATATTTATGTAAGCTAAAACAGCTAAAAATAGGGAACGCAAATGGCGGCGCCGTAGCCACTGCCATTTGCGTACGCTGTTTTTTGGGGGGGTCTTGCCGTGATAGGCTACGTAAATACTTACATAGCCTATCATGGCTAGGGATGGACAAAAGTCCCTTACCTGTCCTTGAAGCTTGCTTCGCGGTGGGGGGGAGGCGCTTCGCTGCTCCCCCCGAAGTTCAGGCCGAGGGGGGAGGCTTCCCTCCTTGCCTGGCCGAAATTCAGGCCGGGGGGGGGAGGCTTCCCGCCTCGCCCGGCCGAAATTCAGGCTGGGGAGGAGGCGCCTCGCCTCGCCCGGCCGCGAAATAAAAAAAAAAAACGCCCCCGTGATAGGCTACGTGACGATTAACGTAGCCTATCACGGCTAGCTCTGCAAAGTCAGCCATGCAAAAAATTCTTATCAATTCCATGCAGTACAAGGCACATCCCACTACAAAGGGGGTCAATTATCAGTGAATGTCCAGTGGAACCTTCAAAGCAAGAGGGGGATTCCCGGGGCCTGTCTCAAACAATCATGGGAATGAGGGTGGGGAAGGAACCCTCTTTAGGGCCTGAATGGGTCACACACACCTAGTGTCTTGGAACTCATGGGTTTGGGACTCAGGTAGGGATGAGCGAACATGCGATGTTCGAGCTCATTGAGGTTTTCTGACTTCTTCCTCAAAGCTCATTTCACCTCATTAATGTTCCCAAACATGAGTATCCCCCCCCATTGGGAAAAGTGTGCATTTTTATTCAGAAAATGTGCATTTTAAAAAGTGGCATTTCCCCCCAATTTTTTAAAAATGCGATTATTTTAAAATGCACAATTTCCCAATCAAAAATGCACACAAAAGCATGAAAATGCAAACTGGGGGGGGGGGCAGAATGCGCATTTGCACAGAGGTGCATATGAGCACGTGTGCATGTACACACTTTCAGAAATGTGTGCTTGCACAAGTGTGGACTTTTGATTGTGAATGCAAGTAAATTTCCCATTAATTATGTTCCTGCTCGCGTTCATGTTCGGGATTGCAAACAGGACATGCTTGCATGATTTGCAAATGGTAACGACCTTCTCATTCATCCCTAAGACTCAGGATGGCACCCACAACTAAAGGTGGGGACAGAAGGTGGAGACAGACAAGGGCTCACCCTTGTTAAGAACTTAGTTTGCAGAGAGAGAGAGAGAGAGAGAGAGAGAGAGAGATCTCCCCCCCACACACACATCTTCTAAGAGAGCAATCCTATGGTCCTGGGAGAGCATCCCAGGAAACATAGGATCCATTGGAGTTCTCCCTCTGAGGCCATAGACATCACTACAACAACCTTGGAAAGGGTACTCCAGTATCCAATCCCATCCCCTTGCAGCCACCACAGAAAGAACCATGCCAGCTGTTTCCCAAGGTTATAAAAGCAGCCTCACAGAGATCAGAAAGGGGGTTGGAGTGAGGAGAGGAGGGGATATGGGGGAGGCCAGGATATGAGGAATCCTATACCCTCTCCAGCCCCCCTCCGACCCCCTCCAATGTTCCCTCCTTAAATGGGCTCAAAGACCTGTCTAGGGGGGAACAAATGAAAACATGGAAGATGCAGAGGCAAAAATCACCTCCATCCTTCTCCCATTCTGCCAGCAGCAGGTCAGTAGAGTATCTGATACACAGAGTCCTATGAGTTCAGAAGCTTCTGTCTCACAAGGGCACAATGCATAGGATCTCACCCTAAATGAATCAACTCACAAAATGCATAATACTCACATGCATGCATGCATGCATGCATACATACATACATACATACAATTTCTATATTTGAGCAGGCAGCATGCCACTGGCAACAGATGACCACCACCTACTCTGCTATATGGGCTACATGCACAGATGCATGGTCTGAGTCTCTGCTAAAAAAAGTGCCATCTTCTGTGAAGGCTAGTTTAGGACCTTCTCTGTGGTGGCCCCAGAAGTCTGAAAGGTCCTCTTGCATGAGGCTAATGCAGCACCCTCCCTGGAATCCTTCCTGAGGGAAGCCCCCTTTTTTTTAATGGTGCTTTCAGAAGTCGAGTCACTTGTATTTTATTTCTTGTATTTATATATTTATATATATATATATATATATATATATATATATACACACACACACACACACACACACATACATACATACATACACACACATACACACACACATACATGATGGTGTTTTATGGCATGTTTTACCCTGTACACTGTTTTGGACATTTATATTGAAAGGTGGTATAAAAATCTTGTAATTAAATCAATTCCATTTAATTTAATAGGTGATGGAAGGGAGGTGCTCATGTACGAACAGCAGCCTTTCTAAGACAGAGGTGAGGAACCTGTGGCCCTCCAGATGTTGTTGGATTACAACTCCCATCATCCCTGATCATTGGCCACACTGGCTGGGGCTGATAAAACTTGTAGTCCAACAACATTTGGAGAGCTACAAGGTCCAACCCAGTCTAAGATATACCAGTCTGGAGTTCCAAGTTTGTGGATTCAACCCATTATCTATGCTGTAGAGGGAAATCTTATGCTATCAGACTAGGAATTCTATTGACATAGAACTTCGTAAAATAACCTAGTTTAAGGAATACTAGTAAGACTGCAAAAGGCAGGAGAGCATTCTCTGGGTAAATCAAACATATGCTTAAAAGGGGGGGGGGGTTGCAAGGCAAGTGCACTTAATTTGGGAAGGTGAAGTCTTAAGCTAAGAGTCAACTCAAAGTTAATGGAGTCATGGCCAAAGATCACAGGGAAATATTTATTGAACTTAGTGGAGATTTTATGCATGTTAGCTAAATTTCAATAGGGAGATAATAACATATAGAAAGCCATTTTTTCCTGCAGTATTTCAGATTACAAGGGAAAGTACAATGTTGTTTTTAATCAGGATTGAAGTGTGGAAAAGCTGAAAAGTCAACCTTGCTGCTGTGTTTTTCACATCCACCCATGGGCCTGGAACAGGTTTCTATTGAGTAGGGCTGAGGGAAAATGTCCTTTCCTTTTGTGGCCCCCATTTAGAGGCCCCATTTTGGCTATGGGGGGGTCAACAATGACCTTCCCAGCTCTTCATATAACCATGGAGTTAGAAGGTGAGGCATGACACTTTGAATTTCTGGACTGAGATTTGGATTTGGCCCTGAATTGAGTCAGGCAGCCACCAAATTAGGGATGTCGTGAGTGCCCACCTCACTCTGAGAGTCTAGCAGACTCGCCCATGTCAGCTGCCTGAATGGACCCTGCTTGCTGAGCAATGGGGCACTTGTGGAGTGTGGACCCAGTCGCTGAGCACCCAGAAGCTCGGTGAGCGGCCAAGAGCAGCCCGCCCTCCTGGCAAGCCATGGCAGCTACCCATCATCATGCATCAACCACTCCTCCCTCTCCTTCCTGCAAGGAGGAGAAGATGATGAGCATGTCAAGTTCTCGTGGTCTCCTTCCTTACAAGGAAGAGGAGTGGCTGGCGCACAGCAACAAAATGGTTGCTCACAACAAGGGTGGATAGACCTGTGGCCTCATTGTCTTCTTGCTGAGCCACCAAGAAGCTTGCACAGCACTGCAAGGAGGGGCGGCCATGGTGGTGGCTCAACAAATGGCCCACAAAGCCGTGCGCAGGCGAGTCCTTCCATCCCTACTCCAAATTTGTACGAGGAATTTGGGCTGTTTTCTGAATCACCAAATTGGTGTCCAAACCAAATCTTATGTTTGGTGCACATCCCAGACAGATAGAAAGATGACGATAGCTAGACAGACAGACAGGGAATAAGGTTCAAAGTTCCCAATGGAGCACTTCAAGCTGCATCGGGAATCCAAAATGCATCAATGAAAACAGTGTAAACATAGCCAATAGCCACTGCAATGGCTCCTTTGTCATAAACTCCCAAAGAATACTCCTGTTTTAGAAGGGAGATCAGGGAGCCATCTGATTCTGTGACACTGATAGATCTATCAGTATTCAATTCCCCTCTCTCTGTGCACCACAAGGCACAAATGCCAATAACTCTAACAGTCCCCTAAATACCAAAGGATCATTATTAAAGTGAGCTCAGCATCCCTGGTCATTAATTATAATCTCGTGCACATATGCCGCGTGATTGCAGGAAATAATCAGGTTTGTCTGCCAAATTGGCAACCCCGAGAAACTAATTTGTTATGACATGCTGTCGAAGATATTTAAACAACAAACCCCGAACCCCGCAGCATCGTTATAATATCAGATCACATCATTAAAAAATAGTTAACATTTCCACAAGGGGCTAGTAAGATTTATCCTTGAAGATTCGTACCCACCCACCCTGCCTGCCTTTCCGGAGTGACACTTGGATTCTCTTTCTTAGAGCCATGAGATGTCTTGCCGCAAAGGGGTGAGATTGTGGGTGGGGGGTATGTAGAAAGAGAAGACAATTGAGGATTCTGCTTGGTTGTCAAATTTTATACGGTCTCAATTGCCACACTACTTGAACTATTAAGATGGAGGATAAGTGACTAAGCAGTAGCACTGTGATGAAATATTTTGAGGTGGTAGTGGATAATGAACTGCATGCACATGCCAATAGCACTAGCCTAGGTGATCATCGTATAGAACACATGGGTCCTGCAACAACATCTTGCAGTGTGGACAGCTCCTGTTAATGTTCCCGACCTTTTCCCCGCTGCCACCAGGTGGAAGCCTTGATTTCTCTGGCTGCCTCCACCAAACCTGCCTCAAAACTCTCTAGGCCTTAGGCATCTACTTTAGATTAGGGATGGGGGAGAATTTCTCCCTGAAACATCGGGGGGCTGAGTGCCAACGTGTTCGGCCCCCCGAAGTAGTTTCGGGAAGAAATTCTCTGCACCCCCTCCCCGCACCCCCCCCCGGGATGGGACTTACCTTTCCCGAATGTCCCTCCCAGCGGCGGGTCCCGGCGGCGGTTCGTCAGGTCTTCAACAGGGGCAGAGGCGGCAGCCGGTCTTTTGACCGGCTGCCGCCGCCGCCATTCCAATAAAAGTAAAAAAAAAAAACGCCCCCGTGATAGGCTACGTGATGATTAACGTAGCCTATCACAGCTAGATTTGCAAAGTCAGCCGTGATAGGCTTCGTAAATCATCATGTAGCCTATCACGGGTGACTTTAAAAAAAAAAAAAACCGCATACGGCTAGGGATGGCGGAGAATTTCTCCCCGAAACTTCGGGGGGCCGAGCGCCAATGTGTTCGGCCCCCCGAACAAGTTTCGGGAGAAATCCTCCGCACACCCCCCGCCCCCGCACCCCCCCCGGGACGGGACTTACCTTCACCGAATGTCCCTCCCGGTGGCTGGTCCGGCCGGCGGTTCGGCGGGTGTTCGAGCGAGGCGGGAGCGGCAGCTGGTCTTTCGACCGGCTGCCGCCACCACCATTGCAATGAAAGGGGGGGAAAAACGCCCCCTGATAGGCTACGTGACGATTGACGTAGCCTATCACGGCTAACTTTGCAGATCTAGCCGTGATAGGCTACGTGAATCGTCACGTAGCCTATCAGGGGGCGTTTTGTTTTGTTTTTTTTTACTTTCGCGTTCGCGGCCGGGCGAGGCGAGGCGCCTCCTCCCCGGCCTGAATTTCGGCCGGGCGAGGCAGGAATCCTCCCCCCCAGCCTGAATTTCGGCTGGGCGAGGCGGGAAGCCTCCCCCCCCAGCCTGAACTTCGCGGGGGGACCAGCGAAACACCTCCCCCCCACCGCAAACGGCCTTCGACGACAGGTAAGTGACTTTCGTCCACCCCTACGTACGGCTAATGGCAGCCCCCATAGGGAGCCACCATTCGCGTTCCTTATTTGGTCGCTGTAGTCTACGTAAAGATTACGTAGACTACGGCGAAAATAAGGGCAACGCTATTTGCGTTGCCCTTATTTTCGCTGTAGTCTACGTAAAGATTTACGTAGACTACAGCAACCAAATAAGGAACGCGAATGGCGGCTCCCTATGGGGGCCGCCATTTGCGTACGCGCTTTTTTTTTTTAAAGTCACCCATGATAGGCTACATGACGATTAACGTAGCCTATCACGGCTGACTTTGCAGATCTAGCCGTGATAGGCTACGTTAATCGTCACGTAGCCTATCACGGGGGCGTTTTTTTTATTATTTCGCGGCTGGGCGAGGCGCCTCCTCCCCAGCCAGAATTTCGGCCGGGCAAGGCGGGAAGCCTCCCCCCCCGGCCTGAATTTCGGCCGGGCAAGGAGGGAAGCCTCCCCCCTCGGCCTGAACTTCAGGGGGAGCAGCGAAGCGCCTCCCCCCCACCGCGAAGCAAGCTGTGAGACCACGTAAGTGGCTTTCATGCACCCCTACTTTAGATGGTGTGGGCTGAGAAGGCAGATGAAGGATGCAGCAGGTAAAGGACCACCAGTTGTCATGATATTCATGCCATTAGATCAGAGCCTTTTCTGTGAAGACTGTGTGTTGATCATTGTGCAGTGATCTCCACACATAAAACAAATTCAAGCACAGACATCTTCCAATCTAAACCCAACCAACCAAAAGTCCCATGGCAATCGGCGAATGGCTACAAGGGATGTACGAAAGTCACTTACCTTTTCGATGGGGTGATTCGCGGTGGGGGGGAGGCACTCGGCACCTCCCCCCGAAATCCTAATCTGGCCGGCTCTGCTCCATGGAGATTCCGCGGAGCCGCCAGCTGGGGCCGCCTGCAACTGGTCATCCGGCCACTGAGCAGCCTTCTGGAAAAAAAACAGTGTATGCAAATGGCGGCAGCTACGGTGGCTGCCATTTGCATTCCTTTTTTTTCGCTGTTTTAGCCTACGTAAATATTTATGTAAGCTATTATGGTGAAAAAAAGGGGAGCACAAATAGCGTAGTGGGCAGTATTTGCGTTCCTTTTACCCCCCGCCATTTTAGCCTATGTAAATATTTACGTAAGCTATTACGGCAGGAAAAAAAGGAATGCAAATAGCGCCCACTATGCTATTTGTGTTCCCTTTTTTTTCGCTGTAATATCCTACGTAAATATTTATGTAAGCTAAAACAGCTAAAAATAGGGAACACAAATGGCGGTGCTGTAGCCACTGCCATTTGCGTACGCTGTTTTTTTGGGGGGTCTTGCCGTGATAGGCTACGTAAATACTTACATAGGCTATCATGGCTAGGGATGGACAAAAGTCCCTTACCTGTCCTTGAAGCTTGCTTCGCGGTGGGGGGGAGGCGCTTCGCTTCTCCCCCCAAAGTTCATGCGAGGGGGGGGAGGCGCCCCCCCTCACCCGGCCGAAATTCAGGCCGGGCGGGAGGCGCCCCATCCCTCGCCGGCGAAATTCAGGCCGGGTAGAAGCGGCCCGTCTACCCGGCTGCAGGAAAAAAAAAAAACCACCCCCGTGATAGGGTACGTAACGATTAATGTAGCCTATCATGGCTAGATTTCCAAAGTCAGCCGTGATAGGCTACGTAAATCGTTACGTAGCCTATCATGGGTGACTTTGGAAAAAAAAAAGCGCGTACGCAAGTGGTGGCCCCCATAGGGATCCACCATTTGCGTTCCTTATTTGGTCCCTGTAGTCTACGTAAAGATTTTACGTAGACTATGGCGAAAATAAGGGCAACACAAATAGCGTTCCCTTATTTTCGCCGTAGTCTACGTAAATCTTTACGTAGACTACAGGGACCAAATAAGGAATGCAAATGGCGGCTCCCTATGGGGGCCGCCATTTGCATATGCACTTTTTTTTTTTTTCCAAAGTCACCCGTGATAGGCTACATGACGATTAACATAGCCTATCACAGCTGACTTTGGAGATCTAGCCGTGATAGGCTACGTTAATCGTTACGTAGCCTATCACGGGTTTGTTTGTTTGTTTTACTGCACTTGTAATGGCAGGGGTGGCAGCCGGTCAAAAGACCGGCTGCCGCCCCTGCCCCTGACGAAGACCCGATGAACCATCGCTGGGACCCGCCGCCGGGAGGGACATTCGTGAAAGGTAAGTCCCATCCTGAGGGGGGCGGAGAATTTCACCGCCGATTTCGGGGGGCCGAATGTGTTGGCACTCGGCCCCCTGAAGTTTCGGGGAGAATTTCTCCCCCATCCCTAACACAGGGCTATGATGAGGAAGTGAATGGCAGCCGCAGGTCAGCGCAGACGGCAAGCAGGTAAGTGCTCCATTTCGCTCGCCTTCCGTGGGTTGGGGGGCGGGGGCTTCATTCCGCCATGGATTTTGGGGGGGGCGAATGCACTGGCATTTTGCCTCACTGAGATCCGTGGCGGAATTCTCTGACATCCCTAATGGGGGCAGGACTGTGAAATCCGGAAGCCCCTAGTCATGGACCGGCACATGGGCGGTGGATAGAGATTCAGTCGTCCTGACTCAAGAACCGAGGCAGTTGAGTAGTTTGGCAGCTGCATCCATGGACCATGACTGAGCAGTCCTATTCAGGATCCACTCTGCTCACCCCATATGGGGAGAGGGCTAGAAAAGGTGCCCTAAACATAGTCTGCCTCATCTTCTCCCTGACATGGATTACCATGTCCAGTGGGGTCACCATTTAGTGGTCGCAAAAGACAAATTAAATTTGGAACATGGACCCACTGCTATAGATTAATGTGTTGACCTATCTTCTATGAATCTGTCTAATCCTTTAAGAGTTATCTATATAGGCTCTATCTTTGGAAGACAATCTTATTCAGTCATGAGTGATCACCATGATCAGCTGTAGAGTAGGTACCCAAAAGTTAAAGAGACCACATGATTTCAAATAGCAACATTTAACACTTACTGAAGAAAAATGTCAATAGGAAAAATATCTTTAAAATCTAAAGGGATACTCACACCGTATGAGCAATCTTCCTACAAAAGAGGAAGTTTGTCTGTCTGTCCTGTCAGCATCATAGCGCCAAGACCATTGAGCCTCTGAAACTTGCCATGCATCCCTTGAGTTTATTTGGTTCAAAGAATGCAGTAGTTTATTTGTGTCCATGTGTTCAAAGCCTAAAGTACAATCTTCAGTCACTAGATGGCAGATTTTTCTAACCAGCACATAGCTTTTTGCCATCAGTACAGTTTGAAGTTAGGGGGAAAGTAATCCAAGGGACACAGTTACACATCAGCCCCCTCCCCCCTGCTGTGGGGAAACTGCCTCAGGGGAATGGAGTGGACAGACCCCTCCTCAGAGGACTATATAGGAACATGATGGCAGGGACTATGCCTAGGGGTGCTTCACTCAGATAGGGCAGGTCCGATGTGTGCCACTCTGACAGTTGCATAAATTTGCTGGTACCCTGAGCTGTATCAAAGTAAGACCTAGCTTATCCATGCAAAGCCATCTCTGCTTGGTAGTAGGGTATTAAACAACCAGGGATAAATGCATCCAGCTAACCTAACAAGACTATGTCCCTGCTTTATCCAGGTCCCCTTATTCAAGCAATACCTTAATGTCTTTGACCCAGCCCTCTCAGTTGGTTCTCTGGTTTCAGCACCTCTGACTCTTTCTTTCTTCTGGGACTCCCCCCACTCCTCCCTCACTCTCTCTGAATTTCTGCCTTGGGCTTTTATCTTGTACAAGAATCCCACTCTCTCCCACTCCAACCAATCAGCAGGATAGTTCCTTGTTTATTCCTGCCAAGTATGTTTCTGTTTTCTAAGCTAAAAACTGTTGTCTTCTTGTTGAATTATATACCATCTTACCTCCTTGACTGGCTTTTTGACCTTTCATGAACGTTCTAATACCTTTCTTCCTTGGCTAAACATCCTGACCTCTCTACCTTCTAACAAAACCTTTGACCTCTGAACTATTAACCTTATGCTTGGAACTGATGAACACAGGCACAAAAAGAAGAGAAAGAAAGTTTTAACCCAACAATCTCAAAAAACCAAACTAAAAGCCAACATGGAGGACAATCCTTTTCTTTCAGAGGGCTATAGGCATGACTAAATCTAGATGGATAGTGGCCATGATTTTTTCAAAGCCTTGTGACAAGGACGAGCTGCCCCACAGTTGTTGATGGTGGATGCTACTTGTTTCTTCTTTCTTTTGTAGGCTACTGCAATAGATGAGATGGGTAGATTCAAGTCACAGTGTTGGTATGTTATCGTTAACATTATTAGTTGTTAACAAAGAAACAGAAACAAAATATGATCCTGTAGCTCCAACCTAGAATTGTTTGAAATCCATTTCAACTCAAAGGGGGGGGGGGCGCAAGGGAGAGAAATCACTACAGATTTTTTTTAAAAAATGAGACATATGGCTGCTAGTTCAGAAGCTGGTAATAGCAACTGAGTGATATCCTAAGGAATGTACACATAACTATATTTTCCTAAATGTATTTTGAATACTGTATGTTATCAGGGAATGAAAATATGGGCAAGAAAATTGTGGCATAAAATGCTCAGCTTAAAGCATTATTTTCTTATCAAGTACATATTTTAAATGGGGAGAGTACACATTTTGGTGTACATTTGAATAGGGAAAGTGCATATTTTAAATGGGGAGAGTGCACATTTTGGTGTATATTTGAATAGGGAAAGTGCATATTTTAAATGGGGAGAGTGCACATTTTGGTGTATATTTGAATAGAGAAAGTGCATATTTTAAATGGGGAGAGTGCACATTTTGGTGTACATTCGAATAGGGAAAGTGCATATTTTAAATGGGGAGAGTACACATTTTGGTGTACATTCGAATAGGGAAAGTGCGTATTTTAAATGGGGAGAGTGCACATTTTGGTGTACATTCGAATAGGGAAAGTGCATATTTTAAATGGGGAGAGTACACATTTTGGTGTACATTCGAATAGGGAAAATGCATATTTTAAATGGGGAGAGTGCACATTTTGGTGTACATTCGAATAGGGAAAGTGCATATTTTAAATGGGGAGAGTGCACATTTTGGTGTACATTCCAATAGGGAAAGTACATATTTTAAATGGGGAGTGTGCACATTTTGGTGTACATTTTTTCCAAAGTGACCAATTTTCCTCCATGGACTAAGGCATGAAACTGCATATTTTTCAAAGTACACATTTTTTTTAACATGACTGCAAGTTTGGGACTGTCTAAGATTTTTCCGAAAACTGTAATCCCATTGACATTTGGAGGTTTCAAATGGGATAACTTCTGATTATTTGCAAAATGGAATTAAATTCTCATACATCCCTAACTGAACTAGGGATGTCTGTTGCTGCAAAATCTGGCATTTCGAGGTCCCAGTGGACTCCCATGGTTCCTCCGGCTTGGCTTGCCTTTGTTCCCAAAATCTTGGATCTTGGCAGTGATGGCACAGCAATAGTGGGGTGGCAGAGAGTGTGTCCCGCTGCCACTGCTGCTGCACTTCTGCCGCCCCCACCACAGTGGCGGTGGCAGGGGTGTGGCATGGCAACAGAGGGTGGGTGGGGAGCAGTGACAGGAACAGGGAAAGTGTCATGTGGCCATGGTGCAGCAGTGGAAGGGTGGGCAGGGAATGTTCCCCATGCACCCTCTGTCGCCACAACGTGACATGATGTGGTGACGGTGGCGGAAAGGGGGGACTGCTCCCCCCCCCCACGATGCTCTGACTTGGATTCCTGCATTGAGCAGGGGGTTGGACTCAATGGTCTTATAGGCCCCTTCCAACCCTACTGTTCTATGATTGTATGATTCATTCCACTGCCATGCAAAGGCTGAAAATCCACCACCTGGTCTGACTCAGTGCAGGCCAAGTCAGGCCAGACAGCAGGTGTCGGACCAGAGTCTGTGGTGGGGTGAGCCAGTGAAGGCTTGCTGAGCTCCACCCCACAAACAGGTTCCTCCAACATCCCCAACCTGAACACTCTGCAGGAAATTCACTAGTCTTATTACTTCTAGTGATGTCAGAGAGACATCATCATCACAGTGAGCATTAAGACTCCTGAGTTCTTCTTGAGCTTGGATTTTAATCCAAGCTGGAGAAAATCTCCACTCTGTTACTTACCTGCCCTCTCCCATCCACTGATCTTCCAAATCTATGTCTCCTTTCCTCCCACACCACTTATTAGGCTGAGGTGGTATAAGCAGCAAGCAAGGGAATGGAGAACATGAGCTCTGTCCTACTCTGGCACTTACTGTGCTGCTATGGAATGTGACAGGTGCAAGAAATCTCTGAGAAATGTAGTTTACCCAAGAGCTGCTCTCATCAGCTTGGGAAAAATACATTTTCAGAGGAGCTATATTTGCCTACTGTGATGAATGCCAGGTGTCAGTGTATCTGTGGGTGGGAGGGAATCTCCCATTTGCCACTGCTAATGGAGTACCAGCAGTAGCCAGCTATACTGGGGTGGGAGGGGCTTTTAAAGATTGATGTGTGGATGTGGAGAAGAAAGCTTTGGGGGGCTGGGGGGCAGGCAGGGAGGGAGGAAGTTTGGCCACCACTAATTGGAAACATGCAGCTTCCCTTAGAATTACTTTTATATCTCACCAGAGGAGAAATCTCCAAATCAGTTTCAAATTTCACTTTGGATAGGGACAACTTAAGAAGGTGTGGGAATCGCCTAAGACATTTCACTAGTCTTATCAAAACCTTGAGCTTCTTTAAGATGTGTGTGTGTGTGTGTTTATTTATTTTATTAAATTTATTAATCGCCCATCTGGCTGGTCACCCAGCCACTCTGGGTGATGTACAAAATGTATAATAAAACAGTTTAAAACAATAAAATTCTACAGTAAAAAGATCATTTTCTAAAATTACCCTAACTCACCCCAAATGCTTGCCCGAACAACCACGTTTTTAATGCGCTCATTAAAGTGTCACGTGTTATATATATATATATATATATGTGTGTGTGTGTGTGTGTGTGTGTGTATGTGTGTGTGTATATATATATATATATATATAATTTCCTTCCGATGATACACCTGATGAACAATCTCCAAATTTTCTTTAGGTGAAATTCCTATCTCGTATAAGCTCTTATGAAACATTAACTGCATACAAATGAAAACTAAGACAACCATTAAAAATGTATCTGCGCTGTTTTCTTGACTTTGGCTCTCAAATTAAACCTGCTTACTGAATATATCTAAGCCTTTAGAATAGAACTGGTAGATTGCTACCAGTTCTACCATCCTATTGCTCCCTCTTTAGATTTTTCTGGGCGCGGGGCTCCTGCATCACTAGCAGACATAGTAGAATCACAATGAATCATACCTGAGGATCTAAAAGAGACAAACAAACAGTGAATCTATGGCAAGAAAAGTGATGGTAGTCAGTTGTAAAACTTAGGGTGCAATCCTGTACATGTTTGTTTGTTTGTTTGTTTGTTTATTTATTAAATTTATTAATCACCCATCTGACTGGTCACCTAGCCATCATGTTCAGACAGAAAAAGCCCCCAAATTCCCAGTATTCCCCAGCCAGCCATGGGAGTAGTAGGACTTTTTTCTGCATCCTTAAGGTGCAATCCTATGCAGGTTTACACAGACAAATATCCCACAACTCCCAGCATTCCCCAGCCAGCATGGCTGCCTGGGGAATGCTAGGACTCGTAGGACTTTTTTCTGTCTAAACATACATACGATTGCACCCTTAGGGCACAATCCTTTTGGGATAGGCGGCCACCTCTGAACTCGGAGGCAACCGCCTATCCAATGCAGAACAGAAGAAGCGCAGAGTGGATCGTCCCCTCCTCACTTCAGTCACCCTACATTCACAGCTAGACAGCTGATTTTGGCTGTCAAGCCACGGGAAGTCGGAGTGGGTGTGGCAGACACCAGATGATGCATAGGAAGCATCAGAATGGCACTTCCTCCTACCCTGCCATGGCACGCCCCCAGTAACACTCCATTTTTGCCGCTCCACTCTCCTCTTCTGAGCACAGAGCATAGGGCCAATCCACGCTGCCTACAAGGTAGCGTGGGATGGGGTGGAGGTCAGTTCTCAGGGAACCAATGTCAGAGTGGGGGCTCCGAGGTCGGTTCCCAGGAACTGATCTATCCTAAGGCTGACTAACGGCTATAGGATTGTGCCCTTAAAGCCTTTTCCCCCCTCAGTCATAGAACAAAGCCTTGTGTTGTGTCTTGCTGTTAGATTATTTGGAATTAAATCCAGTGATGGGGGAGCAATGTGTTTAGTTCTCATTTTAATGCAGACTTACCTGATTTTGCACTTTTGAACCACTATGTGAACTAAATCCCAGTTATCCTTCAAAATTCACACTTTTCTGCGTTTTGCAATGGAGTTCTCCAATCAAAAAATGTGTCCAAAATCCGTATATTAGGTTGTTTTAATGTTCCAAAATGCGTGATATTAAGAAAATTGCTTGCAAAAAATGTGCATGTTAGGCAACAATTCATACAAAATGCATGTATTAGGAGAAATACACACTGAAATCCTTATGAATGTCTATGGGAATGACCCCAAGCCAAAGACATATGGCTGCTCTACATTTGTGAGGCTAGAAGCCGTTATAGTCATGTTTCTAGCTTTGCCCATGGTGATCAACTGAGTCCTCCACCACGAACACAGATCACAGGTCATGGCCTCCCAAAGTTTCAGAATCTATATTGGGAAAGGTATGATTCATGATACATTACATGCTCAGTGACAGGTGCACATTCAAGTGAATGCTCTACTATAAACAAAATGGCAGCCCGGATCACTGCATCTGCTCTGACTTGGATTCCTGCATTGAGCAGGGGGTTGGACTCGATGGTCTTGGAGGCCCCTTCCAACCCTACTATTCTATGATTCTATTCTATGATTCTATCTTTCTATTATAATCTTTCAGCGGCAAATGGATCTGGTACACTTGAAGAGGGACTTGAGCCCTTGGATGCCCCCATGAATGCTGTAGTTCAGGAGAGCCCATAGCTCAGCTGCAGAACACCTGCTTTTCATGCAGAAGGTCTCAGGCTCTATCCCCGGCATCTCCAGGTAGGCCTAGGAAAGAATCCTGCCTGAAACCATGAAGAGCTGCTGCCAGTCAGTATCCAGTCCTGGGCTAAATGGACCTATGGTCTGACCTAGTATAAGGCAGCTTCCTATGTTCCTATCCCATGTCTTGAGCTACCTACATGTATTAAGGTCTAGAGAGGAACCAGGGTAAGAACATATGAAATTGTGATCTATCAGAAGTAGGTTGATAGATAGCGCTTTTCAAGTACTTGGAAGGCTGTCACAGTGAGGAAGGCCAGGATCTCTTCTCGATCATCCCAGAGGGCAGGACACAGAATAATGGGCTCAAATTACAGGAAGCCAGATTCCGGCTGAACATCAGTACAAAATTCCCTGACTGTTATAGTGTTAGAGCAATACGACAATGGGACCAATTCCCTAGGTAGGTGGTGGTCTCTCCCACACTGGAGGCATTTTAGATGAGGCTGGACAGCCATCTGTCAGGGATGATTTGACTTGGATTCCTTCATTGAATAGGGGGTTGGACTCAGTGGTCTTGTAGGCCCCTTCCAACCCTACTGTTCTATGATTCTAGGCAACCAGTTGCTCTCCAGGTGTTTTAGACTACAAGTCCCATCAGCCCCAGCTAGCATAGACAATGGTCAGGGATCATGGGACTTGTAGCCCAAAACTTCTGGAGAGCACTGGGTTGCCTACTCCTCTCAGACACTATTGGTCCAGCTAGTTCAGTATTTTCTACACTGGTTGGCAGTATCAATCCAGGGTTTCAGTCAGGGATTTTTCCCATTACCTGACTAAGCCTATATTTGAGTCTGTATCAGCTTACTAAACCACTGCTTATCAATGGATAACATGATTTTTGTGCCTGTCATAATACCATCCCCTTCATGGATCACTGCCTTGTTGTGGCGAAGGGGCTTGCATAACTCAGTGAAGCCATAAGCTATGCCGTGCAGGGCCACCCAAGACGGACAGGTCATGGCAGAGAGTTCTGACAAAATGTGGTCCACTGGAGAAGGAAATGGCAACCCACTCCAGTATTCTTGCCAAGAAAACCCCATGAAACGTATCACAAGGCTAAAAGAGATGACGCCGGAAGATATACTACTGAAGAAGAGCAGAGGGTATTTCCAAGTAGCGCCAGAAAGAGTGAAGCAGCTGGGCCAAAGCCGAAAGGACACTCAGCTGTGGATGTGTCTGGTGGTGAAAAGAAAATCCGATGCTGTAAAGAACAATATTGCCTAGGAACCTGGAATGTAAGATCAATGAACCAAGGTAAGCTGGAGGTAGTCAAACATGAGATGGCAAGACTGAACATTGACATCTTGGGAATCAGCGAACTCAAATGGACAGGCATGGGCTAATTTAATTCAGGTGACCATCATATCTACTACTGTGGGCAAGAATCCCTTAGAAGAAATGGAGTAGCACTCATAGTCAACAAAAGGGTGGGAAAAGCAGTACTGGGGTACAATCTTAAAAACGATAGAATGATCTCAGTACGAATCCAAGGCAAACCATTCAACATCACAGTAATTCAAGTCTATGCCCCAACCACTGAGGCCGAAGAAGCTGAGGTTGATCGGTTCTATGAAGACCTACAACACCTTCTAGAACTAACACCAAAAAAAGATGTCCTCTTCATCATAGGGGATTGGAATGCTAAAGTAGGAAGTCAAGAAATCACCGGGATAACAGGCAAGCGTGGCCTTGGTGTACAAAATGAAGCAGGACAAAGGCTAATAGAGTTTTGCCAAGAGAACATGCTGATCATAGCAAACACTCTTTTCCAACAGCACAAGAGACGACTCTACACATGGACATCACCAGATGGTCAATATCGAAATCAGATTGATTATGTCCTTTGAAGCCAAAGATGGAGAAGCTCTATACAGTCAGTAAAAACAAGACCTGGAGCTGACTGTGGCTCAGATCATGAGCTGCTTCTTGCAAAATTTCGGCTGAAATTGAAGAACGTAGGGAAAACCACTAAACCATTCAGGTATGACCTCAATCATATCCCTGATGAATATACAGTGGAGGTGAGGAATAGATTTAAGGGATTAGACCTGATAGACAGAGTGCCTGAGGAACTATGGACGGAGGTCCGTAACATTGTTCAGGAGGCAGCAACGAAATCCATCCCAAAGAAAAAGAAATGCAAGAAAGCAAAGTGGCTGTCTGAGGAGGCTTTACAAGTAGCTTAGGAAAGAAGGGAAGCGAAAAGCAAGGGAGATAGGGGAAGATATATCCAACTGAATGCAGAGTTCCAGAGAATAGCAAGGAGAGACAAGAAGGCCTTCTTAAATGCACAATGCAAAGAAATCGAGGAAAACAACAGAATGGGAAAGACTAGAGATCTCTTCAAGAAAATTGGAGATCTCAAGGGAACGTTTTGAGCAAAGACGGGCATGATAAAGGACAAAGAAGGCAGGGACCTAACAGAAGCAGATGAGATTAAGAAGAGGTGGCAAGAATACACAGAAGAACTATACAGGAAAGATCTGAATGTTCCTGATAGCCATGATAGTGCACTCACTGAACTTGAGCCAGACATCCTCGAGAGTGAAGTCAAGTGGGCCTTAGGAAGCATTAGTAACAACAAAGCTAGCGGAGATGACAGTCTTCCAGCTGAGCTATTGAAAATCCTAAAAGATGATGCTGTGAAAGTGCTGCACTCAATATGCCAACAAATTTGGAACACTCAACACTGGCCACAAGACTGGAAAAGGTCAGTTTACATTCCAATTCCAAAGAAGGGCAACGCCAAAGAGTGTTCAAACTACCGCACAATTGCGCTCATTTCACATACCAGCAAGGTGATGCTCAAAATCCTACAAGCTAGGCTTCAGCAGTATGTGATCCGAGAACTACCAGAAGTACAAGCTGGGTTTCGAAGAGGCAGAGGAACTAGAGATCAAATTGCCAACTTTCGCTGGATCATGGAGAAAGCAAGAGAATTCCAGAAAAACACCTATTTCTGCTTCATTGACTATGCTAAAGCCTTTGATTGTGTGGATCACAACAAACTGTGGCAAATTCTTAAAGTGATGGGAGTACCAGACCACCTTACCTGTCTCCTGAGAAACCTGTATGAGAGTCAAGAAGCAACAGTAGGAACCAGACATGGAACAACCGATTGGTTCAAAATTGGGAAAGGAGTACGACAAGGCTGCATATTGTCACCCTGCTTATTTAACTTATATGCAGAGTACATCATGAGAAACGCCGGGTTGGATGAATCAGAGGTCGGAATTAAGATTGCCGGGAGAATTATCAACAACCTCCGATATGCAGACGATACCACCCTAATGGCAGAAAGCGAAGAGGATCTCAAGAGCCTCTTGTTGAGGGTGAAAGAGGAGAGTGCAAAAGCTGGTTTGAAACTCAACATTAAAAAAACTCAGATCATGGCATCTGGCCCCATCATTTCCTGGCATATAGAAGGGGAAGAAATGGAAGCTGTGACAGATTTTACTTTCTTGGGCTCCAAGATCACCGCAGACAGTGACTGTAGCCATGAAATTAAAAGATGCTTGCTCCTTGGGAGGAAAGCTATGGCAAACCTAGACAGCATAGTAAGAAGCAGAGACATCACCTTGCCGACAAAGGTCCGTCTAATCAAAGCTATGGTTTTCCCAGTAGTAACATATGGCTGTGAGAGCTGGACTATAAGGAAGGTTGAGCGCCGAAGAATTGATTCTTTCGAACTGTGGTGCTGGAGAAGACTCTTACGAGTCCCCTGGACTGCAAGGAGGTCAAATCAGTCAATCCTAAAGGAAATCAACCCTGAGTGCTCATTGGAAGGACAGATACTGAAGCTGAAGCTCAAATATTTTGGCCACCTAATGCAAAGAGAAAACTCTCTGGAAAAGACCCTGATGCTGGGAAAGACTGAAGGCAAAAGGAGAAGGGGACGGCAGAGGATGAGATGGCTAGATAGCATCACCGATGCGATGAATATGAACTTGAGCACGCTCCGGGAGAGAGCGCAGGACAGGAAGGCCTGGCATGCTATCGTCCATGGGGTCACGAAGAGTTGGACACGACTGAACGACTGAACAACATAATACCATGGTAGACTTGCAAGGAGCTACACCTAATGCTGGAGACTTGAATTCTGGGACCAGCTGTCAGGAGCGCTCTGGCAGCCTCTCCCAGTAGTTTCCAATAGCCAACTCAAGACACAGATGAAAGGATTTCTTTTCAAAGCTTTAATCCTTTTACAACTTAATGATTCTTTCAGATGCTAATCACCAGCAACTAAGCAATGAACAACAAAGTAGCCTATCCTCCGGTTTAGGCAGTTGGTCCCTGTTTGAAGGAGAATCACTTGAAGACCCTGAACTTATGGGCTAGGGAGAGATCCTCCCTCTTTCCCTTGGGTCCATGGGAGGCAGCCGATGCTTGCACGCCAAACAGGCGCTACGCCTCCTTTCCATGCCCTTCATCGCTCGTCACTCTTTGCATCTGCGTTGAGCATCTAGCAAGCCCCCCTCCCGCACTCCATCACTGCCAGGCTCGCTATCTATCTTAGGAATGCTGGCGGGAGGAATCTCTGCCAGGTGCTGAGCCTGGGAGGGATGAGCTGGCCCCTCTCCCACGGATAGCTGTTCCTCCTCAGAATCCGAACTGCTCTGAGGCTCTCTGGGCTCAGTTTCCACCCTGACACCAGCTCTGAAAAATTGGCAGCAGTGACTGGATTTGAAGAAACAATGTCTAGGATCTTAAGTTGATCTTCTGTTCATGCAAGGAAAGACACCTTTTAGAGCATCTCTATACCTGCCTAAAACCCCACATTTAAAATTCTGTTTTAAATGCGGGATCACAATGACTCCCTTTACACGGGCTTCCTTCACCCCTTTCTCCCCTCCTTTTCCTCCTTGTCTGAGTCTTCCATATGTTTCATTATCCAGTTGATAGATGGTGCTGTGGTCCAGCTCCTCTTATTGTGGCTTTTCCTTTTTCACAAGGGAACTGAAGCGGAATTCAAACACAGTATTTTGACAGCTTATTATCTCCAATCTTTTTAACAATGGAATAAAAGTCATTTAGTGCAGGAGATGCCCTGGTGGTTGACGACTTCATCTAAAGGGCCCACAAACTTCTGTGGGTAACCACTCTCAATAGCAGGGTAAAAGCTCTGTGTGAAGAAGCCCTTGGTCTCTAATGGCTTCCTTGTTGACTATGCTTGTTAACCATGCTGGAGTTCTGTTGGTCTTGGTGCTACCTTTCCTGATCTGCAGTCCATGTTCTAGCTGTGCATCTGTTATGGTTTTGGAAATCACCCAGCCCTGACCTTCTTGACTCCCCCTCTTCAATTTCCTTTTTACCAATCCCTTCATTTTTATAGGGATGTTAGAGAATTCCGCCACGGATCCCAGGGGGGTCAAATTCCAGTGAATTCACCCCCCCCGGAATCTGTGGCAGAATGGAGCCCCCCGCCCCTCCACCCCGCGAAAGCCCCGCGAAATGGAGCCTACCTGGCTGCGGCTTTGGATCCGGCGGAGGCAGCAACGGAGGCTGCTGCTGGGCTGGTGCGGATGCAAATGGTGTCCTGATGCCATTTGCGTCCCTATGGTAGCCCATGATAGGCTATGTAAATATTTACGTAGCCTATCACGGCTGAAGTGGGAACGCAAATGGCGTAGGGGACGCCATTTGCATTCCTGTTTTAGCCGTGATAGGCTACGTAAATATTTACATAGCCTATCATGGATAAAACAGGAATGCAAATGGCATAGGGGATGCCATTTGCATCCCTGCTTTAGCCATGATAGGGTACGTAAATATTTACGTAGCCTATCACGTAAATATTTACGTAGCCTATCACGTAAATATTTACGTAGCCTAAAACGGGTTACCATATGGATGCCATTTGCGTCCGTACCAGCCTGGCAGCATCTGGAGGCCCCGCTGCGGGTTGGCCCGGGTGGCGGCTCTGCGGCCTGGCCGCTAGGGATGTCAGAGAATTCCGCCACGGATCTCGGTGAGGCCGAATGCCAGTGCATTCGGCCCCCCGAACTCCGTGGCGGAATGGCCTGCCACCCCCCCGCCACCCCCATGGGTCCCCCCCGGGACGAGACTTACCTCTTTTATTTTTTTGTTTAAAAAAAACAAAACAAAACCGCGTACGCAAATGGCGGCGGCTATGGCCACCGCCATTTGCGTTCCTTATTTTTGGCCATCTTAGTCTACGTAAATATTTACGTAGACTATGACAGCGAAAATAAAGGGGAACGCAAATAGCGTAACGGGCGCTATTTGCGTCCCTTTTTGATTCGCCGTTGTAGCCTACGTAAATATTTACGTTGGCTAAAACGGTGAATCAAAAGGGACGCAAATAGCGCCCGCTACGCTATTTGCGTTCCCCTTTATTTTCCCCATCATAGTCTACGTAAATATTTACATAGATTAAGATGGCAAAAATAAGAAACGCAAATGGCGGCGGCAATAGCCGCCGCCATTTGCGTACGCGTTTTGTTTTGTTTTTTCCCCAGAGCCCTCCGCGGCCAGAAATCCAGCTGCAGATGGCTCTGGCCTGGCTGGGTCTGGCCGGCTGCTCCGCGGAGCTGCCGCAGAGCACAGCCAGCCATGGAGGATTCCAGGGGGGAGGAATGGATCGCCTCCCCCCCACCATCAACATAATCCGCGGAAAGGTAAGTGACTTTCGTACATCCCTACTGGCCACAGAGCGGAGTTGGCCGGGCAGGATTCCGGGGGGGAGGAATGATTGCCTCCCCCCATCGAGGATTCTGGGGGGAGGAACGGATTGCCTCCCCCCACCTGCAGAGCCCGGCGGAGCCAGGTAAGCGGGGTTTCATATGCCCCTACATTTATTAGAAGCTTCCTCTTTCGAAGTCAGCGATACGGCTGAGGGGTATTGACTGCAGACGCAAATGGCGTCCAGGATGCCATTTGAGGCTGTGCAGGTCTTAGTTTAAGGTAAAAGCAGCTGTAAATGGCTGCATTTAGCTTAAACTACGACCTTTATGGCCACAAATGGCATCCTGGGCGCCATTTGTATCCCTGCTTTTTTTTCATGTGATAGGCTACGCAAATATTTGCCTAGCCTATCATGTGAAAAAACAAGGCTATGGGTGCCATTTGCATCCCTATTTTTTTCACGTGATAGGGTACACAAATATTTGCATAGCCTATAGCGTGAAAAAAAAGCAGGGACGCAAATGGCATCCACGACGCCATTCGCGGCCGTAAAGGTCTTAGTTTAAGGTAAATGCAGCCATTTACAGCTGCATTTATCTTAAACTAAGACCTTTACTGCTGCAAATGGTGTCCTGGTCACCATTTGCATCCACAGTTAATACCTCTCAGCCAGTGATACAGCATGGCAGCCAAACCGCTGGTGCTATGGAGCCGGAGGAGCCAGCCGAAGAGGATTCCTCAGGGAGGTGGAGGTAAGTGTTTCGTTCCACCACGGACTCCAGGGGTCCGTGGAGGAATTCTCCGCAATCCCTACCTGGCAATTGTCCACTTACATATAAATTGAATGGCTCACCCCAAGAATAGATTTGGGGGAAACAGAGGGCTGAAGAGCAAAGGGGAATGTAGGAAAGCCTGTTTCAAGAATACAAACTGTGTTCCCTGTGCAGGGCTGGTTTCAAGGGTAGGCATGGTTGGGCACCTGCCCACTGACGAGAGTCCCCTGAAGTTGCTCGTCCTCTTCATAATTTCAGCCTGCTTGTTCATCTGGCTCAGACAATGGTGGTGAGAAGGATGAGTTGCAGGGGCCATTGCTGACTTGCTCACTGGCAGGGATGGGGTGGGTGTCTGGCTGGGGCTTGAAGCCCTGCAAGAAATTGCCAATTTGGCCCCTTGGACACTACTACTACACTAGTCCATGGATTCTAGAGCTTGCCTGACTCTGTGGGTGCTGTGTCGGGCAAGCGCAGGGGCACCTGTTCCTTCAGTGAGCCACCTGGCCGGTCATTTCATGTAAGTCTCTTACGCTTAGGTAAAATGACCACCCTGTCCCCATCACCACTGCTGCTGCAGCAGCAGGGACAAGAGGGGCATAACTCTCTTCTCCTCCTCCCCATCCCTACTGCAGTGGCGGTGGAGGGGACACCCCACAGCCCTCCGCTCCTTGATTCAAGCTGCTATCTTGTGTAGAAAAGGTGGCTTGAGGAGCAGGAGCTGCAAGGTGCTCCCGGACTGTTTGCCAAGCCCTCTAGGGCTCACGCAGCCTGACTCGCAGAGGGTGGGTATCAGCAGCAACTTGGCGAGAACCCACATGCAGTGGGCACAAGGGAGTCCATCCATCCCTACTCACTGGCTCTGTACTTGTCAAGCCAGCAAGTGATGAGAAAGAGGATGAGGACCAATAGCAGCTGGTGACAATGGTGGTGAGAAGGTAGGGGCCATGCTCAGTGTGATAGAGCACATGATTTGCATGCAGAAGGTCCCAGGTTCGATTTCCAGCTTCCCCAGGTAGGGCGAGGAAAGAACCCTGCCTGAAATCCTGGTGAGCTGCTGCCAGTCAGTGCTGACAATACTGGGCTAGATGGGCGAATCAATACTGGGCTAGATGGGCGAATGTCTGACTCAGTGTAAGGCAGCTTCCTGTGTTCCTAAGGTAGATCCCCTGAGGGAGGGAGCTCACTGAGGGCCTCTTCCCAAGGGCCCTCAAAAACCAGCAGTCTCCCTGAGTAGAAGTTAGGACTCAAGCCAACAAATACAAAGTACATTCAAGAACAAACTGAAACAATAATAAAATAAGGAGTGGGAGATACAAGAAACTTTGCAGAAACATAATGATGAAGGAAGCTGAAATAAATCCCCCAACTCTCTCTCTCTCTCTCTCTCTCTCTATATATATATATATATATATATATATATGGAAATAAATGTTTGAAAATGGTCATTTGTCGGATAGATTCAAGTCCTTGAGTAGGAGTCAGGAACCTTTGGATAAAATTAGGAAGTTCCAGAGACCACCCATACACCAGCAGAAATATGCTGACAGCAGAACAGAGAGAAACCTTCAGGGAGCTGGTTAAAATCTACTTCACTTGAGTGGCCATCCTCAGAGAACAAAGAGGTCAATATATCCATAATTATTATTACTATTTCTTTTTTTAAAATATGTCAAGTTACTTTAAGATTAAGAGAGCTAGTTAAAAAAAAAAAAGAACTGAAAAGATAGTTTCCATGCCCTACCTTGTCCAGAAGCTTTCTAATTTCCCCAAGGAACTTAGAGACATTAGAACTCCCAAAGCAAAGAAAGGGGACTTTTAAAATTCCGGGTTTCTAATAAAAGAGCCTGGGGAACAAAGAGCGTGGGCAGTTAATTTTGCACACTTCCCTCTCAACCCAGCTCAGTGGATTATTAAATCCCCTTCAAAAAAGACATAACCTATGGTCCCCAGGTTCACATGACATGCCAAGCCATGTCTGGTGTTGAATATTCAAAATGGCCACCCACACATGCCAGCATGACTTAAATAAATGACTTAAATGACTCATGCAATCTGGCCCACTGAGCTATATATCGAGACCCCAAGATCCCTTTCCTGGTCAGTAACCACCATCTCAGACACCATCAGTTTATATGTGACGTCAGGATGCTTTTGACCCAACATGCATCACTTTACATTTGCACACATTGAACTGCTTCTGCCATTTTAATGCTCATTCACCCAGTCTGGAAAGAATCTTTTGGACCTCTTCACAATCTGTGTTTGTTTTTTGTTGTTGTTCAGTCGTTAAGTCATGTCTGACTCTTCGTGACCCCATGGACCACAGCACGCCAGGCCCTCCTGCCCTCCGCTCTCTCCCGGAGTGTGCTCAGGTTCATACCACCCTGAATAATTTGGTATCATACACAAGCATGGCCACCTTACTGCTCACTCCTAAGTCCAGATCAATGATGACCAAACAGTGATGTAGGGACACAGCGCTGGGACTTTTTTTTATTAGCAGTGTTGCTGATGTCATCTGCCACGTCCCTCAGAATTCCCTGCTCCCTCTGAGCTGAGCTGAAAATCCTCATAGTAACTGGGGAGGAATGAGTTTTCTCAGGAACAATATATTGTTCCTTGTTCTAGTACAGTGAATTTAGAGGGTGGCCTGGTCTTGTATGGGCAGTTAAGACCCATTAGCTTTACAAAAGGCCTGCTCCTGGCAGAGATGAAAACTGGTTGAACTCACCTTCCCTTTAACACAGATGCCTGCAATTTTGGATTCTCTTTGTGATACAAAGCTACGGGGATTGTCTTTAAGAGCATGCATACTTCAAAATGTACCACTGCAATACTGTGAACAAATTAAAAAGCATGAGCCCCAATGCAAATCCTTGTGTGACCCCGCTGTGTACATCCCCCTCCCATTGTGAGCTCCCCATTTATTCCTACTCTCTGCTTCCTGATCTTTAACAATTCACAATCCATAAAACAACCCACGATTTCTTATTCTTTTGCTTCTACGTTTGCTCTGGAGCCTTTGATGAGGGACTTTGTCAAAAGCTTTTGGGAAGTCCAAGTCAACAGTGCCTACCCAAATAGCAGTTTGGTGCTGAGACCACGGAACAGAAAGTGCAGGAACATACTTTTTTTTTAATCTAGATTGCTATATAGAGTAACATAACCCAAACTTCAAAAGAAAAGGCTTGACTAGGTGGGCTTTTGGTCTTCTCCATCATGGCTCATAGAATCACAGAATACTAGAGTTGGAAGGGGCCTATGAGACCATTGAGTCCAACCTCCTGCTCAATGCAGGAATCCATGTCAAAGCATTCCTGATACATGGATGTCCAGCTTCATCTTGAATGCCTCCAGTATGGGAGAGCCCACCACCTCCCTAGGTCATTAGTTCCACTGTCATATTGCTCTAACAGTCAGAAAGTTGTTCTCGATGTTAAGCGGGAATCTGGCTTCCTGTAACTTGGGCCCATTATTCCATGTCCTGCACTGAGAAGAGATCCTGGCCTTCCTCTCTGTGACAATCTTTCAAGTACTTGAAGAACACTCTCATATCTCCCCTCAGCCTTCTCTTCTCAAGGCTAAACATGCCCAGTTTTTTCAGTCTCTCCTCACAGGGCTTTGTTTCCAGTCCCCTGATCACCTTTGTTGCCCTCCTCTGAACCCTCTCCAGCTTGTCTGCATCCTTCTTAAAGTGCAGTGCCCAGAACTGGACACAGCACTCCAGATGAGGCCTAACCAGTGCTGAGTAGAGGGGAACTAGTACTTCCCGGGATTTGGAAGCTATACTTCTGTTAATGCAGCCCAAAATAGCATTTTCCCTTTTTTGCAGCGACATCACATTGTTGGCTCATATTCAGCTTGTGATCTACAACTATTCCAAGATCCTTCTCGCTTGTAGTATTGTTGAGCCAAGTATCCCCTATCTCATAACTATGCATTTGGTTTCTTTTCCTAGGTGAAGAACTTGGCATGTATCCCTATTAAATGTCATTCTGTTGTTTTCTACCCAGCACTCCAGCCTATCTAGATCTCTTTGAATTTTGTTTCTGTCTTCCAGTGTATTAGCTATCCCACCCAATTTTGTGTCATCTGCAGATCTGATGAGCATTCCCTGCACCTCCTCCTCCAAGTCATTAATTAAAATGTTGACGAGCACTGGGCTCAGGACTGAGCCCTGCAGTACCCCGCTCATTACCTCTCCCCAGTGTGAGGCTCTTCTTATGTTCTTTCTTCATTTATTTATTAAAATATTTCTGACCCACCCACCCCATATCAAATGATTTCAGGGTGGGGCACGATAAAACCAACCCATTATGATCATCAACAATCCAAGCAAACAAATCAAAACTGAGCTATAGTCAATTACTCCCCAAAGCTCAGGTAAATGGGCAGGTCTTAACTTGGTGCTGAACTGAGGCCAACATAAGTGCCAGCCAGGCCTCTGAAGGGAGGGCATTCCATAACTGGGGTGCCACAGCTGAGAAGGCCCTCTCTCATGTCTCCACATATATAGCTTCCAAAGGTGGGATGCAAAGGAGAGCCCTCCCTTGGCCGATCTCCTTTGTCTGAGTTGCTGCTAATCTATAGAAAGTACAACCCTATCCATTGTGAGACCGGTCATTATGTTAATTTTTTTAAGTTTTAAAAAAGTTTACCAACACACATGCTTCAGACATCTGTACATGAGAGGCCAGAGCAGAATAAATAAATACACCTTACACAAAGAGAAGAGTCTTCAACAACGTGTAATGTAAGAATAGCCAAGTGTCTTGTGGAACCTCAAAAGCTAGCAAATTTATGATGGCGTATTCCTGAAGGGGTGGAGATAAGATGGGTTCACATCAGAATTCAAATTCTCTTTTGGTTACCAGTGAATGTTACCTCAACCAAAATAGTTCAGTTCGCCCACTGCAATATGGAATTATAATAATACTGACTTTTACAGAGTTTTTACACCAATTACAGAGGTGATTTCTGTGAAAGGCTTTTTGAACACTTAAAAAGCACTACATAAATGGTAAATATTAACAATTAAAATTAGTAATGCTATTATCACATGCCCCTCAGTTCAATTTCCATTTATGTGTTTTTCTGTATACAGCCTGCTTCAATTCTTCCTCATCTAAAAGCTCTGTTCCTCCCCATACCTTCAAACCATTTTATTGCCCTTTCATTGAAATCAATGGGGCTTTGCAAATTACCAGTGTACAACAGAGTCTATTATGTCCATTACTGATTTACAGCACAGACACCAAGAGGTGAAGCCTAATCTCACTCTTAATTTCCTTATAATGCAGACTTCTTTCTTTCTTTCTTTTTTAATGTTAAAAATAATTCTTTCAATATTCTTTCAGTATCAGTGCCTTTGACCAACATGATCTCAGGGTCAGAGATCTTCTGCACCATCGCTAACCTATTTCCCATCTCCAGCATGGTATGTTAATATTTTCACTTCCCCCTTGAGGACACTAGCTGGATCTAAATACCCCTAATATTGCAACATTTGGACCAGTTAGGCTCACTTACATTTTTTCCTGTCATACTGCTCAACTGTCTGAATTAGCAGGGGCACAGTACGGTAGTCTCTTGACTGGTTGTTTATTGTCACCAGTTGGTTGTTGTTATTGTTGTTGCTGTTGTTGTTGTTGTTGTTGTTATTATTATTTGTATACCACTCCACAGAGATTACAGAGTGGTGAACAACAAGAGAAAAAATGAACAAAAGATAAAAAGAAGAAACATGATATTAAGGTTATTCCTTTAAGAAACAGAGTGCCAATAAAACTGAGGCTGGTTAATCAAGGAAGTCTTTCTAGAAAAGAGATGTTTTCAAGAGGCATCGAAAACAACTCAATGTTGGCACCTGCCTGACCTCTAGAGGCAGGGAGTTCCATAGGATGGGAGCCACCACACTGAAGGCTCTTCTCCTGCTGGATTCCAACCGGGCTATAGGTCCACATGGAACCACCAAGAGCATGCCCCCTGATGACCTCAGTGTTTGGGCAGATTGGTAAGGGAGAAGGCACTCTCTCAGTTTAGTCATGTTGCCAGCCCTGGGTTTCCAAGGTCCCTTGGACAAGAGACTCTCAATGGGACCCGTCCTCATTCAGAGATTTTAACTTCTCACTGCCATTGTCACCAGCTGCTATTGCTCCTCATCCTCTTTCTCATCACTTGCTGGTAGAGATGGTGGAGAAATCTGCCACGGACTCCAATGAGGCCCCCCGGAGTCCATGGCAGAATGGACTACTCCCTGCCACCCCCTGAAATTCTCCCTGGATGGACCCTACCTGTTTCCGGCTGGTCTGGGTCTGTCCGCTGCCATCTGTCCACTGCCCCGGGCTGCGGACACAAATAGCATCCGGCGTAGCTGACGCCAGTTGCGTCCCTGCTCTTTTCGGTGATAGGCTATGTAAATATTTACGTAGCCTATCATGGCAAAGAGCAGGGAAGCAATGGCATCACAGATGCCATTTGCGTCGCTACTCTTTTCATGATAGGCTATGTAAATATTTACGTAGCCTATCACCGAAAAGAGCAGGGACACAAATGGTGTCAGCTATGCCGGACGCTATTTGTGTCCACAGCCCAGCAGTGGACAGAAGTCTGGCTGCAGACGGGGCTGGCCGGCGGTTCCGCGGACTCGCCGTGGAGCAGAGCTGGCTGGAGAGGATTCTGGGGGAGGGACCGATTGCCTCTCCTCACCCTACAGATGTCCAAACCGGAACAAGGTGAGTATTTCATACACCCCCACTTGCTGGCTTGGCAGGCACAAAGGCAGTGAGCAAGTCACCAAGGGCATTTTCAGCCTATTTTTCTCACCACCATTGTCTGGGACAGAGCTACCACTTTGTTGTTTGACAGGCAGATAGCCAGTGAGAACACAGGCAGGACATTTCGTGTTCCTCCTTCTTAACACAACTGTTGTCTAGCCAAAAGTAAGAGGCAGGTGAACAAGCAGTTTGCAAGGGTGAAAACAAGGAGCAACTTCAGGAGAATCTTGTCAGTGGGCCCTTGGCAGGTGCCCAACCATGGCTACCCTTGATGCCAACCTTGAGTGGGGCATTCCCTGGTTGGTTAACTGGATGGCTGTGAAGGTACAAAAGACAAAGGCTGGATGGCCTCTCTGGAGATTCAGTCTTGTAGTTAATTAACAGATGCTAGCACCAGAGCAAAAACAAGGGATTCAGCATTTCTGCCCCCAAGTGGTATTGTCTTCCATCGTGTTCTATTTCCCAGCTTTGGATGTATGAGAATTTCCTTGCTGCTACACAAAACAGTAAGCATGCCTCGTTCAAAGTCCTGAATGTGAACACGTCTGCTGAAAATGTTTGCAAACAGGACCTCGCGTTCTTCTCTTTCCTGATTCCAAGTTCTATTTGCGCAAATTTCCTAATTTGCACAAATTTCCTCAGTAGACTAAATGGGCCCGGCTTTTGTCTAGGGAGGAAATGTGCACAAATTAGGAAATATGCACAAATTTCAGTTAACTGGATGGCTGTGAAGTCTGTGATTTGCGCAGATTTTGTTGAATCGCTGCTCAGTTTGGGCAGATTTCTGTTCTTGTAAAGTGAGCAGCGACCGCAAGTGGCAAGAGAATGTTTGGAGAATCCTAGCCATCTTGAACATCACTTGTTCGCCTATCCCTATTTCCTGCCTCCATAATGGGGTATAGGGAGTTTGGGGAGCTATTGAGAAGTAGTAGTAGTATCCAGCACTAGTGGTCCTCGAGTACAAATTCACATTGTGTTAGTGGGAATAACCGTTACCCTGGAAAGTAGCTTTAAATACCATTTCCAAAATAGAAGTCAGCAGATCTCCTTCCACGAGCTCCATGGACTTCTCCCATTCTGGAAGTGCTAGTTTGAGCTATCAGACACTAGCTTCCTGTCGCTCTAGTGGCCATTCCTGGTAGTACAAGGGCAGTCTTGGATACTGTCCTAGGGGTGCTGTGAACATTTAGGTGGGGATGTTCATAAATCTGAGCACCCCTGTTGAATGCTCACAGGCAGAATTGAAGCAAGCAGGGCCATTCTTACTCAATCCTGTGAATTGCTGCCTCCACCTTGCCCTGGCCCAAGGTCCAGAAAATATTAACATGGGAAGGAGGTAGCCCACTGCCTTCACCATTGCCATGTTCCCCTGCCCAGGCAGCCCACTGGGTTTTCCTGATATGGTAGGACTATTGATGCTTCCAGGTCAGTCTTGTTAGCTCTTATTCCCACCTTCCGCTGACTCTCCTCAGTCGCCACCCAGTCCCAAGCTTTCATGCCTCCTGCTCCCCATCCTACCAGGTTTCTAGGCTGCTTATGGTCCAGCAACATAACATAATGTACACAGTCACTAATCACTGAATACCAAGCATGAGCTATCAAATGCTGGGAGGCTGGTTTTACTACTACTTCACTTCTAGCAGGGTCAGGAGAAATCCATTGGTTTCTGACTGGAAGTAATTTGGGCCTACCTGAACCTTTTTTTCTGACCACTTCCTTTTTCTGGAAGTCCCAGAAACTTCCAGTACAGGGTAGAGCTTCCCTGGCTTTTTCTAGAGACTAGGGAGTGCCCCAAAATTCTAGAAAACTCCTTGGGGACCAAGAATCTCTCACTCTTCTCTTGTCAACACCCTTCTAAGAAACCAGCAAGTCATAAAAAGAGGGGAGGGGTGAGAGACAGAGCTAGCTGAGGTATACCAAACCCACATGTCCCCCACAACTCCCCCCACAACAACCCACATGCCTCCCACAACACCGACTGCTCCAAACTAACCTAGAAAGGAGCTTCTTGCATAATCACCCTCAGAGAGAACCTCTCTGGAGTTCATCTGCTCCATTTATATGCACTCACTCTGATTCCACCCTTACCCAGCCTCTCACCTTCTTCCTTCCTGGAGATCTGAAAGCTCAAATCCTGTTGAGATCTGCTGCTTTCTAATGGCCAACACTTTCCTCCTTTATTATCCCTTTCCTTGCATTCTCAGTCACATATGTTTTGGAGACCAATTTATTCAGCATAAATGTGCATCATTTGTGACATAGATCACAGTAACACTTAGTTTTCATTGGGGTGCTATTGTTGGAGGCCAGTTTGGTGCAACTGATTGTTTGTTGGGTTGTGAGAGATCCAAATGTCTCTCTCTCCCCCTCCCTCCCTCTCTCTCCCAGGCAGTGCTAAGTAGCACTAGTAAACCACTGTCTTGCCTATCTCTCAGAGTTCCTGGAAGTATAAATGAGATGCATGTATTGAAATCATTAATGAATTCTGCAATCTTCTCTAAATCTTAGCAATTAGCTCTGGTTAGCAATAACAGGTGTCACTCAAGAGACTCCCTCTCCATTGTTGATTATCACTTTTTTTGTACCAACTCATAAAAGAAGGTACAAAGAAAGTGGGGGGGATCACATAGTTAGTAGCTTTGTCCAACTTAAGGAAGGCAAATTAGAATCATTACCATTCTCTGGCTAAATAGTGAGCAGGGGTCTTCTTAGAAGGTTGCTCATTTGCATACTTTGATCTGGTGGGTGTAGTTACCTAATTATGCAGGATCCAGCAATGGATTTTTGATGTACTTGGTTAATTAATATTCAGTGTAATAATTAATTGTGCAGATTGCTCCCCTGCATATCAAACTTGGTTTCGAAAGTGAAAATAGAATTTAGAAATATGTCAGCAAATATGGTGTGTGGCAGAACTATCTACAAATAGGGATGGACGAAAGTCCCTTACCTGATCCCGAAGCTTGCTTCGTAGTGGGAAGGAGGCGCCCCGTCCCTCCCCCCAAAATTCTGGCTGGGGCGGAGGCACCCCGTCCCTCCCCCCCCAAAAATTCTGGCCGGGGGGGAGGCGCCCCATCCCTCCGGCTGCGAAACCTCCTCTCCTGCCAGGATGCAAATGGCGGCTGCCGTGGCCGCCGCCGTTTGCGTCCCTGCAGTCAGCCGTGATAGGCTACATAAATGTTTACATAGCCTATCATGGCTGACTTTAAAAAAAAAGCGCGTACGCAAATGGCGGCGCCCATGGGCGCCGCCATTTGCGTTCCTTATTTTGGCACGTGTAGTCTACGTAAACATTTACATAGACTATGGCAAAAATAAGGGGAACGCTTTATTTACGTAAAGATTTACGTAGCCTATCACGTTTGTTTGTTTGTTTGTTTGTTTGACTTGGAAATGGTGGCGGTGGCAGGCGGTCGAAAGACTGGCCGCCGCAGCCGCCGCAGCCGAACCGCCGCCGAACCGCCGCCGGAGCCGCTGCCACCAGGGACATTCGAACAAGGTAAGTCCCGTCCCGGGGGGGCAGGGGGCAGACCGTTTCTCCACCAATTTTGGGGGGCCGAATGCGTTGGCATTCGGCATCCCCGAGATTCGTGGAGATATTCTCTGACATCCCTATGACTACAAAGCATTCTAAAGCTCTAACACTCATTAAGGAATGGGGTTTTCAGCTTTGCCTGATGCTTCATTATTCCTCAAAGATGTTTTATCCCCACCCTCCACCCCGTGTTGCTAGACTCTTTTTTTTTACTTTTGTTTTTTGGTAAGTTTTAGCACATGCATCGGTTTGCCAGAATGAAGGTTGAAGACCGTTATTGAAGATCACTACTATTCTATGACAGAAGGACATGGAAGAATCAACTCGTGGTAACAACTTGATGTCACAAAGGAACATGTAAATTAGCCCTTAGATTGATAGGATCCCATAGCAGCTGTTAGTGTTTTAGAGATCAACTTTTATACTGTTTGGTATACCGCACCTTTCCCTAGTTCTGTGCTAGAGCAAACATGTATTGGCAGTTGGCTTGGGGGAGGTATTCTCAAGCAAATACATATTAGAAAATAAAAGAGCCCTTCTGGAACTTACCAATGGTCTACCTAGGTTCCTGAGCTAGGGTCACCAGATGTTATGGACTACAACAGCCATCATCCCTGACCATTTGTCATGGTGGCTGGGGCAGGGGGGAATTCCCAGTGATATCTGGGGATCCACAGTTGGGAATCACCAATTTTAGTCCAGCAGACAGATGCTTCTGAGAATCCTAATGGAAAGCGATAAAGGCAATAGCCTTCACCTTAGCAACTGGTATAGTTCAGTGGCATCAGCGTGACTCTGAACCTAAAGTTTCTGCTTAGCTATCATGGTTAATGACTGTTGATAGGTGGTCTACAAGCTCAGATACACTTCTTGTTCCTCACCTTCCATGCCTTTATAACTGGCCCACCTGGCTTGTGGGGTGTCAAGTAAGGCCCTGCCTAAACTAGCTCAACACCCTAAGTCCACACCCCTGGCTACCAGGGGCTTGTGGGAGGAGGCAGGACAGCAATCTCCGATCTGTGCTTGGAGATCAAAGCAGGGATTTGCTTTACGAGGGATTCCTCTTGCAGGCAAAGACTCATGCTACTTCATAAGCAGTGTGCAGGGAAGACAGCTCCCCAGTCAAAAAGACAGGTGGAGGAATGGTCCTCCACCCAATGTTTTGGTTGAGGAGGCTTCACTGCAAAGGTGATCTGCTTCTGCCAATCATCCAGAAATGGCCCCTCACAATCTTGCCCATGCATAGGGATGTACAGACTGTGTAAAATCCACTCTGTCTGTGTTAAGCGGATTGTCAGGCACCTTTTGTTCCATCACCCACTGACGGATGGATGCAATTCCCCCCCCATCATGTGGAAAAATATGCAAATAATTACATAAGAGGTGTTGTAACAATTTACCTTTGTATGTGACATTTAGCATATTGTCCACCATTCCATTCAACTTTTCCTCAGCAGAAACTTGTGTATTTCCTATGAATAAATATGTGTAAATTTCAGGAAAGTTAAACAAAAAACAAAAAACCTCCACATGGCCTGAGGGGGTCTCTCCTCAGTGGATTCCGCTGGTTGGATTCTTAGAAAAGTAGTCTGTTTCGAATTTCTCCAGCATCCCTACCCATGCCTAGAAACTCCAATGTGATAGCCCAAAAGCACACAACTGATTCCTGGATTTTTATCTGGGAATTGACCACACCATTTTGGCCTTGGCACATAGCATTTCACACACATAGGCCATATTTGGGTGGGCTATCCCATAGGCGGCAGAGATGGGTGTATGCCGGCCTGGTGCACCACTTCCATGCATAGGACCAGATTAGATCTTTCAATAAGCATGCTGGAGAAATTTGAGAAGGACTAAAATGAGCTCAGATTTCTAAGAACCTGACCAGCAGAATCTCTATGGACTGGGCCCAACAGGCCGTGTGGAGTCTGCGGACTTTCAGATCTTTTTTTTTTTTTTTACTTTCCCAAAATTCACACATATTTATTCACAGGAAAATAGGCAAGTTTCTGCTGAAACTGGAGAAGTTGAATGAAATGGTTGACAATATGCTAAATGTTACATACTAAGGAAAATGATGTAAATTGTTGCAGACCCTCTTATGGAATTATTGGCATATTTTTCCATATAACAAAAAAACTGAATCCATCTATGAGCGGATGATGGAACAAAAGGCGCCTGGAAATCCATGAAACACAGACGGAGCAGATTTTACACAGTCCATACATCCCTATTTTTCAAGTATTGTCTGAACCAAACTCCTCTCTCTACCGAACAGAGGGACAAACGAAACATTCTTGCAGTCATGCATAGGTGAGCTATGCACGATTGGTTTATTTATTCCACAGTAAGCATCTGTGACCCTGATTAAGATTGGGGCTATGGTGCTCTGGGACGGGGGGGATAAGCTTCCACATTTTCATATGGAAATTCAACCCCCCTATGGGGGAGGTGAAAGAACAAACAAACGCTTCCATTGACTCCAGCGGAGAAGTTTTCTTCTTTTTTTAAACCGCTTTGGAAGGCTAGAATTTCAGGATGGAAACAGGTATGTGGGGAAGCTTAAACCCCCCACTCCTGAGTGCCGTAATACCAACCTGAATCGGGGCTGCACGCACTTAGTCTAAACTAAATAAACAAATCTTGCATAGCTTAGCTATGTGTGACTACAAGAACATTTGGCCCAAAGCTGTTGTGAGGGTAACATGGTTTAATCACCCTGTATACTACCCTGAGCTCCTTAATGGAAAGGCAGGATGCAAATGTGATAAAAGCAATGGTTTTCAAACTCTTCTCACAATGCTTTGGCCATGGAGGAACCATGCTGTGATTCTTATGAGATCCCATGTCTGTTGCAAAGGGTTCTGGGTGAACTTTCAGTTTGCAACAACCAAGCTTTTCTATCTTCACCATGACCCTACATTAGCTGACAGCTTGTCCATCACCCAGACTAATAATGGGTAAATCTGTCATATTTGCTTCCCCCCACATTCATTTTTTAAAAATCTCAAGTTGTTGCTGTTTTTCTCTCCCAAATTTGAACTTAGCAAATTTTGGTAAATTCTTCTGAAAAACGAACTGAAGCAAAATTGTCACCCATCTGCTCCAGTCACATTCAATAGGTACAGCCATTCCTAATCCTAGCACAGAAAGGACCATGATGTACCTTCCTGCCATATAGCTGTTGAAGATGAGCAGCATGTCAGAAAAAAAGAGGTGCCAAGCCTTAAAAAGCACTAACGTGGTTGAATACACAGTGATTCAAACTGAGACTTTTAAGCGCTAAGCACTCAGTACATCTGTCCATTCCACTTTCTTCCATAATTGAATGGTCTTAATCTCAAGTTCTTTCTGTGCCAAATGTGTTGATCTATGGAAACCTTCGATAAATTCTTCACAAAAGTGAAGTGAAATGAAATTCTCACCCCTCCAGACACCCTGTGATTTTCCGTTGATGCTGAAAGGAAGCTTGTCTATCATTCCTGATCTTACTGAAGATTCCTGATCAAGCTTCCAGAGACTAGCGCTATGCCAAACATTTCTCACACATTTTTGACCATTCTCATTCAATTGGATAGAAAAGAAACTGCTCTGAAAAAGACATTCAAAGGAGAAGAAAATCTCAGAGAAATTCTCATGGGTTGGGTTCGGAGTTCTTGTGATTAGGAGGTGGCTGAGGAGTGTGCACAAATGTCCAGTCTTTCATTGTACAATCATCTCTCCAGCATCTCTGTAGCTTCCTTGGCTTCCTGTGCTTCAGGGGATGACATCATGAGGTAATTCCTCCCATGGGCCTTTTTCAGAATTCAGATCAGAAAGCGCAGTCAGCCTGGGAGGCTGCAGAGCAAAGGAGAGAAGTGTAATAAAGAGAAAAAAACACACATGTGTGTGTGATGTGTGCAGCACCCTCTGCCACCTTGCAGTGATTAAGTAAGCTCAAAAGCACCACAAAAATGTGTGATAAAACACCCTGGAAATGAGGCAGAACAATGGAAGTCTCTTTCATGGGGGAAGAAAACTTCCAGGAACTTGGAGGACAGATTTTGGCTCAGCACTAGCTCCACCTCTGCCCTGGAGCTGGACACCACACTGCCCTCTTCACATCTGCATTGTGGAGGATGCAAAATGGAGGTCAGCCTGCCAGCACAGCTGATGCTGTTACCACTTGTAATGATGGTTCAAAATGCCAAAAATGCCTAGGAAAAAGGAAAGAAGGTGTGCTGCAACTAGGGATGCTGGAGAAATTCGAGATGAACTAAAGTGAGCTCAGATTTCTAAGAATCCGACCTGAGGAATCTGCTGTGGAGTGACCCCCTAAGGCCATGCAGAGTCCATGGACTTATGGTTGAATTTTTACTTTCCTGAAATTTACGCATATACATCCGTAGAAAAATGCATACATTTCTGCTGAGGAAACATTGCATGCAATGGGGAACAATACACTAAATGTTACGTACTGAGGTAAATTATGTAAATACTGAGGTAAATACTGATGTAGTTATTTGTGAATTTTTCCGCATGATGAAATAAGAAATATTTGCATCCATCTGTGGAAGCACAATGGAACGAAAGGCACCTGACAATCAGTGAAACATAGACGGAGCAGATCTTACACAGTCTCCACATCCTAGCTACAACCCCTGCTAATGGTGAGCCCTACCTGTGAGAAACTGTTGAAAACTTCTCCCCCTGGAGAAATTTGGTGAAATTGTCTCCCCCTAATTTCTCTGCCCACAAATAGGTTGGAGAATTTCAAGTTGCCATTTGTGCAGAGCTCTACCAGAGCCCTCTTGTGTTCCTAGGAGCACAGTTTGAAAGCCATTACGACAAAGAAAACAACAACGGCATTTATCTATTTTCTTCACTATCATCGGGATTATTGCAGCACTACATCATTAACTGGCACATTTACAATTATGCTCCGAGCTTGAGAATGGCCCTGTCATTTACCTGTAAGGTTTTGCATCTATGGCCAGCTGGCAAGCAATCTTTCTGCAGGGCAGTCTGACAGAGCCATTATAAGTGCCTGCAGCAGCTGATTATTACAATATTACCCCGCCACACACACACACAATCAATTTGGTAATGGTTGTTTGAACTTTATTGTTATTAATAGTAAAAATAATAAAAACGGTATTAATGTTTGAAAGCTCTCTGCATTGTGTTTAGTGTCACATTATTGCCATATTTTTATGGCAAATGCCTTGGCATTTGAGTGGATTTCCATTTACAGTATTACCCAGCTATAATAGACTCATTTTATAATTGCTTCTGAGAGACTTAAGGAGGTTTAATTTCTGGAGGTTTTCTCCTCACTGGAAGGCCCTCTTGTATTAAAAATTATATAGAATCATCCTTGGGATTTTATGTTGTTCATCTAAAAATGTCCAAGGGCTTTGATGCTATTTTGGGCTGCATTAATAGAAGCATAGCTTCCAAATCCCGGGAAGTACTATTTCCCTCTCCTCAGCATTGCTTAGGCCTCCTCTGGAGTACTGTGTCCAGTTCTGGGCACCACACTTTAAGAAGGATGCAGAGAGGGTTCAGAGGAGGGCCACAAAGATGATCAGGGGACTGGAAACAAAGCCCTATGAGGAGAGACTGAAAGAACTGGGCATGTTTAGCCTTGAGAAGAGAAGACTGGGGGGAGATATGATAGCACTCTTCAAGTACTTGAAGTATTGTCACAGAGGGGAAGGCCAGGATCTCTTCTCCATCATCCCAGAGGGCAGGACACAGAATAATGGGCTCAAGTTCCAGGAAGCCAGATTCCAGCTGAACATCAGGAAAAACTTCCTGACTGTTAGAGCAATACATCAATGGAACCTAGGGAAGTACTGGGCTCTCCCATGCTGGAGGCATTCAAGATGAAGCTGAATGGACTGCCATCTGTCAGGGATGCTCTGACATGGATTCCTGCATTGAGCAGGGGGTTGGACTCAATGGTCTTATAGGCCCCTTCCAACCCTTCTGTTCTATGATCCTATGATTCTATGACTGGTCCTGTGAAGCTAAATAAGCACAGTATTAGAGCTATAATCCCTCTGTTGATTCCGTTGCAGTCACTGAAGTGACCACTTGCACTGCAGAGCTTTTGCACTGCCAAAAATAACCTTGGAAAATAGCTGAAATGTTCATTTAGGGATGGCACAGCCATCTGGTTGGGGCTCAAAGCCTAGAGAGAACTTGCCAGTTCGGCTCCCTGGATGCCAGTCCATGGACCCCCAGCTCTTGCTTGACTCACTGCATGCAGGCACCCAGTCCCTCAGCGAGCCGCCTGTCACTGCCGCTCGCTGGTGTGGCCATACTTGGAATACTGTTCGACTCTCTGGTCATTGGCTTGTGGAGTCCCTCAGGGTTCTGTTTTGTCCCCCATGCTATTTAACATATACATGAAACCACTGGGAGAGGTTGTCTGGAGTTTTGGGGTTCGGTGTCACCAGTACGCTGATGACACCCAACTCTAATTTTCCTTTCCATCTAATTCCAAGGAAGCTGTTGGGGTGCTGAACCGGTGTCTGTTGGCAGTAATGGACTGGATGAGGGCAAACAAATGGAGGCTTAACCCAGACAAAACAGAGGTGCTCCTGGTCAGTGGAAAGGTAGATCAGGGAATAGGGATTCCGCTTGTGCTGGATGGGGTTGCACTCCCCCTGAAGACACAGGTTCACAGCTTGGGTGTACTTCTGGATTCAGCCCTGAGCCTGGATGCCCAGGTTTCAGCGGTGGCCAGGAATGCATTTGCACAGCTAAAGCTAGTGCCCCAGCTGCTCCCATTCCTTGAGATGTCTGACTTGGCCACAGTAACACATGCCTTAGTTACATCCCATTTGGATTATTGTTAACATGCTCTACATGGGGCTGCCTCTGAAGAGTGTTTGGAAACGTTCACTGGTTGAAAGAGCTGCTGCCAGACTGCTGACTGGGGCTGGCTACAGGGAGCATACAAGTCCCCTGCTAAAACAGCTTCATTGGCTTCCAGTCTGTTTCCGGGCACAATTCAAAGTGCTGGAAATATCCTATAAAGCCCTATACGGCTCAGGTCCAGGTTATCTGAAAGACTGTATTCTCCCCTATGAGCCTGCTCATGCCCTGAGACCTTCATGGGAGGCCCTTCTTGCAGTCCCGCCACTATCAGAGGCTCACCTGGTAGGAACGTGTGTTGCACAAAATGCTAGTTTCGCCCCCTGGAGGCTAGTCCAATTTGCCCCAAAGAGGAGAGTCATCTTCAGGCTGGGTCCAACTCGATTTTATTGTTTGCAAACAGTTCGACAAAGGAGCTCACGCTCAAAGCAGAGTCGACCCTGGGCAACCTCCGCGCTACAGTTTTATCACTTAGCTTGCATTCTTCAGCCAGCGTGTTACTTTTGATTGGTTGCCAGCGGTTTGCTTAGCAACCTTATCTTAGGGTTACTGTCTGCTCATTCCAGGCATGCGCAGCTCTTACAGTACTATGTGCTGCTTAAGACACATACAATGGCTTTTAGGTTACATTTTTACTACAATTCCCCCCTCAAAAGGCTTTTCTCAAATTTATACTCTCTTTGGTCCAGCGGTGGACTACGCACTTAAAGGCGCAAACTATTATCGCTGCGGCATTGACGGTTTTCTCTAGTGAGGCCTGGGACGCCCTTGTTCTAGCTACTAGAATGTTGACAACAAAAACACTTTTTTTTTGAACTTTTGGAACTCAGTTTTGTTCTGTTCATCAGGAACCTTTGAAACGAGAGCGCCCCCTTTCTGTAGAGCTACTTGAGTCTTTTCAGGGGTTCATTATTTTAACGGTGACCTTCAGGTGGGTCAGCTTCCGGTGTGACCCTCTCTGGTGCAGGTGATGCCTTTATTTAGTGTGATGAATCCACTTCTTTTTTTTGGCGACTTTTATAGCAATGGGAGTGGTAAGTAGGATCTGAAACAGACCCTTCTGCTTTTTGGTAGGTGGTTCATCTTTTTAGGACTGGATTAGCACCCAATCGCTGGGATTGAGATTATGCACTGGAGCATCTAAAGGCCAGGATTGGTGCGGTGTCGCAAACCTGTGAAAACAAAACAGACTGCAAAGCAGTAACATAACTTTGAATTTTAAAACTTTTACTTTTAAATTTATATTTAAGCTATCAGCCATAGGTAATATCCGAGGTGGGCACTTGTGGAACGTTTAAAAGGTGTCAATTTAATACTTTCCTTGGGGGCGCACCATACTCGAGTCAAGGTGATTGGCAAGGCCTGTGGTCTTTTAACTTAATCTTTAAACAAATTTTAATGAGCATTGTCTTTAAGGTGAGGTTCATCTTTTCAACTTGACTTGTAGATTGAGGTTTTTAAGGGGGGTGTAGCTTCTAGTTAGTTTGTTATGCCTGGGCCACTACTTGCGTCACTTGTCCAACAAAATGGGGCCCCTGATTTGATTCATTTTCTTTAGGTAACAAGAGCTTAGGGATTACTTTTTAACAGGATCTTGGCTACTGTCTGAGCGGTGCAGTCAATTGCTTTTATTATTACTAGCAGGTACCGATAGCCATGAGTCTGGGGCAACTCTGAAAAGTCAATTTGAAATCTCTGAAAAGGATAGTAAGCGCATGGGCGACTTCTTATTTGAGCTGGGGGCTCAAACATCTTTGAATTATTTTTGAGGCACAAAGGGCAGTCAGCCACTGTTCTCAGGTCTTGGTCTAACCTGAAGGAGGTGCTATCTGCCTCGGGCGCACTCAAAATCGGGGTGTTAAAGGGGGATGATCCCTTTATTAACTAACCATAATTTTTGAACTTTTCAATGAGCAGCTTTAAGCCTGCACAGGTGGCTTTTTTCAGAGGATACTGCCTTACGCACACAGGGCTCTCTCTTTTTAAAGAAGATTTTAATTTGTGTTATGCATTTGGTCGGGCAGGGGTTCTGTCTGCCCACACACATGGATTAACATTTTCTAAAATCTCAGTCCCTTTGGCCTCTGACACAATCTTGATTGCTTGAAGGGCCATTCAATAATTTGAGCCCTGCATTGCTGGCAGCTGTACCACAATCTGATTATCACTGAAGAAGATTTTAGCTTGCAGTTTTGTTAACAAGTCCCACCCCAAGAGGGCAACCAGGTATGCAGATGAAACTACAAAGTCATGTTTCAGTATGTTATTTCTAGTCTTTGTGAGGAGGGGCTTACACATGGGCAATTTAGTTTGTTTTTTTTCTTCTTTAATTTCTTTTATAGTTACATGCTTTTTACTTTCTCTGGCCGGGGGGCTTCACAGGGATCATAGAAAATGTGGCTCTAGTATTTACTAGGGCTTTACAGTCCTCGCCACCAACCCTTACTTTTACCTTGGGATTCTCCCGAGCGTTTGTTCGTAGGGTGGTGGCCTTTCAGCTAGACTCCCCCCCACTGGAGGGCTCTGCCAGCATTTGGCAGCCTTCAGGGTGAGTCTCTTTTCTCTTTTTTTTTAGCTCTGGACAATCTTTCTTTTAATGTCTCTTTTCTCGGCAATACGCACATTTATTGAGCCCCGGTTGGCCCTTTCCTTTTCTGCCCCCCCCCCTCTGGTCACTTCTGTGCTCTCAAGCTGCTGTTTATATCTCCGCCCATGGTGGCTGCCAGCATTGCCTTTTCTTTTTTCTAGGAATGGCACTTTTTTATGTGCTCTCATGTGCACCATAGCTCTAAAAACTTTATGATCTGGGGTCTGATAAGGCTAAAGCAGGCGGTGATATTAAGGCTTGCTTCAATTTAAGAAAAGCCTTTTTTATTTTAATTGTCCACTTCTAGTGGGTAATATTTTTGTTAAAGCTTTATACGGGGGCTTCACCCCTTTTTATGGCTACTATAGCCTCCCTCTTGTAACAGGCACACTTATCTTTTGGCTTGCCTGTTCTGCAAATCATGTTTCAAATTCTCTGTGCCATGCACCAGTTTTAACTCTTTGTTTTCTCTGCAAGTTAGGCTGTTTGCCATTGCTTTGACAGAGACTTGCTTGCTTAGATCTTCAACGACACATATTTGGGATAAGCTTTCTTTCTTTTTTAAGCCTTTTTGTCTGCTACTTTCTTCTGCCTTTTTTTATACCTTTTTCATATCATTAAAATCTAACACCATGACTGGAAAACATTTGTTTTGTATAGTAGGGCATGGTGGAGCAGATCTAACCATTATACTGCTCCTCTGACTGCATGGTCAGGGCCCATCAAAATTAAGGGAAGGGCGTTCTCATATGTGGAAAGAATTCTAAGCCACCATTTTTGCATCGGCAACTCCACACTGCATGAGTTTTGGCAGAGTGTCAGGTTTGCCTCTGAGCAAATGGAACGTCAGAACAGTTCAGATTTTGAGAAAGAGCTGGAACACATGGGGCAGGAACTTTCTTAGGCTTCAGAAACACAGCTGGGCTTAGAAGTATCACGGGAGAGTGGGGGACTCTCTCTTTCATCTCTTAAGTTAAGAGAATTTGCTGCCCCCTTTTTAAAGGGAAACTAACTTTCGTAGTTTCTCTTTGAACTTTTTGAAGGCTGTTTCCTTTGTAGTCTATGAATCTCTAGCAATTTGTATCTGTATGCTTCATTAGGGTAAATGAAATCAAAGCCTTGGAAATCATAGAATCATAGAATAGTAGGGTTGGAAGGGGCTTACAAGGCCATCGAGTCCAACCCCTTGCCTAGTGCAGGAATCTAAATCAGAGCATCCCTGACAGATGGCTGTCTAGCCTCGTCTTGAATGCCTCCAGGGTGGGAGAGCCCACCACCTCCCCAGGTAATTGGTTCCATTGTCGTATTGCTCTAACAGTTAGGATGTTTCTCTTGATGTTCAGCTGGAATCCAGCTTCCTGTCACTTGAGCCCATTATTCTGTGTCCTGCACTCTGGGATTATTGAGAAGAGATCCTGGCCTTCCTCTCTGGGACAACCTTTTAAGTACTTGAAGAGTGCTATCAGATCTCCTCTCAGTCTTCTCTTCTCAAGGCTAAATATACCCAGTTCTTTCAGTCAAATGCAGCTTTTTATCTGAGTGTTGAAATCACAAATTAAACTGTACACTGAGCTGATCACAAACAAACACACAATTTACAACAACGGGAGTTTAAGGCTATGACAAGCCTCACAGTACTTTTTATGGCAAGTTTTTAACTGGCCAAAGTTCTAGTCCATGTGCAGAGTGCCTCTAACAAAGAAGGCTTTAGGCCATAAAGAAGGGATGCGTTTTAACAAAAGCTCTGTGTCTTTTCATCAGTTCGAATGGGGAAGGTGTAACCTTACACCTCTTCTAGATTCTTCCACAGATAAGAACAGAGCAGTGCTGCTCAGCTTTCTAGCTGTGATGCTTTTCTTGTTTGTTTGTTTTTTTGCAAATCTCACTCTTTTGTCAGGTCCTCACAGACACCTTTCAGCCTCTCTGCTTGCTAAGGCTAAACCAGCTACGGCGAAGGGGGGTTAGGCAAGTCTCCCTTGGCTCTGCTCTGAGTAGGCTGACAGAGATAAGCTCACACAGACCTTGATATTTTAAGAACTTGCTCTGTCTTTGTTTCTTGATTTTGCCACAGTCTTTAAGTTATCAAACAAATCTCTTTCTTCAGAAGTTGCAACTTTTTCAACTGCTTTTGCTTCTTTTAACAAACTTGGATACGGTGGCAGACAAACTGTCTCTGGCGGGCCCCCTCCCTCAACAACCTCTCCTCCCAACTTAACAGACCGAATCAGATGGGGGGGGAGCTCAGGGCACCTTGGGCAGGGTCTCCCAGTCTTCAAGCTCCTTCCGTGGGGCTTGAATCGGGGGGAACAGGGGCTTTGGGCTTCACCTCGGAGCATACCATCATGACTTTACAATATTGAACTTTATATTCAACCTTTTCTCACCTTCAGTGGATTTTGGTTGGCACTCATCCAAATGCTGATAACCTCACCTTCCCTGAGGCAAATTTATCTCTTACTACTTGATTCAGACACCACCCGGGGTCTCTTGCCCCTGTGGTCCTTTGCCAGTAACACATTTACACATTTACACTTCTGTAACTAAGGGGGATTCTTTCCGCACCAATTTAACCAACTATTAATATAGGCGAATTGATCCCATTGCCCATTATTCACCACATTTTTATATACAGCATTTACAAGATTTACACCAAAGGATCCTATGTCTGGCCAACTAATTCCAAATGCTGGCCATTCTAATTGACAGAGTGTAACCAGCTTGCCTTTCGACATCTTAGTACACGGAGTCTGACAAACCTCAGACGCTTGACTTTGCTAAAGTTCTTTAGCATGCATCCCAAGGGAGTGGCAGAGCTTTCTAAACGGGAGCTACCCGCCTCCATTGTGCCTACCTCTATTTGAAACCATACACGGAGCCTGACAAACCTCCAACACTTACACGGAGTCTGACAAACCTCAGACGTTTACACAGAGTCTGACAAACCTCAGACGCTCCGAAGGCAACTCAAACAGAAAGACAGAAGGGAAATCAAGTACTTACTCTGCCCAACACCCTAGTGCCGTCTCTTCAGACCCATTCAGCCTGGTTGACTCAATCAATGGAGTCCATGCCTTTAACCTCCTGGGTGTCCCGACCCCCGTTCTCTGGTGCCGTGGCAGACCTCAAAGGCGGTCCGGCGCGCCCCACAGGCACCTTTGCCGGTTCTGTCGTTTGACCCCAGGGTGGTCCAAGGGACTCCTGACTAGCTCGCCAGTTTGTTGCACAAAATGCTAGTTTCGCCCCCTGGAGGCTAGTCCAATTTGCCCCAAAGAGGAGAGTCAACTTCAGGCTGGGTCCAACTCGATTTTATTGTTTGCAAACAGTTCGACAAAGGAGCTCACGCTCAAAGCAGAGTTGACCCTGGGCAACCTCCGCGCTACAGTTTTATCACTTAGCTTGCATTCCTCAGCCAGCGTGTTACTTTTGATTGGTTGCCAGCGGTTTGCTTAGCAACCTTATCTTAGGGTTACTGTCTGCTCATTCCAGGCATGCGCAGCTCTTACAGTACTATGTGCTGCTTAAGACACATACAATGGCTTTTAGGTTACATTTTTACTACACGTGGGAGAGGGCCTTCTCAGTGGTTGCCCCAAGGCTTTGAAACTCCCTTCCCAGGGAGGCAAGAGTGGCACCCTCCTTGGTATGTTTCAGCAAGCAGGTAAAAACTTTTTTGTTCCAGCAGGCCTTTGAGGGTAGCTAGTCTGGACCTGTGAGAATATGATGGCTGGATACTATATTTCTTGTTGTCTTTTAATGTTTTGATATTTTATACAATTTTAATATTATTGATGATTTAATTATATTTTTAAATTTTGTATACTTCTATTTATACTTCTATTTATAGGTTTTAATTGTACAAGTTTTAATGTTGTAAAGCCGCCTTGCGTCCCAGTATTGTGAAAAAGACGGGCTATAAATAAATAAATAAATCTGTGTCCAGTTCTGGTCACAACACTTAAAAAAATATATTGTACAGCTGGAAAAGGGGCAGGAAAGGGCAACTAAAATGATCAAGGGGCTGGCGCATCTCCCCTCTGAGAGAAGGTTACAACAGCTGGGATTGTTTAACTTGGAAAAAAGGAGAAGGGGAGACACAATAGAGGTCTACAAATTAGGCATGGTGTGGAGAATGTGGATAGGGAGACATTTTTCTCCCTCTCTCAAAATACTAGACCATGGGGCCATCCTATGAAGCTGATTGGTGGGAGATTCAGGACAGATAAAAGGAAGGACCTCTTCACACAGCACATAGTTAAACTATGGAATTCGCTACCACAGGATGTAGCGATGGCCACCAATTTGGAGGGCTTTAAAGGGGGGTTGGACTTTTCCTGGAGGAAAAGGCTATCAGTGGCTGCTAGTCCTGATGGCTATGTGCTACCTCCAGTACCAGAGGCAGTGAGCCTATGTACACCAGTTGCTGGGGAACATGTGTGGGAGGCTGCTGTTGTGCTCATGCCCTGCTTGCAGGTTCCTGGTTGACAGCTGGTTGGCCATTGTGTGAATAGAATGCTGGACTAGATGGGCCCTTGGTCTGATCCAGCAGGGCTCTTCTGTTCTTATGTTCTTATGACAGGGGGAAAAGGGAGCACCTCTCTGCTCCCCCCGCTACAGTGGCAGCAGTGGTGATGAGGAACAAGCTGGTTGTTTTATGTAAGTCTCTTACACTTATGCAAAATGACCGGCCTGACCCTCGCTGCCACCACCACTGCTGCTGTAGCAGTGATGAGAGGGGAAGAAGGGAGCACCTCTTCCCTCCCCACCCCTGCTACAGTAGCAGAGGCAGCAGGAGGGACACACCCGCAGCTGCTCTCTCCTTGATGTGAGCCACCATCTTGCGTAAAAATGGCAGCTCGTATCAAGGAGGAGCAGCTGCAAGACATTCCAGGACTGCTCACCGAGCCTTCCAGGGCTTGTGCAGCCCAGCTCGCAGGGGTGGGCAGCGGCAGAGACTCTGCGAGCACCTGGGCACAAGTGAGTCCGTCCATCCCTATGCTCATTTCCAGATCGGGACAGGTCAGCAGACCTACCTCATTCCATTTTCACTCATTTGGTTTAATTTTTAGAAGTCCACTAGAAGCCGGTGACTCCGATTTCCATGGGACTGTGATTCCATGCTGGATTTCAGTCAGAACCTGCCAGAACTGTAAAGGACCTATCCAAGGAACCCATTTTGGGGATATATTTCATCACTTTGGATAGCTCCTTTAAAGTTCTGGCTGGTTCTGACTAAAACCCAGAATGGAATCATAGCTCCACCAAAATCAGAGCCACCAGCCTCCACTGACAAATACTGAGGGGGATCAAAGGGACAGCCCAGCTGAAGTAGAGGCCTGAGGTGTTCTTAACCTTTCCACCTGTCTCCCTTTCTCTCTGTTGGTGGTGGTGGTGGTTGTGGTGGTGACTTTTCAGTCTGAAGTACATAATACACATAGACATTGGTAACCAATTAACCCCTCCAACTGACAAAACAGTTCTTGTTATGAGGAGAGGATGCATCCCCCTCTCCCCTGCAGCCCCCTGTGCACCCTCAAAATCTACTCCAGAGGGTTGCAGAACTTACCTGATCAGATATGGGGGTATGTGGTGGTTGCAGGAGGGAGAAGCAGAAGGGGAAATCCCATTGTACAAACAAAAGTCTGCTCATGTGACATTGGATATCTCCCCAAATATGTGCAACATTAAACTACCCAGCACAGAATTTTATATATTTCAGAGAGCTGAAATTCTTTTCAATAGCCACTAAGAATACTTCTCTACTTGTTCTCGGTGTTCTTAGTTTACACATAAAGGCACATCTATCAACTAAGACACCACTGTTGCTAAAAGGTGTGATATAAAGGGAGGACACAGTCTATACCAGGTAAAAGGTAAAGGTGTCCCCAACCAGTCGTGTCCAACTCTAGGGTGCGGTGCTCATCCCCGTTTCTAAGCCGAAGAGCCAGCGCTGTCCGAAGATGCTTCCGTGGTCATGTGGCCGGCATGACTGAACACCGAGGTGCACGGAACGCTGCTACCTTTCCCGCCGAGGCGGTACCTATTTATCTACTTGCAATTTCTTGCTTTCGAACTGCTAGGTTGGCAGAAGCTGGGACTGAAGACGGGAGCTCACTCCGTCACGCAGCACTCGGGTCTCCAACTGCTGACCTGCTGACCTTCTAGTCTGCAGTTCAGCATCTTAACCACTAAGCTACCGCAGCCCTCTATACCAGGTAACTGTACCAAAAATCTGGACCAATATACCAACCCTGGCTGAATGATGGGTCTGAAGCAATGTTTCAAGGTTCCACTTATGACCTGGACACTCTGAACAGCCCCTTAAGGATCTCTTGCCTCCTTAAGAGTCCCACCTTCCTTCTTTTAAAAGTCCCCTTCCCAGTAACATGGGGTTAAGGCTGTAGATGTGGAGTGATTGACACACCACACACTGAGTTTAACCCCAACACTTTACTGGTAAATTTAAAGCTAGCAATTCATAACTAAAGGTATTTACACAATTAAGCTGAGTGATACAAAAGGCATGAAAAGAAAAGAAAAGTTGCAAAATGCATGTTCCTTTACCCTAGCTTAGTCCTTAGACTTTTCAAGGCTGTTCTTCCTGCTCACTCTTTAGACTCTGCTCTCACTTCAGGCTCTGGCTGTCTCTGCTCTGACTGGCTCTCTCTCTCTCTTTATATACCCTCCTCCCTCAAAACTGAAAGTACTGCTTCAGACCTGAAGAAATGAAACATAAGTGGAGAAATGAAACTGACACTTAACCAGAGAAATGAAACTACTCCTCTCGAGGTTACCCCTCCTCTAAGCCTGACCATTTTCCCCTTTGCCTCTGTAGGCCTCAAACCTTCATGCCATGTGATGTCACTCTACTGATGAAACTAAGCAGTACTGTAAGCTGCCTGGATAGGAGACCACCTGAGAACAATACCTAAGCCATCCTGAGTTCTTTAGTGGAAAGGGGACAAACATCCCTTGATTCAGACATTTTACATGTGCATGTGTGGGCTGCCTGTTTATGTGCAACGGAGGGAGCAGATTTTCATGCGCAAAAGAATGCACGTGAAGATCTGCTTCTTTATGGAGAAGGTTCTGTGACCGTAAAAATCTCCCAGATTCAGGCAATAAGATACAGAGACCCTAGGGTATGGTGTAGTTGCCTAACTTCAAAATCAAACAATAACCAAATGCAATATTGTAGAGCATTTGAAAGATGTGTGATGCATGTAGAAACAGCAGAGGGCACTCACACTCTATGCTAGGCAACTCAGGCTGAACTGTAGCATTTTGCATTGTCTGCTGCTCGGTCAAGAGCTGTCAAACCCTGGTCAAGCAGAAACCATCCCCTTTTCCCTCATACAAAGCCTAGAGAACTGTATTTTAGTTTCCTGTCACTTACAGTGCCTTCTCCTGGATCATTCCCCTCCCAGCAGAAGGTGACTTTTTTCCATCACCTCAAGGTTGGGTATAACACGTGTTCCCATTTCAGCTTGGAAGTTCAAGTTCATAACATCCAAATTTGAGTTTGGTTTGAAAGAATTAGGGATGGATGAGAATTTAGTATCAGATTCTTTTTGATAAGGATTTCCCAAGATTTGCAAATGTCTTCATCTCAGGGACAGAAGGAAGTCGAGACTGAAACAATTTGAATGTCAGAGAAATCAAAACTGTCAGATTCATCCATCCAGACACAGGGCTTTGAGTGCTTTCCTCTTAAAAAATCTCAGCTTGAATCCCAGTCTATTCAACCATGTTAGTCTTTAATTAGGACTTAATTAAGTTACTCCTCCCTTTTTTCTGACAGGCTCCTCATCTTTAACAGCTATATGGCATGCAGGAACAAAATGGTTCTCCCATCTTCGGAATAGCTGTACCTGTTGAATTTGGCTGGTGCACATGGGTGAGAATTTCGTTTCACTTAAAAAAAAAAAAAAAGAAGAAGTTACCAAAATGTGCCAAGTTCTTCATATTCAGCAGAGAAAGAACTTGAGATGCTAACAATTTGAATGCAGGAGAAAGTGAAACTGTGAGATCCACCCATCCCTACTTGGAAAGTAAATGAAGATCCCAGAGGCTGTGTTGGTTATGGGCCATGCCCCTTCTCATTAGGCTTATAGTGTGTGTGAGTGAGTGAGTGAGAGTGTGAGTGTGTGTGTGTTTTAAGCCTTGGGATATAAGTCCTATGCAGTCAGGAGTTGGTGGCTTATTAACATGGTTCAGTTCTTTGGCAGGGCTCTTAATATAGGCCTGCAGCAGAGTTCCCCACAGTCCAAGGACAGAGAGAGGAGGTGCGACTGGAGCCTGTGAAGAATAGTGGGTTGTCTTGGGGTTCAGTTTTGATTTTAAAAAATACCAAAATTTGCAAATTTCTTCATATTCAGGAAGGAAAGAAGTTGAGATTTTTTAAAAATGAATCTGGCGGAGAATGGTATGGACTGACTGAAGTCCCATTGATTTCATTTAGGGATGTCCATACAAGCAAAACTTGAAGTATTCAGAGTTCTCCAAATTTCACCTCAAAACTCATTCTATCTCATGTCCATTTCAGACTGCGATCTGTGTGTGTTTCCTTTCCTTTTTGCATGAAAATGCATGCATATTTGGGGGCATGGTTTTTTTTTTCAAAATGTACACATCAGTTGTTCACACCTCTGAAATGTACACACTCTTCTCGCATTGATTAAAGTGCATTTGTCAGCACTTTCCAAAAGTACACATTTTTCGAGTGCATTTTTCAAACATACACATGTTGTCGGATACATTTTGGTTTTGGTCCGCAAATCACATTGCAAGCTCAGAAATGTACAGACTTTGACCACAGATGGTGTTCAAGTCTATTTTTGTTTCAGGTAGGTGCACACGGGATCATTTCTGATCCAAAACAAACTGAAATGAATGTCTCATACATCCTTAATTTCAGTGTGCCTACCCTGAGCCAACCCAGTATATCTCTGCATATCATTTGATGGAGGACAAAAAATGGGGGAGGGCTATTGCCCATCTGCCCTGTCTGTGGGATTCTCAAAATGCATCTGATTGGCCACTGTAGGAAACAGATGCCAAGCTAAATGGGCTGTTAGACTGATCCAGCAGGGCTCTTCTTAATTTTTGGAGCAGGATTTGCCATTGTCAGAATGTCAGTGTTTAGAGATCCAGTCAACTGAGCTGTGATTTTCAGTTCTGAGAGAGAGAGAGAGAGAGAGAGAGAGAGAAGCTTGGGTTCAATCCAGATGTATTCATACTTAGAGTACTTAGAGTAGACATCAATGGGTCTACTTTAAGTATGACTACATCTGGATCCTAGGCCTCACAATTAAATCTCTGGATAAGCATGGAGAAAAGTAACAGGTTCCAAAACAACTGCAAGTATGGAAGGAGGGGGAAAGAAAGAAAGAAAGAAAGAAAGAAAGAAAGAAAGAAAGAAAGAGAGAGAGAGAGAGCAAGCAGTGGTATTTTACAAGATACTTCACTTTTAAGGCAAAAGAAATGCAGTAGCCCACTCTTCTGAGAAGGAATTCATTCAATAGCATGTGCAGTGGTAAGCTGATCAGGACTTTGGTGAGGACCAAAGATAAGCAAGAGCAGGATAGTCAGCAATGAAAAAAAAAATAATACACAACACCGAGTGAAATAGCAAACAGCCCAGCATTTCAACTAGCAAGAGGGCATTTTCAGTGGTGGCACCCCCTGTGGAATACTTTCCGCAAAGAGACTTGTCTGGGCCCTTCATTATGGTCTTTTTTAGGTACCAGGTGAAGTCTTTAAAAAAAATCAGCCAGCCCTTTTAAATAATTTGTGATTGTCATATGTGGGCTCTGGATGTTTGCTCTGTCATTTACTATGCCAGTGCACTACTTTTATCTCTTTCTCTATGGGTTAAAAAGTTTTGATGCTGCTCTATAGGTGTTTTATCCTTGCATTTCAACACTGCATTTTATTCACTTCTTTCTTGTAAGCTGCCCAATGAACATACGCTTTTGGGCAGACTATGTAAATATCATAAAGCTGCAATCCTACACATGTTTAGATAGAAAAACTTCCTATAACTCCCAACATTCCCCAGCCAGACATACTTTTTTTCTATCTGAACATGCACAAGATTGCATCCTAAGGGAGGGGGAAGGAGGGAGGAAAAAGGAACAATAGGAGCTTACAGGGGAATGTGAGCAAGCTTCTGAACAGTCATTCAGAGAATTCTACATTTACCAAAACTGAATTAAGGATGTACAAGAATTTCATTTCAGTTTGCTTAACAAACAAGCTTTCCTCATTCACACCCTTGAACATAAATGCAACTGCATTTTTCAGGCAAAACTTGCATATCCCTGAGCTTGCTATCACATTTGCAAAAGGCATTCTGCAGAAAAACGTGCGCTTTAAAAATGCACATTTTGAAAGAAATTTGCATTTCACACTGTAGTCGAAGGGGTGGAAGTACGCATTTGGGTGTGCACTAAGCCCCCATTTGGGAATGGGAATGAAGTGAACTGAACTTCAAGGTGGAACTCCAAGAAAGTCACTGAGCTCAACCTTCACTGACTCTCCCATCCTCAAACTGAAGATCACTTTAATGGATAAATGCCCTGATGCCACTTTTTGAGAAGGCAAAACTATTCTGGAAATAATGCATGTCCAACCAAAATTATATTCCATGTTTTTGCTGCTGCTGTTGTAAATTTTGGTAGCAAATATAATCTAGGGATGTATGAGAAATTGGTTTCAGTTTGTTTTTGTTCAGGATTTTACCCAGTTCTCACCTTCCAGACTGAACATGATCTCAAACACAATCTGCCATCAAAGTCTGTACATTTCCAAGTTTGCAATGTGATTCGCAGACTCCCGCCCCAAAATGCATTCAAAAGTATGTGTACATTTCAAAAATGAGTATGTTTCAAAAGTGAGTGTTGTTGTTGTTGTTGTTCAGTCGTGTCTGACTCTTTGTGACCCCATGGACCATAGCACGCCACGCCTTCCTGTCCTCCGCTCTCTCCTGCAGCATGCTCAAGTCCATATTCATTGCATCGGTGATGCTATCTAGCCAACTCATCCTCTGCCGTCCCCTTCTCCTTTTGCCTTCCATCTTTCCCAGCATCAGGGTTTTTTCCAGGGACTTCTCTTTGCATTAGGTGGTCAAAATATTTGAGCTTCAGCTTCAGTATCTGTCCTTCCAATGAGCACTCAGGGTTGATTTCCTTTAGGATTGACTGATTTGACCTCCTTGCAGTCCAGGGGACTCGTAAGAGTCTTCTCCAGCACCACAGTTCGAAGGCATCAATTCTTCGGCGCTCAGCCTTCCTTATAGTCCAGCTCTCACAGCCATACATTGCTACTGGGAAAACCATAGCTTTGATTAGACGGACCTTTGTCGGCAAGGTGATGTCCCTGCTTCTTACTATGCTGTCTAGGTTTGCCATAGCTTTCCTCCCAAGGAGCAAGCATCTTTTAATTTCATGGCTACAGTCACCGTCTGCGGTGATCTTGGAGCCCAAGAAAATAAAATCTGTCACTGCTTCCATTTCTTCCCCTTCTATATGCCAGGAAGTGATGGGGCCAGATGCCAGGATTTTAGTTTTTTTAATGTTGAGTTTCAAACCAGCTTTTGCACTCTCCTCTTTCACCCTCAACAAGACGCTCTTGAGATCCTCTTCGCTTTCTGCCATTAGGGTGGTATCGTCTGCATATCTGAGGTTGTTGACAATTCTCCCGGCAATCTTAATTCCGACCTCTGATTCATCCAACCCGGCATTTCTCATGATGTACTCTGCATATAAATTAAATAAGCAGGTTGATAATATACAGCCTTGTCATACTCCTTTCCCAATTTTGAACCAATCATTTGTTCCATGTCTGGTTCTTACTGTTGCTTCTTGACCCTCGTACAGGTTTCTCAGGAGACAGGTAAGGTGGTCTGGTACTCCCATCTCTTTCAGAATTTGCCACAGTTTGTTGTGATCCACACAATCAAAGGCTTTAGCGTAGTCAATGAAGCAGAAATAGATGTTTTTCTGGAATTCTCTTGCTTTCTCCATGATCCAGCGAATGTTGGCGATTTGATCTCTAGTTCCTCTGCCTCTTCGAAACCCAGCTTGTACTTCCGGTGGTTCTCAGTTCACACACTGCTGAAGCCTAGCTCGTAGGATTTTGAGCATAACCTTGCTGGGATGTGAAATGAGCACAATTGTACAGTAGTTTGAACACTCTTTGGCGTTGCCCTTCTTTGGAATTGGAATGTAAACTGACCTTTTCCAGTCTTGTGGACACTGTTGAGTGTTCCAAATTTGTTGGCATATTGAGTGCAGCACTTTAACAGCATCATCTTTTAGGATCTTAAATAGCATGAGTATATCTCAGAAATGAGCACATTTAAAAAATGAGTAGATTTCAAATGAATATGTTTCAAAAAAATGTGCACAATTGATGCATACATTTGGTAAAATATGCAAGACAATAAGCATGGATTTTCATGCAAAAAGGAAAAACAAACTCAAGATTTGCTGCTTCACACACCCCTACTCTAATCTGGACAAACTCTGACTAGAATCTTGAAAGGAACTGCCATTGAAATCAAGAGACTTTATTATTTCCAAATCAAAGTGGGTTGGACACAGCTTGTGAAACCGTCTCCCTGTGCCACATGATGTCTTTTAGAGGGATGTTGTTGCTTTTTAAAGAAGACTTTGAACACATACTCCTTCCCACCTCACAAAAATGTTCTGCATTCTGACACATTTGTGCAGGGCAGCAATGCACTGTATGTGTGTGCCAGAGTCTGCTTCTGAGTCTCTGTGTGTCTGTGTTACAGATTAAAATGAAAAGCTCCCAAAATTACCAGCAGCTTTACAGGGAAGGTTGCAGAAGGCAGCTGTCTCCTCCTTGATGTCTCCCATTCAGCTGGCTATTGGAATGGGACTAATTTAATGAACAGAAGAGCTCAAAGAAACCATGGCTGGCTTTTTGGGGTCACATCCTTCAAATCCCTGGGAACTCAAGCAAGCCTTCTAGCAAAGAGACATACCTCTAGTCCTCCTGCCGAACCCCTTCCTGCCAGCTCAGCCATGTATAGCAGCCATTTGGGGGACAGATGAGTTTAATCGAAAGAGGAGTGTCTTCTCTCTTGTAAAGGTGACTCAAATGGTCAGTGCAGTTGCCAGTGAAAATGCGCCTTTTCGCAATGCTCATGCTTTGGCGTGTTTGGAGGGATGAATTTCCATACAGTCATGGAGGAAGCATGAGATAAAAGCAGCTGCTTTCTCCCCATTAGTCCACTGCTGATTATCTTAACCTGCATCAGATCTCCGGGGTCCCATCCACTTTTCTTTCTTTCTAGAGAGACCTTGGATTGTACCTGGGGCCTGTCAGAATTATGCATTCAAGCAAAGGATGAAGCTAGAGCAATGGCAGCAGGGGAGCTAGGAGAAAACGATCCATAATTTGGCAGGAACAGCTCACCAAGAGGATCACCTAAGTCACTCTGTCCTATCACTGGAAAGAAGCAACCTTGGCTGATCTCTCTCCTGATCCCATCTTTGACCAGAGCCAGATGGCAGTACACAGAAGGCATCTCTGACTTCCTGTCAGTCATCTTTTCAAGAGCATGGTGGCTTCAAATCGTGACATTAAATATGAAGTATGTGTTGTTCTACCACTGAAACATGGTCCCTCTGTTAATGTGTTTTTCTATGTACCATCCTGGCCCATGGTCATTCTCAAAGGATGGTGCACAAACTTTTTGATCCTGAGGGCCACATCTAGGGATGTTGCGGACACCCAACTGAGTCTGGGTGTCCATTGCCCTCCCGCCTGCTACCCCCGGGCCATGCCTGCTGAGACCCTGTCCTCGCTCACTACTGCTCGTACCTTCCTGGACTCACCCCGGGCCAGCAAGCACCCTGCATCTTCCCACCTGCCCACCCCTTTTCTTTTTCTTTTTCTTTTTTTTACAAAAAAGGGAGGTTTACAAAATGTGCTTATTTAAGTATGTGCAGTTTTATCCATAACCCACAGGAAAGAGGGAAACCTTACAGGGGAGACTGTGCTTACCATGTTGTGGGTGTTCTTTTTAAATTGAAATCCTTCTCCTCCTTTCCCAAAAACTCTCCCCTATGGTGCAGTAATAACTTTCAGCAAAAACACTTCCTTGTAAGGGCTTTCCAAAAGAAGGCTGTCTCAAGTGTGCCTGACAGATTAACTATTTGTTTAAAACAACTCTGTTTTAAAGAAAGAAAGAAAGAAAGAAAGAAAGAAAGAAAGAAAGAAAGAAAGAAAGAAAGAACCTTTTTAAATGGCCATGCCAATCCTTGGAGCCCTGCACAATGTAGTATTCTCCTTGCTAAGCTTTGTAGTTCCACATCCAGGGTTGTTGTCATGAGGATAAAATGGAGAGGAGGACCAACTCTGTGCATGTCTTCTCAGAAGTAAGTCTTATTGAGTTCAATGGGACTTACTCTCAGGTAAGTATGTGTAGTCTCAACCACAGGCATTCATTCTCATAAACACTTCTTGATCTATTGGTTTCCAGAGCAATCCTGCACATATTAGCACCCCCGCACTTTTCCCCAGCCCAGCTCTGTATCTCCACATCCAGCTCATTTCCAAACCTCCTGTTACTCCCTGAGCATGTGCAGAGTGTGCTTTTTATTCAAACAAAGAGAAGCCTGCTAATCTTTCCTCTCATGCTACGTTTGTACAAGTGTAACTACCTCAGGAAGAACACAGAACCAATGTGTGTGGTTGAGATATAGGGGCCCAGCTGTAGCCAGGACTCTTCTCCGAACCAGAGCAATCAGCCCATTCCCAGTGAGCTGTCCAAGGTCCTGAAAACCTTGTATCCATAGGGATGTAGAAAGCTGACTCGTGCTGAGTCAGACCAACGGTCCAGCTAGCCCAGTATTATCTACACTGACTGGCAGCAGCTCTCCAGGGTTTCAGGCAGGATTCTTTCCTAGCCCTACCTGGACAGGGTGAGGATTGAACCTGGGACCTCCTCCATGCTAGGGATGGACAGAGTCGCCCATGCCTGGCTTTGTCAGGTGCTTGCCGAGCTACGGCCACAGCCTGGCCCTGCTCATGGCACTGTGTGAGCTTCTAAATGGCCTAGTGAGGGCCCAAGAAGCTGTGGCGCTGCCCACCCTCGTTACGAGCTGCCATTGTGCATAGTTCCAGAACTTCCACATTTTTAATGTTGCAAAGCCATTTACCCCCCCCACACACACACACACACTGTTGTGCACAGTGGTGGCCACTGGAGTCCCCATCACCACCCATTAACCCCTTGGTCTCCCCTCCTTTCAAGGGCTTGAGGGCGACTCCTGCCTCCACTGCCTGTCAAGGCTTGCCAGGAGGCAGAGGCAGAGTTGCACCAACCACATCTTCTCCATTCCTTGCAAGGTGGGGAGAACAGGGGGTTAAGGGCAACTCCTGCCTCTGCCACCTGTTACGGCTTGCCAGGCGGCAGGGGCAGGAGTCGCGCCAACTCCTTGCAAGGAGGGAAGAACCTGGTGGACCCACTTGCCAGGCACAGGGCTGCTCCGTGACCGGATCTGGGTGAGCACAGAAGCTTGGCGAGTGGATCCAGGGGGCATGAGCAAGGGGGAGTCCCCCAGACTCCACTGCCTCCCCAGACCCCCGCAATATCCCTACTCCATGCAAGGCATGTGGCATACCAGTTTCTTCTCCTGACCATATCTTATCTGTTTCTGCCTCTCTGTGTGCATGTCCTACACTTTCAGCTGCTCTCGCTCTCTCTCTCTCTCCTTGTTCTCATCGTCCACCACAGACTGCTGATGCAACCTTCTGCCTATGTGGCTCAGCCTCCCACAGGACAAGATAAGGGGGATTGGGAGGTTATTTGTAGTCACTGCTTGGGATGACACACTAAAGCAAAGTAGACTAAAATAAACTCCAGAGAAGAAGAGACTAGCTTAGGAACAAACTACACATCATTTGAATTGTGTAGCATGTAGCTGAGAATAATCTTTTTTTGAAAGATCTAGAGTAAGTGTGTGCAGCCCTGATTCATATGGGGACCATTGAGAACCCGGAGGAGAGGATTAAACCTTCCCCCACCCACACAATGTTTTGTTCCACAACCCACACAATGTTTCCTGAAATTACACACACACACACACACACACGGAGAGCGAGCGAGCAGGGATTTAAAAAAGAAGTCTTGTTTGGTGTCAGTTGAGGCTTTTCTTCTTCTTTTGGGGTGGGGGGTAAGGTTACAGTGTGGATGGGGAAGTTTTAATCCTCCCCTCTGAGTGCACAGTGGTCCGAAACTGAATCAGGGCTACTTATTCTAGAATGAAAACAAGCTACACACTATGCAATTAACAGAATCTGCCCCTTAGACTGTCAGAAGAAGTGACACTTTGGCCAACCTGTAGGGCTGAAACCCCACAGGGGAATTATTAGATTAACAACAAAAAAAATCCTTGTCTGGAGAACTGGGAGACCTGAACCTCTGCAAAATGTGAGTAATATAAAACAATACGAACGAGGATATAAACATCTGGGCATTGTATGGATCTAGCAATTTTGATACATATCATATAGCCCTGATGTCTCTATGCTACCTCCAGTATCAGAGGCAGTAAGCCCATGTACACCAGTTGCTGGGGAACATGGGTGGAAGGGATGCTGTTGCACTCATGTCCCCTTGTGGGTATCCCGTGGGCAGCTGGTTGGCCACTGAACAGAATGCTGGACTAGAAGGACCCTCAGTCTGATCCAGCAGGGCTCTTCTTATATTCTTATATGATAATTTGCATAAATCTAATGTATGTCCACTGATAATAGGGAGCTGCATAAGCCACTCACCCAGACTAATAGAAATCCTGTGCGGCTCCTTTTCTGGCTTGTGAGTTTTACTCAAATGCTTTCAGTAGCATTTGTACAAGATGTTCAAGAGTTTCATTTATGAAATGATGTACAAGAATGTCATTTATGTACAATAATTTCATTTATGTTTGCAAATCATGCCAACCTGTTCCATTAGCTTTGTCAGGAGAATTTTGCAATTCCCCAAACTTGCATTCGTGTTCAAAAATTGTGCACTTTAAAATAAATGCTTTTTTTTTTCAAAATTGCACATTTTCATGCTTTACTCTGTGAGGGGAAAGTGCTATTTGGGCACATTCTTTTAAGAAAAATGTGCACTTTCCCCATCGAAAATGCATACTTTTCCTATTCGAATGAAACAGAGCATAATAAAAAAAGGGAAACAAGGAATGCTGAGCTTCAAGGTGATGTTCAGAGAATCTCAGTGCTCATGAAAAATCACTTGTTCACCCATCTCTAGCTTTCAGATCGCCCTTCATAGCCCTAAGGACTAGAAACTTTATTCTTAAGCTCCCCCCAAAAAAGGTAGCTGAAGATTTCAGCACATAGACGTGTGGACTCTGGGGCAATTCTGCACTCAAAAAATTATGGTATGCCACCCTGGAAATAATCTTTACCTGTACACAACAACTAAAAGTCTATGTTTCTGTGCATGCGTAGATCTACTTCAGAAAATCTGTTTGGTGTGGTGATGCTCAGGTTTGAAGCAGAAATGCTAAAATACAGAATTTTCTTTTACCATCTTAGTTTTAACACACAATAAAGGTACATCCCCCCTTCATGGATCATTGCCTTGTTGTGGCGAAGGGGCTTGTATAACTCAGTGAAGCCATAAGCTATGCCATGCAGGGCCACTCAAGACGGACAGGTCATGGCAGAGAGTTCTGACAAAATGTGGTCCACTGGAGAAGGAAATGGCAACCCACTCCAGTATTCTTGCCAACAAAACCCCATGGAACGTATCACAAGGCTTAAAGAGATGACGCCAGAAGATGAGCCCCTCAGGTCGGAAGGTGTCCAATATACTACTGGGGAAGAGCAGAGGGAATTTCCAAGTAGCGCCAGAAAGACTGAAGCGGCTGGGCCAAAGCCGAAAGGACACTCAGCTGTGGATGTGTCTGGTGGTGAAAAGAAAATCCGATGCTGTAAAGAACAATATTGTTTAGGAACCTGGAATGTCAGATCAATGAATCAAGGTAAGCTGGAGGTGGTCAAACATGAGATGGCAAGATTGAACATTGACATCTTGGGAATCAGTGAACTAAAATGGACAGGCATGGGCGAATTTAATTCAGCAGGTGACCATTATATCTACTACTGTGGGCAAGAATCCCTTAGAAGAAATGGAGTAGCACTCATAGTCAGTAAAAGGGTGGGAAAAGCAGTACTGGGGTACAATCTCAAAAATGATAGAATGATCTCAGTACGAATCCAAGGCAAACCATTCAACATCACAGTGATTCAAGTCTATGCCCCAACCACTGAGGCCGAAGAAGCTGAGGTTGATCGGTTCTATGAAGACCTACAACACCTTCTAGAACTAACACCAAACAAAGATGTCCTCTTCATCATAGGGGATTGGAATGCTAAAGTAGGAAGTCAAGAAATCACTGGGATAACAGGCAAGCATGGCCTTGCTGTACAAAATGAAGCAGGACAAAGGCTCATAGAGTTTTGCCAAGAGAACACACTGAACATAGCAAACACTCTTTTCCAACAGCACATGAGGCGACTCTACACATGGACATCACCAGATGGTCAATATCGAAATCAGATTGATTATGTCCTTTGCAGCCAAAGATGGAGAAGCTCTATGCAGTCAGCAAAAACAAGACCTGGAGCTGATTGTGGCTCAGATCTTGAGCTTCTTCTTGCAAAATTTTGGCTTAAATTGAAGAACGTAGGGAAAACCACTAAACCATTCAGGTATGACCTCAATCATATCCCTGATGAATATACAGTGGAGGTGAGGAATTGATTTCAGGGATTAGACCTGATAGACAGAGTGCCTGAGGAACTATGGATGGAGGTCCGTAACATTGTTCAAGAGGCAGCAACTCAATCCATCCCAAAGAAAAAGAAATGCAAGAAAGCCAAGTGGCTGTCTGATGAGGCTTTACAAGTAGCTGAGGAAAGAAGGGAAGCGGAAAGCAAGGGAGAAAGGGGAAGATATATCCAACTGAATGCAGAGTTCCAGAGAATAGCAAGGAGAGACAAGAAGGCCTTCTTAAATGAACAATGCAAAGAAATCGAGGAAAACAACAGAATGGGGAAGACTAGAGATCTCTTCAAGAAAATCGGAGATCTCAAGGGAAAGTTTTGTGCAAAGACGGGCATGATAAAGGACAAAGAAGGCAGGGACCTAACAGAAGCAGATGAGATTAAGAAGAGGTGGCAAGAATACACAGAAGAACTATACAGGAAAGATCTGAATGTCCCTGATAGCCATGATAGTGTGGTCACTGAACTTGAGCCGGACATCCTCGAGAGTGAAGTCAAGTGGGCCTTAGGAAGCATTAGTAACAACAAAGCTAGCGGAGATGACAGTATTCCAGCTGAGCTATTTCAGATCCTAAAAGATGATGCTGTGAAAGTGCTGCACTCAATATGCCAACAAATTTGGAACACTCAACAGTGGCCACAAGACTGGAAAAGGTCAGTTTACATTCGAATTCCAAAGAAGGGCAACGTGAAAGAGTGTTCAAACTACCGTACAATTGTGCTAATTTCACATGCCAGCAAGGTTATGCTCAAAATCCTACAAGCTAGGCTTCAGCAGTATGCGATCCGAGAACTACCAGAAGTACAAGCTGGGTTTCGAAGAGGCAGAGGAACTAGAGATCAAATCGCCAACATTCTCTGCATCATGGAGAAAGCAAGAGAATTCCAGAAAAACGTCTATTTCTGCTTCATTGACTACGCTAAAGCCTTTGATTGTGTGGATCACAACAAACTGTGGCAAATTCTGAAAGAGATGGGGGTACCAGACCACCTTACCTGTCTCCTGAGAAACCTGTACGAGGGTCAAGAAGCAACAATAAGAACCAGACATGGAACAACCGATTGGTTCAAAATTGGGAAAGGAGTACGACAAGGCTGTATATTGTCGCCCTGCTTATTTAACTTATATGCAGAGTACATCATGAGAAATGCTGGGTTGGATGAATCACAGGTCAGAATTAAGATTGCCGGGAGAATTATCAACAACCTCAGATACCCAGACGATACCACCCTAATGGCAGAAAGCGAAGAGGATCTCAAGAGCCTCTTGTTGAGGGTGAAAGAGGAGAGTGCAAAAGCTGGTTTGAAGCTCAACATTAAAAAAACAAGGATCATGGTATCTGGCCCCATCTCTTCCTGGCATATGGAAGGGGAAGAAATGAAAGCAGTGACAGATTTTATTTTCTTGGGCTCCAAGATCACTGTAGACGGTGACTGTAGCCATGAAATTAAAAGACGCTTGCTCCTTGGGAGGAAAGCTATGGCAAACCTAGACAGCATAGTAAGAAGCAGAGACATCACCTTGCTGATAAAGGTCCACATAATCAAAGCTATGGTTTTCCCAGTAGTAACGTATGGCTGTGAGAGCTGGACTATAAGGAAGGCTGAGCACCGAAGAATTGATGTTTTCGAACTGTGGTGCTGGAGAAGACTCTTACGAGTCCCCTGGACTGCAAGGAGGTCAAATCAGTCCATCCTAAAGGAAATCAACCCTGAGTGCTCATTGGAAGGACAGATACTGAAGCTGAAGCTCAAATATTTTGGCCACCTAATGTGAAGAGAAAACTCTCTGGAAAAGACCCTGATGCTGGGAAAGACTGAAGGCAAAAGGAGAAGGGGACGGCAGAGGATGAGATGGCTAGATAGCATCACCGATGCAATGAATATGGACTTGAGCACACTCCGGGAGAGAGTGGAGGACAGGAAGGCCTGGCGTGCTATGGTCCATGGGGTCACGAAGAGTCGGATACGACTGAACAACAACAAAAACGAGAACAGATTAACAGGCATATCCAAATTAAAACACAATATAAATATCTACTTCAGATAAAGTTAAAACAGCCCAAAATTTAAAATGGCTGTGAAAAATTAAGAACACCAGCTAAAATACCGCTGCTGCCCCCATCAAAGAAGGGTACTCATTTAGGGAGCAATCCCATGGCTGCTAGTCAGTGGCTAGACAGCCATAGGACATGTGGTTTTCTGGGAACTGACCTTCCCCCCTTTCCACACTGCTGGAATGGCCCTGCGCTCTGCGCCTGGAAGAGGAGCACGGAGTGGCCAAAATGGAGCATTCCAGGGGGCATTCCTGGGCAGGGAAGGATGAAATGCCTGTATGACACATCCTATGTGTTGTTCAGCAGCCTCCTCCCCCCTCTGCCTTCCCATGGCTATCGGTTGTCTAGCCACAAGTGCAGGGTGGGAAAAGTGCAGCGGGAATGTTCCCCTTTGTGCTTCCTGCACCCTGCATTGGATAGGCGGTCGCCTCCAAGTTCAAAGGCGGCCGCCTATCCCCATAGGATTGTGCCCTTACTGTATATATATACCCCTCCATGTCTAAAACAGATTTTGGAGCGGTTCTGGGATAACTTTTGGTTCAGCCTTAGCTGGATATAAAATACCTAGTTTGATTAAAGTGTTGCTATTATGGAAATTTAGATTTTAGGATTACTGTGAAGAATCCATATCTTAACTCTGTAAAAGGATAATTTTCTGGTCAAATGCATAAATAGTATATTTCTTAAAATAAGAAGCAACTATTTACCCAGTGAGCTGGAATGGCTTTGATTTGTGTGAAATAGAAGAATCCTCATACTTTTTTTAACTGCCTAATTACATCTTTAACCAAGAGTGGAGGTGAGTTCCTCCAGCAATAGGCTGCCCTGTCAAGTAAATAACATGCATTTTGTGAAATTAACTAATTACGGACTTACCAATGGGAGTGAAAAAAAGGTAGTCTCGTGCACTTTAAAAGCTTTGATTAAAGAGAAATGTTATTAATTTTTAATCAAAAACATAAAGGAAAATGCATACACTTTTTCTTTAAAAGCCAAATAAATAAATAACAATTAGGGATATGAAAATCAGCAGAACTCCAGTGTGTCAGTGTTCTCCAGTTTCCACCTCAACGCTTGTATCAACTTGTGTCTATATCATTTTGTTTGATGTTGTTTTGCATGAAACTCATGCATACTTCTTCACACAGCATATAGCTAAACTATAGAATTCAGTATCTCAGGATGTAGTGATGGCCACCAGTTTGGATGGCTTTGAACAGATATTTGATAAATTCATGGAAGAGAAGGCTATTAATGGCTTCTAATCCTGATGGGTATATGCTGCCTGAGGTATCAGTGGCAATATGCCTATGTACACCAGTTGCTGGGGAAAATGGGTGGGAAGGTGCTGTTGCACTCATGTCCTGCTTGTGGGTTTCCCTGGGCAGCTGGTTGGCCACTGTGTGAACAGAATGCTGGAGTAGATGGACCATGGTCTGTTCCAGCAAGGCTTTTCTTATGTTCTTCTGTCCCCATGCCACAGCTCCATCTCATTTACTATTGCTACTTGGAGTGGGTATATACTCAGGTTAATAATTGGAACAGGTTTAGAGCAGGACTGTGAACATGGTTAGTGGGTATGGAAAACAAAAGCTATGAGGAAAGGTTGAAGGAACTGGGTAAGTCTGGAGAAGAGAAGAACAAGGGCAATAGCATTTTTTCAAATAGTTGAATGGCTGTCAGACAGAAGAGGGCAAAGACTTGTTGTCTGCTGCCCCAGGGGGAAGGACTATATCCAATGGGCTTAAGAAACAAAAGAGCAGATTTCAGTTGAACATTAGGAGAAATGCTTTGATGGTAAGAGTGGTTCGACAATGGAACCAATTAGCCACTGTAGTGTTGGGCTCTCCCTCTCTGGAGGTCTGGCCTGCCATTTGTTCAGGATTCTTTAGCTTTGGATCTTACGTGTCAAGCTAAGGGTGAGACCAGATCACCCTTATCAGGCCCATTCCAACTCTATGATTCTATGTCTGGACATGGGGTAAGTTGAACTTCAAGTTATGTAGAGGAACCTGACATGGGACTGCCACACATTGGCAGCCCTTCTTCTTTTAATAGGTTGGTCAGCCCACACTTTGAATCACGTACTTTTTCTGAAGAGCTATTTCAAATAGGGATGTGCCACAAATGAGAACTCAACCTTGTCAAGGTTCTCCAAATTTCACCTTGAAGCTAGTCCTGTCTTGTGCCCTTATCAGATTGGGAACTTTTTTTTTTCATTTTGCATGAAAATGTGTGCACATTTTTGTGCACATTTCCCCAAATGTGCATATTGGTTGTGTGCATTTTTGAAATGTAGACATTCTTCTCCAATGGATTAAAATGTGTTTGAGTATATTTTTCAGAAGTACACACTTTTCATGCACATTTTTCATATGTATGCATTTCAATACATTTTTTTCTGTTCCACAAATTGCTTAACAAGCTCAGAAATGTATGGACTTCGACTGCCGGTTGCATTCAGGTCCGTGTTCCATTCTAGGAGTTGTGAAATGGGCAAATCATGGTAAAAAAAACTAACTGAAATTAATTTCTCATACATCCCTAGTTACGAAGACTTTGGTTGTTCTATAATGTGTGATGGTTCATTGCTATACTAACTTCTTACCAGCTCTGCACAGCTAGGCTATAGTTTATATGGTTATATATTTTATGTCTGGGTGTTTAATTGTCCTAAAAGGGTTGCATCCTTTTACATCCTAAAAGGAGGGGTTTTAAACTAGAAAGAAAGAAAGAAAGAAAGAAAGAAAGAAAGAAAGCTGCTCAGCCCTGGGGATTGAACTGTCTGTTCTTTGGGATTTTCTGACCATCTTGTCAATTTATCTGGCAAAGAAAACTTCCATTGAGAAATTCTGTGTTAAAGAAAACAGCGATATATACCTAAAACAAAAGACTCTGATTAATCTCAGTTTGACTGTGATAGCCAGTTACACTTACAGTAGATCTTATAACAGGTTCTTTTAGAAATAAAATCAATTTAGGAACAAGAACATTTTGGTGCCGTAGGCTGAAGGTTTCCAGGAAGAATACATGAGTGGTTGCTATTTAAACTAGCAAATTCTTGTATCGCTATAGAACAGAAAAGTTGAAAGGCTTTGCATCTGAAATGTGGGAGTGGAATCATAATGCAAGGAAAACGTTCAGAATTACAGGCATATGTTTGTTTGCTTTTTCAAAGCGGAGAAAAAAGTGAAGTCCAGTGTGCATCCAATGGCCCAGGTCTATCTAAAATTTGAAACATAACCATGTCTGCTCAACCATGCACATGAAGGTAACGGCTTTGCAAAAATTGCATGTATGCGTTTACAGATTAAGTGTTCCAAACATGTGATGTCAATGTGTGAGAAAGGGACCAGTTCCCCACATCCTTAATTACAATTAGGCACCGAGAGCCCTGGAAATGCAGTATGGATAGGTGCTGCACCCACCCAGCCATCTATCCAGTGGAGGCTGGTGCCTCCAATTTCCGTGGGGCTGTAAATCCATTCTGGGTTTCATTCAGAACCACCAAGAACTCTAAAAGAACTATCCAAGGCACTGAGCCTATTTTGGGGATATGGCTCAGCCCCTTGGATAGCTCCTTTAGAATTCTGGCTAGTTCTGACTGAAACCCAGAATGGAATCACAGCCTCACTGAAATCAGAGCCATCTATCCATATCTGGTCTTATGCCTGGGATGGCAATTATGTGGTGAACTCCTAGAACGTTAGAATGAACATTTCTAACTGTTTCGGCCTGCGGGTCAAGGACTCGTATTTTGGAATATTCTCCTATGTGTGTGTGTTTAAACAACTGCAACAAACCAACTCCCTGCAAGTAGAGAACCAGTACTTCAGGTTTAAAAAGGGCACCCCACCTGTAGTCTAAAGTGGTACAATTCATCCCATTAACTCAGAATTCTACCACTTCATTCTGCTGCACATATAACCAACTACTTAGATGCAGAATGCAATGAAAAGAAGGATCCACAAGGGAATCTTCTTTTGCAGTGGAGGCTGGTGTCTCCGATGTCCGTGGGGCAGTGATTCCATTCCGGGTTTCAGTCAGAACAAGTCAGAACTTTAAAGAAGCTCTCCAAGGTGTAAAAACACCTCTGTAAAAACACCTTGGATAGATCCTCTAGAGTTCTGACTGGTTCTGACTGAAATCTGGAGCAGATTCACTGCCCCACTGACATCGGAGCCACCAGCCTCCACTGCTCTTCTGCAGGAAATCCTGTCATGGCATCCAGTACCAGAGGCAGCGAGCCTGTGTACACCAGTTGCTGGGGAACATGGGTGGGAGAGTGCTGTTGCGCTCATGCCCTGCTTGTGGGCTCCTGGTTGACAGCTGGTTGGCCACTGTGTGAACAGAATGCTGGACTAGATGGACCCGTGGTCTGATCCAGCAGGGCTCTTCTTACGTTCTTATGTTCACATGCAGCCATTTTTACATGGTAGCATCTCTGGCTCAACACCTGTTTCATTTATGGTGGGGCACCATTGCTCTCCGTTTAAGGGTTAAAGTGAGCCTACCTGTATGTAGCCTATGCTGTTTTGATTACCTCCCCTTTAAATCAGTGGCTTGTAGCTCAGTGGGCAGAGCACATGCTTTTAGGAATGTGCAAATCAGCAAAACCTGAGCACACTGAATTCCATCTTGAAGCTCGTTTCAACTCGAGCCCATATTGGATTGCGAGCTTTGTGTGTGGGGGGGTTCTTTTCACATGAAAAAACACTCATATTTTCATGTGTATTTCTCCAAATGTACACATTGATTGCGTGCATTTTTGAACTATGCGCATTTTTCTCCCACTGGGTTTTCAAATGTAGGCATGCGGTCGAACGCATATTTTTTTAGTCTGTGAATCACAATGTGAGCTTAGAAATGTACAGACATCAGCTGTACATTGTACATGTACAGCTGATGTTCAATCCAGAGGGTGTCAACTGGGTAAGGAAAGGAAAGGTTCCTCCTGTGCAAGCACCGAGTCATTGCTGACCCCTAGAGGGACGCCGATTGCGCTGGCGTTTTCATGGCAGACTGTAGCGGCGTGGTTTGCCATTGCCTTCCCCAGTCATGACTACCTTTCCCCCAGCAAGCTGGGTACTCATTTTACTGACCTCGGAAGGATGGAGGGCTGAGTCGACCTGAGCCAGCTACCCGAGACCCAGCTTCCGCTGGGATCGCACTCAGGTCGTGGGGAGAGTTTCAGTTGCAATACTGCCACCTACCACTCTGTGCCACACGAGGCCATCAACTGAGTAAAGTCCTGATCAAAAATGAACAAATGAATTTTGCATACATCCCTACATACTTTGAATGCAGGTGTGCCAGTTTCCATCCTCGGCTTCCCCGGGTAGAGCAGGAAAATCTCCTGCCTGAAACCCAGAGAGCCACTGCAGGTCAGGGTCCGCAATACTGAGCAAGACAGACCTATGGTCTGACTCAGTGCAAGGCAACTTCCTACATTCCTATGCTACCCAGTTCATCATTGGTTTTTGAGGAATATGCTTCCGACTGAATCCAGTGGTGTGTGAATGATGGCGGCAAGTGGCTTTGAGAGAAAAAATACAGAAATCACCCCTTGCGTTCCCTGAAGAATAAGACATGCAGACATATTTTTTTTTGATGAGCAAAGAAAAATGCTCAAATGTGTGTGTAATTTTCTCTTTTTAAAGTGTGTGGGCTTTAACAAAAATAGCAGTAAAAAAACCAGACATAGTCAAGGACGGCCTGCAGGGCTTGGTCAAGGAAAGCGATCATCTACATATTCACTAAGTCATAAATCTTCTGTACTTTGGTTATGCATAGATGGCACATGACCCTTATATCTCCCTTGTGATTGCGCTCTGAGAGACAATAGAGATCTGTAAAAAAAGAAAAAGAAGCTTATTGCTTCCCTCTTTGGTAATATTTCAAATGTATCTCAGCACAACTATCAGTGCATCAAGGTAACTTCTCTGCAACCTAGAAGGGGAGTTTAATCGTAATTGTCTAATTTGAAGATCACAAGCAAAAAGGAAGGGAGGGGAAAATTCCCTGGCTGTTTATTCATATGAAAATGCCATCTATGGGTTTCTTGCATCTTTTATTTTAGTATTTGGGGGTGGGGGTAAGGGAGAAGAACCAGGCTCAGAATCCTTTGTATATGTGGTTTGATCTGCCTGTCAGGCATTAATTAGGTTCATGACAATCTCTCATGATTGTCTTGTGGAAAGACAGCGAGAGTGAAAAATAAGCCGGAATGACAAAGGACAAGCTTGACTTGCCTCCGACCGAAGAAATCTGTCATTAAGAAAAGGTTCAGTCCTGGGTCCCATGCCTTACCTTGGTGGAGGCGGGGAGATGAATGTACAAACAAACAAAAAAGACCATCCCAATAAATAGAGCAGGTTCCAGATAACGTACGGAATTACAGCATCGACTTCTCTTACAGGAAAAAGTCACAAGATCATCAAACATCAGTGATGGATGACTGACTAGATAAATCAGGGATGGGCAACACACAGAAGCAGCTCCCACCCACTGATAGATAGATGATGAGTGATAGATAGATGATAGATAGATAGATAGATAGATAGATAGATAGATAGATAGATAGATAGATAGATAGATAGATAGATTCCAGTGCACTATGGAGCACCACAAATATCAAATTCAGCTTGCTTGCTTGCATGAACCCCATGACTTCTGGTTTGGGGGTGGGTGGGGGGTCCACAGCAGGGAAATCTGAAGGTTTTTTTTATGCTATGCAGCTCTTATTTTATACATACAATACCACCACCACCCTGCAAAAAAACCAGTCACAGTCATTCATACCTCAGTTACATCCCATTTGGACTATTGTAACATGCTGTACATGGGGCTGCCTTCCAAAACAGTTCAGAATATTCAGCTGGTCCAGAATGCTGTGGCCAGACTGTTGACCAGGGATGGTTGCAGGCAGTACATCAGCTTCACTTGCTACTGGTCTGTTTCCCAGTAGTATTCAAAGTGTTGGTTATGACCTATAAAGCCCTGTGTGGCTTCTTGGGACCAGGCTACCTGAAAGACTGCCTTCTCCCATGTGACCCTGCCCAGTCCTTAAGATGTTCTGGAGAGGCCCTCCTTTACCACCATCAGAGGTGTGTTTGGTGGTGACCTGAGAGAGGGCCTTTTTGGTGGCTGCTTCCAGGCTGTGGAACTCCCTCCAAAGGGAGGTTAAATTCACTCCCTCTCTGCTATCCTTCCAACAGCAAGCAAAGGCTGCTTTATGCAAGAAGGTCTTTGGCCTATAAGTGGGTCTGTTGGGTTGGATGCTGTTTTTATTCTATAATTCTTATGTTTTTAGTGTATTTTAATGTGTTTTCCTGTTTTAATCTATTTTAAATTGTTTTTGTAAGCCGCCTTGAGTGCCTGCTATTTTTTGGTAGAAAGGAAGGGTTTAAATCAAAGAAAGAAAGAAAGAAAGAAAGAAAGAAAGAAAGAAAGAAAGAAAGAAAGATTAAAACCCCCAAAATGTATCAGTTATTTTCCTCTCCTCTTGTTGGCTGAGCTGCTTCTGTGATGACATGGATATCAATGAGCATTCTGAGACAGAAAGGGCCAGTTATATAATGCTGAAATATCTGTTGCTTTGAAGGAAACTGGAAGGAGAATTTGGCTGAGGGAAGGCAGAGGAATATAGAGCCAAGAAGGGCACAGGGGAGGCAGGAAAGTGCACACAAGGCTTTGGGATACCTTGGGAAGTGTATTCTTGGTGAGAAAGGATGGAGAGACAAAAGAGAAGCTGACTGAATTTGACTCAAAATAAGAAGCTACATGTGTGGCTGAATGTTACCAGCTTCTACAGATTCCTTCTTCACCACATTCCAAGGACTTTGGACAGGTTACAGTGACCTTTATTTGACATATCTGTTTGTGGTGATAGGTTAGGCTGAAAGAAATCTGCTTAACCAGGACTCTCCACCCACGCCCCCACTGCATCTTTGAGCACAGTCGTAACCCAAGTCTCCACACATGCAGACCCAGCCAGCTGCCCATTCTCCTTCCCATTTGTGGTTCTCACCCCAGCTTAGACTGGGCTAAATGAGCCCACACCAAACACATCCAGTTTGGGAGGATGTCAGGGCATGCGATTTGGGGAGTTGGTGGCAGGGCTCGGTGCTCAAATTCTTCCTGAGTCACACCTCGCTCAGACTGAGGAGTGGGACCAGAATCAGCAGGTTTATAGGATCAGCTGAAACCCAACTGGGCTCTGGTGTCACCTGAGCCGTGCTGAACCAGCAGCTGCAATACCACCCCTGACCACCTGCAGTGGAGGCACTGCAACTTAGCAAAATGCAGGCCAGCTGCTCTCTCCAATGGTGAGCTACCACAATGTCACAGAGAGCAAAACGCATGGGGCCCACTGCTAAACTCTCCAGTTTAAGAGCCCTGGCCTTTTCTTGTCCATCCTTGGGGCAAAGCAGATCCCAAACCCAACCATCATGCCTCGCTGCATCATCACGTGTGACATGTTCTTTAGTCTCTGGCCTTGTCAAGCTCACTGGAGGCTGGCCGTAAAAAAAGCAACCCATCAGGTAATTTGCTGGGGAACCTTCATTTCACAGGGAGGGTCCGGTGGAAATTAATTGCTCAGATGCAATCTGAACCGCGTCATAAATGTCATGTCGAAATTGCATGGAGCGGGGAAGCTATGTCAGCTCTCTCTGCACTGTTTCATTTAAAGGTGGGCAATACACGCGGTGAGAGAAGAGCTCTTCATCAATAATTTAGCTGGTGGTGTAGAGCCGAACCGCACCAAGGATGCCAGGGGAGCAGCTACCTCCCTGGTTTTAATGACACCAGCAGGGAGGCAGAGTGAGGCCAGTGGAAATCAACATTCATTGCACATCTGGGCATGTCGGTAGATGAAGATATCAAGGACCGAACTGACAGGACAAAGGGTTTGGAGGGGGGAGAAAGGAGTGTAACCTAGAAAACCTTTACTTTCAATTCTTTGTATAAATTCAAGGGGGATGACAGTTCCTAAGGTCATCTTCTGTCTTCTGGAAGGAAAAACTTCACTGATCTAACGTGGGGAATTGTTTTTAACTCTTTCCCTGCGCTCAATCAAAAGAGACAGTTTAAAGTTTGGATTATTCGCTTTGTGCATGTAAAGGAAATGTGGGCTGTCTTTTCAGTCTACCAAATGGGGCTGTTTTAATGAGCAAAATGTCTAGCTTCATCTTCATAACCCTAATTACAGAGGCGTCACAGCCTCACTGTTACTGAGGGTCATCTACGCTTGTTCTACAGAAGTCCTGATCTTGAGGGAGCCTCACTATCTTTTGTCATTTCAAAGCACTTGCCTGTAAGGGTTGCAGTTGTGTTTCAGTCACAGGCATTGTTTTAGTTTACAAATGTCAATCAGATTGATTCCCTGGACGGCCTAGCACAAGTCACACTATAATAGCCTTCTATAAGAGAGGATGGGGAGGGAGGACACCCCAATGCTTGTGAAGAACTTTAAAAAGAGAGAAGCAGGGGTTTTTTTTAAAAAAAAAAAAACAAGCAGAGCAATAGGAAGATCATCTGCCCCACACGCACACACACACAAAACCAGAAATCCCTGACACTGCTCTCATACATCAGAAAATACACCAGAGTTGCTTCTTTCCCATTCTCTCTCTCACAGCCCCCTGCCCTGTTCCTTCAGCCCTGCTGCTCACACCTTGCACATGGGATGGCTGACCATTTAGATTCACTTTGGTTTTGATAAGAACTTAACCAAAGTGCCAAAGTTCTCCACACTTGGGACAAAAAAGAACTTGAGGTTTAGGGAAAAAAAGAACATAGGAGAAACGAGAGCTGTCAGATTCGTCCATCCAGGCCCAGGGTTTTGAGTGCTTTGCTCTTAAAAGTCTGGGTTCAGACTCTTCTGAATTCTACTGTGTTTGTGGTGCTGAATTTGGGCTGCCACCTCTTTTGGGGGGACAGGCTCCTCATCTTTAATGGCTGTATGGCAGGCAAGTACAACATGGTCCACTCCATGCTGGGGAGAGCTGTGCCTATCGAATTTGGCTGGTGTACATGGGTGAGAATTTTGTTTCACTTTCTTTTTGAAAAGAAAGTCATATTCGGCAGGAAAAGAACTTGAGATGCTAAAAATTTGAATGCAAGAGAAAGTGAAACTGTGAGATCCACCCATCCTTACTGGGAAAGCAAGTGAAGATCCCAGAGGCTGTGTTGATAATGGGCCATGTCCCATTAGGCTTACAGAGTCCTTTTTTTCTTTTCTTTTCTTTTCTTTTTTTAAGGATTGGGATATAAGTCCTATGAAGTCAGGAGTTGGTTACCCAACTGGCTCATTAACAAGGTTCAGTGGTTCTTTGGCAGGACTGTTAAGATAGGCTTGCAGCAGAGTCCTCCAAAGTCCAAGGAGAGAGGGAGGCAGCGGCACTGGAGTCTGGACGAATGCCAGCTTATCTTAGGCCACTTTGTGAGTTCATGACAGATTCATGGCCCCAGTCCCAAATGGAAGCTAGGATTCAGACATGGAGGAGATGAGCTCATCTAGTCCATCTCACCTCCATTCCTAGCAATGGATCAAGACCCAGTACCTAACCTTGAGCCTCACAGTCTGGAACCCGAGGCCCTTGAACCAGAGCCCCCAGAGTTAGCTCCTCCTGATCCTGACCTCCACAGGGAGCCAAATTCCAGACACAAGATGCCGCAAGATGTGGCCATGCCCAGTAGCTAGGGAGCGGGGAGAACGTTGGTCTGCATTTTTAAGTGGACAAACCTACACGCTTCTCAGACTGATATAAAGAGTGGAGCATGACTGGGCCATCCCCCCTTATGCAGATGTAAACCCCCCACCCCGGAATCCTCTCCTTATGGGCCAATGAAGCAACCCAAAGATGAAATGCCAATGTAATGAGTCAGCCATCAAACCAAGTATTTCCCCAAGGAGGAGATTACAGGGCAAGCATTCATTACCTGTCCCCACTACTTGTGTGTGTCTTGCCTGTTGAACGGCAATGGCTACAGGTTACTGGGCACGCGATGTCTGTGCTTTCCCCCAGTGTTGCTGCTTTCCTCTCTCCCACACTCACTCTCCCCTCTCTCAATTCATGCTCTCTTTCCCCATATTATTGCAGCTCCATTCAACCATTTCTCTTTCGCTTCCTCGCTCATTCCCTTATCCCCCCCTTTTAAGTCTTCCTTCCTCTCTCTCTCTCTCTCTTTTCCTCTCACCCCATTTAGTCCTTTAGGAAAGGAGTGGAGGCTGAGTCACTTCTATTTATTTATTTGTTTGTTTGTTTGTTGCATTTATATCCCGCCTTTTTTCCTCCTTAAGGAACCCAAAGCAGCACACGTAGTCCTCCTCTTCCTCCATTTTATCCTCACAACAACAGCCCTGTGAGGTGGGTTGGGCTGAGTGTCTGTGACTGGCCCAAGGTCACCCAGTGAGCTTCCATGGCTGAGTGGGGACTAGAACCTGGATCTCCCAACTCCCAGTCCAACACTCTCATCACTACACCACATTGGCTATGCTCCATTCATCTGCCACACTCATCAAGAACTGCCTTAGAGGCCCCTGATTGATGAGAGCTCCCCTTCCCCAATGGGATAAGTGCCTCTAGGCCACTGAGCAAGCAGTGGTTCTCCTGAGCCCCTTGACCAAAAAGGATCACTGTTCTGCTCCCTCCAGGTGCCCCATCCCACTAGAATAGACCATTACCCAGGGGTGGTTGGGCATTCTTCCATTTCCTAGTGGGAGGGGCACCTGGCCGCAACGGAGCACATGTCTCGCACCACCCAAGGAGAGGGCAGGACTCAAAGAAGAATGAGAAGGTCACTGTGCCACTCTCTCCAGCATGCTTCCTGCCCCCCAGATCCCCCCAGGTGATCTTCCATATTTCAGTGCAAGAGATGACAAAAGGAAGCAGTAGAGCTTCTCTCTTTTCTACACTTCCATCCATCAATGGGAGACTGACCCAGCACCTTAGGTCACCAAGAAGCCCTCTGCTCGACTGTAAGTTTGGGCAGGTGCCCAACCATGTCAACCCATGAGACTAGCCCAGGATTGTCTAATCTGACCAGCAGCAGTTCTCCAAAGCCACAGCAGATGTATTTCCCAGTCCATTGGCAATGCTACCGATTCAGGCTCCACCCAGGAGTTGGTCACCCAACTGGCTTATTAACAAGGTTCAGTTCTTTGGCAGGGCTGTTACTACAAGCCTGTAGCGGAGGCTCCCACAGTCCAAGGAAAGACAGAGGAAGGGAGACTGGAGTCTGTAAGAATAGCAGATTGTCTTAGGCTACTTTGTGAGTTCATGGCAGAGTCATGGCCCCTGTCCCAAACAGCAGGCAGGACTCAGACATGGAGGACATGAGCTGATCAAGTCCATGTCACTTGTCAGGACTGAGCCTAGGCCCTCTGTTTTGGTTTCAGACTCTGATTCGGATTCGGAGTTAGAAGAAGCCTAGCAGAGACAGGCTGTGCGGGAGGAAATTCTGCAAGACTCCTCAGGAGCCAGCAAAGAACCTTCCCCGGGACTTATCAAGGAGGAGGGATAGGCTCAGAGACCATCTTCCCCCCTCCCCATGGGAACCCAGGTGCTGTCGGAGGGGGAGGGAGCTTAGGGATTGACAGATGCCAGAACTTGCCACCATGTTAAGCAGGCAGAGTTGAGAGGAGAAGGTGGGAGGAGGGATGGATGGACTCCTTGGAGTCCGTGCTCAGTGGTCACTCGAACAGCCACTGCTGCCACCTGCCCAGGTGTGCCAGGCTGTGTGAGCCCTTGGAGGGCTCAGCAAACTGTCCAGGAGTGTGTCACAGCTGCCCGCTCCTCTATGTGAGCCACCATCTCTTATGCAAGATGGGGCTCTATATTTTCATAGATTTATTTTTGTGCACAACGGTGGCTGGAAAGGGCCATTTCCACAACATTAGAGGCCTCCAACATTTTAGAACTGGCCCTTTCCAGCCACCGTTGTGCACAGCAATAAATCTATGAAAATATAGAGCCCCATCTTGTATGACAGGGGCTCTATATTTTTGTTTACTGGGTAGCTGGGATGGGAGAATTATATGTGAATTGGGAAGACGTACGGACACCTGCCCCATTAAGGCAAGTCCATCCCTAAGTGGGGTGCATGGATTTGGTTTAATCCATTCTGTGTGTTTCGCAGATTGTCAGGTGATGTTTGCACTGTAGTCAACTCATTGACACATTCGGACCCCACCCACCCCCACCCTGTGAAAAAAATATGCAAAAACGTCTGCTGCAATGTATGTACCTTTCACTACCTTGTAACGTTTGCAATCTTTTCTTAGCTCAGCATACAATCAATGAGCAGAGCACTCACACAAAAAGTGCTACACAGCAGAGGCTGAAAAGAGATCACAGATATATAAAACAGTGTGTGTGTGTGTGTGTGTGTGTGATGGCATATACATATATTTGCATATTTTCTAGTAACGTTCATCCTTTGTATGAATAAATCTGCTTACAATTCTGGAACGTTTTCAAAAATAATGCTCTGAAAGTCCTCAAAATCCGCCCCACTCGGAATATGCCAGTCTAACACGGAAGCCCTAGGTACATGCACTTTTCTCACATTCATGACCTTGCCTTCGCCATGTCTCCCTCTCCTCCCATTGTTGTATTTCCCTCTGTCAAGATGTTGATTGTCACCTCTTCCACACTGGGACCTGTGGCTCTATGAGGTATTGAGTACCTTGATGATGCAATCTTAGTAATCATTAATAATATGGAATAGGGCCACATGAAGGCAACAACTATGGTACAGGGCCTGAAGACCAAGTCCTATATGGACAAGTGTGATGGGTTGGGTATGTTTATCCTAGGGATGAGATGTTTAAGAGGCAACATGATAGCCATCATCAAAAATTTGGAGGGCTGTCACACAGAAGATGTAGCAAATGTATTTTCTGTTGCTCCAGAGGGTAAGACCTGAATCAATGCGTTCATAATTCAAATTACATGGCAGGGGATTTCTGCTAAATATTTGGAAGAACTGCTGGTGGTGGCACAAGGTGATTAAAAGTAGAGCAGACTGCCATGGAAGATGGTGGACTCTCTTTCATTAGAGGTCTTTAAACAGAGCCTGGATGTCCATGATCTTTCAGGGATGCTGTACCAGTGGATTTCCATGCATGGGCATGGAATAGGACTAGATGACTTTTGGGGTCCCTTTGAACTCTGTGATTCTCATTCTATAATGAAAAAAAAATTAAGCATGACATCTCAGCTACGTTTTTGTCTTTCTTGACAATAGCCTGAGATGTATGAGCCTCTCTCTCTCTGTGTTTCTCTCAGTTTCTCTGCCCCATGGTGGTTTGGCTGAGGAGCGAGAGAAGAACTGCATTGTTAAAAATATTAATAAGGCAACTTCTTTTTTCTTTTTAATTTTAATACTTCATCTCTTTCCCTCTTTGCTTAGCTCTGCGAAACCTGCTCATTGAATGAGTTTGAAGCCTACTCTGTAAAAAAGCTGACTATTTATATATTTGATTCTTTAAAAGCAATTAGGAATACAAAGCAGATGGTACGGCATTGTAGATTTCCCCTTTCATATTGCTTAAACACTAGAGATCAATAAGTCTAATATAAACAGATGATTTCCATAGCAGGGTTTTATAATTAGCTGGCACTGAATGTGTCCAAACTCTAAAATAATTAGCAGAAGCATGTGGCACACCATTAAAACCTTGTGGCTTGTCTGCATTTACATTTATAATTATTAAAGTTAATTATGATGCTTGTGGTATGGTTCCAAGCTCCTTTACAAGTTAGATTTTTTTCCAGCCCTACTTTTACCTCTTCAGTAACCTTCCCTAAGCCCTCAGTGAAAATTCCCCAGCAACTTCACAGCAATGCCAGTGGGCGACAAGGGTTTTTATTCTAATGCCAGACAGCTGTTATTCTGACCGAAAGCCCTATATTAAAAAGAGAACATTGCACAAGAGAATCAGAAAGAGTGCCATTCTGATAGTATTGGCCCCATTTAGACATTAGCGTGTTAAAACCATTATTACACTTGGGCTTCCAACCCTTTAAACTGGAATATTAAGCGATGCTGAATATGACAAAAAACACACAACCCCACACACAAAGAACCAGTGCTCTATTAACTTGGGGGAAGGGATACCATTTAGGGAAAGCAAAGGGCAGTCACATACACACAACACACACATACACACACACACACACACACACCAGTTGTTCTTGGAAAGAGCCTATGGCTTTCTTATCTTCCATATATCTGACAGAAGGCATTTGAATTTTGAGAATTTTCCCTCCTCTACTGAAATCTCTTTATGCCTCCTCTCCCATACCCACCCCAAAATCCAAACTGGTATCCCTATTTGTAGAAACATCTGTGCAAGTAACTGTTAAAGGGAATTAATGTCTGTTTAGCAGCAGACAACAGAGTCAAAAGTGGTATGATCGTGCTGTTAGAATAATAGGATTTTGTTGAATATGTGACTGTTCCTTTAAGGGCACCTCCTTTTTAGGTTTGAGGAAGGCATGCCCAGGGATCAAGGGGGTGCCCCTCAATAAGCACAGCCATCAGGAGAAAGGACAATGTTGTCACTCATTTTTAATAGATCCCTCCTTCCAATAGCAAAGTCAGGTGTTTAGTGACACCAAGACTGTAGCCAAAATGGAGCCACCGAGAGATAAGAGGGAGGTATCACCATATTTGGGGAAACACCAAGGGATGGAGAAGTATTTTTAAAAGGTTTAATAAAACTAAGAGGACAAAACTTCCAAAGAAGAGCTCCATGTGCATTTAGCATGATCGGTAGCCAAAGTATGTTGAATGTCAATTCGAAAAGAAACTGGGGAAACCGGGAAGCAGTGGAGGGATTGGATAGTATATCCTGGAGAAAGGCATGGATGGTTGGAATTGTGAACAGGGGCACTCCAGCTATGAGGTGAGGATGTAGGGCCCGTTTGTACCATTATATTTAAGACCTAATGATGCCTTTTTAGTGGAGTGACCGAGAAACAACATAAGAACCATTGATGCCTGTACAGATGTGTTTCTTTCATACTGCTATCATCTCTCTGCTCAAACAGGTTTTGAAGGGTGTGTGTGTGTGTGTGTGTGTGTGTGTGTGTTGGGGGAGGAGGGTTCATGCACTTCAAATACTTTGCAAAAACTGTGAACTGAAGGCCAAACTAGACGTGATATGGCAGCAATTTGGTGATTGTAAGCAAGGAACTGCCTATGTCTCATAAAAAGAGGGAAATGGGGGGGTCTGTTAAAAGCAAGATTTTAAAAGCATGTGAGAGAGGGGGGTTGAATCTTCTGCACTACCATGACTTACCGTCATATAGCCCACTTACTCAAGACCTTTCTTCTCAGCCAGGACAGCTTCTCCAATTGTTTAGTGTGTTGTTGTTGTTGTGTATGTGCATGTGTGCATATATTTGTGTGGGGAAGGAGAGAGAGAGAGAGAGTTCTGTTCCAATTGGATCTAGAAATATGTGAATATGTTGGATTTGCTTTCTCCCATATTCATTTTTTCTTTGTTTAATCTCAAGTCCTTTCTCTCACAGAAATGAAGAACTTTGCAAGCTTTGGTAAGTTCATACCAAAAAATGAACCAAAATGAATTTCTCACCCATCTGCACCAGCAAAAAATCCAATAGATACAGCAATCCCCAGCATGGGGATGACCATGTTGTGCCTACCTGACATATAGCTGTTAAAGACGAGGAGCCTGTCAGAAAAAAAAGAGGTGGCAACCCTGATGAAGCACTACCATGTTTGAATGCACAGGGACTTAGGGATGTCTGTCGCTGGGAAATCCAGTTCTTTTTTGTCTTGATGGCGGTCTGTGACATCTATGATGCAAATTGCATTTGTGAGACCAGCTGCAGGCTTTTCTTCAAACTCCAGGAACTTTTTTGCGCACTTTCTTTTGGAAGGTTTGGTGATTTGCTCTAATTTCTGAGCAATTTGCGCAAATTATGGCCTTATTGCAGAACCCACCCCCATCTCCCAAGAAATGCCTGGAAAATCCTCAAACTAGTGCGACTCATTTCAGGCCGAGTTGCACACTGCAGAAGGAACAGAAATGAAGCCCAGGGGGATGAACCTAGGAAAACCCATTGAACTCCACACACACACCCCAACAGATTTCTCTGACATCCCTACAGGGATTCAAGCCCTAAGCTCTAAGAGCAAAGCACTGGGCCTGGATAGGCAAATAATTCAATTTCAGTTTCTCCCACATTCCTTTGTTTGTGTGTGTGTGTGTGTGTGTGTGTATGCGTGTTTTAGTCTCAAGTTCTTTTTGTCCTGGATATGGAGAACTTTGTGAATTTTGCTGAGTTCTTATCAAAACTGAACTGAACTGAAATTCTCATCCATCTCTAATAGGGACCCTCTAGGCCATTAACAATAATATCATATAATCATAAAAGCAACAAAATGGCAGGAACAGTAGTATTTGACTTGTTTTGATCCAGGAGTGACTTTTAGCCCAAGCCTGCATTTGGGGATAGTTATGCAGATCTGGAATGCAGATTTGTTGCTAAGCCACTGAACAGGTGTTTTAACCCTTTAGGGGGAGATGGATGGGCAAAGTTTTGAATCTGGTAGAATCACAGCAACTCAGTACTGCAGCAGGGTTTCGCCCTCCCCATAATACAACAGAGTCCTCTTGCTGTATCAGTTCAGTAGGTGGTAGGGCATACGAGGGACTGATGAATCAATCAATGTCGGTTTCTCTCAGTTCCTAATTTTCCCGACCTTCAGTTCATTTTCATAGAATCATAGAATAGTAGGGTTGGAAGGGGCCTACAAGGCCATCGAGTCCAACCCCCTGCTCAATGCAGGAATCCAAGTCAGAGCATCCCTGACAGATGGCTGTCCAGCCTCGTCTTGAATGCCTCCAGTGTGGGAGAGCCCACCACCTCCCTAGGTCATTGGTTCCATTGTCGTATTGCTCTAACAGTCAGGAAGTTTTTCCTGATGCTCAGTCGGAATCTGGCTTCCTGTAACTTGAGCCCATTATTCCGTGTCCAGCACTCTGGGATGATCAAGAAGAGAACCTGGACTTCTTCTCTGTGACAACCTTTCAAGTACTTGAAGAGTGCTATCACATCACCCCTCAGTCTTCTCTTCTCAAGGCTAAACATGCCCAGTTCTTTCAGTCTCTCTTCATAGGGCTTTGTTTCCAGTCCCCTGATCATCTTTGTTGCCCTCCTCTGAACCCTCTCCAGTTTGTCTGCAATCTGCATCCTTCTTTAAGTGTGGTGCCCAGAACTGGACACAGTACTCCAGATGAGGCCTAACCAGTGCTGAGTAGAGGGGAACTAGTACTTCCCAGGATTTGGAAGCTATGCTTCTATTAATGCAGCCCAAAATAGCATTGGCCTTTTTTGCAGCCACATCATATTGTTGGCTCATATTCAGCTTGTTATCGACAACAATTCCAAGATCCTTCTCGCTTGTAGTGTGGTTGAGCCACGTATCACCCATCTTGTAACTGTGCATTTGGTTTCTTTTTCATAGGTGCAGAACTTGGCATTTATCCCTATTAAATGTCATTCTGTTGTTTTCTGCCCAGCGCTCCAGTCTATCCAGATCACTTTGAATTTTGTTTCTGTCTTCCAAAGTATTAGCTATCCCGCCCAATTTTGTGTCATCTGCAAATTGGATCAGCATTCCCTGCACCTCCTCCTCCAAGTCATTAATAAAAATGTTGAAGAGCACTAGGCCCAGGACTGAGCCCTGCGGTACCCCGCTCATTACCTCTCCCCAGTTTGAGAAGGTCCCATTGAGAAGCACTCTTTGAGTCCGATTCTGTAGCCAACTGTGGATCCACCGGATCGTTGTTTCATCTAGCCCACTCTGAGCTATTTTACCATGCTCCTGCATCATGTTGATCGTTTTAAAAGTCTGCATGAAAATTCATGAGCATTTTTGTGCTCATTGCTTCAAATATGCACATTTTTGTACACAACCTTGTCTAATGTAAACATTTTGGACAAGTATTTTTTTTTCCTAAGCACAAAGCATTTGCCTCATTATTTTTCAGCAATATAAACCTTTCTTTAAATAATTTGTGTGCACTTTCCCCTGATGTGCACATTTTTTAACTCATTTTTGGATTAGGGAATTGCATCTCAAAATTCTGAGAAGTGCAAATACCAAAGGATAACTCTGTTTTAGTTTGCAGACATAAGTCTTTCTTTGCATAAAAATAGAAAATGTTTTGAGTCTTTAAACAGTGAAAAGCACAACCTGTCTGCATGGAAGTCAACTGAGCAGAATACTGCCTTCATATTTTGCGTTGCATCTCTGTTTCTAGAGACTTACTTCTTCTTTTTTAAATAAAGGGTGGGAATCTCAGCCAGATAATAGGTCAAATGGATGTCAGAGGATACGGCCAGAATCTGGGTGAAACCTGGCCATATGGCAACCTTAACCTGAAGACATTATAGAAAAGATGGGACTTCTAATACTTTAATTAATTAATGCCCTGCTTTCCATCATGATTGGCTTCCAAAGCAGCTTTCAATTAAACTCCATCACAAAGACACAATGTATGTTGATCATACATGGGTGTGCATAGGACAGTCTCTTCTGGCCCCTGGTAGTTGGTGATACATTCCAGTTGGTGATACATTCTATGTCTTCTCCATCCAAATGGAGCAGAAAGAACTGCATGTGGATGCTGATGATAAAAACAAAGTGACTTTGATAAAGTCCCATTCATGAGGAGAAGTGAATTGTCCTGGTGAATCACCAGGCCAAAGTCCCTCAATCTACCCTGTTCCTTTTAACACTGGCCAGCCAGATGGCCATGGAAGAAAACAAAAATCTCAAGCAAATTCTCTGAAATTCAAATCAGCATGCAAAATAATTCAAGCATTACAGAACAACCAGAATAATCCAGACAAGAAAGATAGCACATACGGAAAGAAAAGGAGGGGGAAACAGAAGGGAAGGAAAGTAAAGGGTAACAAGGGAAAGGAGCTCTTAAGACAAAAGAAACAAATTCCCATCTTTGCAGCTGGATTTTGCAACCTCATTTACTCCATCTCACATTATTGCTTATACCATGGCAGCTGTATGCAGCCACATCCATAAAATTTGCTTCTCCATTCTACAGTCCCATCTTTACATATTACTGAACTTGCACATGCAGCCATTTGGATCATGCAAGACATCAGCAAAGTGTCATCATCAGTGGTGGTAAGGGGTTAGGTTGCTCACTGGAATTTTCTTCCAAGTGAATCACTGGGATGCAAATTCAAACTCACATTCACAAAATTAGTGCAGTGCCAAATATTTCAGTATTTCAATATTTCTTCCATTTTTGGCATGGGGGGGATGAACACTCTGGCAAAAGAGGCTGGAATCAATGATGAGAATTTTGAGCAACTTTTTCCTTGGGGAGGAGGACAGGATTTCTGTTTCCCTTTGTTAAATGTAGGCAGTGGATGAGGCGTCTTCTTTCTATTTTTCTATTTTTTGTCTTAACTTTAAAAACATGCCGTTCTCTTTGAGCAGCTCAGGGCTCTCCATAGAAAAGCTTCTCCAGCCTGGCAGCTCTTTCTGGACTCCCATGAGACCACATGACCTCACCCTCCCCTGTAGGCATTCAGGAAGTGCTCCTGGGCTGCCAAAGTGGCTCTACAAAGCAAGAGTAAACGGGGCTTTTAGAGCTTTCGAAAAGCTCTGTTCTCCCATGCAACAACACAGAGCAAGCAAGTGAAGAGTTTTTCTAAAGCTCCAAAAGTCCCACTTGCTCAGCAGCCCAGAACTCTTTGCAAAGAAGCTTCTGCAACCCAGGAGTTCTTCCTGAATGCCTACAGGAGAGGGCAAGGTCATGTGGTCTCATGGGAGTTCAAATAGTGCTGCCACGTTGGAGAAGCCTGTTTGTAAAGAGTCTCATGCTGGGGGCATTTTTCAAGTCAAATGAAAAATAGAAAGAAGATCCTTCAGCCACCTCCCAAACTTTAAAAAGTATGTGGAAACCCAGTCCCCTTTGCCAAGGAGAAAATTATTCAAAATTCTCCCCCTCCCTGCAAAAAAAGCAGAAAAAAGAATGCCTCTTTTGCAGTGAGAGAGAAAAAAATCCTGAAAACAGGGGGCAGGATTCAGCACAGAACTAAACAGAATCTGTCCTTGCTTGCTTTAGGAGGGAATGAACATTCACTGATGCATGCACACCATACTTTGACAGCAGCAGCATCAAGTGATGATTTGCATGTGTCACTGAGTCATGTTGAATTAAACAGCATAGAACAAACATAGCTATCTTAGTGCTTTTCAAAGGAGCCAGTTCACACATTCAGCAATGAGTCATAAAGTGCTGAATTTGAAAGTACATGAACTGAAGTACATGCATATATGAATAGGCCCCTGAGTAATTTCTGTTAAGGAAAACCTTTGTTCTCCCATAATAGTCTAGACCATGGGTTGGCAACTATGAGGGTCCAGGGGCCATTCCCTCCCCAAGCCCCTCCCCATGGGCTTCACTCTGCAGGGTGCCATGCACTCTCTGGGGTGTCAGGAAAAAAACAATGGTATGCTGCTGAAAATCAATGGCAAACTACTAAAGAAGCCTAAAGGAGTTATTTTGAAGGGAACCTTGGCCATTTTAGGCTTCCCTAGCAAGTGCTCAAGAAGCTGCCACTGACACTCACCTGCATGAGCCCCTGGAGGGATTGGTGAGTGGTCCAGGAGCACCCCGCAGCCGCCCACTGCTTCATTCCATTTTTATGGAAGATGGGAGCTCTATATTTTTGTATATATAATGTATATATATATATACATTAAATATATATTTTGTATATATAATGTTGCAGGGCCATTGCTGCAACATTAGATATACGTAAAGGGTGGAAATGGCTTTTATGGCTGCCATTGGGCACAGCATTAGATATATGAAAATCTAGAGCCCCCATCATCTGTAAAAATGGTGGCTCATCTGGAAGACAGGTGGCTGTAGGGTGTTCCTGTACAGGTCCAGTATGTCCCAGCTGCTCACATAGTTCAGCGGGCAGGGGCAGGGGCTTGGGCTTGCCAAGCTGGGTTCAGGGGGGCAAGCAGGGGAGAGTCTGATGGATTTCCAGACCCAGTCAGGCATCCAAAACATCCCTACTCTAGCAGTAGCAAACTGGAAGCATAAAATGGCCAAATCTTGCTTCAAAACAAGAAAGAATCAACTATGTTGAGCTGCTGGTCTAGACTCTAGTGCTAACTAGCTGAGTTTCACTGATTTGATGTGGTAGCATTATGTAATGTAGGATGTTTTTTTGTTTTTGGAAAAAAAAAATACAGATTATGTTAAACTGAAAACCACCCTGATTTTATGGTGAAGAGTATTCATGTTATTCAGAGACCCTTTTCCAGGTGCCCTGCCTTCAGAGGTTTGGCAAGTAGTTATTGAGGAGAAAGCCTTCTCCATCATGGTGGCCAAGTTATGGTTATGGAACTCCGTCTAGTGCCAACCTTGTTAAGATTTAGGTGCCGGGTCAAAATGATTTTATTTGTCCACACTTTTACTGAGCAGTGACTAATTTTGACAGTTGCTTTTAAAGTTCATTGTGGTTCTTCATAGGTTATGTTCTGCTATTTATTGTTTTAATTTGTTCATCGATTTGGAGCAGTATCCAGTTCAACACAAATAACATTTCTGTGTCTCGGCAAAGTCTCACACTCTCCTTGCTTACTTCTTTGTTGCTGCTGTTAACCTCACTATCTGTGTTCTTCATGTAACAGCATGTCTATCAGCCAACTGCTGGCTCACATTCCCGGTTTCTCCAGTTCCAACCAGACCTAGAGATGTCTGGAATGTGACAAGGTAGCACTGAGCCTGCCAACTCTGGTCGGTTAGCAAATTTATTTTCTTCTCCTAGACTGATGATAAGATTGTCGCGATGTGATGCTCCAGCAGGCCCAAGTGCTGCCCACCTACAGCTGTAGGGCTTGGAACCAACCTGCAGCCAAGAGAGTTCTGTAAAGAAAACAGAGAAAACCTCTACTAACCTTACTCCTCCTGCATTGCTCATCCTCTTACTAAATGATGCAATATGAACCCCCTCATCCTGGGGGATGCTGAGCTTCATTGTGTTTTTCTCACCATTCCATTCCCCACTTCCTCTTTTGCCTTGACCAAGAGACAGCCTAACCCACTGAATTTTTCATGCAAGAGATAATATTCACATATTGTGCACGTAATCCTGGCCTTCAAATATATCCCTATGGCTGTTAGCTTTGAATAGATTGGTGGGATGGCCTCCCTCTGAAACCATATTTATACGTATTTCAAATCTTTGTGATGGAAAATATGGACATTCTCAAAACCGATCTTTGTACTAACCTTGGCATTCTGTTTTAGATAGCAGGGCAAAATGTACAGAGAAGTGTGAAGGATGACTATTAGGGCATAAAGTTATTTGTGTTGTTTTTGTGTTTGTTTGTTTGTTTGTTTGTTTTTACCATGATGCATTGGAAAAACTAGGCAGTGGGATTAACCAAAGACCATGAATGAGATGTCTTATTGATAGAATAATACTAGGGCTGTGCACCGCTTTGGATTCAGATCCAAATTCTGAGCCGGAGTGAGGTGATTCAGCCCAAACCGGTCCAGATGTGAAGCAGTTTGGGATCAGGCCAAAGTGGTCTGAAGGAGGTTGAATCGATCTGAATTGCTTCAAACTGCTTCAGATCAATGTGGGCACTGCCCCCCCCAGATGTGCCTGTAATGTTGCGTAAATGACTGCTTTGAAGCTGCCATTTGCACAACATTTGATATATGGAAATAGACAAGTTGCCATTTTAAAAGAAAATAGTGACTCCCTAGAAGAGGCCAACAACTGCGGGCATTCACAACAGTACCGGGTAATAAGCACGGGAGTCGTGCAGCTCGGGGTATGTGTGGCAATTCAGATGTCCAGATCTCGCTTCAGAGCCAGCCACGACTGGATCAAAGCGGTCCAAAGCAGAGGACGAATTGGCCTCTGAAGTGGGGGGGGGGGCATGCACAGCCCTAAATAATACATGCCATTTGTGGCCTTAATTTTGTCACCAACCTGCAAGACATTATAATTCAAAAGTTCATAAATGCTTCTCATGCTAAAAACTTGGCTCTCCTTCTTCTTCACCTGTCCTTTGTTCTCCCCTGCTCACACTCCAAGGGAGCTATCAGGCAATGGCTACCGGCTCTATTGGATGTGGTCTCCCTTCCAAGGAATCTCTCTCTCTAGGGGTAAGGGATACCCTTCATACCCCACTGTAGTAGTTTTTCTTCTGTGAAACTACCATAAAGTATAGATACACTAGGCCATATGCCCTGTCTTTCTTAAGGCATCATGCCCTAAGGGTTGGGTCTGCTCCCCATCATATACTGGTCCTTATGCTGGCCTGAATGTCTGTATCCTGCCTGGGGTGTCTCCCTCTTCTGCAAGACCAAAGGGCAAATTCATCTGACCCTTAGGGGGAATGAATGAAGAAGGGTGTTTGCCACCCCCAAATTCACTTGGAAGAAACAGAAATCATAGAATAGTAGGGTTGGAAGGCCTACAAGACCATCGAGTCCAACCCCCTGCTTAATGCTGGTATCCAAGTCAGAGCATCCCTGACAGGTGGCTGTCCAGTCTTATCTTGAATGCCTCCAGTGTGGGAGAGCCCACTACCTCCCTAGGTCATTGGTTCCATTGTCGTATTGCTCTAAAAGTCAGGAAGTTTTTCCTGATGTTTAGCCGGAATCTGGCTTCCTGTAACTTGAGCCCATTATTCCATGTCCTGCACTCTGGGGTGATCAAGAAGAGATTCTGGCCTTCCTCTGTGGGACAACCTTTCAAGTACTTGAAGAGCGCTATCCTATCTCCCCTCAGTCTGGACAGAATGGACAGATTCATCTAGGGATGTGAGAACTGACCCCAGCTCGGCTTCTCTGGGCACCCACTGAAGCGGCACCCCCACTCGCACCCCCCCCAGACCCATGCTCGGTGAGTTGCCCGGGCTCACCGTGATCCCATCCAGTGAGCGCCCACCATTTTCCTGCCTTTGATTTCTACATAAAAAAGGAAGTTAAAATGTGCATATTTAAATATGCACAGTTTGGGTCAGGGAAAGCTTAATAAGTGCAATATTTGAGGGATTATACCTCTAATATTGCACATATTAAGCTTTCCTGGCCCCAAACTGTGCATATTTAAATATGTGGATTTTTTAAACTTCCTTTTTTATGTAGAAATCAAAGGCGGGAAAATGGCAGGCACTCACCGGATGGGATCGCAGTGAGTCCAGGAGGGTGCGAGCGGGCACAAGCAGGTGCGAGTGGGGGGCAAGCGAGTTCAGTGTCTCAGCAGGTGCAGTCCAGGGGTCATGGACAGAAGGGGCCTGATGGATTCCCAGACCCAGTCGGGCGCCCACAACTTCCCTAGATTCATCCATCCCTAGCAATGTGTGAATAAGGTTAATATAGAAAGGGTATCCTGAGGTTAGAAAAATTTGAAAATGGCTGGTTTGGCCAATTTCAAAAAAAAGATGTATGCATACGAATGCATCTACTACCACTATTCCAAAAGCCATTCTTTGAATGCCAGATTTCATGCTGGAACCAGTCAGAGGCTCATGCAATCTACTTCCTACAGCAAATATACCAGACATGAATGTACCAAGCCTTTGTAGTATACAGCTAAGCCCCACAGCCCCTTCATATAAAGAATTCCCACATGACCTTCTTATTTCCTTTGGCAAAGCATTTCAATCTTCTTTAGTTAAAGAGCTTGCCAGATGTTTGAAACTGAATAAATATTTCTGGCACCCGGTCTCTAGTGGCATCATCCATCAATGCCTATCTAGAACAGTCCAAGGAGACTCTGTGCCAAAATATACCTTTGCTCAACTCCTTTTGCTATTACAAATGGATCTAGCAGAATGCCAAACATTGATTACCTCCAGCACACCATGGCAAAAATGATGGATCATCTCTTGACATTTTCTGGACATAGGAGCCTCGTTGTGCCAAATTCTTGAGTCAGGTCAGTAAAGGCTGATGGAAATCCATGATTTATTCTATCCCTTCTCCCCCATAACTCCACCACAAATGCATATTGGTAAAAGATCTCTCTTCCAGTTGCTCCTCCAGAGTTCAGAGTTTATCAAGAAGCAAATCTAACTCTTGGAAAGCAGAGGTGAGCTAAATATAACCAGTCCAGTTCAGATGGCTTTGGGGTTGTTGTTGCTGTTTTGTCAGATCCAACAATTCCTTTGCCAGACTGTTGCTTGTTTGGGACACATCCAAATCACAGAATATGGACTAAGATGTCTTGTCTTCTAAGAATGCTTCCATTTTTTTTCCTCATCTGTCCTGGTTTATGGAGGAGATCCAGATTACCTGTAGAAAGAGTTTTCAAATTTTCTACCTCCAAGGCCCACTTGAGAGAACTGATAATGACTGAGGCCCACCAGTCACAAACTGGTGACGGATGGAGGCAGAGTTTGGCATAATCAGCTGGCAATTGCTGATGTAACTTTATATTGATACCTAATCCCTCTTTGAAAATAGCTAAATTCTTTGAGACAGCTATTTCCTCGTAGCAGGGAGTTCCATAATTCAAGTTAAGTAGAGATATTGGCTGTGGAGCCCAATGTTCTGGACAAACTGAATTTAAGATTGGAAAAATTCTGAAAGTTCAAGACTAACTGAATTTAAGATTGTCAAAATGAGGAAACAAGAGAACCTGAAATTAACGTATTTGCCCAGCCCTAATTATCTAGTCTTGTTTCCAAAGTGGAACCAAGACATTAGGAATATCAGTTCCTCTGACCGTGGCATGTGCATGGGAGGGAAGATTTTTCTCATCCCATTCCAGGATGGAGCATGAAGCTGGGCAGTGCTTTTGGTATTGGCAGTATGGCCAGGGCAATGACAGACCAAGTGAGGCATGCCTTGAAAAGCAGATGCCAGCACCAGCAGTAGCAGCTATTTGCAGTGGCAGCCTCTCTGAAGGGGGCTAAGTTCCTTCAGTCATGTCTAGTTGTTGTTTATTCGTTCAGTTGCTTCCGACTCTTCGTGACTTCATGGACCAGCCCACGCCAGAGCTTCCTGTTGGCCGTCGCCACCCCTAGCTCCCCCAAGGTCAAGTCCATCACCTCCAGAATATCATCCATCCATCTTGCCCTTGGTCGGCCCCTCTTCCTTTTGCCTTCCACTTTCCCTAGCATCAGCATCTTCTCCAGGGTCTCCTGTCTTCTCATGATGTGGCCAAAGTACTTCAGTTTTGCCTTTAATATCCTTCCCTCAAGTGAGCAGTCTGGCTTTATTTCCTGGGGTATGGACTGGTTTGATCTTCTTGCAGTCCAAGGCACTCTCAGAATTTTCCTCCAACACCACAGTTCGAAAGCATCTATCTTCCTTCACTCAGCCTTCCTTATGGTCCAGTTCTCACAGCCATAGATTACTACGGGGAATACCATTGCTTTAACTAGGCGGACCTTTGTTGTCAGTGTGATGTCTCTGCTCTTTACTATTTTTTCAAGATTTGTCATTGCTGTCCTCCCAAGAAGTAAACGTCTTCTGATTAGGGATGGCAGGCCATTCCGCCACGGATCTCGGGGAGGCCGAATGCCAGTGCAGTCGGCTCCCCGAAATCTGTGGCGGAACGGCCTGCCACCCCACCACCACCCCCCGCAGATCCCCCCGGGACGAGACTTACCTGGGGCGGATCTTCCGGGCGGCGGCAGCTCCGGTGGTGGCTTCAGCAGCAGCGGCTGTGGCAGCTGGTCTTCTTATCAGCTGCCGCCGCCGCCATTTGCAGGTGTTTTTTGTGTGTTTTTACACCCACGTGATAGACAACGTAAGTTTTTATGTAGCCTAAAATGTCAGGGTAAAAAAAAAAAAGGCGTACGCAAATGGCGGCGGCTACAGACGCCACCATTTGCATTCCTTATTTTAGGCCATCTTAGTCTATGTCAGCGGTTCTCAACCTGTGGGTCGCGACCCCTTTAGGGGTCGAACGACCCTTTCACAGGGGTTGCCTAAGACCATCGGAAAACACATATTTCCGATGGTCTTAGGAACCGAGACACGGCTCCTCTATCCGTCTCCAGGCGGGTCCGCCCACATGTAGATACGCCCACATACGAGTACCTGGCGTGATGACATCATCGCGCCAACCCCATCACATACACCCCATACAAATACAGGTGTATGTGACAGGGTTGGCGCCATAATGTACTTATGCGGACCAGTCATACATGTGTAGAGAGCAGCTACTGTGTAGAAAGCAGCTACTGTGTAGAAAGCAGCTGCTGTGTTGAAAGCAGCTACTCTGTTAAAAGCAGCTACTGTGTTGAAAGCAGCAGTACTGGAGGTAAAACGACACTTCATGAATTATAATTACTGGGTAAATGTAAAATCATGTACTGTAAAATCATCAACTACTGCATATATATATATATATATATATATATATATATATATATCTGTACCATGGGAACTTAATCTGCATGCTGATCGGTCTTTTTATATTCAGCTGTGGTTGATGTGAATACTGCCCCTTTGTGATAGTAACAGGTATGTAAAAACAACAACACAGAGAATGGTAAATCATAAGAAACTTTAATGAACTGTATTGACTGAACTATGCCATGTATCATCTTTTGTATTATTAAAGCTATTGTTATATATTATTTTCATTAGCAAACCATCCCATGACAATGGATCATGTAGAGAAGAATGTTAAGAAAAGAAAATATAGTGAGGATTTTTTACAGTATGGTTTTGTAACAATGAAAATACATCCTGCATATCAGATATTTACATTACAATTCATAACAGTAGCAAAATTACAGTTATGAAGTAGCAACGAAAATAATTTTATGGTTGGGGGTCACCACAACATGAGGAACTGTATTAAAGGGTCGCGGCATTAGGAAGGTTGAGAACCACTGGTTTACGTAAATAATTACGTAGACTAAGACGGCGAAAATAAGGGGAACGCAAATAGAGTCCACTACGCCATTTGCATTCCCCTTATTTTCGCCATCTTAGTCTACGTAAATATTTACGTAGATTAAGACCTCAAAAATAAGGAACGCAAATGGCGGCGGCCATAGCCACCGCCATTTGCGTACGCGGTTTGTTTGTTTTTTTCCCCCCAGAGCCCTCTGCGGCCGGAAATCCGGCTGCAGACGGCTCTGGCCTGGCTGGGCCTGGACGGCTGCTGAGCTGGCCAAGGAGGATTCCAGGGGGGGGGAGGGACGGAGCGCCTCCCCACCACCACCATCAGCATAATCCGCGAACAGGTAAGTGGTTTTTGTACATCCCTACTTCTGATTTCCTGGCTGCAGTCAGCGTCTGCAGTAATCTTTGCTCCTAGAAAGACAAAGTCTGTCACTGCCTCCATGTTTTCTCCCTCTATCTGCCAGTTATCAATCAAGCTGGTTGCCATAATCTTGGTTTTTTTGAGGTTGAATTGCAACCCAGCTTTTGTACTTTCTTCTTTCACCTTCATCATGAGGTTCCTCAGCTCCTCCTCGCTTTCAGCCATCAAAGTGGTATCATCTGCATATCGGAGATTGTTAATGTTTCTTCCAGTGATTTTAACTCCAGCCTTGGCTTCATCAAGCCCAGCACGTCGCATGATGTGTTCTGCGTACAAGTTGAATAGGTAGGGTGAGAGTATACAACCCTGCCGTACTCCTTTCCCAATCTTAAACCAGTCCGTTGTTCCATGGTCTGTTCTTACCGTTGCTACTTGGTCGTTATACAGATTCCTTAGGAGGCAGACAAGATGACTTGGTATCCCCATACCATCAAGAACTTGCCACAGTTTGTTATGATCCACACAGTCAAAGGCTTTAGAATAGTCCATAAAACAGAAATAGATGTTTTTCTGAAACTCCCTGGCTTTCTCCATTATCCAGTGGATATTGGCAATTTGGTCTCTAGTTCCTCTGCCTTTTCTAAACCCAGCTTGTACATCTGGCAATTCTCATTCCATGAATTGCTGGAGTCTACCTTGCAAGATCTTGAGCATTACCTTACTGGCATGTGAAATAAGTGCCACTGTTCGATAGTTGGAACATTCTTTGGTGCTTCCCTTTTTTGGTATGGGGATATAAGTTGATTTTTTCCAATCTGTTGGCCATTCTTGTGTTTTCCAAATTTGCTGGAATATGGCATGCAACACCTTGACAGTATCATCTTGCAAGATTTTAAACAGTTCAGCTGGGATACCGTCATCTCCTGCTGCCTTGTTATTAGCAATGCTTCTTAAGGCCCATTCAACCTCACTCTTCAGGATGTCTGGCTCTAGCTCACTGACCACACCGTCAAATCTATCCCCGATATTATTATCCTTCCTATACAGATCTTCCATATATTCTTGCCACCTTTTCTTGATCTCTTCTGCTTCTGTTAGGTCCTTGCCATCTTTTTTTTTTATCATACCCATTTTTGCCTGGAATTTACCTCCAATGTTTCTAATTTTCTGGAAGAGGTCTCTTGTCCTTCCTATTCTATTCTCTTCTTCCGCTTCCACACATGGCTTGTTTAAAAATAATTCCTTATCTCTTCTGGCTAACCTCTGGAATTTTGCATTTAATTGGGTATATCTCCCCCTATCACTGTTGCCTTTTGCTTTCCTTCTTTCTTGGGCTGCATCCAGTGTCTCAGCAGACAGCCATCTTGCCTTCTTGGTTTTCTTTTTCTTTGGGACTTTTTTGTTGCCGCCTCCTGAACAATGTTGCAAACTTCTGTCCATAGTTCTTCCGGGACCCTATCTACTAAATCTAGTCCCTTAAATCTATTCTTCACCTCCACTGCATATTCATGAGGAATATTAGTGAGCTCATATCTAACTGATCTGTGGGTCTTCCCTATTCTCTTTCATCTGATTCGAAATTGTGCAATAAGAACTACAATCAGCTCCAGGTCTTGTTTTTACCGACTGCATAGATGTCCTCCACCTTTGGCTACAAAGGATGTAGTCAATCTGATTTCGGTGTCGACCGTCTGGTGAAGTCCATGTATAAAGTCGTCTCTTAAGTTGTTGGAAGAGAGTGTTTGTTATGCACAGTGAGTTGTCTTGGCAAAATTCTATCAGCCTATGTCCCGCTTCATTTTGTTCTCCCAGACCATGCTTGCCTGTAATTCCAGGTGTCGTTTGACTACCCACCTTAGCATTCCAGTCTCCTGTAATGAAAATAACATCTTTTTTTGGCGTACTATCCAGTAGGTGCTGCAGATCCTCATAGAACTGATCTACTTCTGCTTCTTCAGCATCTGTGGTTGGGGGGTATATTTGGATCACTGTGATGTTAAATGGCTTACCCTGAATTCGAATTGAGATCATTCTGTCATTTTTTGGATTGTATCCAAGCACTGCTTTAGCCACTTTATTATTAATTATGAAGACTACTCCATTTCTTCTGTGGTCCTCTTGTCCACAGTAGTAGATCTGGTGGTCATTTGATGTGAAGTGGCCCATTCCAGTCCATTTCAGTTCACTGACACCCCAAATGTCTATATTTAATCTTGACATCTCCCCAATAACCACATCCAATTTGCCCTGGCTCATAGATCTTACATTCCAGGTTCCTATGGTGTGTTGATCTTTAGAACATCAGATTCGTCATTCACCACCAGCACCATTGGCTGCTAGCCGTCCTTTAGGCTTTGAGCTAGCTGCATCATCACATCTGGGGCTAGTTGAACCTATCCTCTGTTCCTCCCCAGTAACATTTTGACCATCTTCCGACCTGGGAGTCCCATCTTCTGATGGTATATCGACATATCTCTGGTTGTATTGATCCATTTAGTTTTCATGGCAAGAATACTGGGGTGGGTTGCCGTTTCCTTCCCCAGGGATCGTATTTAGTCTGACCTCTCTGCCATGACCTTCCTATCTTGGGTGTCCCATCACGGTTTAGCTCATGACATCAATGAGGTGCTCAAGCTCCAACACCACGACAAGGTAACGATCTCCTTTGCTGAAGAGTCATGTCTAGGGGTGGTGGATAAGTCCGCCATGGACTCCAATGAGGCCGGATTCTTTAGAATCAGGCCCCCCAGAGTCTGTGGCGGAATGGACTATTTCCCCCCCACACCCCATGAACTTCGTCCCAGACGGACCCTACCTGGCGCCGGACGGCCGGGTCCGAGTCCATCCATTGAGTCCTTGCATCCGCTGCTGGTGTGCTGATGCAAATGGCATCCAGCATAGCGGACACCATTTGTATCCCTGGTCTTTTCATGATAGGCTACGTAAATATTTACGTAGCCTATCATGAAAGGACAAGGGACACAAATAGCATCTGCTATGCCAGATGCCATTTGCGTCCACACACCAGCAGGGCAGCAGACAGAAGTCCAGCTGCGGATGGGCCTGGATTCTGGGGGGAGGAACGGATCACCTCCCCCCCCCATGGTCCCCCCAGGCAGATCAGTGGGGTTCGTGCACCTCTAGTCATGTCTAATGGGGAGTGTTGGAGGAGTGATCCCTGGTTGGAGAATTGGGCAGTTCCAAATAGATACAAGTAAGAGTTTAATTGCAGTTCAGTTTTGAGACAAATTTACCAAAATCCACAAAATCCTTCTGGACAAAAAGAACTTGAGACTTTAACAACTGAATCTGGGAGAAACCAAAACTGACAGATGTGTCCACCCAGGCCCAGGGCTTTGAGAGCTTTGCTCTTAAAAGTCTGGGCTTGAATCCATGTGCATTCAATAGGGAAGTATGAATTGTGTCAATCACTTCCATCTGTGTTTCACGGATTGTCAGGCACCTTTCATTCCATCATCCGCCCATCCATGGAATCGAATTTGAGGGGCTTCCAAATTTGTGCAAAACCACACATGCCAAAATGCACATTTTCACACTTTAACCTATGGGGGAAATGTGCATGGGGGGGTGTCAATTTTTCTATGAAAAAAAATGCGTAAAATTCTGAAAAGTAAAAGAAACCTGGTCTGCAAGTCCATGGAATCTGCCTGATGGGAAAAAGCTGGTCCACTGCAGAATTCGCAGGTCAGATTCATCAAAATCCAAACTCATTTGATTCCATTGTGGATTTCTCTGAGATCCCCTAGCATTCAACCATGTTAGTGCTTAAATAGGGTTGCCATCTCTCTCTCTCTCTCTCTCTCTCTCTCTCTCTCTCTCTCCTGACAGGCCCCAAATCTTTAACAGCTATTTGGCTGGCAGGTACAACATGGTACTCTCTCTGCTGGGAATGGCTGTATCTTTTGAAATTGGCTGATGCAGATGGGTGAGAAATTCATTTCAGTTCATTTTTGGTAAAAATTTACCAAAGCTTGCAAAATTCTTCATTTTGAGGAGAGAGAAAAATTGAGATTAAAAAAAAGAAAAAAATTGAATGTGGGAGAAAGCCACACTAACATATTCACATATTCCTAGACTCAACTAGACTAGAACCCTCCCGTCCCTCCCTCCCCACACACAAACACACCACACCAACAAGAACAACAGCACATACACACATAAATACACACACACTAAACAATCGGAGTATGGCTCAGGTACTGGAAGCTACCCTGGCTGAGAAAAAAGGTCTTGAGTAAATGGACTGTATGGAGGTGACTCCTGTGTTTTTTCTTCTTCTTCTGACAGTTTCCTCATCTTTAACCAGGAGGTATAACATGGCAGGTGTGTAGCTGTAGGATGGTATACCATGGTCCTCTGAATGCTGTGAATAGCTATACCTATTGAATCTGGCTGGTGCAGATGGTTGAGAATTTCAGTTCAGTTCATTTTTGATAAGAATTTACCCAAATTTGGAAAGTTCTTCATATTTGGGAGAGAAAGATTTTTTTAAAAAATTGAATAGAGGAGAAAACAAAACTGACAGGTTCACCCAGTCCTAGTTACAAATACAGATGATTGAGGAATACAAGCTTTGAACATTATGAAACAGTCTGACCTGATACATACATCCGGAGTAATATGGAGATTGGAACTCAATCATCCACTGGTTTTTGCACTTCCCGAATGACATAATTCACGATTCACCTCAAAAACCAGAAGACCTTTAAAATGCATATTTTGAGAGAAGATGTATGTAGAAATGCATATGTTTTAAATGTGTATTTCAGCACTAACTTTCATGCAGCTTAAAAAATAAATGCTTGCAATTGAATGTGTACATGGGGCAGAATGGACTTAGGTTTGAGCAGGGATGGGCAAACAATTTTCACGATCGCCCAAATTCTCTGAACACCACATTGACGTTCAGGTCACCTCATTTCCCACATTTGTTTGCACTCTTTTTCCATTTTGTTTGAATGGGGAAAGTGCACATTTCAAAAGCAAAAAAAAGCACATTTTCCCCCCATAGAGCAAAACGTGAAATATGCACATTATAAAGATGTCCAACCTAGACAGCATAGTAAGAAGCAGAGACATCACCTTGCTGACAAAGGTCCGTCTAATCAAAGCTATGGTTTTCCCATTAGTAATGTATGGCTGTGAGAGCTGGACTATAAGGAAGGCTGAGCGCCGAAGAATTGATGCTTTCGAACTGTGGTGCTGGAGAAGACTCTTACGAGTCCCCTGGACTGCAAGGAGGTCAAATCAAATCAGTCCATCCTAAAGGAAATCAACCCTGAGTGCTCATTGGAAGGACAGATACTGAAGCTGAAGCTGAAATATTTTGGCCACCTAATGTGAAGAGAAAAGTCACTGGAAAAGACCCTGATGCTGGGAAAGACTGAAGGCAAAAGGAGAAGGGGACGGCAGAGGATGAGATGGCTAGATAGCATCACGGATGCAATGAATATGAACTTGAGCACGCTCCGGGAGAGAGCACAGGACAGGAAGGCCTGGCGTGCTATGGTCCATGGGGTCACGAAGAGTCGGACACGACTGAACGACTGAACAACAACAACAACAAAGATGTCCACTTTAAAAAGTGCACATTTTTAAAATGCACATTTTTTTTCAAGCATGAACACAAGTTTGGTAATTTGCAAGCATTTTCAGAGAACATGTTCTCCTGGTCATGTTCAGAGTTGTAAACAGGATACGTTTGCGTATTTTGTGAACATAAAAAATAGGTTTTTTTGAACATTCATGTACTTGAGCACATGCAAAAGTGACATGAACTGGGAAATAGACTGATTCACCCATATCTAGTTACAAGCATACAAGAGTGGCCCTCATTTCATCAGTGATGTTTTGCGAAGTTCGCAACAGATGTCTACATCAGCAACTCTGTCATAGGCAGGCAGCTGACAAGTGTAGCAATGTTAGACAGCTACCACATGTCCAGCGTTTGTGTGAACTGGCTCTGAACGTTCTTCCCCTTGAAATAGAATCAGATGAATATTAAAATCTAAGTCAGAGAACTGGAGAAGCAGCAGCCTCTCACCAACCCTGCCAGGAGGACCTTTTAAGTGTTTCTCCTGAAAAAAACTGCAGACAAACTCCAGATCGCTTCTCTCCCCCGCAGCGTGTGTGTTTAATTTTGTGTTAACCAATGCTCTGCTTCCCTTCCCATCTCCACTGCTAATCAATGCTACAGGTCATGTTGAAAAAGCAGCCAGAGGGAGAGCCTCACACGTTCAAACCACTTTGATGCAAATGATTGATCAAAAGAGCACAAGCACATAGGAGGTGTGGGTTTTTTTAATAGCCATTCTCTTCCCACCCCCCACCCCCACGCACAAACCCAACAACACCTCCACCTTCCTTTTCTTTGAGTATATATTTTGCCTTCCCAAATAGATCAGGAAGAAGCTCAGCAGTCTGGGTTAAGCTTAAGAAATAACAACAACAATAGATATTGTGTTGCAATGTTTGATTTTGCCTATTTTGTAATTAATCCAATACATTATTATGTTAGTATCAATGACATGAGTTGTTTATGACTGTAATGAGGTCCTATTAGAATGATGTATTTGTATGCTTTTTTGTTCTTGTATTGCTGTTTCATTAGCACTTTGGGTATTTTTGTGGAAAAGTGGCACATAAAAAAGATGATGATGGTGATGATGATGATGATGATAGCAGTAGTAGTACATTCAAGGATATAGACAAGCTCTGAAGTTCCAGGATTCCAGCCATGTATTTCCCAGTTGTTGTTGTTCAGTCGTTCAGTCGTGTCCGACTCTTCGTGACCCCATGGACCATAGCACGCCAGGCCTTCCTGTCCTGCGCTCCCTCCCAGAGCGTGCTCAAGTCCATATTCATTGCATCGGTGATGCTATCTAGCCATCTCATCCTCTGCCGTCCCCTTCTCCTTTTGCCTTCAGTCTTTCCCAGCATCAGCGTCTTTTCCAGAGAGTTTTCTCTTTGCATTAGGTGGCCAAAATATTTCAGCTTCAGCTAGGTGTGCCATAGTTACAGGAAGCCAGATTCCTGACTGTTAGAACAATACAACAGTGGAAACAATTAACTGGGGAGGTGGTGGGCTCTCCCACACTGGAGGCATTCAAGATGAAGCTGGACAGCCATCTGTCAGGGATCCTCTGACTTGGATTCCTGCACTGAGCAGGGGGTTGGACTTGATGGTCTTATAGGACCCTTCCAATGCTACTATTATATGATTCTATGAACCCATGGGTACAGCACATTGTTTTCTTTAGAGGTTTTTATCTTTATAAATGAAATAAATGCTACCAACAACACTACAAACAACACTTTTGTTGTTGTTGTTCAGTTGTTAAGTCATGTCCAACTCTTCGTGACCCCATGGACCACAGCACGCCAGGCCTTCCTGTCCTCCGCTCTCTCCCGGAGTGTGCTCAAGTTCATATTCATTGCATCGGTGATGCTATCTAGCCATCTCATCCTCTGCCATCCCCTTCTCCTTTTGCCTTCAATCTTTCCCACCATCAGGGTCTTTTCCAGGGAGTTTTCTCTTCGTATTAGGTGGCCAAAATATTTAAGCTTCAGTTTCAGTATTCTGTCCTTCCAATGAGCAGTCAGGTTTGATTTCCTTTAGGATGGACTGATTTGACCTCCTTGCAGTCCAGGGGACTTGTAAGAGTCTTCTCCAGCACCACAGTTCAAAAGCATCCATTCTTCGGTGCTCAGCCTTCCTTATAGTCCAGCTCTCACAGCCATACGTTGCTACTGGGAAAACCATAGCTTTGATTATACGAATCTTTGTCGGCAAGGTGATGTCTCTGCTTCTTACTATGCTCTCTAGGTGTGCCATAGCTTTCCTCCCAAGGAGCAAGCGTCTTTGAATTTCATGGCTACAGTCACCGTCTGCAGTGATCTTGGAGCCCAAGGAAGTAAAATTTGTCACTGCTTCCATTTCTTCCCCTTCTATATGCCAGGAAGTGATGGGGCCAGATGCCATAATCTTAGTTTTGTTAATGTTGAGTTTCGAACCAGCTTTTGCACTCTCCACTTTCACCCTCAAGAAGAGGCTCTTTAGATCCTCTTCGCTTTCTGCCACTAGGGTGGTATCGTCTGTGTATCTGAGGTTGTTGATAATTCTCCTGGCAATCTTAATTCCGACCTGTGATTCATCCAACCTGGCGTTTCTCATTATGTACTCTGCATATAAATTGAATAAGCGGGGCGACAATATACCAACAACACTAGGACACAGCAATAATGAAAAAGAAAAAAAAAAGAAGAAGGAAAAGGAAGAAGAAAGAAAGAGAGAAAGAGAAAAAATATGAAAAAGTTACTTAAAATGATTAAATTTAAACTCCATTACACACAAACTTCAAATTTCCTCCTACTTAAAAGTTATACCTATAACATTGCCAATACTACAATTCAGTACAGCATAGATAATCAACCTTACATTTCAGTATCATATCATCAGTCTTATAGCAAGGGAGTAAGCCTACAATTCATTTCCACTAACCATATATTGCCCTTCAGTTAACATATAATAGTAAAGCTTAACAACTTAACCAGCCAAAAATATTACTAATCAAACTCTCATAATAATGATAATAATAACAAAAGGAAGGAAATTAAAAAGGATAAGAAATAATAACAAATCACTAATATATTTTATACTATCTATTTTATATAGTGTCATTTCTAAATCTATATATGAATGTATACATATATATACACACACAAACAGAAATTTTATTATACAGTTGTTGTTCAGTCGTTCAGTCGTGTCCTACTCTTTGTGACCCCATGGACCATAGCACACCAGGCCTTCCTGTCCTGCGCTCTCTCCCAGAGCATGCTCAAGTCCATATTCACTGCATCAGTGACTCTATCTAGCCATCTCATCCTCTGCTGTCCCCTTCTCCTTTTGCCTTCAGTCTTTCCCAGCATCAAGGTCTTTTCCAGAAAGTTTTCTCTTCGCATTAGGTGGCCAAAATATTTGAGCTTCAGCTTCAGGATATGTCCTTCCAATGAGCACTCAGGGTTGATTTCCTTTAGGATTGACTGATTTGACCTCCTTGCAGTCCAGGGGACTCGTAAGAGTCTTCTCCAGCACCACAGTTCGAAAGCATCAATTCTTCAGCCCTCAGCTCAGCCTTCCTTATAGTCCAGCTCTCACAGACATACGTTACTACTGGGGAAACCATAGCTTTGATTAGACGGACCTTTGTCGGCAAGGTGATGTCTCTGCTTCTTACTATGCTGTCTAGGTTGGCCATAGCTTTCCTCCCAAGGAGCAAGCGTCTTTTAATTTCATGGCTACAGTCACCGTCTTCAGTGATCTTGGAGCCCAAGAAAATAACATCTGTCACTGCTTCCATTTCTTCCCCTTCCATATGCCAGGAAGTGATGGGGCCAGATGCCATGATCTTCGTTTTGTTAATGTTGAGTTTCAAACCAGCTTTTGCACTCTCCACTTTCACCCTCAAGAAGAGGCTCTTTAGATCCTCTTTGCTTTCTGCCATTAGGGTGGTATCGTCTGCGTATCTGAGGTTGCTAATAATTCTCCCGGCAATCTTAATTCCGACCTGTGATTCATCCAACCCGGCGTTTCTCATGATGTACTCTGCATATAAGTTAAATAAGCAGGGCGACAATATACAGCCTTGTCGTACTCCTTTCCCAATTTTGAACCAATCGGTTGTTCCATGTCTGGTTCTTACTGATGCTTCTTGACCCTCGTACAGGTTTCTCAGGAGACAGGTAAGGTGGTCTGGTACTCCCATCACTTTAAGAATTTGCCACAGTTTGTTGTGATCCACACAATCAAAGGCTTTAGTGTAGTCAATGAAGCAGAAATAGACGTTTTTCTGGAATTCTATTTCTTTCTCTATGATCCAGTGAATGTTGGCGATTTGATCTCTAGTTCCTCTGCCTTTTCAAAACCCAGCTTGTACTTCTGGTAGTTCTTGGTTTGCATACTGCTGAAGCCTAGCTTGTAGGATTTTGAGCATAACCTTGCTGGCATGTGAAATGAGCGCAATTGTGCGGTAAAAAATGAACACTCTTTCATGTTGCCCTTCTTTGGAACTGGAATGTAAACTGACCTTTTCCAGTCTTGCGGCCACTGTTGAATGTTCCAAATTTGTTGGCATATTGAGTGCAGCACTTTCACAGCATCATCTTTTAGGATTTTAAATAGCTCAGCTGGAAGACTGTCATCTCCGCTAGCTTTGTTGTTACTAATGCTTCCTAAGGCCCACTTGACTTCACTCTCGAGGATGTCCGGCTCAAGTTCAGTGAACACACTATCATGGCTATCAGGGACATTAAGATCTTTCCTGTATAGTTCTTCTGTGTATTCTTTCCACCTCTTCTTAATCTCATCTGCTTCTGTTAGGTCCCTGCCTTCTTTGTCCTTTATCATGCCCGTCTTTGCACAAAACGTTCCCTTGAGATCTCCAGTTTTCTTGAAGAGATCTCTAGTCTTTCCCATTCTGTTGTTTTCCTCGATTTCTTTGCATTGTGCATTTAAGAAGGCCTTCTTGTCTCTCCTTGCTATTCTCTGGAACTCTGCATTCAGTTGGGTATATCTTCCCCTTTCTCCCTTGCTTTCCGCTTCCCTTCTTTCCTCAGCTACTTGTAAAGCCTCATCAGACAGCCACTTTGCCTTCTTGCATTTCTTTTTCTTTGGGATGGATTGAGTTGCTTCCTCCTGAACAATGTTACGGACCTCCGTCCATAGTTCCTCAGGCACTCTGTCTATCAGGTCTAATCTCTTAAATCTATTCCTCACCTCCACTGTATATTCATAAGGGATATGATTTAGGTCATACCTGAATGGTTTAGTGGTTTTCCCTACGTTCTTCAATTTAAGCTGAAATTTTGCAACAAGAAGCTCATGATCTGAGCCACAGTCAGCTCCAGGTCTTGTTTTTACTGACTGTACAGAGCTTCTCCATCTTTGGCTGCAAAGGACATAATCAATCTGATTTTGATATTGACCATCTGGTGATGTCCATGTGTAGAGTCGCCTCTTGTGTTGTTGGAAAAGAGTGTTTGCTATGATCAGCGTGTTCTCTTGGCAAAACTCTATTAGCCTTTGTCCTGCTTCATTTTGTACACCAAGTCCATGCTTGCCTGTTATCCCAGTGATTTCTTGACTTCCTACTTTAGCATTCCAAACCCCTATGATGAAGAGGACATCTCTTTTTGGTGTTAGTTCTAGAAGGTGTTCATAGAACCGATCAACCTCAGCTTCTTCGGCATCAGTGGTTGGGGCATAGACTTGAATTACTGTGATGTTGAATGGTTTGCCTTGGATTTGTACTGAGATCATTCTATCGTTTTTAAGATTGTACCCCAGTACTGCTTTTCCCACCCTTTTGTTGACTATGAGTGCTACTCTATTTCTTCTAAGGGATTCTTGCCCACAGTAGTAGATATGATGGTCACCTGAATTAAATTTGCCCATGCTTGTCCATTTTAGTTTGCTGATTCCCAAGATATCGATGTTCAATCTTGCCATCTCATGTTTGACCACCTCCAGCTTACCTTGATTCATTGATCTTACATTCCAGGTTCCTAAACAATATTGTTCTTTACAGCATCGGATTTTCTTTTCACCACCAGACACATCCACAGCTGAGTGTCCTTTCGGCTTTGGCCCAGCCACTTCAGTCTTTCTGGCGCTACTTGGAAATTCCCTCTGCTCTTCCCCAGTAGTATATTGGACACCTTCCGACCTGAGGGGCTCATCTTCCGGCGTCATCTCTTTTAGCCTTGTGATACGTTCCATGGGGTTTTCTTGGCAAGAATACTGGAGTGGGTTGCCATTTCCTTCTCCAGTGGACCACATTTTGTCAGAACTCTCTGCCATGAGCTGTCTGTCTTGCGTGGCCCTGCACAGCATAGCTTATGGCTTCACTGAGTTACGCAAGCCCCTTCGCCACAACAAGGCAGTGATCCATGAAGGGGATTATACAGTATATTATGTCTAATATAAAAAAAGAGGGAGTAAGACAAAGAGAGAGAGAGAGAGAAAAGGGGGATATATGTAAACAGTTCTCTGGACTGGTATACTGCCCGGACCTTATAACCCAAACATAGCTGAAAAGTTCCCAGTTCATGAGGCTGGGGAAGATGTCTCCCATGCTTTACTTTGAACACCAGCTAGCCAAGCCTCCACCATTTCATGATTTAAAAACTTTTTCAACTTCAAAGTTGCCTTCAAAAAGAATGCAAAATCTAGCAGGGTATTTGATATGATATTGCAGATTCATTTGTTTTGTCTGATTTCTCACCTTGGTAAATTGCCTTCTTTTGTCAGCGATTTCTGTAGTGTAATCCAGAAATAACATGACTTTGTCTCGGGTTGGCCCCCAAAAAAGTTCTCCCATTTCTCTTGCCAAGCGCAAAATATGATTTTTTGTAGAAACTCTTGCAAATTGAACTATAACAGTATAGGCAGTCCCTTTGATGCCACGAACTGGACCTGGAACATGGTATGCATGCTCAATTTCGAGTAAATAATCAGATGGCAGAGCAAGTAGCTCATGTAGAAATTTATCCAAGAATTTAGATAGACTTATATCAGCAGGCAGATCTTTGATACCAAGAATACGCAGGTTCGCTCTACAAGTATATGCCTCCAGTTGGGAAATTCTCACAGACAGGATATTATGAGAGGCATGTAAAGAGACAGCTGTCTCTTGCGCAAACACCTGGTCTTGGAGAGCATTAACCTTCGATTCCATCTTTTGCAAAGAGCTATTAATTAGATCCACAGCCCCTTGAAGGTTAGTAATAGAATCTTGGAATGCATCCAGCCTCTTAGTTTGTTCAGCTAATTGAGAAGACAAAGTTTTTATCAGAGTCAGCAACTCCTCTACATCTCCAGCATCTCTAGAAGCTTTTGCCAAGGGAGGGGTGGGGGAGTTGGCGGTGGTCCTGTGGCTTTTTTCCTTCCCCTTGATGCTGCCATCCTCCTCTTCTGTAAAGAAAGCAAGTAAGTATAATTACAAATAAACATTCACTTCAACAGATTTTGCAGGTCCTCAGATATTGTTGTTATTTTTAATTCATAAATACTTTTGGAGCTTGTCAGCCCTGAAGTCTCCTAATTACATAGGAGTTTCAAAACAGCTTTGAGTAGATGACGCTCCAGAAAACTGACCTCAGAGTCCAGCTCTTCTGCTGCTCCACTAAAGGAGTTGATGTTCCTCCAAGATCTTATCCAGATGGTACTCTAGCTTCCCCTTTTAATTCCAGGGAAAGATGAAAAGGTTTTTCAACCTTTTAAAAGCTGTTTGAGGAGGCGACCTGCGGAGCCTCCGCAGGATGCTTGCCAGGGCAACATGGCTCTGACCAGAAGTCTAGAGTTCTGACTGGTTCTGACTCAAACCCAGAGTGGGCTCATTGCCCTACTGAAATAGGAGCCAGCAGCATCCACTGGCCCCAGACCAGTGGAAATTGCCCACCCTTGATCTCTTCTGACCTGCACTGGTTCCTCAAAGTCTCAGGCAGAGGTCTGCCCCCCACATCTGCTGCCTGTCACTCTCCTGCTGAGCTATGGTCCCTCCCACAAAGGTTGTGAAGTGGGGATGGACAAATTTGTTAATTCTGGTTTCTATTTTTTCAAGTCCTCAGTTTGCTCTATCATTTTTCTGGATCAGTTCATGCCTGATCAGAAGTCTGCACAAAATGTTGCATGCATTTCCATGCACTTTTTCTTGTGTACCTAATATACACATTTTTCAAGCATTTTTTCACAGCTATATTAATTTTGTGCACACCTTTCCATAATACACGTTTTTGTATGCATTTTTCGTTCAGAGAACAGCACCACAAAACTCAGAGAAGTGTAAATGTCGAAGGGTAACTGTGTTCTGGTTCACATATTGATTCAGCAAATGCAAATTTGGTATGTTCTTATCAAAAATTCACAGATATTAAGTGAGGCTGAGTGATTTTGAGTTTGATTCTATTACTTTTCTTTATTTCTTATCTTGTTGAATTTAATAAGGCTGTTGCTTAAACAGAATGCATAGGCTTTAATTCTGGCTCAGTTTTGGCGGGGTGTGTGTGAATTGTTTGCTTTCACGACCTGTGGACTGGAAATAATGAACTACTACTAAAAAAGCAAATTGAATGAAATTGAACCCCATCCTTACACCTGGTACAGTATGCCTATAATGTTGCAGGCAATGTCCTTTTAAGGCCCCCATCTGCATAGATGGGATACTTATGGAAAAGAACAATCAGCCATTTGAGTGGCAAATGGCACTCAACAAGGGAGCGGATACCCGCGTGCTTGCCCAGCTCAATGTGTGCCAAGCCAGCCAGGCACTGGCAGTCACGGACTGGCATTTGGGGGTCTGAGCCAGCAATTGCTCACTGGGCTTCAAGCCCCAACCAGGCACCCACACCAGAACTATGGAATTTGCTACCACAGGGTGTAGTGATGGCCACCAGTTTGGATGGCTTTAAAAGGGGGCTAGATAAATTCCTGGAGAAGGCTATCAGTGGCTACTAGTCTTAATAGCTATGTGCTACCTCCAGGATCAGAAGCAGTGAGCCTGAGTGCATCAGTTCCTGGGGAACATGGGTGGGAGGTGCTGTTGCACTCATGCCCTTCTTGTGGGTTCCCTGTCAACAGCAGGTTGGCCACTGTGTGAACAGAATGCTGGACTAGATGGACCCTTGGTAGGATCCAGTAGGGCTCTTCATATGTTTTTATCCCTATTTGTGGGAGAGGTAAGATTCAAACTGAGGTCTCAGTACCCTAGCCACGCCTTCCCTAATGTGGTGCCCTCTAGATGTTGTGAATGTCAGCTCCTGGGAGTTGTACTTAGAGATAGATGAGAAATTCATTTCAGTTTGATTTTGATCAGGATTTTCCCAGTTTGCACCTTCTAGATGAACATGACTCAGACACTATCTATGGTCGAGGTCCATTCAGTTCCGAGCTTGCAACGTGATTTGCGGATAAGCCCCCCTGCATTCGACAGCATTATGGAATGATCTCCCTGACGAGGCCCACCTGGCACCAACATTGCTATCTTTTTGGCACCAGGTTAAGACCTTTCTCTTTTCTCAGGCATTTGGCAGCATATGGTGGGTTTTTAATCAGGTCCTGGGTTTGTTTTATGGTTAATTGCTTAAAGTTGTTTTTAGATATATGTTGTCTCTGTGTGTACTGTCTGTGTGTTTTTATGGAAATGGTTTTTTAAACTTTGTATACTGTATTTTTAATGGTTTTTAATCTTTGTAAACTACCCAGAGAGCTTTCGCTATGGGGCGGTATAGAAATGTTAATAATAATAATAATAATAATCACATGTTTGAAAAATGCGCATGAAAAATGCATACTTTTGAAAAATGCACACACACTTTAATCAATGGGAGAAGAATGTGTACATTTCAAAAATGGGCACAATTGATGTGTACATTTGGAAAAATGCACACGAAAATATGCATGAATTTTCATGCGAAAAGAAGGGGGAAATGGCTCACGATCTGATACGGACTCGAATCAGAACAAGCTTCAAGATGGAAATCTGAGAACTTCAACGAGCTTGAGTCTGGCTGATTCATGCATCCCTAGTTGTAGTCCAAAACATCTGCACTGCACTGTTGAGGAAGGTTGTCCTAGACACTTAGCCATGATACTACCATAGCATACAGCAAAATGTGCTTCAGCTTGCTAAGCATAAGCATGAAAGTGACCCTGCTCTCCAAAACAGGAGATTCTTGTATTGGCAGCGCCTGACCAGAAGAGCGCTGTGTTTAATTCCCACGTATACATGGCTATCAAAGCTGTATGTCTGTTTTATTAATAGAAAGCCCTTGTCCATGGTGTATGTTTAGAAACATGAGTACTGGCCCAAGCTGCAATCCAAAGAGGAGATCAAGGGAGGGGAAGGAATTGTAAGGACCGCTTTGAAATTCAACACCAAAAAAGATCTGACATGCTTCTATTCTGTAGGCATTTTTAGGCCAGCCTGGAAAATAAAAAGAAAACCTGTTTGTACAGAGAATGCTTGGCTGGCTTTAAGCCAAGACAGGAAGTTTATCAAAGCTAAGGCGATGTTTGAAAGCAATGAAATACTGGAACCAAACACTAAAGGGCTGGGGGGAGGAGACAGAGAGGTAAAAAAACAAAACATTAAATGCCATATCAGAGATAGGTTTTCTGTATTTCTTTCAGAGTGGTGTTTGCTAGCCTATTTGTGGATCTGCCACACCCAGCTGCTACAACTTCAGGCTGTCTAAAAAGAAGAAGAAGAAGAAGAGGAGGGAGGGAGGGAGGGAATAAAGGAAGAAGAACCTTAGAATCATAGATTTGGACTTCCCCCAAGGGCCAGAGAGGCCAAACTTCTACTTTACGGAAGGCCCACCCATCACAAACGCAGCAGAGATCAACCATTGTCATCTAGTCCATGATGTGCCATATGTTTACTGCAGAAATGGGCACATCAAACAAATAATTCAAGGAGGTTCATATAAAGTGAATCAAACCAGACACTGCCGCAGGTGATCCCCAGGGATAGTTGCCAATATGACCTGGAAGAAAACAAACTTATGTACAACATTTGTATGCTGCCCCATAATGATGTTCACTGGATGGCTTACCCTAAACAAACATAAAAAAGGGATTTAAATACAAATAGAATATAAGATCCTATGAGCCATGAAAAATATGACAACAAAACCAAACCCACAGTACCCCCAAATAAAAACACAGACAGTTTAAGAATTGAGAGGCCTGGAATGCATGAATTATTTAGAAAACTTTGGGTAAACATTAAAGACCTAAGTAAACGTCAAGACCACCACAGGGTTGGTGCTAGATGAACCTCTCTCAGAAGGCTGTTCAACAGCTGGCATGCCACTAACAAAAGGTTTAAAGGTTTTAAAGGTTTCAGTTGGGTCCAGAAAGGTACCGAGACCCAGTGCAGCTGATACAACCCTGGTGTAATATGGTCAAAACTATTCAGTTCCAGTTAGTAGTCTAGCAGCCTTACTTTTGACCAGGCGCAGTTACCAAACCGCCTTTAAAGGCACTCCTCTGTCAAATGCATTGCAATAGTCCAAATGGGAGGTTACCTGAGCATGGGTAATTGGGGCCGAACTATCTCCATCCAGGCAATGTTGCGGCTATCAGCAGAAGCTGGTAAAAGCTCCATATCTTGAGTATCTACTTGCACATTGCCCAAAAAAGAGGAATTGCATCATCTAAAAAAAGAGGACAGCAATTTGCCTAAGCTGCATATGCAAATCTATATCTATAGGCGCAAATTTAGAAATAATAATTATAATTTAAATAGAAATACAGGACATCTCACCATAGAGGAGAAGACTGACTGTGCAACCTGTGTGCCTGCTCAGGTTGGTGGGAAACTTCAAGGCCCCTGTGTTCCCTCCTGCTGGTTCTTTGCCTTTAAAGCAGACTTGGGCTGGACAATTCTTCAAGTAGAAGACACTTTCCAACAGAAGACTGTCATCTCCTGCCAGCTGTCCAAAATATAGGAGTGTCCTCTCCTCTGTAGGGATGTTGGAGGAGTCCATCTACGGGGTGGAGCTCGACGCGTGTTCCTTGGTTCAGCCCCCTGGACTTTCTTCCGTTTTCTGTTACAGAGCCTTGCTGCAGCAAGTCGGGCCAGTTTGCAGCTTTCCCGTGGTTTTTTTTTTTTAATTTACGCACATTTTGGCTGAAATTGTGCAAATTTGCACAAATTTCAGTGGGAAATCATGCAAATGTGTGCAAATTTTGGACATAATTTGTACAAATCTCTATTTGCACAAATTACAGCTCAACACACACAAAAAGGCCTGCAAGACGTTCCCGGAGTTCAAGGAAAAACCAGCAGCTCGCCTGCAAATGTAAACTAAGTCAGGCATGCTGCAGAACTCCGTTGAGCCAAAAAAAAGGACCAGATTTCCCAGCAATGGAAATCCCTACTGTAAAGTAGGACACCTCTGAGCAGGGACATGTACCCAGGTTTCCTGTGGCCTATTCCACATTGCTTTTCTAGACTTTTAGCATCACAAGCCAAACACAATTATTCCTAGGGAAATTTCTTTAGTACAACATTCACAATGCATTTGAAACTCAAGCAGTGGAGGGTGGTGGCTCCAATTCTGGTGGGACTGTGAATGCACCCTAGGTTTTAGTCCGAACCAGCCAGAACTGGTTGGAGCCATCCAAGTACTGAACCCTATTGCCAACATATGTTTAGAACCTTGGATGGCCAAAATCAGAGCCACCAGCCTCCACTGAATTTAGGTGAGCCCTGCCCTCCTTCCAGGTTAAAGCTTTTAAAGTTGACCAAACATGTCTGGAAGGATATTGTCAATCACAATACAAAGTATTTACAAGTCTAAAATCACTCCAAAGGCAGGGAGGCCCCTGAGGCAGGCAGTCACTTGCCTGAAAGGCTGGTGGGGGGGTTGTGTATGTGTGCGTGGGGAGGGGGTCAGAGTTGTTGAAACCCTAGCAGAAGGCTCATTGCCCAATAGGGCTGAACCCACAAACCTTTAAAATATATTTTAATATATTCTATAATATACAATAAACATTAACACTAACATTAATTATAAAGGAAGTGAGGCAGGTGACTACCAGGAAGAGGGCCTTTTCTGCTGTGGCACCCTGGCTATGGAATGAGCTCCCTAGAGAGGTTTGCCTGGTGCCTACATTTGTGCTTATTTTGGCACCAGGGAAAGGCCTTTTTATTTCCCCAGGCATTTTAGCACTATACTCTTTTAGTCTGCTGTTTTAAATCTGTATTTTAAATCTCTGCATTGCTGCTAGGTTTTATTCTGGTTGTACTTTTATACTGTAGTTTTAAGCTTTCGTGTTTTATGTTGTACTTTATGTTCTTAATTTTTGTGAACCGCCCAGAGAGCTTCGGCTATTGGGCAGTATAGAAATGAAATAAATAAATGAATAATACATGCCAGAATACCTGTAGTGCAACGCCAATGGAGTTTGCTGATGCAATTGCTATTTTACATTAGTGATAGTGCCAAATAGGATACTGACCAATATATAATATAATTTATCATTTATTATATAGAGAGCTTTGGCTATTGGGTGGTATAGAAAATGAGTGAATAAGTAATAAAATAATTATATATATATATATCTGTGTGTGTGTGTGTGTGTGTGTGTGTGTGTGTGTGTATATATATATATATATATATATACGGGCAACTGTAACAAATGCTACGGGTGTACGAAACCCTGCTTACCTGGCTCCGCTGGGTTCCGCAGGTGGGGGGAGGCAATCTGTTCCTCCCCCCGGCATCCTCGATGAGGGGGGAGGCAATCCGTTCCTCCCCCCCGGAATCCTGCCTGGCCAGCTCCACTCTGCGGCCAGGCCGTGGAGCCGCCAGCCGGGCCAACCAGCAGCGGGGCCTCCAGCCACTGCTGGGCTGCTGCAGACGCAAATGGTGTCCTGCATAGGGGACGCCATTTGCATCCCTACGCAAGCCCGTGATAGGCTACGTAAATATTTACGTAGCCTATCACGGCTAAAGCAGGGACGCAAATGGTGCCCCCTTTGCCATTTCTGTCCCTGCTTTAGCCGTGATAGACTACGTAAATATATACGTAGGCTATCACGGGCCAGCATAGGGACGCAAATGGCGGCCGCTACGATGGCCACCATTTGAGGCCACAGCAGCCCGGCAGTGGCCAGAGCCGCCGCTGCTGCCGCCGCCGGAGCCAGAGCCGCAGCCAGGTAGGCTCTGTTTCATGGGGCTTACGTGGGGTGGTGGGGCGGCGGGCTCCATTCCACCATGGATTCCGGGGGGCCGAATTCACTGGAATTCAACCCTGCTGGGATCCATGGCGGAATTCTCTAACATCCCTAGCTCTTCCTATAACCAAAGACTGAAATTTTTGTCTTCAACATGGTTTTTTTAGTCAGGGGCAAATGTACGTATACGTACATATACGTACGTATACAGCTCTGAATTGATTCATTAATGTAACTGGCTCATCAGTTATCAATGTACTCCTATGCATGCCTACTCAGAAGTAAGCCCCATTGAGCGCAACAAAATTTACCTCCAGGAAAATGTCTTTAGGATTGCCGCAGAAGAAAGCTTTAATTGGGTGACAGTCCTAAAAACAACAACAACAACCCTGGTATTATCATATGACTGTTAAAGGATAAATCAGATTGCGTGAAGAATACTATCTCTAAAATACATATACCAATTGGGTAATGGGTTTATCTGTGCCGTAGTGTCAAAAGATAACCCCAGTTGGTAAGGAAGTGGGATAAACTTGTGCTAAGGAACCCCACGCCATCACAGATACAAACACACACACAGCTGCAACACTGAATAGGTATCTTTTCAGCCTTTGACATTGAAAGAGCTTTAATACTTAAGGAATATGTATGTATGTATGTATGTATACACACACACACATATTAGAAATTTTGAGCTGTAATATATTCATGCAAAAATGGGGCTGTCATCTCGTGCTACAAGTTAGAAAGTTATTACTTTTAATACGCCACTACCTCAGGCCCATACAGTTATGTAAAAGAAAAATAACCTTGTGTGACAGTTTAACATTGATCGATGGGCCTGCCAAACGCAAAGAGATAAATAAGCAGGTGATGAATAAACAGCACTTCAAGTAAAGACATTACGCTGCATGCATAAAACGACGCCAGGCACCTAGGAGCCGTGGGTGGCCGAAGGTTAGCCATTTCATGCCCACTCAGTAAAGCAGACTTAATCGCTTCCAATATTTTCTGTTAAAAAGCACGCTTAATGAGCCAATTTCACAAGCCCAGAGAAACTGATTATTATCTCCGAGTTCCAACAGAGTTGGTTGTTTTCCAAGAACCGGGTTTTCCTTGACGGGATAAAAACCTTTTTAGAAAAAAAGAAAAAAAATGTAAGGGCGGGGGGGGGGGAATAGGCCTAGAAAGAGGACTGGGCACTAGATGGCACTGTTGCTCTGCCATCTGAAACTAGATTTGATTTGGGCTTTGGCATTTGGCCGCAAAGAAGAACAGTGAGAGGTTGAGCCTGGAAGAAGTAGACTGTAAATAAAACAGAAAGTGGTCACCTGAAGAGAGAGAGAGAGAGAGAGAGAGATCCCTGCTTAACTGTATGTGTAGTGCTTGAGTGTCAATTTCACCTCAAAGAAGTAGAGGCTTACAGTCACTAAATGCCACAATAAATAAGACTTTAAAAAAGAGAAGAAAATAGTTTTGTGTTCTGAGAAACTTCATCAGCTTCCCCCAAAAAAACCCTTCTCACAGGTGTCGAATCAGCTCAGCATGTAACAAGGATTCCTCTGGCTTCTTTGGATAAAAGAAGTAGAAAGGGGACTCAAAAGGATACAAAGAAAGCTTATAAAGGTCATGGGAACACTTTGTTTCCTCAGACAAGAGTGAAAGATCTCTCTCATTTTAACAGGGATATTGCCGTTAATTCCAGACCACTGATGCCCACCGTGAATGTTCGTTAAATCAGAGCTCCCACCACGGCCACCACAGCTCCTCAGAATGGCCAAAAACAAAATGTTAATTCATTCGGCAGGATCTTTCTCAGGCAAAGCATCTGAGGGATTTCAAGAGAAACCGAGAGTGTTTCACTAGGGCATTTCTAAGGAGGACCCACCCTGCACATGCCTGCCCAGAATGGTCATCGCACGGTCCCTTCTTTAGGGAATCTGGGCCTGTCCACAAGCAGATGTTTGCCATGTATCATAGGACAGTGAAGGTGTCATACGCTGAGTAATGAAAGACCAGAGTGGGGAGATATGGGATGGAATAGAGAAGGGGAACATATCCATTTTCAGAAAGCTGGTGGCTAACAAGCTGTGCTATGAATCAGCAAGTCCCTGTACTGTTTCTTCCATCTACTGACTAATGGCCTTAGGAGACCACTTTGCCTCGGCCTCAATCCCCCCCATCTGCAACATGGGGTAACAATACTGACTTACCTTACAGGTGTGTTGTAAGGACTCTCAGATAACATATGTGAAGTACTTTGAACACTCTGGTGCAGCCTTCCCCAAGGCGGTACCCTCCAGATGTTTTGGACTACAATCCCCATCAGCCCCAGACAGCATGGCAGATGGTCATGAATGATGTGAGGTGTAGTCCAAAACATGTAGAAAGCACCAGGTTGGGAAAGGCTGCTCAAGTGCTGTGAAAATGCTAAGTACTACTGTTTCAGAAAGACAATGGGAAGAATCACACCTCCTCAAAATGATCTACTGCCCTGAGTTTGCCACTCAAGATGAGGGCTTGAATGCCCTGCTTGATCCCATCTCTATGGGCTTCTCAGTCCACCCATGCAGTGCTCATTCCTTTCCTGGAGCTTTAAGGAAACAGCAGATCAAGCAGATAAGGAGCAGGGGCCATAGTTTGTTATTCAGAGATGGGAGGTTCTCACAATGCTCTTAGTCTAAAGCTGGCATCTCCAACGTGTTGCCCATGGGCATCAATGTGCCCTTTCTTGGCACCCACTAGGCTCCTTGTCCCCCCTGATTTTTTATTTTATTTCTTTATTATTTTAATAGGGAGGCTGGCATGCTGTACAGTGAAGTTCTGCTGTCCAGTGCCATCTTTATTCGGGTTCAAAAGAGTGTGTTTGTTTTGGCGGGCTCAAGGTTCTTCTGCCTTGTATTTAGGTTCTTGGGCAAGTCACTTTTCTGTTAGTCTCACCACTGTTAGTTTGCCTTCTGGGAAATGAGGGTTTTGTGACCAGCCATGCCCACCATGGCAGCCATTTTATGAATGGGCAAAGCCCCATGGCAGCAATTTTGTAACAATACCCATGACATTCTCTCCAAGTCCCAAATGTGCCAACTGATCCAAAAAGATTGGGGACATATTTCCAAGAGGTTGAAAGTGGTATGAAATATCCATCTCTATCTTCAGGATGTGTATCTTCATTTTTCCGACCCATTATCACCGCTGGTCAAACAGGTTTGGCAAGTTCTCCAAAGCCTTCAAAACTAGAGCTAAGCCAAACTTTTGAAAGCTGAACCAATTTTTTCAGAGGCTCACATGAATGTGGGAATAGAACCCATCTCCCCCTTTTCACATTTTGAGAAGGTGAATGTCAAGGGCAGGAAGTCCAAAACTTATTAATACTGCCCTAGCTCTTCTGTGCTGCTGGACCCCATTTTAAAAAATCTCCATAATGCCTCAGAACAATTATATGTGGCGGTGGGGGGACACACAAATAAACTAAAAGAAGTTGAAACTGAACCCTGTGGCAAACTGCACAACATGCATTGTGTTTGGCACAACGTTTCAAAGTAAAAACAAAAAACAAGATGGAACGGTGGAAAATTCCTAATGCATTAAATGCAGGCTGAAAACAAGATGAGATAATTCAGAAGAGAAGTTAAGCAGGTGAGGGAGAACTCCATGGAGAAATACAGCTGATGAGAATTTCTGAAGCATCCCTAATATTAGTGCTGTGCCAAAAAATTCTCCCACATTTTTTGACCATTCCCAATTTGATAGAAAAGAAATTGCTTTTGAAAAGAAATTCAAAGGAGAAGAAATTTTGGAGAAATTCTCATGGGTTGGGTCTTGGGCTTTTGTCCTTACTTTATTTATGAGGTGGCCATGTACATTAGTCTGTATGGCAGCCTGTAGCCTCCTGAGCTTCTGACGCTTCTATTAAAGCTATCATGAGGAGGACATCATGATGAGGTAATTCCTTCCATGGGGCCTTTTCAGTTCGGGCAGTGCAGGTGGCCTGGGAGGCTGCAGAGCAATGGAAAGATGTTTAATAGAGAGAGAAAACACACGCAGCACCCTCGGCCACCTCACAGTGATTAGGCAAGCTCAAAAATACCACCAAAAGAAATTCAAAATACTGCTTCAGAAAAGTGGAAGCCTCAACACAGTTGATGCTGTTCCCACCTACAGAAGCAGTGCAGTAAACCAAAAACCCTTAGGAAAAAAAAAAGAAGCTGTGCTACAACCCCTGCCAATAGTGACCCCTGTCTGTAAGAAATTGTTGGAGAATTTCTCCCCTAGGAGAAATTAAGAGGAATCCCCCCCCCCCATTTCTCTGCCCAAAAATAGGCTGGAGAATTTTGAGAGGCTGTTTGCACACAGCTCAACTACTCATACTGCTTCATCATGCTCTTCTCCTTGTTTCTCAATCTTGCTTTGGAAGACCCACTTGTCACTGTAATGTAGACACCCACAAGCTCACCAGTAGGCCTTTCATGCTTAGAGAAGTTCTGAGCTCTCTAAACATAATCAGGTTTTCCCCACCGCCACCCTGCGATTGTAGGCCTCAAAAACTGTAGGCCTCAAAAAAGGCCCAATTGTCATTTGTATTTCAGAAGTGCTCCCGTCTGCAACAGCCCAACTCAATGTTCCTAAAGGAAATACATGGGGGGAGGGGGCATGGTGAGGGGAGATATCAGCCATTTTGAAAATGTGTGTGTATGTGTGTGTGTGTGTGTGTCTCTCTCTCTCTCTCTCTCTCACACACACACACACACTCCAATGGGCTAATAGGAAGCCATATTCTCCCTTAGAGTAGCTGTTAGTAACTTCCCATTTGCATCAAAGCGAGTTAATTATAAGTTTGCTAAGGGAAAGAATGGCATCCTTGAAAGCTACAGAGGGCTGATGGCTGGAAAGGGGGAAGAGGCCTTCACATTAGGGAGCCATTGCTTCTCCTGGGCAAATGGCTGAGCACCTCCCTCCAGCTGCAGAGCCCTATTGTGCGAGCATAAAAAACCCACACAGGGTTATTGTCACCAGAAGCAGTTAGTCAATCGCCACTTAGGAGTGAAACCCCCAGCAACTAAACCTCAGCATATAATTAACTGCTCTATCAAAAAAAAAAAAAAAATCAAATGGAAGCAAACTGTTGTTGGGTTCTGAATCAGGAGGCAAGTTAATTATTTTATTTTAGTTATGAATATTCATTGAAAAACTTGTACAATTTCCAAACTCAGCCCTTCAACGACTGATCAGTTAACTAAATCACTCACACGCGTATCTTTCCCTCTGGAGGAAGGGCTTAAAGGATGCAATAGGCCACTGGAAGCAGGTTTTAAAAAAATATAAAACAGAAAATAAATCATTAGAAATTGAAAACTGAAACATGGGGGGTACCAACAATATTTGTAACACATTGTTCATAGAATCATAGAATAGTAGGGTTGGATGGGGCCTACAAGGCCATCGAGTCCAACCCCCTGCTCAGTGCAGGAATCCAAGTCAGAGCATCCCTGACAGATGGCTGTCCAGCCTCGTCTTGAATGCCTCCAGTGTGGGAGAGCCCACCACCTCCCTAGGTAATCGGTTCCATTGTCATACTGCTCTAACAGCCAGGAGGTTTTTCCTGATGTTCAGCCGGAATCTGGCTTCCTGTAACTTGAGCCCATTATTCCTTGTCCTGCACTCTGGGATGATCAAGAAGAGATCCTGGCCTTCCTCTCTGTGACAACCTTTCATGTACTTGAAGAGCACTATCCTATCTGCCCTCAGTCTTCTCTCCTCATGGCTAAACATGCCCAGTTCTTTCAGTCTCTCATTTCCCCTCCCACTCTGTGCCTTCAGAAGACCTACTGACTGAAGCCTGCAACGTCCTTGAATACTTCAGAAAACAACCTGCCTCAAGTGTCATCTAGTCATATTGCTAAATCATAGAATCATAGAATAGTAGGGTTGGAAGGGGCCTACAAGACCATCGAGTCCAACCCCCTGCTCAATGCAGGAATCCAAGTCAGAGCATCCCTGACAGGTGGCTGTCCAGCCTCATCTTGAATGCCTCCAGTGTGGGAGAGCCCACTACCTCCCTCTACCTGTTGCTATGGCTTTTGTCACACAGAGGTGGGGTTCACATGCAGGGGAGAACATTGCCTGCAACTGGGGCTCTATTTGTGATTTCTGCTAAAGCACTTCTCATTGCTGAAGAGCCATGTCAGACTGAACTGTAGCTTGTCTCAGTCTCGGTGGAAATGGAAACATCTGCCATGGAAACAACCAATGACACTTCAGGTTGTTACATGGTCTCCCTCACTTGCTTAATTAGACTTGACACCTTTGAGTAGAATTTGGAGTGTCTTCCCCAAATGGAACATCTGTAGGGGTTCTGAGGAATGTTAAAAACAACAACAGGAAAGTTAGTGACAAATCTATCTTAGAGGTCTCATCCTTGTGACAAAAAGCACAGGCAGGGCCGTGAGCGGGGAAATGATATACTGTATCTCCCACTCAATTATTCTCCATTTTCCAGACTGCCAACCATTTAGCATTTGGGCTGAGTCCATTTACAGGCATAGTTTGAAGTTCTAGCTTTGACTTTTGAAGCTCAAAAAGTCTTGGAATTGAGGTACCATACTGTTTGTTGTGCATGTAGCACCTAAACATATCACAGGGAGAAATGAGGGGAAAACAACAAATGGACATCGAGACCTATTTGGTTTATTAAAATGAACACAACTTCTTAAATCAATCTTTATTGTGAGTTTTAACAAAACCAAACCAAAAGAAAATTACAAATATAACATATTCTAAAATCCTCAGTTTCAAATATTACAATATTCTAGGGAGAGAGAAAAGAGAGAAAGAATAGGTTACATGTAAACTTCAGTAAAAGCAGACCAGATATCCAGATATGTCCATTTGCAAATTGCGTCTGTATACCACTCTTTCAAATGTTGCGAAAATGAACACAATTTTATTTGTCACAGCTTTGAATAGAAACGTTGGTAGGGGCATAGGGCATGGATCGAGCCAGTGAGCAGCCCACCTCCTGCAACATCACCAACCCAACCCATATGCCAGGTGCATAAATAGGAGATTCAGCAGTCTGGGTTCCCAGTAGTGCAAATTGCTCATGTGAGCCCCGTCCTGCATCCTGGTGTGTGGCAAGCTAACCAGTCTCCATGCTAAGCTGATTCTTAAAATCACCCCCCCCCCATCCCTTAAGTGGATCCCCCTGTGGGGAGCAGGGAGCCCAATCCCACTTCCCTCTATCAAAGGATCCAGTCCAATGCCTTGACGCCCCCCAAAGCAGTGACATAAGAAATAACAATGAAACCAAACCTGAAATCTGCTACAATTGCAGAACCACATATACATTACAACAGTAATCTGGCTATGGGCAAAGCGGAAACCTTGCACCGATACACCCACTGCATGTAAAATTCCTTCCCAGACATGTTAAGCAGTGGCTAACCATCGTCCCTAGCAAGATGAAGACCCTCTTACTGATGCAGGTGGTTGAGTGGGGAAGTCTGTAATGGCAATGGCCAATCTGAGGTTCAGACCTGCTTAAATAGGCCCCAGGCAGACTAGGGGAGAGGGTTTTATCTCTGGTCTGCTCACTAAGCATCGCTACTCTTTTCATGATAGGCTACGTAAATACTTACATAGCCTATCACGGCTAAAGCAGGGACGCAAATGGCGTCTGCTCACTAAGCCCTGCCTGCCCCCATCTGGCCAATCAACACAACAATTGGCTTACATTTCCCTTGCCTGAGCCGGCTGTGGCACTACACATATCCGTCGCTCCCCTCTCACCCACTGACGGGGGACCTTTTCAACTGGAGGCTTTCTGGGTAAGCTGAGAACCATTTCTTCTCATACAAATCCATACAGCCATTAAGGTTGTTTTTTTTTTTCCTTCAGATCCACACTCAGACTTTCCCCACTTTCTGATGGGGGAAGGGTGACGACAAATAACAGGGCCTTCTTGATTGCGGCACCCTCACCTCTGGAACGCCCTCATCCATCCATCCATCCGGTTCCTTTGTGTTGATTTTTAGATATTAAAACACACACACACACACAACCCATGCTCCCCCTGCCCATTTGGCTTGCAGTAGGATTTGACACTGCTGCTATTATTGACTTTTTCCTTAACTTCTTCGATTGCAGAATCTGCCTCAACTTCTTGTTGCTAGTTTTTGTGGTGATTTTTTGTTTTATGTTATTTGATGCCTTGGGAATCTTTCTGATTAAGAGGTAAGTATATACATTTTTAAATAACATAGGAAGCTGCCTTTATATTGAGTCAAACCATTGGTCCGTTTATTCCGGTATTGTTGACACTGCCCATCCAGGGTTTCAGGCAGGAGCGTTTTCCATCCCTACCTGGAGATGCCAAACGTTGAACCTGGGACCTTATGAATGCAAATCATGTGCTCCACCACTGAGCTACGGTCCCTCCCACACCTGCACTGTCGACAGTCAAGAAGATAAAAGTATTATTATCATGGAACCCTCAAACGAGAGCATTGTTGTGTCTCCTTTAAATACCACCTGACATTGCACTTTGTTGCGGGAAGTGGCTCCAGTTCAAAAGTTCTGGCTGGGATCATAAGGGTCAAACTACGTGTTCCATTAATTGCGTAGTGTGTAGTTTACTTTAGTCACTAAAGTACAATTTTGTGTAAATGCATGCAACCCAGATTCAGATTGAGACCAGCATGCACTGGGAGGGGAGAATTAAACCTCCCCCTCCCTGTTTTCTTCCCAAAATCCTACACGCACACGCACGCACACACCCCATGTGGAGATTTTAAAAAGTCTTCCTTGGAGTAAATAAAATCTCTATTGGAGTCAATGGAAGTTTTTTTCCTTCTTTAAACACAAACCCCTCTGATGGGGAGGGTGGAATTCCAGGGGAAAAAAATAGGTGGGAGGGAGGTTTAATCCTCCCCTCCTGGTTAGTTCTGGTCCCAATACAAACCAAGGCCACGTGCAGTTACATTAAAGTAAAGAAAACTATCAGGCTCAGCTACATGCTACACAATTAACAGCACATGTGGTGACACTAAGATTCTCTGAGCTCAGAGATGGGGGGAGGCTTTTTTTTTTTTTTTACTGATTTCTAGGAATGCCAGAGAGTTCTGTCACGGACTCCAGTGAGGCCAAATCCCAGTGAATTTGGGCCCCCCGGAGTCCGTGGCGGAACGGAGCAATCCCCTTTGCCACCCCACAAAGTCTTGGCAGACCGGATCCTACCTGCCTCCGGTGGGTCCAGATCCGGCCGCTGCTGTCTGCTGTCCGTCTGCAGCCGTGAATGGTGTCCTGTGTAGCGGACGCCATTTGCATCCCCGCTTTAGCTGTGATAGGCTACGTAAATATTTACGTAGCCTATCACGGCAAAGAGCAGGGATGCAAATGGCATAGCGGACGCCATTTGCGTCCCCGCCTTAGCTGTGATAGGCTACGTAAATATTTACGTAGCCTATCACAGCAAAGAACAGGGACACAAATGGCATCCACTACACCATTTGTGTCGCTACTCTTTTCGTGATAGGCTATGCAAATACTTACGTAGCCTATCACAGCTAAAGCGGGGACGCAAATGGCGTCCGCTATGCCATTTGCATCCCTGCTCTTTGCCGTGATAGGCTACGTAAATATTTACGTAGCCTATCATGGCAAAGCAGGGACACAAATGGCGTCCCCTACACGGGATGCCATTTGCGGTTGCAGCCCTGCAGTGGACGGAAGTCTGGTTGCCGGCGGCCCCAGCCGGCGGCTCCACGGACTTGCTGTGGAGTGGAGCCGGCCGGGGAGGATTCTGGGGGAGGGGGAGGAACGGATCGCCTCCCCCCCGGTGGACCCCCCACAGATGCAGGTAAGGGGGGTTTCATACACTCCTACTGATTTCCCCATACAGTCTCCTGTGCCCCCTGAAATTTTGATTTGGTGGGGGACCCTCCATATTAGGATGGGAGGTGACATGGGGGAGTGGAAGGGGGAATCAGCCAAAAAATGCCTGCCCCTCTCATAGGACGCTGCCTGACACTGAGTCACACCATTGTTCCATCTAGCCAGTATTGTCGGCTCTGACTGGCAGCAGCTCTCCAAGGCATCAGGCAGGAATCTTTCCTAATCCTACCTGGAGGTGTCAGGGATCGAACGTGGGACCTTCTCCATGCAAAGCAGGTGCTCTGCCACTGAGTCACAGCCCCTGTCCTGCCAGTAGGAACCTATTGTGCATCAAAAGCCCTTCTGCAAATGATAGGAGCTCTTTCGTTTGCAAAAGAGCAACTGTGGGTCCAACTGATTATGTTTGGAGAAGCATTTAGAGCAGAACTGAGGAGCTGCATAAGGCCCTTTCTTACCAACCACCCCAGCATTCCCATTCATGCGCTGGAATCATACAAACAGAATGATGGAATGCCCTCGTCATTTAGTGAGAAGCCGTGACAGGCCCCACTGGGTTGGTTTTCCCAATGCCAGACTAACATAATATATAAGGTAGACAACTCTGCGGTCTTTTCTCCACTCCTTTTTTAAAACACACAAAACACACACCATAAAATTAAACCAACTATATTGCATGGTTCTTGCACTTTAAGCTAAGCAGATCCCTAACGCATCCCATGTAACATGTTACTGTGAGTTTCCAATAATTACATTTAAGGTACAACTTGTAGCTTCGTGTACATGTTTTCCTGCAAAATCCCAACACTGAACACAGTTCCAGTTAGGAACTATGATGAGTGTTTTCTTTGGGTTTGTTTGTTTGTTTGTTTGTTTATTACATTTCTATACCACCAAATAGCTGAAGCTGTCTTGCAACAAAGCCCTCCCCACATTAAGCAGCCCTGGTGGCTTGGAGTCAAACAGTCAGTGCCTGTCCAACCATTATCAACGACAACAACAACAACAACTAGACTAAGGAGGTAGGCCACAGTCAGCAGCATTATATGAAAAGGTTGAATAGTATTGGCCTGTTGAACCACCTGAACCTTACTAAGCTGGTAACATCCTCTGCCCATCTGTGGTGGTGGCACTGAAGTGCAATGGAATGCAGGTCATCAGCTCTCTCCCAGAGGAAGCTACCATGGTGGTGCAGAGAATAAGGCACCCTGGTCCCACTGTTAGATTCTCTGGTTCGAGATCCCTGGAGCCTTAAAGTAGTGCTATCAAGCTACTGTTGCTAGATCAGGCCTACTACCATTGCAGCTTTCAGGGAACTCATTCACCACCCAACTGAGAGCTTATTCTCATGGCCAGTGGGTGCATGGTGGTTTTAGGAAAGTCTCCCATATGGTGGCAACCACACCTGATGAATTATCATCAGCATTTGGTCTGGCATATGGGCTTCAGATCTGAGCATGCTTTGGGAAATAACATTTCCCCTGGTGTGCTGAAACACAAATCCTACTTGCAGAGTCATAAAGAGAGTTTTCTACACCTGATTCAGAGATTTTAAAGAATTGTGCACCCCACCCACCCCCCGGAAGAGAAGCAGGAGGAAGAATGGGGCTGAGCTTGTATATTTTAGGGACCTAGCAGGACTGCATTTTTGTTATTGCAGATATTTATTTAGCACCATCATCAATGTAGTGATTTCTATCTCACGTTTCCAAGCGCAAAAAAGGTCCCCAAGGCAGTGGATATCATCATATGGCTATGCCAAAATGCTTCCCTCCTTTCACCCCTCCGTTCACTGTCTGCAGGGTTTGACCAGTGGTGCAGGGGCGGGGCGGCAAATTGGGGCATAGCTGTTGGCAATCTTACTGCTGATGGCAATGGCACTCGCCAACGTCTCAATGGCTGGCAACTGTCATTTTTCTCCCTTCCCACAACTTGCTCAGTGAGGATAGGAAACACTGCCCTCTGTCTTCATGATAACACCGAGGGGGGAAATGGTCTCCACCAGCCACTGAGACTTCCAAAGACTGCTGTCAAGCTTCCACTGGAACCGTGAAATACATGGCATCATCCAGAAGAAGAAGTGAACTGGGGATGGCTTGGGAAAAATATTCCCCCCAGACTGCCCCCCCCCCCGAATTTTGCTGAAAACATTCCAGTGCAGTGTCGTGGCTAGAGTGCTGGACTGGGAGCCGGGAGATCCGGGTTCTAGTCCCCACTCGGCCATGGAAGTTCACTGGGTGACTTTGGGCCAGTCACAGACTCTAAGCCCAACCCACCTCACAGGGTTGTTGTTGTGAGAATAAAATAGAGAGGAGGAAGAGGAGGAGGAGGATGTACGCCGCCTTAGGTTCCTTAGGAGGAAAAAGGGTGGGATATAAATGTAATAGATAGATAGATAGATAGATAGATAGATAGATAGATAGATAGATAGATAGACCGACCATTTGGTGGTCAACCTACAATACATTAAAAACATAATGAAGCAGATCATCATGAGATCATCAGTAAAGGCTACAATTGGACCTTCTGGCTCTGTTTCCTTTTATGTCTTCTCCCCCAAAGGGACAGAGAGAGAGGAGAAAGGAGTCAGAGGTCCTTTCCTGTGTACTACCAATAGACCTGCAAGAAATTGTGGCTAGGAGCAGGAGTATGCTAGTATCACCATCATTACAGCTCTGCTTTGCCTGTAATGATGGGCACCTGTGATTGTCTGGCCGTGGGCTGAGGGCCACCATGCACAGCTTTTCCCACAGTTGCCATTGCCATGCATCCAGATGGTCATGTGAATAAACCCACCATTAAGGGTAAAAACGTCCCACTTCCCTTGATAATCCAAAGGACATCTTTGCTTAGCCCTGTTCTTTTTGTGAGGGAGGATTAATATGTTTAGCAAGCTTCTCCTGTATATGTTGCTTCTTTGGGGGGCGGGGCGGGTTAGTAGGCAGTACCAATCTCTTATACTTTCAGTAGTGCTTTGAATGTACATTTTTTATATTAATAATCTCACCAGGAGGAGGGGGGGAAAGTGCACTGTGAATGCAGGATGGCCATATGGAAAAGACAATGAAGTTTAGTAATTAAAACTGAAAAGGGAAAGAACTATGCAGTAATTAGAACACTGATTAATCAGCTGATAATTTTATCTTGATTAATGCTGCTGTTTTTCCTCTTCTTATTGACCTAGGAAAGGTAAGTTTAGACCAATTAAATATAAATTATTCCCTTTTTTCACATTCCAGACAGATCCCAGCTTTCGAAGTCATGCTACATATGAGATGTAACAGGGAACAGCTCTGTCCAACGGCGAGGGAAAAGAAAGGGGGGGGATCAGGTTTAGGTTCTAAAAATACTGATGCTTTCTTTTTTCTATAAAAGAACCTGATAGAATTTGTACCATCCCCCATTAACTGGGTATGGCCAATGGTTGGGATGATAGGAGTTGTAGTTAAACACATCTAGAGGGCAACAGGTTGGGGAAGGCTCGCATATAACCAAAATACAGTGAGTTATACATATATATATTGCTACCCAAATTTCAACATTTTCATAGCTATCCATCTCCCACGGCAGCATACTTTTTCTAAGTACCAGATGCTGAGACAAACCACAAGGTCTGTCCATTGCATTCATGCCATGCTTCTGAATATCCCATTAGTATCTGTCCAACTGGAAAAGGGATGATGGACTAGTTGGGGAGGGCCCATTGTTCAGTGGAGCAGCACACAATTTGCATGCAAAAAGGTCTCAAGGCTCAGTCTATGGCAGCTTCGTAACCTGCTGGTTTGTTCCAGCAAGGTAGTTCCTAGCGGTTCATGGCAGTCATGCCATGGCACTTGTAATTCTGGGGGGAGGTGGTCATCTTCAGCCTCTGGCCCCATAGTTCAGCCCACGTGGCTACTTCTGCACTGCCACTTGAAAAAGGGGAAAGGGGAAGGGCAGTAATGATGCGCTTAGCCACATGATCAGAGATCAGCCCACATACCGTGTGGTAAGCTTTTAAGCAGCTAGTACATGGTACCTAGAAAGTGCACAAGCCGGGCTGCGGTTAAACCTCAAAAAGGGGTTTATCATCTTCACATTTTCTGGGAAACCTTTGCTTAACCCCAATGCTACTCAGTCCTACTGTCATTGTGAGGAAAACAAGGTTCAGAAGCTTCTAACATGACCAGGCTACAGCAGAGCAATACAGGGATGCAGTTAAACCTCGAAAAGGGGTTTATCCCAAGATCATGGCAACCAGCTTGATTGATAACTGGCAAATAGAGGGAGAAAATGTGGAGGCAGTGACAGACTTTGTATTTCTAGGTGCAAAGGTTACTGCAGACGCTGACTGCAGCCAGGAAATCGGAAGACGTTTACTTCTTGGGAGGAGAGCAATGACGAATCTTGATAAAATAGTTAAGAGCAGAGACATCACACTGACAACAAAGGTCCGCCTAGTTAAAGCAATGGTATTCCCCGTAGTAACCTATGGCTGCGAGAGCTGGACCATAAGGAAGGCTGAGCGAAGGAAGATAGATGCTTTTGAACTGTGGTGCTGGAGGAAAATTCTGAGAGTGCCTTGGACTGCAAGAAGATCAAACCAGTCCATACTCCAGGAAATAAAGCCAGACTGCTCACTTGAGGGAATGATATTAAAAGCAAAACTGAAGTACTTTGGCCACATCATGAGAAGACAGGAGACCCTGGAGAAGATGCTGATGCTAGGGAAAGTGGAAGGCAAAAGGAAGAGGGGCCGACCAAGGGCAAGATGGATGGATGATATTCTGGAGGTGATGGACTCGACTTTGAGGGAGCTGGGGGTGGCGATGGCTGACAGGAAGCTCTGGCGTGGGCTGGTCCATGAAGTCACGAAGAGTTGGAAGCGACAGGATGAATAAACAACAACAAACATAGTACCTGGTCATCTGAACTCTCCCTTAACACACAAGCTGGTCCTCTGAATCCCCCTCCCCAAGTCTTTTTTCCCAGTACTATTAATATGCATTAGCAGTATAGAGAGGGTCCAGGGCTGATTCTAACTCAGGCAAGTAATCCCATGGAAGGCCCTGTATTGCTCTGCTGTAGCCTGGTCATATCAGGAGCTTCTGAACCTTGTTTTCCTCACATTGACAGTAGGACTGAGTAGCATTGGGGTTAAGCAAAGGTTTCCCAGAAAATGTGAAGACGGGTAGAGAAATGACCATATTCCTACATGATTAGAACCAATGTGTTATAACCATTGGTTATTTCAGTTATTTTTCAGTAACTACTATGTGGTTATTAGTGCTGTGCCGAAAATTTCTCCCACATTATTTTGGCCATGCTCATTCAATTTGATAGAAAAGACATTGATTTTGAAAAGAAATTCAGAGGAGAAGAAAAATTAGAGAAATTCGCATGGGCTGGGTTCAGGGTTCTTGTGCTCATCTTACTTCTGAGTTGGCCAAGGAATGTGTGTGGCTCTCCTGTATTCCATTGTACAAGAATCTCTCTGGTAGCCTGTAGTCTCTTCAGCTTCCTGCACTTCAATTAATTTTATGTGCTAGACACCTAGGTATATGGGACATTGTGGAGGAGGTAAAATGGGGGCCAGGCTGCCAACACAGTTGCTTTGATCCCCCCACCACCCCCAAAGGAGAAGGAGAAATAAACTGTGCTACAACTTCTGCCAATGGCAAGCTCTACTTGTGAGAAACAGTTAGAGAATTCCTCCTCACCCTGGAGAAATTTGGTGGAATGCCCCCGCCCCGCCATTTCTCTGCTCACAAATAGGGTGGAGAATTTTGAGAGGCCATTTGTGCACAGCTCTAGTAGTTATGGTCCATCTGTTTCCAGAAGGGACCATAGCTAAGAACATAAGAAGAGCCCTGCTGGATCAGACCAAGGGCCCATCTAGTCCAGCATTCTGTTCACACAGTGGCCAGCCAGCTTCCCATGGGAAACCCACAAGTAGGACATGAGTGCAACAGCACCCTCCTAGCTCACTAGGAAAACACATGGTTTGCACATTGAACATCTCAGGTTCAATCTCTGGACTCTCCTGTTGAAAGAATCCCAGCTAGCAAGTGATGGAGAATGCCTGAGAGCTGCTGCCAGTCAGGTTAGACAATACTGGGCTAGATGGACCAAAGTTTTAAATAGTATGTTGAGCTTCATATCTTCATAACGTCTGATAGCAGAGACACACCTTCAGGGAGGGACCATAGCTCAGTGGTAGTGTGCATGTTTTGCATGTGAAAGGTGCCAGATTCAATCCCAGGTGTCTCCAGTTAAAAAGTCAGGTAGCAAATGATGGGAAAGATACTGGAGAGATTCTCTCAGTCAGAATGGATAATACTGAGCTAGATGGGCAAGTAGTGTTCTGACCTGGTCAATCTACTTAGTCATTTATATTGACTGTATCAATTTACTTAGTCATTCCAGTCATTTATATCCCACAAAGGCTGCCACATAATGTGTGTGTGTGTGGGGGGGGGGTGTTTGTGTAAATCTGCCCTTCGTCTTCAATCCATGTCAAGTTAGGAATCTGTATGTCGAAGCATTTGCACTTTTAGTCTGTATTGTTTCTACTGTCATTTCCTTAGGTGACAGTATCCAGAGATATAAAACTAAAGCTTGGCCTGCGTAAATCAAGAAACGGACAGGTTTGATGATAGTTAGAAATTCCGCTGCAGAAAATGGGAACGATGCATGAGTAAAAGTGGTAGTGAATCAACCTGGGGGAAAAGAAACAGACAGAAAGGTTGAATACAAGCTGAACAATCACACAATAGTTCTTATTTTAATCTGATTCTAAAAAGAGACATCTTCCACAAAATAACTATGCCTTTCAACCTTAGGGGAATGAAGCCAAACCCTTTAATAAGCCCCTAATACTTGTGACATTGGGTGCAAAAGAAATACAGAGAAGAATGTGTTTTAACAAAGATTCGAAAATGCTGAGAATAAATTGAGACAACTGCTTTCAATGGAACACAGGATCTTCAACACTTCATTGTATCAACCTTCATGTTAGAAATATCCTCTAGCTAGAGATGATTATATTTTCAAGACTCAAATGGCAAAGGATCATCTTGGCTATGTCAAAATGCAATATATTGTTTTTGGATGGAGGGAATGGATTGTTTGGGGAGGTAGTTTCTGTTTTCTTTTCTTTTTACAGTCATTCATGATGAATGGCATACACATATGAAGATCGTTTGTAGGCCAGTGACTTGAATACTTTGATGTAAATATTGTCCTCAGCCCAAAATTGGTGTTTTGCAGGAAAGATGCAAAGTTATAGCAATCTGAAGCTGGGTACTATAACAAGGAGGAAGAAAATTCAGCTTTAAAATGTTGGGCAGGGGAGCATTCATACCCATGTGAATCTGACAAGGATAAGACCGTTTTAATTTGTTTCAGAGAATAGTTGCCTCAAGTCATTGTTGCCAACTTCCATACCTATTTTACTTAATATTGGTCCACCCTTTCCCTCTCTCTTTCACCCCCTTGTTTTATTTCATTAATATTATTAATAAAGTTTATTAGAAAGTGCATAAAGAACTTTTATCTTTCTCTCTTGTTCTCCCTTTAACATCTAGGTCGCTCTTTTCTCTACAGGGATATATATTCTCTGTCACTTTTTAATTCAGTTACATTCTTGAATATACAACTGGTTTCAGTCTGCTACATATTGCTGAGTTGGTTATAGATTTAGGGATGGGTAATTTGGTTGGTTGGATTTGGTGTTTGCTTTGTTTTTGTTGGCAAAACAGAAAATATATTGTAGCTGACAATCTCTTGTCTGTTTCTGTATTTGCCTCAAAAATATTAAAAATGTTAAAAGAAAAAAGGAGAGTTTCAATTCAAGAAGAATGATATCAAGAATCTTCAAGGAAACCATAAAGATTAAAACAAGCAGAACACAAGCATATTGTAAAATAATTAAAAACAAAGGGTTTGACTAAGACAAATCCTTGAAAAATTCTGAATTGTGTTTATGATATGAGGGATCAGAGGAAAAATCGTGTGTGTGTGTGTGTGTGTGTGTGTGTGTCAGAGAGAAAGAGAGAGAGGGGGAGGGAGAGAGAGAGAGAAGAGATAGCCATTTTGGTGACCCTTGAAGTCACTGTGAGTTTAGTAAACTAACAGAGGGCAAAAGAATGTTCTAAATAAGTAAAGGGACAAACTGTATTGGGTTTTCAGATTCCTACAGCTTTGGGTATTGAGCTGAAAGACAGGTGAGAGAGACCCAGAGCGTTTCTGCTATATTTTACAAGGTATGCCACTGAGGGAAATGTAAGTGCTTCAAATTGAAGGCAGCTCAACAATAGGGACAGTCAGTTAAATAAAACACTGGTGTTATTTTTGTTGGAGGACAAAAAGGAATGGAGAAATGAGCAAAACAGTATAAAGTGTAATGAAGTAACAAATAATAATGTAATATACAAAGAAGGAACACAGAGGTGGGGAAAGTTCTGATTATGTTAAATTATAATGAGCTAAGCCAACAGCAAGCAGCAGACATTCACTGTTATACCAACATAATATAGCATTGTTCATCAGTTCTTTGTAATGTAAAATATAAGTAAGCATTTTCACCCATCGCATCATAATGAAACTGCAGTGAAAATAATGAACATTTGATCTGAGAACCGCCTGAACACAGATACAAGGTTTGTGAGGTCCAGCAAAAAGTTGAAAGACAATAAGAATTTGATGGCAACAAGATTAAATAACTGCACACAAACCAAGCTGTGGAGTATACGTATTTAGGAATAGAGTGGTCTCTTGAGCTGATTGCCTCTATTTTAGGCTAGGCAGTAGATCTGAAACAATCTGTAGAATTAAGGGACACTGAGGGCTGAAGACCCTATTCCATCTTTCTTAAGAGTGATGGAACTGGAATGTGAATTTCCAGCCTACCTTTAATTAATGTTTAATTAATGGACATATTCCAAAGTATGTCCAATGAGAAAGGGGGCAAAACCCAACAGATTTCTAGGCTTTCAAAATTCTAGTTCCACGTGGGAATTCTAAAGAGAAATAATCAAGAATGTAGTTCTGTTCAAATTCAGTCAAACCACCAAACCTCATATCTAACTGAAGGCAGGAAAGAACAATGGCAGAACCATTCAGTTTTTTCTTCTATAGGTTTCAGTTGTTCCTGTTGTAAAGTATAGTACATTCAAATACACTAGCATCTATCTTCTAACCCCCTGCTATATCCACACATGTGGTAGGAATGATGGTTTATCTTTCTTTAAATACCCAAAACTTAGAACCTTTTTCTCTCTCTCTCCCAGTGTATTCCTTATAGAAACTACCATGTAAGTGTCTTCCTATTTCCAGTCATTCTTGGTAGCTTTCACTTGGTGTTCCAGAAGAAATATTGCAAGTCTCAAACACCGAATGTGATGGCTGACTTCTCCTCCAGAAAAAAAGAAAAGTAGAAGAAATAATCCTCTATCTCCCAACTTCTGGAGTTAGCAGTTGCCTCTTTAGAGGTTTCCAGTATTGGAAGAGTTGTTAACAAATACCATCACTCACATTTCCCCCATACTGTCCAAAGAGCATATGTTCTCCACTCCCAACATTACTTCAAGTCTCTTCATGGTAGTTCCATCAGATTTTTTCTTTAAAAAATTAAAAAAAAAATAAAACTCAGATTCCTGGCTAACTGCACACTATGTCAAACTTCTTATGTATCTCCACCTCCTTGTGCCAGCAATTGTTTCATTCCAGTCCCAGCAACACATAGATTCAACACTCAGTCACAACTCAGGGGTCTTTTCTTCTTCTTCTTCTATAAAGCTGTAATGATTGCCCCTGGTCAAAATTATTCGGTACTTTTCTGCAGCCCCAATAGCACTTTTCACAGTCAGGATTATTCTCCACATTGTTGTATGCAGTCAAAGTCACTCAAAAAATTTTTATGGTCCCAGCAGCACTAAAAACACATAACAGCTTCCTTACAATAATGGCTGTGAATCGCAGCATTCCTTGCCTGACATAAGTAGTTAAAATAGGGTGGTGGGGTGTTTTTTGAAAAAAAGTTGAAATGAAACTTTTTAAAAAGTTCAAGTGAGAAATGGGGAAAAGGTTGAAAAGGGCTCCCCTACCGTCTAACAATATTAAAGTCTGCCTCAAATTTACAAACGTACTCAGCCACATCAAACGCGCCGGCTTCAAACACATGCGCCGGCTTCAAACCCGGCAACTTCAAACCTGGCAGCTTCAAACACACGCGGCAGCTTCAAATGCGGCAGCTTCAAACACCCTTATGGCAGCCATTTTGCTCACGCTCAAAAGAGCACAACCTTAGACACCTTAGGCAGGCACCTTATCCACTAGGCTACACAGAGTCTTTGTTACAAGAAAAGAATTATTGGAATTTGTCGACGTTAAATTAGCCCATAGAGGGAGCTCACACCGTCCCACAAATGTACAGTAATTGGAACATACTGTAATTTAAAACATATTTCTATTAAGATCTCTATAGAGAGGCTACCAGAGGTCAACGCTGAGAATTCCTGACTTCATACCAACCTCTGAGTGCCCATAAAATTTCATTCAAATTAGACCTCATTGACCATATCCTTTGTAACTTCAACCAGAAGAAGGAGATAATGTGGTTGTATATTCTCCAACACAAGCCCTGATTCTAACAATGACTATTTGCATCTGATGTCAGAACATGTAAAATCCGTTATAAGACTATAACAAGAATAAAGGTTGTAGTAATTGGGATTGTCATGGCAATGCTCTCGATACATGTGGTTCTGTTAAGACGTCTATAGTAGAGCTCTTTTTATAGCTTGCTTAGACTCACTATTGTGTCTTACCATGCCCTATATTGCATGCAGTCCTTTTTCTAACTATACATATATATAGCAGTATGATTGATAATTGAAGATTGACAATGAAATTGAAGCTGTCAGATATTAAATGGGCTTTTCCCCCAGATAAACACAAGGTAAACAAAATCCAGGATTCCTATGGAGATTTAGAGGGGGAAAAACCCCACCCAACAGAAGAAAGCAAAGTGTACCTAGAAAATCTCATACCAATGTTTCAATTTCAAAAGGTAAAACAATATAAACAAATCAGTAGATTCTAAATATTTTAATTCAGTTGGTCTATGCAAAAGTAGAATGAAATTAAAAACATCATGCAACATACAAGAGGTTGTATTTATCTGAAAATGAACATGGAACACAGCAACCATTTTGTAGATAAGAACGTAAGTGTCATGCTGGATCACAGAATCATAGAACAATAAGGTTGGAAGGGGCCTATAAGACCATCGAGTCCAACCTCCAGCTCACTGCAGGAATCTAAGTCAAAACATCCCTGAGAAATGGCTGTCCAGCCTCATCATGAATTTCTCCAGTGTGGGGAAAGTCTACTACCTCCCTAGGTAATTGGTTTCATTGTCATATTGTTCTAACAGTCAGGAGATTTTTCTTGATGTTCAGCTGGAATCTGGCTTCCTGTAATTTGAGCCTATTATTCCATGTCCTGCACTCTGGGATGACCGAGAAGAGATCCTGGCCTTCCTCTCTGTGACAACCTTTCACGTACTGGAAGAGTGCTATCATATCTCCCCTCAGTCTTCTCTTCTCAAGGCTAAACATGCCCAGGTCTTTCAGTCTGTCCTCACAGGGCTTTGTTTCCAGTCCCCTGATCATCCCTGTTGCCCTCCTCTGAACCCTCTCCAGTTTGTCTGCATCCTTCTTAAAGTGTGGTGCCCAGAACTGGACACAGTACTCCAGATGAGGCCTAACCAGTGCTGAGTAGAGGAGAACTAGTACTTCATGTGGTTTGGAAGCTATGCAGCCCAAAAGAGCATTTACCTTTTTTGCAACCGCATCACATTGGTGGCTCATATTCAGCTTGTGATCGACAACAATTCCAAGATCCTTCTCACTTGTAGTATTGTTGAGTCAAATATCCCCCATCTTGTAACTGTGCATTTGGTTTCTTTTTCCTAGGTGCTGAACTTGACATTTATTCCTATTAAATTGCATTCTGTTGTTTTCTGCCCAGTGCTCCAGTCTATCAAGATCACTTTGAATTTTGTTTCTGTCTTCCAAGGTATTAGCTAACCCACCCAATTTTGTGTCATCTGCAAATTTTATCAACATTCCCAGCACCTTCTCATCCAAGTCATTAATAAAAATGTTGAAGAGCACAAGCTCCAGAACTGGACACAGGACGTGCAGTACCTCACTCATTACCTCTCCCCAATTTGAGAAGATCCCATTGATAAGCACTCTTTACATCTGATTCTATAGCCAACTGTGGATCCATTGATAGTTGTTTCATCAAGCCCACTTTTAGCTAGATTGATCCTCAGGATATCATGGGGCACTTTGTCGAAATCTTTGTGAAGTCGAGGTATATGATGTCCACAGCATTCCCACAGTCCACAAGGGAAGTTACCTGATCAAAAAATGAGATCAGATTAGTCTGGCAGGATTTGCTCTTGACAAAGCCATGTTGGCTTCAAGTAATCACTGCATTGTTTCCAAGGTGATTACACACTGATCACTTTATAATCTGCTCCAGAATTTTCCCAGGGATTGATGTCAGACTGAACTGGTCTGTAGTTCCCAGGTTCCTCCTTTTTGCCCTTTTTGAAGATAGGGACAACATTAGCCATCCTCCAGTCATCTGGCACTTCCCCCGTCCTCCATGATTTCTCAAAGAGAACAGACAGTGGTTCCGAGAGCTCTTCTGCCAGTTCCTTTATTACTCTAGGTTGCAGTTCATCTGGCCCTGGAGATTTGAACTCATTCAAAGTAATTTGGTGTTCCTTGACCATATGCCTATTAACCTCGAGCTGCAATCCTGCCCCTTCAGCCTGTACTTTGCCTTTGCCAGGGGGGTCATAGACCCTCTTTCGGGAGAAGACTGAGCCAAATTGAGCACCTCTGCCTTCTTTTTGTCATCTGTTATCATTTTGCCATCCTTATTTAATAGGTGAACAACCATTTCTTTCCTCTGTCTTTTACTATGCACGTAGCTGAAGAAAGCCTTTTTGTTCCTTTAGCGTCCCTCACTAACCTCAGCTCGTTCTCAGCTTTAGCCTTCCTAATGCCACCCGTGCAATTCTGTGCTACCTGCTTGTACTCTTCCTTTGTTGCTTGGCCTTCCTTCCACTTCCTATATGTGTCCTTTTTTTGTTGTTTTCAGGTCATCTCTAAGCTTTTCGTGAAGCCATATTGGCTTCTTCTGTTGTCTTCCACCTTTTTTCTTCTTGGAATTGTTTGTAATTCTGCCTTGAGAATTTCCTTTTTTAAACACTCCCACCCATCTTGGACTCCTTTTCTCATTAGAGCTGCTTGCCATGGACCTTACTTATCATTGTTCTGAGTGTATTAAAATCAGCTTTCCTAAAATCCAGGGTACACGTTTGGCTACACTCAGCTTTTGCTTCATTTAGAACCAAGAACTCAAGTATAACACGGTCACTTTCCCCCAGAGTTTCTGTAACTGCTACTTTATCCACTAAGTCATCTCTGTTGGTTAGGATCAAGTCAAGGCTAGCTGATCCTCTAGTTCCTTCCTCCACTTTCTGTAGGAGGAAGTTATCACTAACAGAAATCAGGAATTTCTTGGAGGGGGCATGTTTTGCAGAATTTGTCTCCCAACAAATATCAGGGAAGTTGAACTCCCCCATTACTACTACATCATACTTCCTTGAAACATTGGCAATTTGCTTCTCAAAAGTTTCATCCTCATCTTCTTCTTGATTGGGTGGCAGGTAGTAGACTTCAACCACCATGTTCCTTTTATTCTTTGATCCATTTTATTTTAACCCAGATGCTCTCAATGGGGCTACCAAGCTCATCCTCCTGTACTCCTGTGCAGAGATATGTATTTTTAACATAATTTGCGACTCCACCTCCCTTTCTCTTCCTTCTGTTCTTTCTGAACAAGTTATATCCTTCAGTTGCTGTACTCCAGTCATGGGAGTTGTCCCACCAAACTTACACCTATCAAGTCGTAATTTCCCTCTTGTATTACGAGTTCAAATTCATTGTGTTTGTTTCCCATACTCTGGGCATTAGACCATGTGCTTTATAGTCTGGCTTTCTTCCTACATGTTTTTGAAGACTATTATTGGGCGCTATTAGAGGTGTTGTTGTGTTCGTTGCAGTGCATGAGCCTTCGTCCATTGTTACCCCCAACTTCACATCTCCCTCCCTTGTAGGATTTAGTTTAAAGCCCTTCTGGTGAAGTTCTTCATGCTGTGGCCAAACACATTCTTCCCAGACCTTCTGAGGTGCAACCCGTCCCTTGCCAACAGCCCATCTTCCAGGAAGTATAGCCCGTGGTCCCAGAATCCAAATCTCTCTCGTTGGCACCACCTTCGTAGCCAGTCATTCACCCACAGTATTTTTCTTTCCCTTTCTTTCCCTCTTCTAACTACTGGAAGGATGGATGAGAAAACTATCTGGGCCCCCAAAGTTCTTGAGTTTCCTTCCCAAAGCTTCGAAGTCTGACGTGATTTCTTTGTAGCTCCGCTTGGTGGTATCATTTGTTCCCACATGGATGAGAAGAAAGAGATACCTGTCAGTAGGCTTTATGAGTGCAGCCAACCCTTCAGTCACATCTGTAATCCATCCTCCCAGGAGACAGCATACCTAGTGAGTCCATGGGTCTTCGCAACATACTTGGGTTTAAATCACTCACAGCTAGGAGTCTCCCACAACTACTGCTCTCCTACTTGTTGTAGGCTTTGGTTTCATTGTCTCTGCTTGCCTGACCTTCAGCCTCTTGATCACTCTCATGTGGGGTCCCCTGTAATCCTTCCTCTGCAGGCTGTCCTCTAGTCTCGTACTCAAGTACCTGAAAACAGTTCCTTAATTCCACTGCTTCTACTGGATCAAGGATCAGACCAAGGATCTATCCAGTCCAGCATTCTGTTCACACAGTGGCCAACCAGAGGCCCACAGGAAACCCAAAAGTAGGGCATGAGTGCAACCGCACCATCTTGCTCATATTCTCCAGCAACCGGTATACAGAGGCATACTACTTCTGATAATGGAAGTTAAAAGGATAGCACTGATCATGGTCTTAGGGTGATGGGATGACTTCCTGTAACAATATTTATTTATTATTATTAAATTTATTAATCGCCCATCTGGCTGGTCACCCAGCCACTCTGGGCGATGTACAACATAAAATAAAAACAGTTTAAAACAATAAAATTCTACAATAAAAAACATTTTCTAAAATACCCTAACCCACCCCAAATGCCTGCCTGAACAGCCACGTTTTTAATGCACGATGGAAGCTCATTAAAGAGGGGGCATGACGGAGTTCCCTAGGGAGGGAGTTCCACAGAGTGGGGGCCACCACAGAAAAGGCCCTCTCCCTCGTCCCCACCAGTCTAGCTGTCCTGGCTGATGGGACAGACAGAAGGCCATCCGAGGCTGATCTTGTTAAGCGGCTTGTCTGGTGCTGCTGGAGGTGCTCCTTAAGATAGGCTGGGCCGGAACCATATAGGGTTTTAAAGGTCAAAACCAACACCTTGAATTTGGCCCAGAAAACAACTGGTAACCAGTGCAACTCCTTCAGCACTGGAGTGATGTGATCTTACCGGCGGCTGCCTTTAATCAGGCGAGCCGCTGCGTTCTGTACGAGCTGCAGTTTCCGAACCGTCTTCAAGGGTAACCCCACGTAGAGCGCATTGCAGTAGTCTAAACGAGAGGAGACCAGGGCATGTACTACCGATGGGAGCAGATGGTCGGGAAGGAAGGGGCGCAGCCGCCGTATCAGATGGAGTTGATACAGCGCTGTCCGGCTCACAGCTGACACCTGAGCCTCCATGGACAGCTGGGAGTCCAAAATGACCCCCAGGCTGCGGACCTGGTCTTTCAAGGGTAGCCGTACCCCATTCAACACCAGGTCAACATCCCCCAGCCTCCTCTTGTCTCCCACCAAAAGTACCTCGGTCTTGTCAGGGTTCAGCTTCAGCCTATTCCTCCCCATCCAGCCACTCACCGTCTCCAGACATTTGGACAGGGATTCTACGGCCAACTTTGGTGAAGATTTAAACGAGTGGTAGAGCTGCGTGTCATCCGCATATTGATGACACTGCACCCCAAACCTCCTGATGATAGCCCCCAGCGGCTTCACATCGATGTTAAATAGCATCAGGGAGAGGATGGAACCCTGTGGCACTCCACAAGTAAGTGGCCATGGGTCCGAAACCTCCTCTCCTAGTGCTACCCTCTGGTACCTGCCAGAGAGGAAGGACCGGAACCACCGCAATACGGTGTCCCCAATGCCCAACCCCTCCAGGCGGTCCAGGAGGATACCATGGTCAACGGTATCGAAAGCCGCTGAGAGGTCAAGGAGAACAAGGAAGGAGCATTCACCCCTATCCAGAGCCCTCCTCATATCATCTACCAAGGCGACCAAGGCCGTTTCTGTCCCATGCCCAGGCCTGAAGCCCGACTGAAATGGGTCTAGATAATCAGTTTCTTCCAAGTGTGCCTTCAACTGCACCGCCACCACCCGCTCAATCACCTTGCCCAAAAATGGCAGATTTGAGACTCGGCGAAAGTTGTTCAAAACTTGAGGATCCAAGGAGGGCTTCTTTAAGTGCGGTCTTATCACTGCCTCCTTGAGGGCTGATGGCATCACTCCCTCCTCAAGGGAGGCGTTCACCACCGCCTTGATCCCATCACCCAGTCTCTCTCTGCAGCTCATAACGAGCCAAGATGGGCAAGGATCAAGTAAGCAGGTTGTCGGCCATACCGATGAAAGCACCTTGTCCACTTCATCAGGAGGAAGAAGCTGGAACCGACCCCACAAAACCGGTTTGCCACAGGCCGCCTCTTGCTCACTAACTGTATCCACAGCATGCAGAGTAACACACCTAATCTGATCAATTTTATCTGCAAAGTGGCCTTAGAATTAGGGGTGGACGAAAGTCACTTACCTTTTCTCGCAGCTTGTTCGCGGTGGGGGGGAGCGCTTCGCTGCTTCCCCCGCGAAGTTCAGGCCGGGGGGGGAGGCTTCCCACCTCGCCCGGCCGAAATTCAGGCTGGGGGGGAGGCTTCCTGCTTCGCCCGGCCGAAATTCAGGCCGGGGAGGAGGCTTGCCGCCTCGCCCGGCCGCGAACACGAAAGTAAAAAAAAAAAAAGTCCCCTGATAGGCTACGTGACGATTCACGTAGCCTATCACGGCTACATCTGCAAAGTCAGCCGTGATAGGCTACGTGAATCGTCACGTAGCCTATCACGGGTGACTTAAAAAAAAAAAAAGTGTGTACGGATAATGGCGGCCCCCATAGGGAGCCGCCATTCCCGTTCCTTATTTGGTGGCTGTAGTCTACGTAAATGTTTACGTAGACTACGGCGAAAATAAGGGCAACGCAAATCACGTTGCCCTTATTTTCGCCGTAGTCTACGTAAACATTTACGTAGACTACAGCCACCAAATAAGGAACGGGAATGGCGGCTCCCTATGGGGGCCGCCATTATCCGTACACACTTTTTTTTTTTTTAAGTCACCCGTGATAGGCTACGTGACGATTCACGTAGCCTATCACGGCTGACTTTGCAAATCTAGCTGTGATAGGCTACGTGAATCGTCACGTAGCCTATCAGGGGACGTTTTTTTTTTTTTTTCTTTTATTGCAATGGCGGGGGCAGCAGCCGGTCGAAAGACCGGCTGCCGCTCCCGCCCCGCTCGAACACCCGACGAACCGCCAGCCGGACCCGCCGCCGGGAGGGACATTCAGGGAAGGTAAGTCCCGTCCCGGGGGGGGGGGCGGGGGGGCAGAGGATTTCTCCCCGAAACTTGTTCGGGGGGCCGAACATGTTGGCGCTCAGCCCCCCGAAGTTTCGGGGAGAAATTCTCCACCATCCCTACTTAGAATGCTCCAGTGGTTCTAGAGCCACAGGACCGACCAGGCTCCGGACCACAATATATATAATATTAAAACATCCATGGAAACGTGAATGTTTTATGTCTTTCCAAGTACCAACAATGTTTTAACTTTGTCTCCTCACCCCCACCCTGGCTTTTTGTTATGTTTATTTCTCACATTTATATATTTCTCACAGTTAGGCTTATTCCAATACATGTTCTGGAAGTGCCAAAGATAGCCACAATGATAAATAACACTGCAATACAAGAGGAGCATGAAGGATGAACATTTTCACTATGGAAAAGTATCATAGCGATATGTTGGATCAACGAGAGACCTTCATACTATTTTCTTGAAAAAAATAATCTCTGAAGCAATAGAACCCTGGACAACAGTCTCTTACATACTGATTGGATTTGAGCGCACAACAGAGATCTAGCTATGTTATAAGTACTGTGCCATTTCAGGAATAACTCTGACTTCATTACAAAGGAACTTTGAATTTAAGCACCCAGACCAGATATCCTGTAAGTTGTGCATGCTACCTAAATCTAGAGACCATTTTTCGATGCTTTGAGTTAACCCAATTCAAGCATAAGTTGTAGAAAATAAATGGTCTCAGTGGGGGACTATTTTTGTGAGTAGAGGACAATAAATAAGTAAAGCAGACAAAAGGCACTTCAGCATACTGATTCACTGTGGCATTCACTTTCAAAGTCAACAGCCTTCTTCACCAGATCCATGAAACAGACCATGGCTGAAATCCTGTAAACACTTACCTGGGATCAAGTCCCATCGAACTGAGTGCAACTTGCTTCTGAGTAGACATGCATAGTACTGCACTGTAAGGTTGGTTTTTCTGCCTTTGGGGCCTGAGTGGTACGGCTCACTATGCTCCAGTTAGGGCTGCACCAAATACTTGGTAGCTTCAGATATCGTGCATTTGATGCACGCTAACAGATTACTGGAGTGGGGATGGAATCCTCATTTGGCTGAACATTCACAATAGTTCACTGCAGTTTGGTGCCTTTTTTCCTTTCTTTTACCACTGGTACTGCCTCTGTTCAGTGTCATATTCCCAATTTTCATTTTTCTTCACAGTCTTCTGCCTCCTTTGTCCACATTGTTGTTTAATGCAATTGGTTGCTGTGATGACCCACAGGATACGGATAGACAGGTATAGATATAGATAGATGTAGATATCACATACAGCAGCACCCATATTGAACATGCTTGAAGTTCATCAACAGACTCTATAGCCACCTGCAGTTCTCAACCCGACACATCTGGTTAAATGGATATATTTTCACCACTTTTCTAATAAGGCCATTATTCTGAGGTGTTCCACAACTGGGGCCACTGGTTATCACATTCCAATGATCAAAATAATTCCTGTTTATTCAACTCCAAAATGTGCCTCTATATAAGCAGTAGCACCAGTAATTAGGGGTGCACGAAAGCCACTTACCTGGTCTCGCAGCTTGCTTCGCTGTGGGGGGGAGGCGCTTCGCTGCTCCCCCCGAAGTTCAGGCCGGGGAGGGAGGCTTCTCTCCTCGCCCGGCCGAAATTCAGGCTGGGGGGGAGGCTTCCCACCTCGCCCGGCCGAAATTCAGGCCGGGGAGGAGGCGCCTCGCCTCGCCCGGCCGCGAAATAAAAAGTTTAAAAAAAAACACCCCCGTGATAGGCTACGTGACAATTAACGTAGCCTATCATGGCTAGATCTGCAAAGTCAGCTGTGACAGGCTACGTTAATCATCACGTAGCCTATCACGGGTGACTTTAAAAAAAAAAAAAGCGCGTATGCAAATGGCGGCCCCCATAGGGAGCCGCCATTCACGTTCCTTATTTGGTCGCTGTAGTCTACATAATCTTTACGTAGACTACAGCGACCAAATAAGGAACGCGAATGGCGGCTCCCTATGGGGGCCGCCATTAGCCGTACGCGCTTTTTTTTTTTAAAGTCACCCGTGATAGGCTACGTGACGATTTATGTAGCCTATCACGGCTGACTTTGCAAATCTAGCCGTGATAGGCTACGTTAATCGTCACGTAGCCTATCACGGGGGCGTTGTTGTTGTTTTTTACTTTTCTTGTAATGGCGGTGGCGGCAGCTGGTCAAAAGACCGGCTGCTGCCTCTGCCCCTGTCGAAGACCTGCCGAACTGCTGCCGGGACCTGCCGCCGGGAGGGACATTCGTGAAAGGTAAGTCCCATCCCGGGGGAGGGGCAGGGGGCAGGGGGGCAGACAATTTCTCCCCGAAACTACTTCGGGGGGCCGAATACGTTGGCACTCGGCCCCCCGAAGTTTCGGGGAGAAATTCTCCCCCATCCCTACACCAGTTATCCAACATTTTCTGAAAGTTTCAACAGTTCTCTAAATGACTTGCAGAACATACTGCATTTATTTTTAACCTTTGTTTATTTCATTCACTCTCACTCACTCACTTTCTTCCTTTTCTTCTTTCTTCCTTCACTTTGACAATCCTGACAGATGATGTATGAAGGTCTGGATCTGCTTTCTCATTGGCCAAACTTGTTGCTGAATGGAAGCTCATGTTTATTACTAGTAATTTATTTTAAATTATTTTTATGCTATTCTTCATCTTACAACACTGGGGTGGTATGCAAATTTTTATCTTAATGGACTCTGCCATACAATTCCTATTGGCTTCAATACTGCATGTTTAGGTCCTCAAGTCTAAAGGACAAATATATTTCGGCTTTTTGTTATATTTTTCTCTTAGTTGCACTTTTTTCTGTCTTGATTGTTGTTGTTGTTGTGTAAGTGCTTAAAATTCTACTAAGCACTATATAAAGAAAAATACTGAGAGAATGGCTTACAAACTAGTAGACATAATATAAGAGAAAGGGATGATGGTGGGAAAAGAAAATCAAGCAACTTCAGAGTTTGGGTACCTGAAAAAATGACTAAACTACTTCTGGACAGGGCCACATCATTTCACATCTCTCTCTCTCTGATAGATGCCAGGTGGAACAGCTAACGATGAAATCTATCTAGCATTGAGACAAGATGATTGAATACGACTAACTTGAAGTATATGATAGGATAAGTCATGTTCAAAAAGTGTGTGTGTGTGTGTGTGTGTGTGTGTGTGTATGTATGTGTGTTTAAGTTTCATCCTTTAGTCTTGGGGAAAATGTGCACTTCTTCGGTTCAAAAAGAAAAAAAAGCTCACATTCGGGAATGGGGATGAGATGAACTGAGCTCAGACGTGAAAACAGAAGAATCTCGACAAGCTTGAACCTCCCTGGATCTTTCATTCATTCATTCATTTACAATATTTATATACAGCTCCACATCAAAGATCTCAGCATGGTGAACAGCAAGATAAAAGAATAAAAACCCATAATTAAAACAATTAAAACATTGAAAAGAACAGATTCCCTAGTATGTGAGCATTTTCCAGTAAGATATGCACAGGACTTGCTAGGTCATGATCTGGAGGTTTCCCTATCTATATTGAATAAGTAAAGATTAAATGTGCAAGGAAGGGCTTTCATAGCTAGCTCATGGCTTCCATCAAAGTCAACAGTTCTGTTATTACTACTATTGTGCATTGTTGAGTATGATCACAAATAAACACTTTTTCCTGGAGTGAAAAGTTCTTGAAAATGTGCTTGTTGGTCCCTTTATGGTATACTCACTTAAAATGCTGTTGGATTAAACTAAAAGGAATTATTGTTAGGATTAGCTTTGCTTACAGTTGTGGTATGGGGGGGATGGATAGGGTGAGCTTTCCCTAGATATGTCGATATGTGGTTTTGGATCCATGAATTTCTATAGAATTATACCAAAGATAGTAGCAACACTGATGGATTTCCCTCTGATTTCACAGAGTGATGAACAATAGGAATTGGAGGCTACTTTGAAGGTTGTTGAATCTTGGCCTGTTGCCAGTGACAGAAATCTATGCTGGCTATCCATCTTCATTTTCAATGATTTGTCACATTTTCAATGTCTGAGGGTTGTTTTCAATTGCCCCATATATGTTGCCATCTCTGTGGTGGTCTTCACATACCTTGGCCCATCAAGAGTTTCATTGGCAAAGCATGAATAAAAGGGACCATTCATACCTCAGACTCCTCAGTTGGTAAAGAGTTCAAGAGATGTGGGGCTGCCACTCTCTCTTGTGGCCACCACCAACCTGATTGATCTTACTGTGGGAATACATGGAGGGCCTCTAAAGATTATCTTAATGCACGGGCAAATTCATATAGGTGAAGGTGGTACTTCAGGTACCCTGGTCCAAAACTATTTAGGGCTTTTCAAAATTTCAGAGTTTTAAAATGTGAAAATCTCTAATCATCATCCAGATTCTTATTTACTAAAGTTAAAAACTGATCATTCTGAAGTTGAGCAAAAACATGTTGGAGAAATTGGATGCAACATTCCTGCATTTAACAAAGGGCGGGGGACATTATTTTGTTGCTGGAATAACCATGGTTGGTCATTTGCAGCTCTCAGCATTCCTCAAAATGCATGGAGGTCAGATGTAGGACATCAAATGGAACAGCTTCTTGCTTAGAGAAGAACGTTAAGTCAGCTTAGTTGTTAGAACTGGTCCCACTCAAAAACAGATATGGTTGAGGTATTTTACCATTAAGCTTGAGATTTACTTATGAACTGATGAAGAATTTACATCACCATATAAAGTCAAGATCTTCTGACCTTTTGAAGTTATTGATTATCCTGATGTACCAGATCAAGCTCTAAGTTGTTTCTGATAGATGAGATGAATTTGGCTTATTTTTGGCTGAAATCACAGCTTTCCATTCCAAAATTTAAGTCTTATATTTTTGTCCTATACAAAGAGTAATTGCAGCCATATTCAGTTAGTCACTCTTGGATACTCATGAGCTGACTACCCAGGTAAAGAACACAGATGTATAACACATCTATAGCTTTGGACCATGCAAAAGGTAATAGGTGAAAACTGACAAATAGTACTTTCTCCCTCTATCCTCTCCCTTTATGCCAGAGGAACACATTTTGAGGACATGTTGGGGGCTACAGAGGGGTGAGGAAATCCTCCTCCTCCCAGGTCTGCTGATAGAAACCGTTCCATCAACAGAAATACCTATAGGATTCCATCCAATCTTTCCTGATCTCTTATTTTAACACAATCTGTATTTGCTGCTAATTACTTAGATAGGTTTCACATTGCTGTTCAGAATCTCCTCTAACAGAGTAGTAATTTTTTTCTCAGATTATGGTCAGACGTTAAATAAATGGCCTTTAACATGTAGCCCACATCAATCCATTTTTCTATATAAGCAATCATTCCACTCCAAAACACCCAGAGATGTTTTGATAACTTTCCAATTGTCCTAACTGATGACGTATAACCCACTGAAATGTGAAAGCACTCCTAGAAGTGGAACAGTGCTGAGGCATCAGCAGTATTTGTCCTCAGAATGAAAAAGTGTGTGGACAAACAGTAAATCTGCAAAGCTTTGCCCTGAGCAATTTCAAGCCATGACCGAATTGTGATTTGGGAATGGCTCTAGCCCATTACTGCTGCAATCCTATATCAACTTACCAGGGAGTGAGCCCCAATGAAATAAATGGGATTTACTTCTGAGTAAATACGTGTAGGATTGTGTTGTAAGTAGAACTGTGTGGAAATGGCTTCCTGATGTTCTCCACACTATTTGAGGGCAAAGAAATTTGGGAGGGGGGCAGTGAGGGATTTCCAGGATGAGGAGAAATTCTCCAACACTTTCTGTTTCTCTGTTAGCAGTGACAGTAGTTCAATTTCTTATGCTTATTCTTTTCTTTTTTTGAGGGGTGGTTTTACTAGGGATGTGCATACAGCAAAACCTGGCCAAAATGTTTCATTCAAACCATTTTGGCCCTGAAACAGTCACTCAAATAGGGTGAATGGAACAGAATAGATGAAACTTTGAGGGCCCTTCTTAATTCGCCCTGTAAAAAGAAAAAGAAAAGTGTAGTCCATCTCCCAAACTCTCTCTCTGTCAGAGAGAGAAGGAGAGCACTGCCAGGTCTGACCACCATTTTTTCCCCAGAAGGCAACGACAGTGGTACTACATCTAGACATAGCACTGTTGTAGGGCTTCTCTGAAGCAAAAATCCCGCACCCTTACCGAGGCTTCGTCTTCCGGAGTCTTTGAGGAATTACAATCGTCACAATACACATGCTTCTCCCCTTTCTTGTTTTGGCTGTTTCCTTTGTGGGCAAGTTCCATTTGTTTAATTTATACAGCCATTAGATGGTGCTGCAATACCATATGATTCCAGAAACACACCACCTCTTGGATGGCAGTTTATGTTTATTACTGCATTGTCGGTGGGTTTTTTTAAAAGGCAGAATAAAGCTGAAATATGATGGGAGAAGCAGTGGAGGTTGACAACATCGTGAAAAGAAAAACTTCCACCAGTGACCAGCCATGAGTGCACGATAAAAGCCTCGTGTGAAGAGGGATGTAATCACCTTTTTGAGAGGAAAAATGGCCTCTGCCAGCAGTGCTCTCTCTCTCTCTCTCTCTTTCTCTCTCTGTGTAGCCTGGGGGACAGACTACACCCCTTTAAAAAATGATGACAACAACCAGGTAAACAGCATTCCCCTCCCCCAACATTTTGCCCATTTCCCCCATATTACCCACCCACCTCCATATAGCCAAAATGGCTTTCCACATTTTTCTGCCTTACAGTTCAGTCCTACATTTCTACATGGAAGTACAGTGAACATCCCATGGGTACAAATGTGTCACGTGTATTGATGTACACATGACTTCAGTATCAGTTCTGCACAGGAACAGCTTTTGTCTCAGGATTATGTAATATGGTACCCTTTAAAGAGGCAAATTTTTTAAAATAGAAAGAAAAAAAACCCCAAACTTTCACTGGTGAGAAATTTGGAAACCACTTGTGGTTGTGTCTGTTTCTGAAGACTCAGCCCCAGCTGTGGCTTCAATTGTGGGCTTGAAATATAAGCTCTGCAAAAGTGGTTTCCAGTAATACAAGCTTGCCCAAATATATATATAACTTTAACTATGAAGTCCTTGTATTGACCATGCTAAGTAAAGCAGCATCCTTTGCCAATACAATTCCCCTCCTCTCCATATAGATTTCAGATTGCCCTCATAATCTCTTGCACTAAAACCTACATTTTCTTATGTCAATTTTCTTGTCCTACATACAGCTCCTAGTGTGAAGAGGTTCAGTACTTATATCTAGTTGTAGGATGTGTAAAATAAGAGACAGAAGAAAATGAGGTACAAAAGGCACTCTGACCTTGACAGATCTTTCTATTATTAGGAAGTATTTCCCACTGAAAAAGATTTAAGGGCGAGAGAAACTTGTATTTCTTACTCTCCCCCCCTCCCCCTCTCTCCTTTCTTTTATTTTTTTTGGCCAGTTTTTTTTCTTCTTGGATAGGCCTTTTTTAATATATATAACAGCATCTTTCCCTGCGTTTTTGCCCACACTTTCTTCTATGCTATGACAAATACGAAAGTGGCATAGATTTCCTTGTACATAAAACTCAAGAACAAGCTACACATGAAATAGCTGATCCATAATTTGATCTTCTGATGTTTTTGTTTCTCCCTCATACTTATTTATATTTATTCATAGTTTTATTTCTTACCATTATTTTTATGCCACATTTCAGGATACAAAAGGTGGCTTACAAGTAACATAAAATAATAAAATCATAATAAACAATGAATAATAATAATAATAATAATAATAATAATAATAATAATAGGATCCTTCCCACAGGATGGTTGGTGGAATATGGCCTTGGTGCAGGGAGAGTCCAACTGGAACAGGAGTAGGAATCTGGTGTTACCTTCATCTTCCACCTTCTCACTGCAACATCCTTCCCACAGGGCAGTTGGTGGAAGATGGCCTAGGGGGCTGGGGCGAGCCCAGCTCAGGCAGACCCTGAGTTCTGATTTGCCTGAGGCCTGCTTTGGCCTCTCTCTCCTCAGGAACAAGTTGGATCAGGGCCATTGCACAGGAGGAGAGGGGTTGGCCCTTTTCTTCACACCATTTCCCCCAACTAAATTACACCCATCTCCCCAGAGTTTTTATTACCTGCAGAGAGAGGACAGGGAGATACATGGGGCACCTCCATGTCAAATAGGTTTGGAATTTTTTGGATCACAACACCAGCGTGGGGTGAAAGGGCCACTGTTCTGCTTTCTGTTTTCATCTGCTGCTCTTTTTAGGTGCTCTGCTTTTATTACTTGCAATTATTCAAGCATTGTCTAGAGCCCCCCTCATGTGAAATACCTTCCCCAGGGAAATAGATATGCCTCCCTCTTATTGGCTTTAAGAAGAACCCTAAAACCATATCTATGTATGCCTTTGGGTGACTTTATTGCAAAATGTTTTAATAAAGTTTTAATCTGCTCCTGTTATTATAATGTTATTTCATTATGTTTCCTATTTCCTCATTTTAATAGATTGCAATCTTATTACATTGTTATGATACCATTTGCTTTGTAAGCCGCTTTGGGAGCGTGAACAGCATAAAAGGCTGTTAAAAAGAGAGGAGGAGGAGGAGGATTTGTATAATTTAGTTCATTGCTTCTGTTCTCTGCTTTAATCTCAGTAAGCCTATGTGCATTTGTATAGCAGAAATTTAGGCTAAAAACGTAATAATAACAACAGCAACAACAAGAACAGGAACAATAATAAGAACAACATAATATACTGATAAGGGGAAATGCAGCTATGTCCACCAGCCCAGCCCCGAATGCCTGTACACCTCCCTGACTATTCCCTGATGTCCAGTGCATGGAACACCCCTGTGCACATACTGTACATGTGCTTACAGATATATGTCATTTACCATATATATATGTGTGTGTGTGTGTGCGTGTGTGTGTGTGTGTGGTAAATGATGTTCAAAAGAGTGAAAGAGTGTTCAAACTACCGCACAATTGCGCTCATTTCACATGCCAGGAAGGTTATGCTCAAAATCCTACAAGCTAGGCTTCAGCAGCATGTGAACTGAGAACTACCGGAAGTACAAGCTGGGTTCCGAAGAGGCAGAGGAACTAGAGATCACATCGGCAACATTCGCTGGATCATGGAGAAAGCAAGAGAATTCCAGAAAAAGCCTATTTCTGCTTCATTGACTACGCTAAAGCCTTTGATTGTGTGGATCACAACAGAATGGGAAAGACTAGAGATCTCTTCAAGAAAATCGGAGATCTCAAGGGAACGTTTTGTGCAAAGATGGGCATGATAAAGGACAAAGAAGGCAGGGACCTAACAGAAGCAGATGAGATTAAGAAGAGGTGGCAAGAATACACAGAAGAACTATACAGGAAAGATCTGAATGTCCCTGATAGCCATGATAGTGCGGTCACTGAACTTGAGCCGGACATCCTAGAGAGTGAAGTCAAGTGGGCCTTAGGAAGCATTAGTAACAATAAAGCTAGCGGAGATGACAGTATTCCAGCTGAGCTATTTAAAATCCTAAAAGATGATGCTGTTAAAGTGCTGCATTCAATATGCCAACAAATCTGGAACACTCAACAGTGGCCACAAGACTGGAAAAGGTCAGTTTACATTCCAATTCCAAAGAAGGGCAACGCCAAAGAGTGTTCAAACTACCGCACCATTGCGCTCATTTCACATGCCAGCAAGGTGATGCTCAAAATCCTACAAGCTAGGCTTCAGCAGTATGCGAACTGAGAACTACCGGAAGTACAAGCTGGGTTTCGAAGAGGCAGAGGAACTAGAGATCAAATCGCCAACATTCGCTGCATCATGGAGAAAGCAAGAGAATTCCAGAAAAACGTCTATTTCTGCTTCATTGACTATGCTAAAGCCTTTGATTGTGTGGATCACAACAAACTGTGGCAAATTCTTAAAGTGATGGGAGTACCAGACCACCTTACCTGTCTCCTGAGAAACCTGTACGAGGGTCAAGAAGCAACAGTAAGAACCAGACATGGAACAACCGATTGGTTCAAAATTGGGAAAGGAGTACGACAAGGCTGCATATTGTCACCCTGCTTATTTACCTTATATGCAGAGTACATCATGAGAAACACCGGCTTGGATGAATCACAGGTCGGAATTAAGATTGCCGGGAGAATTATCAACAACTTCAGATACGCAGATGATACCACCCTAATGGCAGAAAGCAAAGAGGATCTAAAGAGCCTCTTGTTGAGGATGAAAGAGGAGAGTGCAAAAGCTGGTTTGAAATTCAACATTAAACAAACGAAGATCATGGCATCTGGCCCCATCTCTTCCTGGCATATGGAAGGGGAAGAAATGGAAGTAGTGACAGATTTTACTTTCTTGGGCTCCAAGATCACTGCAGACAGTGACTGAAATTAAAAGACGCTTGCTCCTTGGGAGGAAAGGTATGGCAAACCTAGACAGCATAGTAAGAAGCAGAGGCATCACTTTGCTGACAAAGGTCCGTCTAATCAAAGCTATGATTTTTCCAGTAGTAACATATGGCTGTGAGAGCTGGACTATAAGGAAGGCTGAGCACCGAAGAATTGATGCTTTTGAACTGTGGTGCTGGAGGAGACTCTTACAAGTCCCTCGGACTGCAAGGAGGTCAAATCAGTCAATCCGAAAGGAAATCAACCCTGAGTGCTCATTCGAAGGACAGATCCTGAAGCTGAAGCTCAAATATTTTGGCCACCTAATGCGAAGAGAAAACCCCCTGGAAAAGACCCTGATTTTGGGAAAGACTGAAGGCAAAAGGAGAAGAGGACGGCAGAGGATGAGATGGCTAGATAGCGTCACTGATGCAATTAATATGGACTTGAGCACGCTCTGGGAGAGAGCGCAGGACAGGAAGGCCTGGCGTGCTATGGTCCATGGGGTCACGAAGAGTCGGACATGACTGAACGACTGAACAAAAACAAATTCATTTATTTAACTGTATTTTATGTATTTATTTAATTATTTAAACTACTTATATACTACTTGATATCATAAGGTCTCTAAGGGTTTACATAAGAAATACATAAAATGCAGTATCAATGCCAGTATCAAAACAATATGAAATCATAAATACATTAAAAAAAAACACACACCACACATTTCGGAAACAGAGGAGTGCCATTACACATCAGGGAAAGCCTGGGTAAACTGGTCTTGAAGATGTTTGACTAAAGTTTGCCTCAGTTTCTGCCTCTCGGACCACACGTGGGGGAGCATTCTAGAGGGTAGGTGCCACTTCCAAGAAGGCCTGCTTACGTGCCATTACTGGCTGATGACAGGCTGTTTGTTGTGGGATGACCAGCGAGGCCTCCTGGGAAGCCTTCAGGGGTCAGTTGGGTGCACAGGGCTTTGGTGTATAAGCTGCCCTCTCTGATGTTCCATTCAGTGCATAAATACTGGGTGACAGGAGCTTCCAATATTGGAGGCAGAGCACATATACTTCTGCTCTCCGCCCTCTTGTCCCCTATGCATTGTTTATATACCCAGGGAAAACTCACTGTGAAGAGAAGGGGGGACATGTGCTTCTCCCCCACATCGTAACTTTCACCAACCCAGTAAATGTATTAACTGGGCCCAAGCGTATAGCAATCAAGTCTAGAGGCATGAAGTGACATGCATGCATGTGTGAACCAATGCTCAGCATGGATGCTCCTTCTAATTCTTGACTGGGAAGTGTTTCATTTAATGAGAGAATTGCCAATGAGTCTGCAGCTGCTAATGTTATCTTGGGCACTGGAATGCTGCTTAACAGGGAAGCATGGCTTGAACCGTAGCTGACCAAGCCAAATCCTTCAACTTCCATGGAAACAGATGAACTTGATGAATTCCTTTTCTCCTCCACTAACTCGCCTTCGCTTGCATCTTCATTTGAGGATGGCTATTCCTCCAGGATTAATTATAAATAGTTATCTACTGATATCTACAGTAATACATATTGCTTCTGAGCATGCACCAGTGAGTTCTGTAATGGCTTGTGTATACACTTGAAATGTAAAACAACATCCTCATTGATAAATCTTGTGCTATGCATTTCCATGTTTGCTCTTAGATTTAATGATGCAGTGGGACAGATGTATGGCAAATAAGAGATAATGGAGTCACACTGAATATGTGCACAATAAGATTAAAACCCAGGCTGAAAGCAGGCATGTAACTCTTTGAGTTAAGTAGGGTGTTTCTTCTTCTTTTCCTCCTCCATTTTCATATTCCTTGCCTTAATTTATTATTTCTCAGGAAATACAGGTGGGTATATTTGCCTTTTTCGGTTCTGAACCCTGAGAATAAAACTTAAATCTGTCTCTTTTATACTTCCCCTGACATTCTTGAGAATACAATAGAAAAACCTTTGCTCAGCCTCCTAGGGGTCTGAAAACCTATTTCCTGCCTTCTGTAGAAAGAGGATGGTCTCACTACTCACTGGGCCTTCCTGCCTTGAAGCCCCCTAGATTTCCCGTTGCCATGCCAACCCCAGTGCTCCCTCTCTGTTCCCCAAAGTTCCTGACATCACAGTCCTACTTACAAAAAATGAGTTTGAATGTTGCCCTGGTACCCCCAATTAGGGCTCAGCTTCCAGGTTGTCCTGTGTGGAAGTATGTAGAATGTTAACAAGATACTGACTTCCAAGCAATGTTCCTCCTCATCTCTGACCAGGCATCACATCATGCAGATTTGGTACAGGATCAAGCAGGCTGCAGCACTGACACCCACTAGCAACCCATCTTAGTCAAGAAATGTCCCAATTGCTTGAGGAGTCCATCATGCCATCACCTCCTGGCCTGAGGAAGTCTGTATTGTAACCGCATAATGTCACAGGAATTACAAGCTAGGGGCTGTTCTTATTCCATCAGACACCGTGGCCGTTCGAAGGCTGAGGGAACTGCCATCCAATTTTAATGCTCTTTAGCACCACCACTGCAACTGGCCAGAGAGTGGTATTGAAACTACCAGTTCGGTAGGGACTGGGGAAGCCTCAGTAAGAATGTCAAACTAGGACCAAGGGAACCCAGGCTCAGATCTCCACTCAGCCACAAAGCTCTCACTGGGTGACCAGTCACTATCTGTCAGCCTAACCTACCTCACAGCGCTGTGGTGAAGACAACATGGGAATGGGTGGGAAGAACCATGCACACCATCCTCAGCTCAATGAAGGAAGGATGGGATATAAATGTAATAAGTAAATATTCTTTAATTATTATGTACTGGTTTAAAATATTTTACACCACCCTCTATCCTCGCAGATCCCAAGGTTTGTAAGCAGTAAACATGAATAAAACAAATCACGTCAATGCAATATCACAAAGCAATAAAATAATCTGCATAAAAGAACTCAAGAGGCAGCTAAAACAAACAAAGCAGGCTGAACAAGATGTCAGCTTTAAAATGCCTGGATGGAGAAACGTGTATTGACCGGGCACTGAAATGATTATAATCTCAGTGTCAGCCATACTCCTGTGAGGAGCACATTCCAGACTCAGGGCACCTCCACAGAGAAGGCTCTCTGTCTCTTCTTACCACATACTGAACTTCCCTCAACAAGGATGCAGAGAGAAGGACCCCCTCTGAAGGTCTTAAGACCTAAGTAGGCTGGTATACACACAGGTGGTCCTCCAGCCACTCATATTAATCAAGTGACCTTCCCTTTAACTAGTTTGTCTATGAAACAAGCCACTATAGCAGGGTTGGGCAAGTTGTGGCCCTCCAGATATTTTGGCCTACAACTCCCATCAGCCCTAGCCAGCAAAGCCAATGGTGAGGGCTGATAGGAGTTGTAGGCCAAAACATGTGGAGAACCACAAGATGCCCACCTGTGGACTGTATGTATGCAGCTTAAAGACCTGCTCATCCTTCCTGCTCCTCTTTGTTGTCCTGCAGGTCTCTCCTCAACTTGCCTGGTCTTGCTAGTCAATTCCAGGGCTGACTCTGCCATCAGGCAGAGTGGGACAGACACCTCAGATAGCAGATGCTGGCAGGTGGCAGAAGGTGTTGGAGAAAAGAGCTGTGTGAGCCACGTGGCCTGCGCTTCACCTCCTAAACTAGCCTGCTGCCTTCGGGTATAGTGGAGGATGTTATCCCAGCATCAGTGTTGAAGAACGATTCAGCTACTAGTCTAGTCGGTTTGTGTACAAGATCACATGGGCGTGTTCTTGTTCTTTGCCTCAGGCAGCAAAAAATATTGGACCAGCCTTGGTCATTTTCTTGTATAACCACTTCAACCAACCTACCTGCCCACCTGCTTTCCTCAGGTTCTGACCTTGTTCAGTATCTTGATGTGCCGGCCCTTCCATTAGGCAGAGTGAGGCAATCACCTCAGGCAGCCAATTTGGGGTGTCATAAAAGGGCAGCAAAATTGTGTTATTTAATGTTATATGTTGACTGGCAGGGAGGCGAAGAGACACTTCTGGGTTGGTGTGTGTGTGTGGGGGGGGGTTGCTTCAGGTGCCAAAATAACCTGACCAGCCTTGGGTACTATGTGCCATGACTTGGCAAGGGAGGTGCGTACCACCACGTATTGCTGCTCCTCAGGCAGCAAACGGTCTTGGGCTGGCTCTGTTGACTCTCATTTCCCCTTCCCTCACTTCCCCTTTTTGAGCCAAGCACCTCCGTTCATTTGTCCTCTCTAGAAGGGGCCCCACCGGCCAAGCGCACAACAGGTTCTGGAGCATTTACTTGCAAGTAGTTTTTGTTCTGTTTTCTGGCTTTGTGGACAGAGCACAGGACAGAGGTGTAAGCGGGAGTGTGGGTCTTCAGACACAGCCTCCATGAGTTCTGCACAGATTAATTTTGTGCTGATCGGTGGCTAACATTTTGCATAGTGCTGAGACGACTCTTATTCAGCCATAGTTTGCAAAAAGGGTTGTGCGAGAAAATAAGGGACAGACCTTCTGCTGTTTTATTTGGCTTTAAAAGATCAGTGCAAATGCTATAAGATATGGAGCAACTATATATTATAGCATTTGCAACTGCAAATGCAGTTGATATATTAGCAACTGCATTGATACATTTTTTAAAAAATAAAACTGCTACAAAAGTCGCGCTTCCTTTCATCTACATCTGACCATGCAAGTTGGGCGATGTTGCAGACTGAGTGAGCAGAGGCAGAGTACGTCCATAGGGTGGGCTGGGAGGGCCAAAACTAAGCTGTCACTGATTGGTTTTCTTTCCTAAAATTTTGGGAAACCCTAGCAAATGTAGGGATGTCTGTTTCAGTGAGTTTTTGGTCAGTTTTTATCCGACTAGACTGAACACAGACTCGAACGCAGTCTGCATCCATACATTTCTGAGCTTGAATTGTGGTTCGCAGAAATAAAATGCATTGCGTCAAATATGTTCATTTGAAAAAGGCACATGAAAAAATGCGTACTTTTGGAAAGTGCATGAAAAACATGCTTTGATCAATGGGAGAAGAATGTGTACATTTCAAAAATGCACAATATGGATGTATACATTTAGGAAAATGTACACAAATACGCACAAGTTTTCATAGGAAAAAACAACCCAACTCTCAATTCTGATACGGACTCATGTTGGAATGAGCTTCAAGATGGAATTCAGAGAACTTTGGCAAGATCGAGTTTTGCTGATTCACACACCCCTAAGCAAATGGAGACAATTCAGATAGTTTTTTGGTTATATTATTATGCAGAGGAAAGGAAGGTACAATTCTTGCTGTAACAGACAGTTACATAAAATGGAAAATAATACCCTCCCCTTATACCTGGTTACAGCCTTGCTGACCTTTCCTCATTTGAATCTGCCTCTGCTGAAGCCTCAGGACAAGTTGTTCTGACATTCTTTGAACATCGCCTCATCACAGCAGCCAAAGCTAATCACAAGAATATTACCCGATGACAGGTGCATTTATTCTGTCAATTAAATCAGATGGTGAAATCGAAATGTGCCCCCAAATCTCCCTTGTTTGCATTATCCATATTGGCATTTCTTGGCTGTGTCTCTCTGCCGGTTGGAAGTCATCCAGGCCCTGCGGTGTCACTTTGCAAGATTGTGCCAGTATGTTTCCATGTGCTTCGGCAGCCGTTACAAGGAGGCCGGAGAGGGGCGACCCTCCAGGAGGGACTGGGAACGTTACAGCATGGTGCTAAGGTGGATTAAATGGAGAAGAAAAGGGAGAAGAACAGGGTTGTCTTTTTGGTTTGGTTTGGTTTTTAGAATAGGGAAGGACAGATCACCTTTGGGCTTAGAACTTCAGCTGCCTAAACAGTGACACAGAATCCCAAGAAAGATTTCTTTGTAGTCTTCCGATCATCCTAAATAGGCAGGAAACACAAAATGCACAGCCCTGCCCTTGTTATAAGGCCCCTTTGTATGAAAGACTTTCTCAGATGTAAAATAAAAAAAGAGGCTCTGATTGTAATTATTCCCTCCATCTGCTTCCCCCAGTTTTAATTATGAAGAACGAACAGGGCACGGGGGTAGAAAGGTGTCACGAACCGATTACAACCAGAGGCTCCAAAGAGGCGGCTTTCACAAGTGACGCTGAAGGCTAATTAATATGCGTGGGAGGGCCGGTACCAGCCAGGCAAAGGGCTGAGCTGAATATTTAATTATTATTTTTTTTCACCTTGAAACATACATCTTGGTTGGAGGAGAACTGTTTGGCAAACAGTCCTCTGTTCACTTGAAAATGTATTCGTATGGGGGTTTCAGTTGGTGCAGTGCTCAGCCATTTCCCAATATCTCTCTGCTGCTCTTCTCAGCAATAACTTCCTAATGTCTGACGATCACATGGGATGGACAACCCCCCCCCATCTGTGCCACGTGCCTCTTGCCAGACCTTTGCCAGCTGCCTGACCCTGTTTGCCATGCGTGGCGAGCTGCTAGGTGGTCTGCAGGTGCCCAGCAAGCAGCGCATGGCCTCCTGATCACTCACCAAGCTGCCATTTTGCATAAAAATGGCGGCTTGGCCTTTTTTGTAAATCCCCATTTATGCAAATGGCAGCTGTAAAGCAGCCGATTACACAAGACTACAGGTGTAAATGGACCATTTAGGCCTCTAATCTTACGTAAATGTCTCCTTTACAGCTGCCATTTGCATAAATGGGGATTTACAAAAAAGGTTGAGCCACCATTTTTACGCAAAATGGTGGCTTGGGGGACCAGCAGGGACTGTCACGCTTGCCCGGCTCAGCATGCACTGAGTCGGGCCAGTGAGGTGGTCTGCAGGCTGGAGGCTGGGAGGCTGAGTAGGGGGGCATCCACCAGACTCCACCCCCTTCACGGACTCCTGTGACATCCCTGTTGCCACTGTGGAGCAGAACAGCCAGTGAACTTCATGGCTTAGCAAGGATTTGAGCCTGAATCTCCCCAGTCCCAACCAGTATACCACACTGGCTCTGAAATGTCTGTCTCTGCACTGCACTAGCTTTCGATTCGGCTGACACATTTTTCCTGCACGCACTTAGAGCTAAAATGGGGAGGGGGATATATGCTCACCCTTCAGCATCTTCATATGCCTGGCTGCCAGTTAGATATTGAGTGCAAAGGTCTGAAAAGGTCTCTGTAACCATGTTTGGTTAAACACGCCTGCAGAGCTCCCGTGATCGGAAACTGCCTTATCAGGTTTTGCGATCACGAGAGCTCTGTAAGCGCATTCAGCCAAGCATGCTTATGGAGCCCTTTTCAATGTGCAAAGGTCTAAATGGCAGCCAGGAACATGGGGATGTTGGGGTGGGGTCCCCCTCCCCACTTTAGCCCTGTGCATGTGCAGGTGAATAACCTCATAGGTCTTTATCATTCCTTTCTTCACGCCCTTGATGTTTGAACCTGACACATCTTGAATCGTGCTCAAAGGTATCAATGTTACCACCCTCCTCAGGTGGAGTTTGGGTTGTGCCCATTCAGGGAGAAATGAAGAGAGGCAGGTTTGAGGGTGCCTCAGTGACTAGTCCATTGCCAGACACCAAGGGATGTCTGGGCAGCTGTGCCACTGCATTACAGCCTGTCCCCCTTGCTGGCATCACTCAGGGCCTTTGGCCTGAGAATGGGGAATAGATTAGGAAGGGCTGGAGTGGGAACTTCCTCTCTGGTCTGCTCCTAAGATATTTAAGTGGTGGGCTTAGGCCATCATTTCCTGTTCACAAGCTTTTGCCCAGCCTCTTATACTGTTAGTAAAGTTGCCAACCAGATCTGTGTGTCTGCTCCTCTTTCTATTCCTCATTCCCTTCTGAAGACTCATGAAGGATCCAGTGCAGAGAACCCTTCCCAATACACAGGGGTTCCATTCTATGGCAAAAAAGAAAAAAAGAAAAAAGTCAGCATAGATGGGATTCTCTTATGGAGGAAATTTGACAAAACTTCCATAGGCTATTGACAGGACTACATCCATCTCCTTAAGAAGGACTTTTATTTATGGTAGATATACATCCTATCCTTAATATGTTATAATGTATAGCTTGTATTCTGTCTGTGTGTGTGTGTGTACAACATAAACTATATATTACATAATATGCATAAACAATATGAGCTATATATTAATATAATATATTGGTGGTAATGCATTAATGTTATACTGTACTGAAAAATTCAATGTTGAAAAAGAAAGGTATGCATCAAAGTTTGGGAACCTGCCCATTAGAGGTTCTTTGTAATATTGGCAATGCAAGGGAAGTATTCAAACATTCACGTTCCCCTGGCTCCTCAGTTCAAAGAACCCATGAAAAGCCACTGGTAATTTCCCTTACACCCCTAGTGTAGATTCATAAGTATGCCGCTCTTTAAGAGAAGGTTCTGTGAAGGCTACGATTCCCCTTTAAATGTTCAGTAAGTACAACATGTAATTACCCTTTGCTTTCCTTTGACAAAACTGCTGCCTCGTTAAGAGCCCATTTGTATCCATCATTTTAAAAATAACAAAACATGCATCGCAGACAAAGTACAGACTGCATCCTCAATTTGACCATTCTTCTTTTCTTAAACAAATAAAATGTAAATAACATTTTCATTTTCGCTTGTGTTGTGTTTTGCTCATCTTCTTAATTTACTGATGGAGTTAATGCCCATTTAGGAGAAAGTGCTCTGGGACAACCTTCCACAGTTCTAAACAAGGGGACCATATGGTTCTCCATACTCCTGCTATGCTGTTTGTGACTGGTCCTCTCTCCTGGTGGACCAGCTCACTCTTCAGCTAGCTAGCACCAGACCGCTGCTTGCTGACTGAGGGTTTTTCTTCTTTTTTTAAACAGGTGTTTTGTAGGTGCAAAACACAGGTTTCGGAATGCCAAGCTGTTGTGTGCATAAGAGTATTGTCAACTAACTTCCTTTCTTTTTAGATGCAGTCCACAGAGGTAGATACCGGTTTCTTAATTTACAGTTGCCAGAGGGGTTGCCGACTCTGGCAGCAAAAACAACAGCGGGTCTTGTGTCCCCTTACAGGCTAGCAGATTTATTATGGCATAAATGTTCATGGACTGGAGCCCACCATCTCTAGACACTTATGACATCATAGATCTGTTAGTCTTTGAGATGCCACAAAACTCTTTATTGTTTTTATTTACAGTATCACCTTACAACTGAGAGAGAGCTTCGGCTATTGGGCAGTATAGAAATGAAATAAATAAATAAACAAACAAACAAACAACTGGGGATGCACGAGTCAGTCTATTTCTGGTCCTCGACAGTTCTTCATGTGTTCATTCATAAGTCCATTCCATTCCATTTCTGCATCACACTGTAATTTATTTTTTTTTAAGAGTATGGACTTTGCATTTAAATCTGTATTTTTTGAACGTATTTTCTCACAAAGTATCAATTTCTAAAGGCATGTTCTCTCAAAGTATGCATTTCTAAATTAATTTTATCCTAAAACATGGATTTTGATATGCATTGTGATGTGTTACTTGAGCCACAAATTGTCTCACAGCATTTAGAGAAATGCATTCAGATCCACACATTAGTCCAGGATCAGGTCAAGTCATAAAGAATGAATTCCTCAAACATAATGGGTTGCATCCAGATTTGGTCATACTTAGAGTAGACCCACTGGAATCAATGAGATGTAAGTTAGGCTGGATGGGAAGGAATAAGCTGAAACTGAACCCCAACAAAACCGAAGTACTTTTGGTGGGAAGAAGGGGAGGTTGGGGGATGCTGACCAGGTGTTGAATGGGGTGCAGCTGCCCCTGAAGGACCAGGTCCATAGCCTGGGGGGTCATTTTAGACTCCCAGCTGTCCATGGGGGCTCAGGTGTCAGCTGTGAGCTGGGCAGCACTGTACCAACACCATCTGATATGGTGGCTGTGCACCTACCTCGCTAACCATCTGCTCCCCTCTGTAGTTCATGCCCTGGTCTCCTCTCGCCTAGACTACTGTAATGTGCTCTATGTGGGGTTACCCTTGAAGAGGGTTTGAAAGTTGTAGCTGGTGCAGAACACAGTGGCCCGCCTGATTAAAGGCAGCCGTTGGCGAGATCACATCACTCCAGTGCTGAAGGAGTTGCACTGGTTACCAGTTGTTTTCTGAGCCCAATTCAAGGAGTTGGCATTGCCCTTTAATACCCTATATGGTTCTGGCCCAGTCTATCTTAAGGAGCGCCTCCAGCAACACCAGGGATGCCACTCAATGAGATCGGCCTTGGAAGACCTTCTGCCTGTCCCATCAGCCAGGGCAGCTAGGCTGGTGAGGACTAGGAAGAGGGCCTTTTCTGTGGTGGCCCCCACTCTGTGGAATTCCCTCCCTAGTGACCTCTGCCATGCCCCCTCTTTAATGAGCTTCCACCAGGCTTTGAAAACCTGGCTGTTCAGGCAGGTATTTGGAATGGGTTAGGGTTTTTTTTTTAGAGCAATGTTGTTTTGTTCAGTTGATTATGTTGTATTTTGTGTTGTTATTCATATTGTACACCACCTAGAGTGGCTGGGTAGCCGACCAGATGGGTGGCTAATAATGTTTTTAAAAAGAAAAAAATTAAGTCCTATTGATTCCAATGGGTCTACTCTAAGTAAGACTAAAGCTGGATTCAACACCCCTACCAGAAACTAGGGGTACTTTAGAAATTTGGTTTCTGCACGTTTTACTGAGTCACATATTGGGACTTTTGTCCACAGGCTTCTCAGTTTGGATGCAGTCATTCAGTTCTCATCTCCAGTTCTCTGGATGCAGTAATGCAGTTCTTGTCTCTTTAAATGTATAAAAAATATGGCAGTTTGGTCAGTGCAAATGTAAAAAAAATGGCATTGTTTCCATCTCTGCATATGCATGGATAATTGTTGTTGTTGTTGTTCAGTCGTTCAGTCGTGTCCGACTCTTCGTGACCCCATGGACCAGAGCACGCCAGGCCTTCCTGTCCTGCGCTCTCTCCCGGAGCGTGCTCGAGTTCATATTCATTGCATCCATGATGCTATCTAGCCATCTCATCCTCTGCCGACCCCTTCTCCTTTGGCCTTCAGTCTTTCCCAGCATCAGGGTCTTTTCCAGGGAGTTTTCTCTTCGCATTAGGTGGCCAAAATATTTGAGCTTCAGCTTCAGTATCTGTCCTTCCAATGAGCACTCAGGGTTGATTTCCTTTAGGATGGACTGATTTGACCTCCTTGCAGTCCAGGGGACTCGTAAGAGTCTTCTCCAGCACCACAGTTCGAAAGCATCAATTCTTCGGCGCTCAGCCTTCCTTATAGTCCAGCTCTCACAGCCATACATTACTACTGGGAAAACCATAGCTTTGATTAAACGGACCTTTGTCGGCAAGGTGATGTCTCTGCTTCTTACTATGCTGTCTAGGTTGGCCATAGCTTTCCTCCCAAGGAGCAAGCGTCTTTTAATTTCAGGGCTACAGTCACCGTCTGCGGTGATCTTGGAGCCCAAGAAAGTAAAATCTGTCACTGCTTCCATTTCTTCCCCTTCTATATGCCAGGAAGTATCACACAGCAAAACAAATGCACATCTCATTCTCATCTCAACAGGTCGAATTGGTTCAACAGTCCTGCCATTAAAATGGTGGAACTTAAAAAGCTATGTCAGTTTTCAAAGCCAAAGTAATGTTCCTTTCAGGAAAGACAAAGAAGGCAATGGTGGCAGGATGATGCTGGTGGGATGTGGTGGGATGCGTTACCATTTGGGAGGACCGACCAAAGCAGCCTTCATCAACCTGACACCCTCCATATGTGTTGGACTACAAATCCCATCATCCCCAGTCAGCATGGCCAATGAAAAATTGAAACTGAAAAATAATTCACTATGAGCAGGCTGTGAGGGGGGTGGATGATATAGTTGGGAAAAGTATAAGAAGGCCAAATGCAATCCATCCTTTCCCACATGTAAAACTAAATGAAAAAGGCAATATACTGCATAATATTTCTGGTGGGAAAATATATAATAACTCCTGAATATTTTTGGGCAGGGAGAGGGTATATTTCAGTACCCTTGGGGGGGGGGGAACCACTCAGAATACCACTGGAAAAATCAGAATGGAGCACAGAGCATAGCAAATTGGAGGAACAATCAAGGAAACAACCCTCTCAGACCTATCAAGGACTCTTCACTTGGCCACCTTGGACTCTGCCCAGCTCTAGATCACAGTCAGCCTGTTCCTTATCTAAATTCCTTAAAGCCAATGGCTTGGATCCTAAGTGCCCTTTGCATGAACAGAAGGTCTCTTTCTATTTGTGGAAGGCTTTTGTTCCAATAGAGGATCCCACTGGCGGGAGAAGAGGATGGAATTTCCATTGCTTCCCCCTACTCTTGCAGTTCCACACACTGTTCCAGTTTTGGATGGTGCAAAGGGATGCAGGGGGCTGAGGAATTCAGAGACGGTTGCCTCCTCCCCCATCTGTAGGTTGGAGCATCCCATGAGCGGACCTCTGCTCACAGGATTCTTCCATAGGCAAAAGGGCATTCACGATCCAAGCCAACTGAAATATGACCATTCATTCCAATGCATTGTGGATTTCAAGTAAGGATGGGGGATAAATTTATTCAGTTCACATTATTTAAAATGTGAACTTACCTAATTTTGCACTTTTGAGTCAGGACACGGACTGAAACTCAGTTATCCTCTGAAATTCATTATTTTCTGAATTATGCAATGGAGTTCTCCATTAAAAAAAAATGCATACAAAAAAAGCATATATTAGTGGAAAGTACACACACAAAACCACATAAGCAAATGCATGAAAACAACTTTCAAAAATGTATTAGGAAAATTGCTTACAAAATGCATGTATTAGGCAAAATTGTATGCAAAAATGCATGCTGTCAGGATTCCTTTTGCCCCTACTGAACTTCAAAGGCCAAATCAAAACACAGACAAGAGGTTTCAATCCACAGCTTTTAATCCAATTACTTCAGTGCATACAGATGCAAATTGTAAGTGACTCACAGTCTACAAAGGAAATCCCTTCAGGGAGTTCAAAAGAAAACTACGAAAGTTGCCCACCATTTGAAGAAAAGGTGGGCTCACTATCCTAACTTAAGGCGGGGGGGGAGATCTCTCTCTCTCTCTCTCTCTCTCTCTCTCTCTCTCTCTCTCATGAGGCCTCTAAGCGCAGCTTTTCATGCCGGGCCAATCGAGCAGACCGTCTAAGTTCTGCCCCTGCCATCTCTCTCTTGGCTCTGCGTCTGCACCTGGCATCTAAGAATTCAGGTTCTCCAAGCCCCACCTCTCCCTGTTTGCTGCCTCTCACTGGGGTGTGTGAAGAGGGGCCCTCTCCATCCAGCTGGGCCTTTGAAGCCTGAGGAGTCTGCCTATCCATCTCTGTACAAGCCTGGGAAACTTCCTCCCCCACGTCTTACGGTTCTTCTTCAGAATTTGAACTACTCTGCCGCTCCCTGTGCTCAGAGGCAACCCTGACACTTGTATTAGGAGAAATACACACAGAAATGCATATGAATCTTTATGCAAACTTTAAAAACAAAATCTCAAAGTTTGAGGTGAACCAACTTAAAATTGGAAACGTTCTGAAAGTTCAGGACCAACCAAATTTAAAATTGGAAAAATTAGAAATGGAGAGAAACTAAAATTAAAAGATGTGTTCATTCATAGTTCTAAGTCAAGGTTCCTTTCTTAAGCAAAGAGAAGAGCTTAGATTGAGGAGGGGGATATTATTATTATTATTATTATTATTATTATTATTATTATTATTTAAGCATCACTTGGTCTCCAAGTCTGAGCCCAGAAGCATTCTCCTAATGCAGATGGAGGATTCAAATGAGGTAAAAATGATAACATCGCAGTCAAGAGATTCAAAGAGAGAGAGAGAGAGAGAGAGACCTTGATGTTTGATAGTTGTAATAACCTGCCGAGTGTTCTAATGGCTCAGGGATCAGGTGCAGCGCTATGGCAATAACAAGTGCTGAATAATTATCCCAGTCATATTCCACCGAACCAACCCCCCAAAGTATGAAGTATATAAGGAGGCTTCTGCTGCCTCTCCGAGATTCCCTGAAATGTTAAATCGCTGGATTGGGAGCACTTCCAACATTAGTACTGCCCAGTTAGAAAGAAATAAAGCCCAGAATCCTCTAGCGGCAGTTCTAATGTCTTTGTTAATTATGAATTATGGGTAAACATACCGACTTCCAGAGGTCACTCCTGTCAGCAACAATACTTTTCAAGAAGGATTTTTTTACGAGGGCCTTTCTCATTCTGCTATAATGTACTTTATATATATACATAACAACCCAGCCAAAAAGGCAACCCCCCAAAAATGTATTTGTTTTTACAGGAAGCGTATTTATTTTTCTCTTGGTTCCTCATCTCCCCTCCCTTTCTATCTCTGGCATCATTGTCAAGAGAGCGTTGGTTTGCTACGGTGTGGTGGGAAACAGCTGTACAATTCCAGGGACTGGGCAGAATGTGAAAGGAGGGCCAAGGAGGGCCCCAGATAAGAAGAGGTGGCAATTTCCAGCGAGAACAACTAGTCAGGAGGCCAGTAACCATTCACAAGCCATCGAGAAGCTAAAGGCTGCATACTGTCTGCTCGATTAGCCCTGCATACATGGCAATGGCTGATCTGAGCTCTGTCCTGGGCATGTATACGAACAGGATTAAAATGAAATTATGTGGGGATCTCACCCAACAAAAGCAATAGACACTAAAGCATTTTAATTAGGTGGTAGTGGCTGTAACGCATTGGACTTTAGCACTGGTTTATGTCTTCATTCTTCCCCTCCCCCTTTTGCCTCCTTGAAGAACTATTGGAGATTATATGTCAATATAGTCAGAATTGAGACCAGACCAGCTTGGAGAAGTTAAGAGTAATATAGTTTTTTTTATCTGGGGAGCAGGGAACCCCCCTAAAGGCACTTTCAGTGGTCTTGCTCGCAGTAGTCATTCAGCGCACTCCAGACCCACACACTGCTGCAATCTTATGCACATTTCCTGGGCGTAAACCCCACTGCAGACATTGGAATGTACCTCCGAGTAAACATGCATAGGCATTGCCCTGGAAATGAAGTTCGGTCTGTGCATGTGTGTATCAGAGGCGTATATCTTCTGACTTGAATTTGCTTGAAAAGCCCTATTTTTATTCTCCTAATTTTATTCTCCTACTTTGCGAACAGGGGACAACCAAGGTGAATTATAGTAAGGTAAAATCATGCTATCATGCCCATGGTGAAAAAAAGTGTTGGAAATTGATCTTCCAATGAATGTAAAAGGGTCTCACATATGAAAATCCTGTGAAAATTAACCATTATCAAATCCCATCTCCATCAATGGGGAAATTAAGGCTCAGCTTAAATGTCTCCCACCGAAAACACTTGTGCTTTTAAAAGCATGGTCTAGAAGGGGTCAGTTTATTTGTTTGCTGCTTTTGCACTTGACTGTGTCTCAAGTGGCCTACAAATAAATGAATGATGAATCAGATGGCAAACGAGCTTCACCTGGTCAAAGGCACGCAATGCTGCAGCAGTCACTTGGGCTCCAGTGGCCACGCTGGATAAATCAGCACCCCAGGTTGTGAAGCTGATTGTACAAGGAGCACAACCCCTTGGTGCGAATCTACAACAGAATATGCACCATCTCCCTGGGCAGAAGAATTAGACACTAACAGTAAGCTTAACCCTTAACATCTGGGTGTTCTTCAACAATAGCTTCAGTTATCGGGTGATATAGAAATGCAATAAATAAATAAAATAACTATAAATTGTGCAGGAGCACCATTTTCTGCTGGGGTGCATAGGATTTGTCATTTCCTCTGCCTGCTGGCCCAATTCATTGCATCAGAAGGCATAGGAAACTGTAGCTCCCATGCACCCCCAGTGGAAAATTATACTCCTGAGGATGTTCAAGATCAGCCTTCCCCATCCCGGTGCCCTCTAGATGTTTAGGACTACAACTCCCAGCATTCCTGGCTATTGCCCATGCTGGCTTGGGCTGATGGGAGTGGAAGTCCAACCCATCTGGGGGGTGTCTGGTTGGGGAAGGCTGTTCAAGATCGCCCAGGCCTTGAGGAGGCCTTCAATGTCACCTAATGTTTCCAGTGCTAGTTTCCACCTCCTTCACAAGGGTACGTTTACTTGGGAAATGGGGAAATGTGAGGAGGGCTGGACGCTGGGGAACTCTACAAGCTGGGCCCAAACCCTGGAGGGCATTTAGATTCCTGAATTGGGGGAGTTTGTTTTCGAAACTTCCCCAGTTCTGAATTTGCCGATATCCCTATTCCCTTATCTGCTGTGGTTCTGAAAGGATGGCTGTTTTCATTCTTCAGCTCCTTTGTTCTTTTGCTGTGGGGGAAGACCATTTGTGGGGAGAAAGGATGAGCTGCGTGTATTCTGGTGTGCTTTGAAACCTTCTACACCTAGTCGTTAATGCCAGGTAAGATGAGTGACCATTATGCTACAGACCTACATAATAAAGTGAAGTCATGTACACTTTAGCAGGTAACAGATGGACTAATTAGAGGCTGAATTATTTCGGGTATAGCTGATATCCAGGTCTGAAGAAGGTTATGAAAAGGACCGAGAACTTGGCTTTGTACTGACAAGTAGGTGTTCACAGGACTAATGAAAAATCCTGTCACCCCATAAGAAATAGTTAACAAGCAGTGGAGGGGAGGTGGGGGAAAATCTAATTAAAATGCAGAGAGAGAATACAATGTGATGGAAGCAATGGTTTGTGTTGGTTTGATTGCACTAAACAGGCAGCCATCAAAAAATAGTTAACATCAGGACTATAAAGTTAGCCCTCTTCAGTTGACCAAATCATTGGTCAGTGAATGCATGGAAGGGGTCAGCAACATGTCCAGCGCTGACATTGCCTTGACCACCATGGGCAGCAATTCATGGTACAAATCCCATGGACAGAACCTGTTGTTTGTACAGCTTGTATGCACATCAACTCTGTACAGAAGATGGGGTGAATGCACAGAGTAGGAATGTACAGATGTTGTTAAATCCGTTCCGTTGGTGTCTCATGGATTGCCAGGCATCTTTCATTCCATCGTCCAATTTCATTGATGGAATCAGATTTTTTTTTTTAACTGGAATTTTGTTCTACATGTGCTAATTTGCATTAGCACTAATAAACACTTGTGCACATGCACTAATGTGCAGTGGTTAATGTGAATTTCCACAAACCTCCCCCAAAGTTCAAAAAATGGGGGAAATGCGTATCCCCCCCCCCCAAATCTGCATTTTCACAGTTTAGAATATGGGGGAAATGTGCATTTTTGGTCCTTGTTATTTTATTATTCATATTTTTATATGACTACATTTACATACTATTCCAGGAAGTAAAAACAATGGTCCACAAATCTGCAAAATCCAACTTTGAAAAAGCCGGTCCGCTGTGGAATCCGTGGGTTGGATCCACAGAAATCCAAACATTTGTATCTGTTGCAGATTTCTCTGATATCCTTAGCACTAAGGGAGGGGGAGGAGCAGCAGGTGATGTATGAGAACATCATACAAACTTTGGGGATGTATGAGAACTTTGTTTCAGTTCATTACATATAGAACTTTGCTTGTTCTCATCCCAGAACATTAACATGAACACATTTTGGGGGCAAAGCTTGCATATTCTCAAGCTTGCATTCACGTTCACAAAATGTGTTCATTAGAAAAATTCACACTCTAAAAATGTGCATTAGGGGGTGGGGGATACACATTTCCACACTTTAATCAATGATAGAAAGTATGCATTTGGATGCACACTATAAAAATGTGCACCTAAATATGCATTTTTCCCATTCAGACAACAACAAAAGCTGACATTTGGGAAGGGGAACAAGGTACACTGAGCCTCAAGGGAGCTCTTTGGGGAACCTTGATGATCTTGAGCCTCATTGGTTCTCCATCTCTAATTGACCTTGGCTTTGATCAGCTGAACAAAACCCATTGTGCCAATGGGAAGAGCAGCCATATATTGAATGCCTTATGCCTATGAGCAGTGTTATGGCTGACAAGATGGGGCAGTTGCTGAGACCAAGACTGGGCAATTGGAGAGCCACCACTAGGGATGGGTGAGAATGTCGTTTCAGTTTGTTTTTGATAAGAATTTACCAAAACTCACACATTTCTTCTTATTCAGGACAGAAAGATTTCAAACATGTAAAACATGTGGGAGAAAGTGAAACTAACAGATTCATCCCTTCCCAATAACCACAGATCGGTAGCAGAGGACATGCTTTGGAAGCAGAAGCTCCCAGGTTCAGTCATTAGCATCTCCTGTTAAAAGGACATCAGGTAGCAGGTGATGGAGAAGACTTCTTGCCTGAAGAAGAGCCTGGAGAGCCACTGGCCAGTCAGAGTAGAAAACAGTGGGCTAGACTACAGATGCTGGAGAAATCCACTACGGACTCAAATGAGGCCAAATTCCAAAGGATCCGACCTCTGGACTCCACAGCAGACTGGCCATGCTCACCTCCACATCTGGAAGAGCTCCCACAGGGTGGCTCTCCAGCTTTCTAAAAACGTGATAACGTAATGGTGGCTGCCATTAGCTTACTGCAGGAGAATTACAGCCATAAATAGCATATTGTACACTATTTGTTAAATACAGCTGTAAACAGCTGCAATTTAGGTAAAAGTAAGTGCTTTACGGCCGCAAATGGTGTAAAATACACCATTTACAGCTGTAATTTTCCTGCAATAGGCTAATGGCAGAAACCATTAGTGTATTGCATTTTTTAGAAAGCTGGAGAGCCACTCTGCCAACTCCAGTGGACACGGCAGGGCTCCAGAGGAATCTGTGGGGCTCCAAGCAGCCCCAATTGCCCCACAGAGGATCCCTACCACCACCTGACTGGACTTTGGGAGGTTCATACATCCCAGGGCTCGACAGACAAATAGTCTGGTCTGGCATAAGGCAGGTTCTTCTGCTCTATTAGGGATGGAGGAGAAATTTGTTTGGTTCATATTTTAACATGAACTTAGCTCATTTAGCATTTTCAAACCAACACATGAACTGAAACCGAGTTATCCTTTGAAATGTGCACCTCTCCGAACTTTGCAATGGAGTTCTCCAATCAAAAATCCATCCATGCATATATATATTAGGGGAAGGTTCCCACAAAAAAAGCATCTATTACTGAAAATAATGTCAAAAAATGCATTGTTTTAGGAAAGTGGCTTTGCAAAACAATGTGTATATTCAGAAAAAATGCATACAAAAATTAGGAGAAATGTGCACAAAAATACATATGGATTTTCATACCAAAAAAAAAAAAGCACTCAAAGTTTGGGACAAACCAAACTTAAGACTAGGAAAGAGACACACTCAGACAAACTGAAATTTACAGATTCATCCATCTCTATGTTCTAGCCAGGATTTGGAACCAACCAACATGGGGGATGGCTGATTATAGGTAGGGGTGGGGTCAGAAACACAAAAGCAAAAAGACCTTCACTCTAAATATTGAATTCTACCTCATTTATAGGGCTTTGAGACTCCACTTCAGCAGACTGCATAGAGAAGGTACTGGATATATTAAACAAGGGCAGAGGTGCCGTGCAGTGAATAAAACAGTTTTACAATGGGAGACAGAAGGGATATGTCCTGATAGTGGAGAATATACAGTCCAATCAATGGATTTCAAAGTGTGGAGTGAAATGTTGAGGCCCCATTGATATCAGTGGGACTCAGGACTCAGTCTGCATATACTGGGACATAAAAACATGAACAGAGAATAATGAATATAACACCACATTAAAGATAATTACTACTTTTAGGGAGATAACCACCTATCGTCCTTATTAAGACCAAGAGACAACAGTGTCAACTGTGTTAATGAACAGTAATTCAACATCCCCATGTTCTATTTGCTATTTAAACTTCCTTTTTCTTATTTGTGGTGACCATACCGTCAGCTATAGATGTTTGGGGAGCCTGAAAAAATGTCTCTCCACTGGTTTTCTATTGTGGATATTGGCATTTTTTATGTTTCATAGAATCAAAGAACAGTAGAGTTGGAAGGGCCCATCGAGTCCAACCCCATGCTCAATGCAGAAAGCCAAATCAAAGCATCCCAGACAAATGGCTGTCCAGCCTCATCTTGAATGCCTCCAATGTGAGAGAGCCCTCCACCTCCCTAGGTAATTGGTTCCATTGTCGTATTGCTCTAACCATCAGGACGTTTTTCCTGAGGTTCAGCCGGAATCTGGCTTCCTGTCACTTGAGCCCATTATTCCATATCCTGCACTCTGGGATGATCAAGAAGAGATCCTGGTCTTCCCCTCTGTGACAACCTTTCAAGTAGGTGAAGAGAGCTATCATGTCTAGGGATGGCGGAGAATTGCGCCATGGACTACAATGAGAATTGTGCCATGAACTCCAATCCCCGGAGTCCACGGCAGAATGAAAGACTCATTTCTGCCACCCAGGGGAATCCATGTCAGCCTGATCCTACCTGCCACCATCCACCCACTGTCATCCGCTGCTGCCTGTCTTTGGATGCAAATGGCGTCCGGTGTAGCGGCCGCCATTTGCTTCCCTGCCTTTAGCTGTGATAGGCTACGTAAAGATTTACATAGCCTATCACAGCAAAGAGCGGGGACCAGGGATCTCTAGGGGTGTATGAAACCCCGCTTACCTGGCTCTGCCGGGTTCCGCAGGTGGGGGGAGGCGATCCATTCCTCCCCCCCAGGAATCCTGCCCAGCTGGCTCTGCTCCACAGCCAGGCCGCAGAGCCACCAGCCGGGCCAACCCGCAGCAGGGCCTCCAGCCGCTGCCAGGCTGGTGCGGATGCAAATAGTATCCTGTGTAGGGGACGCCATTTGCGTCCCTACGCCGGCCCGTGATAGGCTACGTAAATATTTACATAGCCTGTCACGGCTAAAGCAGGGACGCAAATGGCATCCCCTACGCCATTTACGTTCCCGCTTTAGCCGTGATAGGCTACGTAAATATTTACGTAGCCTATCACGGCAAAAAAAAAGGGAACGCAAATGGCGGCGGCTACAGTGGCCACCATTTGTGTTCCCTTTTCTTTTCGCCGTGATAGGCTATGTAAATATTTACGTAGCCTATCACGGCAGGAAAAAAAGGGAACGCAAATGGCGGCCACCGTAGCCACCGCCATTTGCGTTCCCTTAGTTTTGCTGTGATAGGCTACATAAATACTTTTGTAGCCTATCACGGCTTCCGCAGGGATGCAAATGGCATCCCTGCGTTAGCCGTGATAGGCTATGTAAGTATTTACGTAGCCTATCACGGCTATATGGAAGAAGCGAATGGCAGCTGCAGACGCAGATGCCATTCACAATGCAGCGCGGACGGCAGCAGGTAGGTACTCCGTTCCGGGTAGGGTTGGCGGAGAATTTCTCCCTGAAACTTCGGGGGGCCGAGCGCCAACGTGTTCGGCCCCCCAAACAAGTTTCGGGGAGAAATTCTCCGCCCCCCCGCCCCCCGCCCCCCCCCCCCGGGACGGGACTTACCTTTCCCGAATGTCCCTCCCGGCGGCGGGTCCGGCCAGCGGTTCGGCGGGTCTTCGTTCTGCCACGGATTTCAGGGGGCTGAATGTGCTGGCATTCAGCCTCACCGAGATCTGTGGTGGAATTGTCCGCCATGCCTAGGAATGTACAAAAGTCTTACCTGGCTCTGTGCCAGGCATTCTGCGGTGGGGGGGAGGTGCTCCATCCCTCCCCCTGGAATCCTCCCCAGCTGGCTCTGCTCCGCGGCAGCTCCGCAGAGCCAACGGCCACAGATGGTCTGCTGTGGCCGCAAATGGCGGCTGTCATAGCGGCCGCCATTTGCGTCCTTGCAGTCAGCCATGATAGGCTACGTAAGAGCCAGTGTGGTGTAGTGGCAAGAGTGTTGGACTGGGAGCTGGGAGATCCGGGTTCTAGTCCCCACTCAGCCATGGAAGCTCACTGGGTGACTTTGGGCCAGTCACACACTCTCAGCCCAACCCACCTCACAGGGTTGTTGCTGTGAGGATAAAATGGAGAGGAGGAGGGGGATAATGTAAGCCACCTTGGGTTCCTTGCAAGAGGAAAGAAGGTGGGGTATAAATGCAATAAATAAAATAAAATAAATAAATTTATGTAGCCTCTCACAGCAAAGAGCAGGGACACAAATGGTGGCCGCTATGCCATTTGCGCCCCCACTCTTTGCTGTGATAGGCTACGTAAGTATTTACATAAGTATTTACGTAGCCTATCACGGTAAAGGCAGCCACGCAAATGGTAGCCGCTACGCCATTTGTGTGGCTGCCTTTACTGTGATAGGCTACGTAAATACTTATGTAGCCTATCACAGCAAAGAGCAGGGGAGCAAATGGTGTAGTGGCCCTTCTTTGCCATGCTCTTTGCCATGATAGACTATGTAAATACTTACGTAGCCTATCATGGCTGACTGCAAGGACGCAAATGGCAGCAGCTACGACAACCCCCATTTGCGTCTGCAGACCGGTCGCAGCCAGAAATCTGGCAGCGGACGGAAATCCGGCAGCAGCCGGAGCTGGCCAGCGGCTCTGCAGACTCGCTGTGGAGCGGAGCCGGCCAGGGAGGATTCCGGGGGGAGGACCAGATCGCCTCCCCCCCACCCCGTGGACCCACGGGCGGATGAGGGTGAGTACAATCCATACACCCCTAATAATATCTCCTCTCAGTCTTCTCTTCTCAAGGCTAAACATGCCTAGTTCTTTCAGTCTCTCCTCATAGCTCTTTGTTTCCAGCCCCTTGATCATCTTCGTTGCCCTCTGAACCCTCTCTAGTTTGTCTGCATCCTTCTTAAAGTGTGGTGCCCAGAACTGGATACAGTACTCAAGATGAGGCCTAACCAGTGCTGAATAGAGGGGAACTAGTATTTCCCAGGATTTGGAAGCTATGCTGCTATTAATGCAGCCCGAAATAGCATTTGCCTTTTTTGCAACCACATCGCATTGTTGCTTCATATTCAGCTTGTGATCGACAACAATTCCAAGATCTTTCTCACTTGTAATGTTGAGCCAAGTATCACCCAACTTGTAACTGTTCATTTGGTTTCCTTTTCCTAGGTGCAGAACTTGGCATTTATCCCCATTAAATTTCATCCTGTTGTTTTCTGTCCAGCACTCTAGCCTATCAAGATCACTTTCAGTTCTGTTTCTGTCTTCCAGGGTATTAGCTATCCCGCCCAATTTTGTGTCATCCACAAATTTGATCAGCATTCCCTGCACCTCCTCCTCCAAGTCATTCACGAAAATGTTGAAGAGCACTGGGCCCAGGACTGAGCTCTGCAGTTCCCCACTCGTTATCTCTCCCCAGTTTGAGAAGATCCCATTGAGAAGCACTCTTTAAGTCCGATTCTGTAGCTAACTGTGGATCCACCTGATCGTTGTTTCATCTAGCCCACTTTTATCATGGGGCACTTTGTCGAAAGTTTTGCTGAAGTCGAGGTACATTATGTCTACAGCATTCCCACAGTCCACAAGAGGTGACCTGATCAAAAAATGAGATCAGAGTTTCATTTATGTCCATTCATTCTCTTATGTCAACATGGTCCCACTTGGTATTTGTACAATGCCAAAGGGCACTGATGGCCAGTGGTGGCAAAAATGACCTTCGGCCTGTTCAGATGTCACGCTAAGTCATGGTGGTTAGGAGTTTTGAGCTAACCACGTTGGCTTAGCATGACATCTGAACAGGCGTGTGTCCCAACCATGGCGGTTTATTAACCACGGACTAACCAAGTTCACTAACCACTTGCTGCAAGATGGTTAGTGGGTTCTACCATGGCTTAGCACGACATCTGAACAGCCTCCATGGTTAATTGACAACTGCCATAGAGCTCCGCGGCAAGAGCAGCCAAAGAAGGAGTAGCACCGAAATGGCTGACAACACTGAGGACAAAAATGGCCGACAACACTGAGCACCAAAATGGCCGACAGTGCAAAGGCTGCTGGGATGCATGGCCACCCATCCAGAAGACTGTGGATCCCTGTGGGAAGGAGGGTGGTTATTGAATGGTTAGTCTAACCATGTTGCGGAGCATGGTTACCTGTACGTGTGGCAGTAGCACTTGCAGTGTTTAGCAGTAATCACCATGCACCATGGTTAGCCTAACCACCTTTCCCCAATGTGTGTCTGAACAGGGCCACTCAGCAATATGTCCCTGAAGGTAAGGTTGACACCACTGGGAGCAGTAACTGAGCTGCCATAATAGATGAAGGGGCATAACTGGCACTAAGGTTTATGACAGGGCTTAGTTCCTAGGCCACTGATTAGTGGGCCAGGCTTTTAGTGAGCAGGCATTTCAGCTTGGGAATCTATGGCTAAACAAAGACTAGCCTTCTTCTAGGGATGGGAGGGGCCATAGCTCTGTAGTAAGGGATTGCATGCTTTGCATGCAGGAGATCCTAGGTTTAAACCTCAGAATCTGTAGGTAGGGGTGGAAAAAGCCCTGCTTCAAATCCTGGAGAGCTGCTGCTGCCAGTCAGTGTTGACAATACTGGGCTAAATGGACCAGTGGTCTGGCTCAGTAGAAGGCAGCTTCCTATGCCTCTATGTTCTCAGTGCCTATAGGAAGAAATCTGTTTTCTCCAAGTTGATATTAATGGTATATCTATCGGCGTGGGCAACTTATGGTCCTCCAGATGTTTTGGCTCACAACTCCCATCATCCCTCATCACTGGTTATGGTTGCTAGGGCTGATGGGAGTTGTAGGCCAAAACATCTGGAGGACCACATATATCCCACCCCTGATCTAGATAGATAGACAGAGATATAGTTATGCTGCTTTGGGGCCCAAACGTTATTAATTATATCAGATTTGTATCCTGGGTTTTGACTGGGGTTAAAAAAACAAAGAAATGGGCCCACAAAGAAAGATACTTTCAGAGTGGGAGAATAAGATGAGGAATACAGCTTAAAAAAAAAAAAAGATACAAAACTTCACCCACACATGGACAGTTCATCTGAAGATGAGAGAAAAGAAATAGCAGGGTCAAATTTGACCTGAACCAGACATGTGAAAGTGTCTTTGCCTCCCCCACACCCCCAGTCTTCTTGCTATCTCTTGCAGGGCAGTCGGTCTGGCATGGCCACTGAGAAGGTGGGAATGATCCAGGTGAACCAGGAACGGGCGCCTGATGATGTCTTTGCCTGCCTGCCTGCCTGCCTCTCCTGGTTCTCCAAAATGGGCCCATTCATCTTACAAAGCCACAGACAATGTATCCAATGGCAGAACTACTCAATGGGCCAAATCCCACAGTTGGGAGCCCATGTTTCTACCCAGCAGCTGGGGAAGGGCACCATTTTAAGAGTGGATGCTTGACTGTCCCCACACCCAGCATGTGTTCACTATAGTTCTCCCCTGCTGTTGCTCCCTCCCTTACTTTACTTGGCAGGAACTTAGTTCGACAGTTGTTCTCTTGGTCATGTTCCTATTTCTTTATTCCCACCCCCTCGTCTCTACTTGCATTTCTGTTCTCTTTGCTGCTTACTCCTCAATCTCCTGCCATAGCAACACCTGCAGGTGAAGGCAAAGCTCATCCCCCCATATGCTTTGCCGGCACTGAAGAGGCAACTAATCACTCGACAAGTAGTGAAGTGTCATCTCCATGCTACCCATGATCAAATTGCAGCCGCAAGCACCCCTGACACACACACCCTACTTGGCGCAGGTGTTTAACCTGCTTCTGTGAACATCGGGGAAAAGGCCTTTTTTAAAAAATAAAATAGCTGCAGTTGGCTTCTCATCATACATACATCTCCTGCCTGCACTGTTTCACACAGAGATGCAAACACTTATCAGTTGCACATGGGAGACATAATGCAAGATGGTATAGTTATGTCTATGCACGTTCTGCAATTCCACAATTGTATAACACAATAGGGTGGTAATGGGGACTTCTTTTTTTAGCATCCCAAGACTGCGTCTTAACTTTCATTAAACACACACACACACACACACACAACTCACAAGTTTCTAGCCCTTAAGGTTGCTAAGACTAAGATAGCTTTTCGTATGTATGAGCAATATGTGGTGAAACCACAATGAGAGAGAAAGAATGGGTACTGAATAGGATTTCCATTAGTTAAGCTCTTTGCCCCAGACTTAGAAGGATAATAGATTTGGCAAACACAAAATAACCAAATTAGTGTTGATTCACACAATGTATGTGGATTGCATGTTTCAGTGTTGCTTCACTGATTTGCCAGCAGGAAGTCCCAGAAGTGGTGTTCCCCAATTCCAAGTTTGTCTCTCAGTGTTAACCAAAATGGAAGCAAGTGTGGACATTCCTCCTTGGCCAAAACATCCGAGAAATGTCAAGGGAAGCCCAAGTGTTTCAGCAAGATGGCAGAAACACCTCCCAATGGTGCCTATCCTTGTTTTGATTGAGAGGGGTGAGCAAGCCCTCCCCCTTGTAAAAGTTTGCCAATATTATCTGAACTCTTCTTGGCCTTTCAAAATTCCTCAGAAGCTTTGTTTGAGTAGGAATTAGCTTCAAGAGAAACTTGGTAGCAAATTTGGGATATGTGGTGTTCCCTTGACCAATTTTGCTGTTTTTAAGCAAGGCAGAGTAGGAGACAGATAGACCTTACACAGTGGCCATTATTGGGAAGAAGCATCATTTAATAACAGGCCTCATGATCTGCCTGCAGGAGGACCCATGTTCAATCCAGTTAGGGATGGGTGAGAATTTTGTTTCAGTTCGTTTACTAAAATTCACACATTTTTTTCATATTTGGGATGGAAAGAACTTGTAGATTTTTTTGAAAAAATGAATTTGATAGAAACCAAAATTGACAGGTGTGCCCATCCAGACCCAGAGCTTTGAGTGCTTAGCTCTGGGTTTGAATCCCTGTGGATTCATGCTGGCTGGGGACTAGACCTGGGGACATTTTCATGCAACATGCACCAGAGCAAAACTAAAGACTTTCTGCTTCCTTCACCCACATGCTTCTCTGTCCATCTCCAACTGGCCCAAGGCAACGACTTGAGTCAGCACTGGGGGGATATGACTGTCTTATTGCAAATCAGACTATCTGGCTCATCTTGTAATGATCATTCCATCTAGCATCACCTTTGGAGACAAAGGGAGGTCTTTCTTAACTGCAAAGGCTAGGGAATCCTCTGTATGACACATGTAATCTGCTGCTGAGCTATGGCTCCTCCATAGAGGGAAGCTTGGTGACTGGAGAACGAGGAAGCATCCCCCAAATCTAGTGGCACCTGTTGCTGACCCTTATGCTAAAGCCAGTGTGATGAGCCACACAGAGAACCAGTGTGGCGTAGTGGCTAGAGTGTGGGACTGGGAGTCGGGAGATCCGGGTTCTAGTCCCCACTCGGCCATGGAAGCACACTGGGTGACTTTTGGCCAGTCACAGACTCTCAGCCCAACCTACCTCACAGGGTTGTTGTTGTGAGGATAAAATAGAGAGGAGGAGGATTGAGTATGCCATTTTGGGTTCCTTCTGAGGAAAAAAAGTGGGATATAAATGTAATAAATAAATAAATCAGTGGTGCAGAACCCTGAGAGATGAATTCAGTTCTGGAGAAGCTCTCGGGGGTTGCATTCCAGCAGTGAGTGAAGCCAAAGTCAAAAGGGGTCAGGGCCAAAATGCCAAACATGCCAGCATACTTTAATGTGAAGGTCTCACTGCCAAAAACTAGGCCTTAGGAGAGGCATTTCAGGATTTCATAATGGGGGAAAATGTGCAAATGCTGGGAAACCATCAGATGGACCCTTGGTCGGATGCAGCAGGGCTCTTCTTATGTTCTTACCTGTGCTAAAGCATTGAATTAAGAGTGTCAAGGGTTCCACGAAGATGTGACTCAGTCAGGCCATCATTGTTCACTCCAGCCTGTGAAATACTGCCAGAGTACATCATAACTCAATATCGTTTCCCCACAAACCCACAGGACTAGTCATCATATTATCACAGACATTAGAAATGGGTTGTTTATGTACCACAAGTAGGGGTGTACGAACCCCACTTACCGTTCCGTTCCAGGGCCCACTGGGGGGAGGAGGCAATCCATCACTCCCCCTGGAATCCTCCCCGGCCGGTTCTGTTCCATGGTGAGTCCACGGAGCCACCGGCCGGGGCCGCTCGCAGCCAGACTTCTGTCCGCTGCCGGGCTGCAGTCTGCTGCGGAACAAAGAGTACAGACCGGGACCAGCCGGCGCCAGGTAGGGTCCGTCCTGACCGGGCTTCGCAGGGTGGCGGGGTGGAGCAGTCCGTTCCACCACGGACTCTGGAAGGGTAGGTTCTAAAGAATTCGGCCTCATTGGAGTCCATGGCAGATTTCTCCACCATCCCTAACCACAAGCAACATGTTATCAAAACACCGCCATTCATCCAGGTGTACAAGGGATGCCCATAGTTCGAAAGTGGGGGCTGGTAAAATTGGCGGTTGGGCGGGGAGTGTGGCAACTTAAAGGCAATTTTTGAGAAGTGATTTCCCCCCCTTAGGGCTTACCATGGGGCGCAGTAGCAGTGGTCTCTCTCTCTCTCTCTCTCTCTCTCTTCTATTTTTATTTTTTTTAAGTTCTGCCACCACAGATGATAGAGGCGGAATGTCTTTCAGTACCTTCTGTTTTTTAAGGCTCAGAATGCTCCCAGAACAACACTGTGGGGGAAATTTGGGGGCAGGGAATGGTGGCATCCGCTGTTGGCCACCGTTTTCCCCTAGAACACTCTTGAGTACAGGGCATTCATAGAAAACAATTATGGCCACCAACTGAGAGGAGCAATTGCCACCTGAGGCAGCAGAGCTGAAATACATTTAAAAAAATAAAATTTAACTAAGAAGAAAAAGGACCATCATGGTCACCACCGACATTGCCACTGGTAAGCTCCACCTTCACAGGCCTTAAAAAAAATTAATCCTCATCTCAGAATCACCAGAACAACCTCCCCAAATTCTCCATCTAAGGCAAAGAATTTGGAATTTCGCTCAGCCATAGAAGAATTGTCACTGAAACGTCAGTCCAAGAGATAATTTCACTCCAAGTGAGAAATGAAGCATCTAAAGAATTTTAGAGGGAAGCCAAAGCCTTCCAAAGAGATTGCAGAAATTTCTCAAGGACTGTGCACGCATATCAAAGTCATCACCAGGTTTGGCCTAGAGTGAAAGACGAGTTAATTTGTAGGGGTCTCCTCCAGAGGTTGGGGGAGAAGAAAACATCTGAGGAAATAAGTGTGAAGCCAAAAGAGTTCCCAATGCAACTACCAAAAATTTCTCAGAAAGGGAAAGGGTTGGAAGGTCTCATGATCCTTATCAATTGTAACACTGCATTCTACTAAAATATATTTTGTTTGTCATAAAAAAGCAAGGGGGAGAAACAACCAGTCTTTCTCATTCAGCAACTCTAGAATTTCTTCAGGCTAAGTTGCAATTCTGTTCTATATCTGTGAGTGAAATTAACACAAACTGCTTTTTCCCCTCCGCTTGATAATTGCTTAATTTTTCATTGTGGTAGCTTTTCAGAGATGCAAATGGATAGATTTGTGTGTTTTTTATGTTTTAAAAATGCTATATTTTCACTTTTTTTAGGACTTAAAAAAAGAAGAAAGAAACCAAAACCAACAACCGGTAATTATGTTTGTGACAGCAACCTAATTGCATGCCACACTGAAAGCTAACCCAGTGGGGGAAATAATTTTACCCAATTATGGAAAGTTTTAATAAAAGACTTGTACGTAAAGTTTTGCATTTTTAATGCATTCTGTAGGCGCCTGAGAGCCGTTTTGCCTGTTCCTTTGCTTATCATTAAAACTGTGAGAAAGGAATGGAGTACCCGTTATAATCGGCTTGATTGACAAAAATGTAGTTTTACACACACACCCCGTGGAATATGTGTGTGTGTGTGTGTGTGTGTGTGTGAGAGAGAGAGAGAGAGAAAATGGGAAAACATGAAAAAATAGCTTCATAGATAATTGAACATGAATGCCTCCCCGTTAAACATAACATTCATTTGTATTTAATATTCTTTCTCCTTGCTTATTATACTACCATGGGGGGGCGTATATTTCAGCATAGAACACAGCTAGAACTTACAATATATGTTTTTTCCCTTTATTCTAGAAAATGAAATGTAGCTTAGTGAGATATTTAAACATACAGCTACTTCAGTATATTTATAGATTTAGAAAATGGCCTATAAAAATAAAGCTAACAAAATAGTATAACGATGAGCAAATTTTCCTGGAAAATTGGGGGGGAGAGGTGTTATCAACACTTTCCTCAGAATTGCCACCAACGTCCTGTGCTCCCTTGTGCATTTCCTAACTCAAAAACAGCACATAAGCTTTACAAGGATGTTATGAATAAATACAGATGTTTCTCCTAAACAAGAACCATCACATTTGCCTCAACCTCTGCTTTAGGCATGGCAAAAAAATTGAGATGAATTAAACCCACATGATAAAATGGTGAGAAGCAAATGTATCACCTGATCTGGACTCTACAACTTCACTTCAAATTACAGTTTATGCAAAATTTGGTGGGGACTCTGAATCTATATAAGAATACATTAGTGTAACACTTGTAACTAGACATCTACAGACCGATTCTGCACATATTATACTAACGTTTGAGCAGTGTAGCTGTCCAGAAAATTTTAAACTTCAAAAAAGTTCAAAGCTCAGGCTTTAATAACAAAATTGCATGTTTATTTGCCCCATGCCAAACAGTCTCCTATTGCTCTATGCTTTAGTGCTGGTTTATTTGCACTGCGCTAAACAGTGCCTGACCTGAGATCACGCATTTTCAACCTGAAAGTTGAAGGAACGCTAAATGATCTTTTAAGAAAGAATGCACCAAACAGTGCCTGATCTGACAGCACATGTTTTTGACCTCCATTACCTGCATCCTCCCCCTTTCCTTTTTTCTGTTTGGGTTTGCGTTTGTTTTTATTCATTTTGCTTCACACGAAGGCTTCACAGGGCGCTGCTAGGCCTTGGGGCAGTTGCTAGGGGCAACAGCCACCCTCCCTCCCTTAGAATGTATTGTTTTGAATGGGACTAATCAGAGAGCGAGGAAGAGGGGCTGCTGCGGCCCTGCGCGCAAGTGGGGTTTGTGTATTTGTGTTTGGGGGAGGGTCTTTTTCCTTTTTTAAAAAATACTTTTTATTCTATTTCTTATCTTTATAAATGAAATAAACAATACCAACAACCTAATCAATAACTACAAGTTCCCAACATTATAGTATTCTTAGGAGGACACAGCAATAAAAAAAATAAGAAGGAGAAGGAAGGGGGGGGGAAACATGAAAAAAATATAAAAAGTTATTTAAAAGGATTAAATTTAAACTCCATTACATGGAAACTTCAAATCCCATTCTACTTAAAAATTATACCTATAACATTGGCAATATTACAATTCAATACAGCATAAATAATCAACCTCACATTTCAATATCATATCATCAGTCTTATAGCAAGGAAGCAGGCCTACAATTCATATCCAGTAACCATATATTGCCCTTCAGCTATAATCGTAAAGCTTAACAATTTAACCAGCCAAAAATCTTACTAACCAATAGTGATAGTAATAATAATAAAAAGGAAGGAGATTTAAAAGGATAAATAATAATAATAACAACAAATCACTAATAAATTTTATAATGTTATATAATAATAAAGCTTAAAATCAACCTCACAACAATCAGTAATCTATTTTGTACTAGATATATAAACAAGTGTGCACATTTCTGTACATCCTCAGACAGTAAATTTAAGCACAGTATATCATATCCATTTTAAAAAGAAGGGATTTAAAGAAAAGAGAAAAAGAAGGAAAAAAATGAGAGAAGGAAAAAAAATCTCTGGCCTAGCCTGAATCTTCCAGACTAAACATAGCCAGTTAGCAAAACATGTTTGTAGATTCCAGTTCATGGTGCTGGAACAGAAATCTCATGCAATTTTCCATTTAGCCACACCTCCGCCATTTCATGATTGAGAAACTTCTTCATCTGGCCTTCAGAAAAAATGCAAAATGTAGCAGGATATTTTAAGTGATATTGTAAGTTCATTTGTTTTGCCAGATTTTTCGCCTTGGTAAATTGCCTTCTTTTATCAGCAACTTCTTTGGTGTAATCCGGAAATAGCATAACTTTATCTTGTTTCCAAAAAAGGTTTCCGTCCTCTCTTGCCAAATGCAGGATATAATTTTTTGTGGAGGTTCTTGCAAATTGGACTATAATCGTATAACCAGTCCCTTTGGCATTTGACACACAGAATGCCTGCTCAATATCAAATGAATAATCAGATGGCACAGGGAGTCTCTCATGCAGGAACATATCTACAAAAGTAGACAAATTTACATCAGTAGGTAAATCTTTAATACCAATGATACGTACATTTACCCTGCAAGCAAAAGCCTCCAATTGAGAAATTCTGACAGAAAAATTGTTGAAAAAAGCTTGTGACATACTCTCATTCCCTGCCACCTGATCTTGCAGCTCATTAACCTTCGCCTCCATTTTTTGCCAAGAACTGTTGATTAAATCCACAGCCTCTTGCAGGGCGGTGATGGAATTTTGGATTGTATCCAGCCTCTTAGCCTGCCTGTTCAGCAAATTGCAAGGACAAAGTTTTTATCAGAGCAAGTAACTCCTCTGTATTTTCGCTTCTCGGAGCCTTTGCCAAGGGAGGTGTGTGGGGGGGGCAGTCAGAGGTCCTTTTTTTGGACTTGGTGTAGTCATCTTTCTCTTCAAACAGCTCTTGCAGGTCCTCAAATATTATTGATATTTCTTAATCCATTCCTCAAATATTGTTGGTATTTCTTAATCCATTAACTACAATGGAGCACATCAGACCTAATTTCTCCTAATTACCTAGGAGGTTCAAAACAACTTTGAGTGAAGATTAAGCTCTGGCAGACTAGTCCCAGAGTCCAGCCCCCCTGCAGAGAGAGCTATTCTTCCAAAACGTCATCCAGAGCTGCTCCTGCCTCCCCTTTTCATTCAGGGGAGAGATGAAAAGGTTTTTCAACCTTTTAAAAAGCTGTTTGAGATAGCATCCCACGGAGGCTCCACGGAATGCTGCAAGGGTGACATTGGCTCCAACCGGAAGTCCATGGGGTTTGTGTATTTGTGTGTGTATGTGTGTGAGAGAGAGAGAGAGGGCCTGGTGGACAGGATGACATGGCAGGAGAGGGCGGGGTGCAAGACCAACACCATATGGGATGGCTCTGGATCAGGGCAGGTGAGAGAAAGGCGGCATTTTTTCTTCTCCCCCCCCCATCTCACCTGTTATTTTTCAAGCCCAGGTGAAGGTGGGGATGGGGCTTTTTGGGTGGGGGCTTGGAACACCCCCTTCCCCCACAACAGAGAAGGGGTGGGTCTGTCTATGCTTTCATGTAATGGGAGGGGGTTCTTGGAAGGAGGGAGGGTAATTTTGTGGGTAAAGATGAAGAGCCCGTCAGAAAAAAAAGGTGGCAACCTTAATTCAGCACCACATAGTTGAATACACAGGAATTTGAACCCAGACTTTTAAGAGCAAAGCACGCAAAGCCCTGAGCCTAGATGGACAAATCAGTCATTTTTGGTTTCTCCCACATTCCTTTTTGTTTTGTTGTTTGGTCTCAAGTTCTTTTTGTCCTGAATATGGAGAAGTTTGCAAATTTTGGGAAGTTCTATTCAAAACCGAACTGAAATGAAACTGGGACCACATACATGGTTGAATTCACAGGGATTCAAACCCAGAGTTAAGCACTCAAAGCCCTTGGCCTGAATGGACAAACCTATGAGTTCAAGTTTCTAACAAATTCATTTTTCTTTTAATCTACAAGTTCTTTCTGTCCTGAAGATGAAGAAGTGTACAGATTTTAGTAAATTCTTATCCAAAACAAACTGAAACAAAATTGGTAAAGGGAACACCACATATCCCTAATTTGCCACCAAGTTTATCTTGAATCTAATTCCTGCTGACACAAAGCTTCTGGGGAATTTTGAAAGGCCAAGAAGAGTTTGGATAATACTAGCAAACATTCACACTTGCTCACCCCTCTCAATCAAAACAGGGATATGCACCACTGGGAGATGCTTCTGCCATCTAACTGAAACACTTGGGCTTCCCTTGGCATTGCTCAGATGTTTCCACCAAGGAGGAACCTCCACACTTGCTTCCACTTTGGGTGACACTGAATGACAAACTTGGGACTGGGGAACACCATGTCCCTTGATAATTTCACAAATTAATTCATGGAAGATGTGGTGGTGATAGCCACTGGCCTTGATGACTTTAGACAGGAATGATCTAGAGCAGTGGTCTCTCTCCAAACATTTTTGATCGTGCACCCCTATCAGTAAAAGATTTTTGAGCACGCACCCCCAATATATGTATATTTATTTATAAATTACATAGATGTAATACTGTACTAATATATGATGTACATTATAAAACATACACAAAAACAGAAATTAAAAAGGATGAGATGAAGATGAAATAAACAATATTTTTAAAAAGTTTTAATTTTACTTATTAACGGTCAAAGAACCTTTTTTGCTCTCACTAAAACAATATTGTTATTAATAATCATACTTCTTAGTGAAAGCCCTGTGATTGAATATGCTTCATTATTTTTAAAAATGTTGGTTTAGCACTTTGTGATACAGTGATTTGAAGGTCTGGTTCTAAGTTCAGTTTATTTCGATACTTGGTTTTAATGGCTATCATAGCTGATGTAGCTGTCATAGCACACGTTCTGATGTAGCTGTCATAGCACACATTCTTGGCTTCATTCTACCAAAGGAGAGTGGGAAGGGTTAGTCTCCTTCCTGCTCTCCTTCGGCAGGATGGCAGCTGCTCTAGTGCTGTGGCTTCCTCTGCTGTGCCTGGCAGAAAGTGGCACAGTTGCTCTCGGTGCCCACAGCAGAGGGAGGATAGGACTGGAGCTGAGAAAACAATGCCATGGAACTTCCCCCTCAGCTACCGTCTCATCCTGCTGCCTCCGCCTCTGCCATCATTGCACACAATGGCAGCTTGTCAGGGCAGCGGGAGGCTGCTCAATTATCAGGTGGCTCACGCAACCTAATGGATCATCTTGCACACCCCCTGGGGTGCGCACGCCCCACTTTGGAGACCACTGATCTAGAGAGCAAGGGTGTTGAAAACTGCCCCACCTGGGGTCCAATCAGGACTTCTGGGGTCTAGATGGCCCTTCCCCTGGCACCACACTCTTCCCCCCAACTGCTGATTGTTTGATGGTTTTTCAGCTTTTGCATGTTTTCTCCCCATTCTAAAAGGTTGAAATGCCTCTCCTAAAGCTTGGTTACTAGCAGGAAGAGCTGTAAGCTAAAATATGCTGGTATTTTTTGGCTCTACCCCTTTTTGCCTTCCGCCCTTCCCACCACCGGAATGTGGCCCCAATAGTTTCTCTCAAATTGAATTCAGCCCTGGGGCTGAAAGACATTTGATACCCTTGCCATAGAGGATTGGTTTAT